>NC_091835.1:61204102-61844102 GCF_037783145.1 Equus przewalskii
TTTCAGATCTTGAATGTGGGAGTGGTTACAGGGGTGTATACATGTAACAGATTCATCAAACTATATACTTAAAATGAATGCATTTATTGTATGTAAATTTTAGAAAAGAAAAGATGGAATACTGAGTGTGTAAAAACAAATGAATGTGTGGTGAAAGTCGTGTTGCAATATCAAATGGTAGGAAATAGCGCCTCTAAAAGAGCAAGACTTGAAATCGTTTTGAATTAAAATAGTATTGAATTGTGATAAAAATCGTAGAAGTCAGCGTTTTCTTCCACACTGCCTGAAAGATCAGAATCTGCAAAAGTTTATTATTTAGCACAGTGCAGACATTATACTAAGCACTTTACAAGCCTAATATTGTTTGATCCTCCCCAAAGCCCCGTGAGGTAGATTGTAAAAAGCAAAACTTAGGGAGACTAAGTAAAGTACTCAAGGTCACATGGCTAATGAATGGCAGGTCTAGGGTTTGAATCGGACTGACTCAAACCCATAAATGCTTAACAGTTATACTTGACTAAATCTTTCTGAATCATAGTTTCTTACATTATTATGGAAATAGTAATATTTAAGGTTGTTCAAATAAGATATACGTAAAAGCATGTTGCAAACTAGAGAGCAAACCATTGTACCCATGCTCATTTATTCAATAAATATTTGACTATCTATGATGTGCCAGAAATTGGGCTGGGTGCTGGGAATATGATCCTCTGCCCTTTTGAGTTTGAAGATGTAGGTTGTAAAACAAAGTAAGACCACATTGCATAGGCAACCACCTCCTTGGAAGTGGTGGTATCTAAGTGAGAGCTGATGGATTAATAAGAGTTTGCTGTGTGGGTGTGGGAAGGGGAGTGGAGTAATTGTCCCAGAAGAAATTTATGGGAAAGTCTAGAGGAAAGAATAGTTCGGTAAGACAGTTTCAGTGGGGCTGGAGCGTAGAGTGCAAAGAGAGGAAGTGGTGAGGGAGAAGGTTGAAGTGATCCTCAGGGGCCATATCACTCAGGTCCTTCAGGTAGAGCATCCACAATTTGTCATCCAAACCAGAATACTTGAGAGAGAAAGGGACACTGCTAAAAATTATGCCAAGACAACAGATCTAAATTGGGGCCATCCTTGACCAGCAGGTCACTCCACAAGCCTTAATAGGAAGTTTGGGTTTTCTAAGAGTAGTAGGAGTAATCAGAGAGTTTTAAGTAGGGAAATAAAATGATTAGATTAAATTCTGCTTTGCATCATGTCTATTGATATGTTTTGGGGAGGAGTTTGAAGGGACTCCTTTAGTACATTTTAACTTTCCAAAGTATATATATGATGCCTTTTAAATTGTAGTCACTCAAGAAATATTTGTTAAGAAAAAAACACTGATTTTTTTTTAATTCAATGACAGCCAAAAGTGTAAAGATCATTTTGAAAATAAAATTATTTATTATTTTATTTTCTGACTCATGTAAAAGTGATTTTAGGCAAATAGTCCAAATAAAAGTGCCTGAAAAATAAAACAGAAAAGATTTTTCCAAAACGACATTCTAAAATGGATAAAGATTTATTTCTTGAGCACTTTCTAAGGCCCTGCTATCCCAGAGTCAAATTTTAATAATGTTGTATAATATAAAGGAAAATATTTCATCGCTTCTTGATTTAAACTATTTGTGTGAAGACTGGTAAAAGAGAATGCTTTAATACTTTGTTTACTCTGGGATTGTGTCTTCATTTATTTGAATATTCAACAAATAGATATGGACTTCCTGAATGTGTTATGAGAACCTATGGTAACATCGATCTCTCTGTACACAAGTGCATGCTTATATTTCCTACCTTCCTGAAGTAAGGCAGATAAGAGCTGAATCTCACAGGGCTTTATTGACCACACTAAATGGTTATGCCTTTATCCTAGGAGCAAAGAGAAGTCATTGAGGTGTTTTAAGGAGCATATTTAGATCTGTGCCTGAGAACATCACTGGCTGCAATTTGAAGAATAGGTTGTTTGGCATGGGGGGAGGAAATGAATATAAGCAGACCGTTCAAGAGGCATAGGCCAAGTGAGAAATGATGACAGGCTCGGCTGGGTTGAAGGTGGTGGAGAGAAGTGAGTAGATTAAAGAAATATTTAGAAGGCAAAAACAATGGAATATAGAGATAGAATAAGAGAGGGAAAGGAGGGGAATTAATGAGAAATGACTTTATGGTTTATTTAAATGGATGAATGATCATGTCATTACCTGAGACAGGCAGATGACAGATCTGGTAGAAAAATTCAGACTGTTATGGGCCTGTTAGGTCAGAAAGGCTTTGAGACACACAAGAGGATAGTCAAGTAGATAGTTGATATGAAAGTCTGGAGATAGTTATGGTCTAGCAATATAAATGTCTAAGTCACCTGCATAAAGGAGGTAACTGAAGCTTTGCATGTGAATGAGATTAAAGGGAATAGACCTTTGAAATCCCTGGAATAGACTCTGCAATAGACCTTAGAGGAAGAAGAAGAATGTCTCCAGGAAATTCAATATTCGGTGAGCAGGTGAAGGAGAAAGAACTTTTGGAGATAAAGAAGAAATGGCCAGACAGGAGGAAGTTAAACCAGAGAAGCGTGGTATCATGAAAATTAGTAAGTGATTTGTCAAGACATTGAGTTTTTAAATTGTATTCTATCTGTTTATTTTGAACTGGTTTCACTGTTGCTCCAGTTGGAAGAAGTTTTCTCAAATGGAAAGCAAATGTGATTCATTTACCTCTTTCATCTATTTACTCATTTTGTCTTCTTGTGAGTGGTTGCCAGCTAGTAGAGACACTGTAAGTAGCTTAGAAACTACCTAGATTTATACATTCAACAGTAATATTAGAAGCATTAGAAGCTAACATTTATTCAGGGTCCTTATTGTGTACCCATGCTTAGTGCTTTAGACGGTCAACAAACGACGGAATAGGCAGTAGTAGTATCGTTTTTATAAACGAACAAACAGAATAACAGAAAATGTGAATGACTTGGGCATGATTACACAGCAAGTGGCAGAGCCTGGATTCAAATACAATGAGCTACTCCGTATGCCATGACTGGTAACTGAGGGTTACTCATCATCGTGTGTCTTAACGAGAAGCTGGCAGAGATGGCACTGGACAGTTGGTATTTTCTGAAGCACAAGTTGTTTGGTATTGTGTTGTAAATTATACTTGCTGTCTTGCTATCCCTTCTTCTAATCTCCAGTGGGAAACATTTATATCCTGTTTAATTTTTGGTCTTTTAAACTAATAATGTCTATAGTCTCAATGTTTTTTGTATAGTAAATAGAGGTAGAGAGAGAAGAAGAGTAAAAGAGAGAGAAAGAAAGAGGGAGAGGGAAAAAAAGCATATGTTACAAATGAAATGCCTCTTTTTACATATAATTCTGAGTAGAAGTCATTGGTGTTAGAAGCCCTGTTTGTATAGATTAGCTATAAGGAGTCTTTCCTCTCCCCAATAAGAAGATCATAACCCAAGGTAAGAAAAAAAGCAGGAATTCTATAGTAAATGTCATTTTTAAACCACAAAATATTTGATAAAAATATAAATACTACTCTTAAAATTAAGTATCAAAAATATGAAACTACATTTTATTCATTCATTTCACAAACATTTACAGAGTGCACACTATTGGCTTATACACTATTCTAGTGCTAGAACAAAGCAAAGTTCCCTGCTGTCATGGAACTTACATTCTAGTGTTAGAAAGATAATAAATAAATCGAACAATAGCTGTATAGTATGTCAGGTGGTGTAATATGCCACGATGGAAAAGCAGGATAAGGAGAAAAGGGAATGATGGCGGTGCTGTGCAATTAATCTTAGATGATGATGATGACGGTCATGAAGAATACAGACTTTGGTTCATTTATTGGTTCTCATGTTGGTAAAGACATTAACAAGTAGCATATAGGGGGAGCACTACAGTGAGCATGCTCATTGATTACAGGGTGAAGCATCAGTTTTTAAAACAATTGCATGCACTAGAAATTAATTCTCATTTAAATACACACATAAAAGAGAATGGAAGCAAACACCAAAATAGAAATGAAGGCTATCACTGGCTGATTTTTATTTTTATCTTTATGTTTTAAGCATTTAAAACTAGTTCTGCAGTGCGTAATTTTATAATAAGAAAACAACATTTAAACATTTCTATATTAAGCCTATTAAAGAGCAAAGACAGTAGAAAGAGATAGGAGAAAATAAAGGGAGAGAAGAGGCCAAAAGCCACTCACAGTCAAAATACATATAAAAATGTAAATACACAGAAAGAAAAAATCTTTGTATTAAGAAAAAGATACAGAGAATAGGAGAGAGATGTCTGTATATCGGCTTATACACTGTCTCCATGTTATAGTCTTTAAAAACAGCGACTGAAGATTGTAATACTGCATTTTAGCAGGACAAGCACATCAAGAAATACTGGTACTGGAAAGTGGTTATTTGCGTTGGATGAAATTAGAGTGAGAGCTGGATCTGCTCTCGATAGCAGAATTAAAGCAGCAGGTTAGCCTGGGTCAGCTCCTGCTTTGCTTCTCACATGGTCTTTTTTGTAGACTCTAATCATATCTGTGGACAAAGACTTGCAGAAACAACAGAGACAGGTCTAAAAATTATTTATGTTAAGAATTGCAATTAAAAATGAAACCTTAAAAAAGAGACTATATTGGCCAGAGTGATTACTTTATACTGTGTAATTATTTCAAATGATTTTAGTCTAGAGGTCTACTTTTTTGAGCTAATCAGCCTAGTCTTAGCTCTCTCGTTTGATCTTTATCAATAACTATTTCACTTACTAGGATTATAAATTCTATTTACTTTGCAAGTAAATCTACAGAAATTGAAGCGTCGGTTATATATTTTTTATCTCTATTTCTGATAAGGTTCAGAGAAAACTGACCTTGAAGGAACAGCTTAGACTCATATGAGGACATTTTCTATTTTATTTCAGAAATATAGAAATAGAAATTTATTGCTATTTTATTTTATACCGCTAGTGAACTAATTTCTTGAGAATATCCAAGAATAATCTTTGAAAATGTTTTTATATTTGAGTAATGAAAAAGAATCAAATACATTTTCTAACAAAAACATTGAATGCAATTAAATCCACACTTTAAAAGTGAAATCTTTCAGACAGCCTTTTTTATTTTGCCAATTCTTTGGATAATATTTTTAGGAAGATTTGCTTGACATGTTTTGTTTTGACTTAGAGCAGGAACAATAGTATTTCACACTATTTTCTAGCAGAACTTAGGTTAATTTCCACCATGACAGCAGAGATGGAGGGGGGGTGGTCCATTTTGGCACAGTTTACATGAAAAATTTAGTCCTGATTCCCTTTTAAACAAAGGCTATGAGAAATGTCATATTCTGGGTGGTCTTTGATTAAACAAGCTAATGCCATTGAGTGGAAGTGTCATAGTTTATTTTATTTTACAAATAAGATAAACTCAAACCTTAAGGAAATTCAGACTGTAGCAGATCCAAGTTGTGACCCCAATTGTACACGGGTTCATGTAAGATTATATGTTTCCTTTTTCATATAATAGCATTTTGTCATCAATGTTAACTTATGTAATTATTAGTAATAAAAACATTTCTCGATACTAAAAATTACTATCTCCTGCATTAACAACAAATAGGAATAAAAATTCAAGTATGAGTGTGTTATATCTACTATGAAGCTAGGCGAGGTGATGCTGTTATATTAAAAGGTGAGCACAAAGAATCTTACATACACTTGTGTGCAATTGAAGTAATAACTTGGGTCTTCTATAGTCTGCATTTCCTTTCCTTCACTCAAAGAGAAACAGTACTATTTCTCACTCTTTTCCACTTGAAATACTTCTAATGACAGAAAATAATGAGCTTCTAATCCCAGGATTCTGCTGATGTACTACAAAGTAACCGCCTGCAATCAAGATATTTTTTAAATCTTGTGGGTTTTTTTTTTATTAAACTCCAGGATTTCTCTCTCCTTTTTAATTACGAAAGCAACGTGTTTCCATTGATTGAGTAAAACTGATGATCCAGAAAGATGCTCTGTGTTTATTTTGTTGCTTCGTGAATTCCATGGCATAGCCTAGTTTAAAAAGATAAAAGAACTCTATTCTGTAGACTCATTAGGGATGTACAAAATGTCTCCTGGATCTGGAGTTCCCTAGAAGTCTTTGTACCAATTAATGTAGATTTTTATCACAATCTAACTTTTGTTCGATTTTGAAAAAATGTCTTTAGTATACTTTTGAAGAATGTAAATTGCAGCACTTAGAGAGGAACAGTTACAACTTTCTTTGAAAAATACCTGAGGGCAAATGGGCAAATCCCATTCCACATGGATTGTTTGCTGGAAATCTAATAACTTGTGATAAATGAATTATGCTCCATCAGAGGTCACAGGCTTAATCAAGGTTTAGGAATTGAAGGAATCAGATCGCATTCTTCTACAAGGGCAGTCAAAGTAGTATTTCCTTTTTTATTGTTTTGGAATCTTCCGAATTTGAGCAAACTCAACAGTTTATGATGAAATATAATAAGAGAAAGAGGAACACTCTTGTACTATCGTATCTGCAGTAGAGAACTTGAGAAAGGGGAGGGCAGTACGTATGGTGGTATGCAAGGGTAGTAGGGCAGAGTGATAAGGAAGGGGCAGACTTCCATCCTGAAGTATTTTTAGCTTGATGTTTGAATCAGGAATAAAAAGTACAATATACGTATTAACATTCTAAGCCACATAGTATATACTATCTAGTTAAAATATACGTACTATTAGAAGATAATCTCATGCTTCCAATGATAAACCACAAGGGACTATGATTGTTTGTGTATATTGAATAAAGGAAATCATGGACAAGGCTAATTTATCCTCTTTAATTATTGTTTGAAATTATTACAGATTCCTAGGGTGATTCCCAAAGGCAAAAAACAAATCTGTGTGTGTGTGTGTGTGTGTGTGTTTACACGCATATATATATCAATGAGACATATAAAGTGAATTATTTAGCCACGCTAATTTTTTGTTTTTTTCGAATGTACTAATATAGTCATCTTTATTGAATTATATCTTACATTCATTTAAAGAAAATTAAAATGGAGTCCATCAATTAGGTAAAAGCAAAATGCTGATGGGGATGTAGAATTAGCTATCATATTAATTTTTGTGCTTATATTAAATTTAAAAACCAGTTATTCAAATTATGAAGTAAAGTCTTTACCATATATAATCCCGTATCTTAAAATATGTGACAGAGACTCTTCTTTTCCCCCTGTATTGGTAACAGGTTGCGTCGATGCGTAAACATGCTTTTACATGTGTGGTCAAGGACTAACCTTGACGGCAAGTCAAGCTGTGGCCAAAGAAACTAACTGCCCCTAAGAATCCACGCCTTTGGCCTAGCATCCCAGTCCTTTGAATTCTCAGAACTATTTAAACATACAAAAGTATACTTAAGAATATGTACATACTTACAAATATGCCAATTTAGAGGAAGAGAAAAAAATCTTATTTAAATTCTATCATTTTTCCGCTATATAACTACTTAAGGTTGTAGGTGCAATGAATACATTGTTTTCTATATGATAAAATAATGAAAAGATTGTATTGGCAGGACTAATAATGATTTCTAATTGCAAAGAAGATCAAGTGACTGTAGTCTTATGAGAGTTAACATCAAACTGACTGTATACAATTTACAAGATGACTCTATTAGTTGGTTTTAAATCATCATGAATAAAGTATCATACCAATAGAAGTTAAGACCAAACTTACAGTAGTTAAAGTTCTTGGAAATTTGCTTATTGCCACTAAAATATATTCTTTTTGCCATTTTCTTATTATCTACAGAGTGGTTTGTAGTGGTTCAAAAAATCCATTAGAGGGCAATATAATATTGCTCTGAAGCTGAGAAAATGTGCTAGTGGAGGATACAGAATTGCCCTGCCTCTCTGTGAGAGAATTTTGAAGATGGACTTCTTAATAACCAAATAAATTATTTTGTTTTAGTCTTCCTTTATTGGTGTTTTATTTGTCTAAAACACAAGCCCTCAGCTGAATTTTAAGCTTTAAAACAAAAATGTAGAGTTAGAAAAGATATTATTCTAAATTTGGATTTCTATCTGCATGTGTTTTTCCTTTGTAGCTACAAATAGCACAGTAAATGTCCTCGTTTTATTTTAAAAGATCTTCTTCCCACAATATAATGTAAAAAATTCCTTAGAAATGAATAGAAAACTTGTTTGGAATTTAAAAATTTAGGGATATATAGATATGAAGAAATTCCGGGCTTCTTCTTAAAGTTGATTGTTTATATTAAAGAACATATATTCTACATGTATGGTTTATAAAGAAAGTTAAGACATGTACTCACTCATCTACCCAAGTTATATTTGTAAGTTTGAGAATACAGTCTTAACTCATGTAACCAGGTAGTTTGCACAATTTAATATATCTTTGTTTTACTTAATTGAAATCTAATTAAGAATGAATATGTCATGAATATGCTTTTACTTTAAAAAAACTATTCTATGTGACACCAGAGTACAGCAGGGACCTATCTCAAATCTTGTTTTAAATCCTATGGATTAGACTAAAGTATGTGGCACCCAAAAAATAGGAACATTTAAAGAAAACACTAGGCATTAAAGAACTGTATTAGGACTTCTGCTTTCTTCTGAAACTATGATGAGTCAGTTCTGGATTGTTCTCAGCCTAGGGGTAGCTGCTGACTGGACCAAGGATGAACATCTGAATGACACAGGCAGGTAAAGGATACCATCGCCTTAAGTTGGAAACCAAAATGATATGCCATAAATACCAGGGAACAACAAAAATGAATACAAGAAAAATATGTTAAATCAAAAAAAATGAAATTAAGCAATAAAAAATAAACCATGAAAAATCTAATCTTTACACAAAAATGCATAGCTAAAAATAAATTGTTCAATGCAAAGCCTTTTTATTATTAGTTCATAAGAAAGGGATTTGCTTGGGCCCAGTGTTGCTTAGTTTATGATGAAAGATGAGATTTTTAAATCAAGAAGATAATTCCTTTTCTTTCTTTGTGTTGACATTAACTGGAACTGAGACTCCCGTTTCACGGGTGTACCTAGTTGAATATTATGAGCCAGATCACAATTTACATTCTTTTCTTTCTCTTTTGTTTGTTTGTTTGGTTTTCTTTTTTTTTTTTTTGGAGGAAGATTAGCCCTGAGTTAACATCCCTACCCATCTTCCTCTACTTCATATATGGAACACCTGCCACAGCACGGCTTGGTAAGCAGTCATAGGTCCACGCCAGGGATCCGAACCGGTGAACCTCAGGCTGCTGAAGCGGAGTGGGTGAACTTAACTGCTATGCCACTAGGCCAGCCCCCACAATTTACACTTTTAATTGCAGACAGCAGTCCTTTGAGCAGTGGGAAGCAGGTATGAAGCAGGAAGCTAGACCACAGGCTACCATTTGATCCAGGAAAAGATATTTTAAGAAGACTATGAAATTATATAGCTTCCCTTTCACTCTACCCGTTGCCAGTACTCATTCTGTGCCCAAAGTGGAAAAGCCACCAAATGAGGAAAGGCCTCTGTACTCCTTTGTTCTCTGCATGGTTCAAGACCCAACAAATCATAAAAATCTACAAACTCCCATCACCTTGCTGGGTGTGAATCCACCACAATTAAGGCAATTAGCCTGAGATCCAAGGAGAGAAAATTCCCCTCCAGCCTCCTTAGCAATCTCAGCAGAAGGACAAATATTCATCCTTGTACCATCTAAACTTATTTTATTGGCATGCGAGTTCACATTTGGAAAACACTGAACCAGGACTGGGAGAATATTAGAAAGTTACGAGTCAGAGAAGAATGGTGCAAAGACAAATGTCGATGAGAACAGAAGTGTAAGTAGTAGGTGGTCCTTATGAGCCTTCCAGAAGCCATTTCGGCCACTAGATCCTGTCCACGCATAACCCTAAACTGATTAGATCTTTTCTTCAGTGTTACCTGGGTAAATATGCAGAAATTTGCTTGTTTATTGGAAAAGAAATGCTTCTTGTTCAAAAATAGTAAAATGCTTCTGGGGAATGTACCCAAATCTTGTATCATTAATAAATGCTATCTACTAGTAATAATACACCAGTTAGTAGTTGAAGAATAGTTTTTAATATAATACCATACGACTAAGTGTTCTTTCCAGTTTATTCACACATTTTGTGTTATATATTACCAGAATTCTATTAGTCTGTCCCTCCATCTGTCCGTCCATGCAGTTAGACAACCAACCTGACATCTCAGTGCATCAAAGCATTGTTTGCTCATGGAATTCTTTAGCTCCACTGCCAGACAAGCTGTTAATTAAAAATAATTCAGTGCAGGTCTATGAACTCTCTGAGACAAACCTATCTAGCTTTTTGGCTGTCATCTAATGTGGATGCTGTAAAAACTGTTTATGACTTTTGGCATATAATGAAGCAGAAATATAGCAGTAGTAGGATTTGGACACGGATGGCAAATACTTGGCACATATAATTATGTGCCCCTCCTGTGCCTATGGCAAACATTGCTAATCGATCATTCCTACTGAACCTGTTCAGAATTCATCTCTGGACAGCCATTACCAACCAACTGGAGCAGGTATGTTACTTGGAACGTTGATACCATTCTTGTATTTGGAGGAAGAAAAAGGAAACGGCAAAGCTAAGCATATGGAACAGAAGAAAAGGAGGGAGAACCAGCATTTCCCAGTGAATCAGAAGTTAGAAATGACCTTTGTATGTGCTGTTTATAAAAACTGGTGTTGAGGCAAATGGAAGGAAAAGGGATGAATAAGAAAGTTACTCTGTTAATCCCTTTCACCATAGGAAAAGAATCTACACAAAGTAGCCAGTTATCCAGGCTGCCTTTGCTACCATGGTGACCTGGGGGAAGCTAGAGACCTCTATTCTCAACTAATCTGACTTCATCAAATTAAATTCAAAAAATATTTGTTATATGATA
This sequence comes from Equus przewalskii, assembly GCF_037783145.1. NCBI lineage: Eukaryota > Metazoa > Chordata > Mammalia > Perissodactyla > Equidae > Equus > Equus przewalskii. The sequence continues at coordinate 61,215,094 of NC_091835.1, forward strand.
TGCCTACTATGCAGAGATTCCTGCTATGCTGGATTCTATGGTAGATAACAAAGAGGAATTTAAAAAAATTTAGCTACTATTATGTGCAAGGCACCATGTCAGGTCATTAGCATATGCTATTTTACTTAAATCCCTGAACGCTTTTGGGCCCAAGGAGTGCTGAATCAACTTTACAGATAAGGAGACTTGGGGGAACTTAAGCCAATTGCCAGAAGTCAAACAGCTACCAAGTGAGGCCAGACCTTGCACAAAGATGCCTAGTCTTTTCACATTGTGTTGCCTCACATGGACAATAAGACAATTGGACTTGTGTTTTTACATAATCTCTGGATTCTCTGAAACAGCAAAAGAGCAGAGATGGTATGGGCTTGCCTCCTATTCTTGCGCATTATTTCCTTGGCCAAACCATAGAGTTTGCAAAGGATAAAGGTAAAAAAAAATTAATGACCAGTGCTTGGCTGCCTATTCTGGTCTTATTACTTATAGTCTTTAATTATTTTCAGGTTTGAAAAACTTTGACAATTTTCCCTCAAAAATAATTGCCTATTAAACTTTATTATAAATATGGTTTTAGAAATTTAAATATAGCTAACACATCAGGAAATCACATTGTAATTTCCACTTAACCACATCATTCTTTTCCAACACAGTGTAAAGAATTTTGGAGTCAGGCAAATGAAATCTCCATATTTTCTTTAGAAATGTTGACATTACTTTAATGGAGCCACCCTTCATTTGAAGAGATGAGGGTATTTTAAAAAATTCAGATTAAGTTGGAGGAATGAACATAAGAGGAACATGACAAATGAATCACTGAAGGAGAAAAACATGAAAAACTACATGGTTGAAACTAAGGCATCCCACTTTGCACCTTGCCTTATAAATTATCAACTGGATAATATAGTTCTGTAGAGGAACCCTCAATCATTAATTTTTCACTTAACATGTGTTGTCTCCTTCACCTAGCTGCTTGCCTTGAGCTTGGAGAGAGCAAACAAGGATATTCGGGTTTAGCCTAGAGCAACGTAAAAAGAAATGGAATAAAATCTTCTCCAGATCTGTGTAGCTAGTACCTACAGGAAACAGAGTTGGGGTTATCATGGTTCTAAAACTAAGAACAGTATTGCTAGTGTCCGTGAGAATGGAAAGCAACTATAAAAATGATTGACACGTTCTATAAAGTAGACTTTCGCTGTCAATCATCTAAATATGATTCATTAATCATACTATAAGCATTTGACGGCTGACTGACAGTAACAAATTCTCCCCAGAGAAAACTGTATAGAAACTTAAGAGCAGCTTATTAATGTTGATACTATTTAAGCTGGATGTTATGCATCTTACAGGAAACAGCTTCTTGCAGCACGACATAATTGATTCCAGCAGAACTTTTATTACCAGAGTGTGCATTACATGGCTTCTGATGCATTCCCAATTGCAGACGACTGATTGGTTTTACAAGAAAAGAAAAAATTTTTATGAGAGAAGAAAGAGAGAAAACATCTCTGATCTAAATTAAACAAATTATTCAAAATAGACTTTTTCTAAAAATGTGTTTTCAATTTATTTCAGCAATTTGAGAGCCTTAATATTACAAAACAAACATGTCAGCCCGGTGTCAGTTCCTCCGGCTGCATCACAATGTGGCAGAGTTCAGGGCCTCATAAGCTCACGGACTAGTGGCTCTTTGGATCAGACTGTTGTTTCTGAAGGATTGTAAAGAAAGATGCAAGGTCAAACTTTAAATAAAGCACAGGATAGGAAGATTAAAGTTATAATAATAAAGACTTGTGATGCGTAGACCCACAGGTTGTCCTTGGGAAGACACTAGTCAACATTAGTTTTGAACTATGATAAGCATTCTGATACACACTCACAAAACGTTGCTATAGAATTTCTAGAAAGTTGCTTAAATGCCTCATAGAGGATGAAAAGCCTCTTTTTTCGTCCTCCCTTCCCCTTTCTCTATGGGGTTTTTTGAATAACTTCTAATAGGGCATTGTTATAGAGTGGAAAGAGTTGGGCATCACAGGGACATGAATTTGAATTCAGGTTTTGTCCATTTAATAGCTATGGGTGAATCAGTTATTCATCTCTAAAGTAGTGATAATTATTTTCTAATCCCCAGGATTGTTATATATTAAGTGAGCTCAGATGTAACAGTGCCTACTGCTCACTTGACATTGCTATTATCCAGGTTAATTTTTGGATTGTAACTATTGTTTGTGTATGCATGTGTGTATTTGGAATTAAATTTTCAGTGCATATAAACCTGGCCGTAATTTAAGCAATTAATAGAAATTTAGACTCGATAAATTTTGCAGCTGGAAGGAGTTGTTAGAGATAATCTAATTCTCTAATAGTAGGAACTAAGTCATAAAAACTCTTAAATGGCCTGCCTAACAAAAGGTTTATTTTTTTAATTCTTTTTTAAAGGAATTGTATCCTAGAATTTTTGACTTTCTCAAAATTGCTGCTTGCTTTCAGTGAAGATATGAGATTGGGCTGACTCTTTTCATTTCATTCCATCTTGCCATCATTGCACTTTAAGAATTCATCAAACTAATTGACTAACCTTATGATACATTTATTCACTCTTGTAGTAGTTATTTCTTGATATTTTATATCTTAATAGGCTAGAATAGAGATTCATTGGAAGAAATGATACAGATTCCATGCAACACTAATTCATTCTTTCATTCATTTATTCAGGGAGTCAGAAGTCTCAAAATACTTGATGTGTGAAGACCATAATGAGATATAAAAACTCAATATATGCAGTGGGGGAAGTAACATTTTGAATTAGAAGGGCTCTTTCCTAAAGTGCATCTCATATCTGTCTTTAGATTTAGTTACGACTTTGTATTTAAAAATATGACAATATAGTAAAATTGATCATTAAAAGGTCAAAACTGTTCATGGTTACGGGTTGAAATTATTATTCTAGAAATCTGAAACAAAGTCTTTATTGCATCACATGGAACTTTCCAGGACGAAAAATAATTCTATTTGACCTATAGACTTTGCTTTTATATAATTTTTCCTCGTGTATTTTATAGTATTTATACGTCAAGGTATAAAATATATTCTCATCTAATCAGATTAAAATATTTTATAGCTATTTGTTCCTGAATGACTATATTTAGAGATTTTAAAAAACTGATCTAATAAATCCACCATCCCCCCCACCCACCAACATGCAGAAAGTAAAGACAGGGTACATTAAATATTATCTGAGTTTTTATTTTATGAATTGCTTATCCTCATTATACTTAGTTACTTTCCCTAAGGTACAAAAAACATGGGTCAAGTCCTATTTTCATGGCCTTATCAAGTCACAACTGCAGGTAACATTTGTAAGCATCTATGGCATTGTTTGAAAGCTATCTTTCACATAAATGTGGTTTTAAAAAAAGTCAGCCTTCCTTATGATTTGCATGATTGTTTTCTCTTCTTCCAACAGATTTTTTAGCCTATTCTGTTTTAAACATTTTGCATCTTGCCAATTAAAATACTAGCCTCTTGGCCCTAACTTCCTTTCCCTTGTTCCCATTAAGCATCTGTTTTTCCACATTCTTGTAGGGTTTAACTCAAAATGCCAATCAGTGATGATTGATCACATTTTCAGATGACAGTCTGAACCCTGATTCTGCACTCCACATGCATTTGCCATTTTGATTAATGAACATAAATCAGGACTGACAATTCACATTTGCAAGTGGATGGAAAGAATTATTAGAAATGCAGCATGTTGGTAAGCTAAGGCTTCCCTTCATTCTGTTACAATTGCATTGAAAACAAATACATGCCCCTCAGAGAACCTCGTGGTTATCATTAGGGAATATTTGAAATATGGAAATAGAGCACATGCTGCCCAGGCCTGTTCGCATTATTTTGATCTCATAAAAGATCTTTATATTTCATTACAGCATAAGCACCAGATGATCTCGAAGCATCATCTCTATGTCTGCGCAAGCCTCTATTATATAGAAAGTCTCAAAAAGGCAGCTTCTTTCTCTACCAAATAATGAGTTCATAATTTTTTTGGTGTGAAAGAGAGTGGCAAGCAGATATTTAAACTTGTTTTCTTAATTCACATAAACGGTAAAAATCAAGGATTTTAAAATGTCCATTCAATGGATTATTTACTTTTTTTGTCTACTAATATTAACTTTAGGAAAATAAAATCCATAAATAAATAACCTCTTTTAAAGCCAAAGTGCCAATGACATATGATGAATATGTCTAAAATTATGTGGTGAAAATACTTTGTTGTTAACTATGAAAATTTCTGACCTAATTGGCAGTTGCAGGTCTTGGATCTTCACATAAAATATTCCTAAGTGGCATATATATAAAATGTAATTCACAGACCATATGTATTGATTCTAAGAGTGACCTGCTTGACTTATTAATTTTAAAGCATCGTAACTATAATGGCCCATTCATTGTATTAAATGAGTATTAAATCTTTACAACTACTTAAAACTGTTTTAAAGGGTCATGGATCTAATTGCCTCACCAAATATATACCTACACCAGCAGTTATTTCCATCTCCTCAAATGGCCAAAGCACTACGATGTTCACTAAGTTTAACCCACTCTTTTAGTAAAAAACAGATATGCTTTTAAATAAAGACAGTGCCAAGACTACCAGAAATATCTTTACAAACTTCATCACCATTTTGAAAGTTATAAAAATATTTGCCATACTTGGATTAAGTTTCTATCTTTATTTTAATGATAACATATTTACTTAGGAAATATTTCGTTTTCATTCTCCTTTGTGGCAGTCAAAGTGTCCCTTGAAAGACATCTGGAGTAAACATGGGAAGAGTTGGTGAAATTGTTAGACACATGAGAGAACAACAAAATAGGTGCTGTTGAGTGTTCATCTGAATTTCCGAAAGTCACACTGAAGTCTTACTAACCAAAACCCGTGGAGGAAATGAACTTCTGCAACCAATAAGAACTATAGTCTTGGGAGTTCCTGGAAGCCTCACATTCTTGCCATCTTGCTTGAACTTGTCTGGGCCTCATTTAATAGTCTTTTCATGTTAAACTTAAGCAATAATGGGCATGGAAAATGAACAAAGTGCTGAGCATCCATTTGGATTAATTTTATTCATGCAAAATATATATTTTAATGAGGCAGTATGTTAGGTGCTGGAGATAGAAATATCAGTGAGACTCAGTTTCTGCTTTCAAAATATTCTTAATCTAGAGAGGGAAATATTCATGCAAGGAAAATGAGTTATAATCCAATTTGGTAAGTATAATAATGGAAGTATGCATAAGACAGAGTGCTAACAAGAGGAAGAATGATCAAGCCTGATGAGGGGATGTCATGAAAGACATTATAACTAAACCCTGAAGATGCAGTGCCCCTGATGTATAAAGAAGGAAAAGGTATTCTGAGAAGAAGAAATTGAGAATTCCGAAAAGAGAAGACTGCAGTAGCATGGCATGATAGAAAACTACAGGTAACCTTAACTGCAACTGAAACATAGGGCATCAAGTAGGGATGGGGAAATAATAAAAGATGAGGCTAGTTAAGGAACTTAAGAGTTTAGATAGTATTTTGAAAGTGACGTAGAAATGAAGAAAAAGTATATTTAACTAGAAGTAGTAATTTTGGGAATTTGGGGAGTATCTATAAAAAAGACTAACTATAAAATTATATTTTTAATTGATAAAATATTTTGTCAGTTCCACCAGCAAAAATTGTGGTTGATTTCAACATATCTAATTGTAGTAGAAAACCACCAAATGCATGCAATTTATCATTAAATTTACCTTCGCTGCAGCAGATGCCAAAGAACTAGTTCAGCAATTATGCCTTAATGCCATCCCATTATCATTTATCATTTTTCTTAATGCATCAAGACCTAAAGTCTAAGTCCGTGAAGGCAAGCTTGGTCAGCAACCATAGAAATATGGGGTTCGTTTTACCTTTTCTTTCCTTTGTCGTAAAAGGGGTCTTGCCTTCTATTGTGGGACATGGTATTTAAGTTCAGTTCATATAACCTTTTAAGTGAGTACATTATTTTTTTCTTTTCATTTTGAACTGGGGTAACTACATCATCAGTAAGTGCTGGAATAAATTGTAACCACATGTCAAAAAGTAGGTCATCCTAGTGAGTGTGGGGGTAAAGCTGGTATTTTCCTTTAGGAAATATTGGTTTTGTTTTTTCATAGAACAGTAATATATTTTATTAATAACTGCTCTGTGTATTTTGTAGTTAAAATTATTGACTTTATAACTTCTTTAATGCCAAACATTACTTAAAATTATCAATCCTTTAAAAATTAGACTGACAATGCATCAAGGTACAATTTGAATTGAAATATGTAGAATTGATATCTATAAATACAAAACCTTTTACATGCTGAGCGTGCTTCTGTGTTTAGTGAATACTTTCTAGTTGAAACTAGACAGAAAGAAAGATCGTCTTGAGTTAGTAAAAGGTCTGAATTAGAGGATACTCTGGAAGCAAATATAGTGCCATAGATTCTCAGGGATGTGAGAAGTCATCCTTTAACCACCACCTGAAGTCTCTATGATGTGAACATCCTCTCTGCCTGTTGGATCCTTGCAGCCCATTGAAGCACCTGAGTCAGTGGTGGAGCGCAGACCTCTCAGGGCAGCCAGCCTTTCTTCAGCTGGCTCCATTAGGAAATATTTCCTTATGCTATGCCAAATGTGTCTCCCTGTAACCAGCATTCCTTGGCCCAAGTTCTACCTGCTGGGATCATACAGTATGAGCCCTTTATATATGTGTAGACAGTTAAAGATAGATTTGCTTCTCCTTTTACTAGATCACTAGACTAGCCACCAGGGAAATGTGGTAGACAAAAATCCTCTGAATTCAGCCAAATATTTGCAAAGTCTCTCACTGAATTATTACAGACAGAAGAATGTTGGCTGACAGTACAATTGAGTAGACTCATAACAGAGGCTAATTAATGGGTCAGTATCAGCCTGGAGAGCTGAAGTATCGTGTTACCTGAGTGCTATATGGATCTATGCTTTAGACTGAGGTCCTCAACATTTGAATTGGTGACTAAGCTGAGGACCTTAATTGGCATAGGGTCCAGTTGACCCAAGAGGCAACTCCGAGAGGGAGAGTGGATGTGTTTAATGATAGTTGTCCCAGAGAACTGTGTGGCTCATTTCCTTGTTTTATTCAAGTCTCTGATAAAAAGTCCACATTTCAGATAGGCCCTGACTGATCATATTATACAAATTAGCATTCTCCCCCATTATAAGTCTCTACCTGCTTTATTTTTCTTCATATTACCTATCATCATTTGATATGTTGCATATTTATTCATCAATTTACTAGACATATCGCTTCGCTAGAATAAGTCCCAGTGCTTTTTAGTTTTCATTGCCAAAAATTCAAACCTTCAGTTCTTTTCCATTAAATGGTTTAATGACCAAGTTGTTGGCATGAGCTTTGCAGTAGATTGAACAATTAAATTAGAAAAACAAGCTCATGGAGTGACATGGTAGAGAAGCAGGAAAAATTCCTTCCAACACACATCCTTTCCCACTGTGCACTCTGGTCTGTGCTAGGTGTTTTATGTTATTTTATTAATCTCCCCTAAAATTTTATGAGGATGTGTTGTAGACATAAAAAAAAGGATCTGAGGGAGTATATTATTGTATCTAAGGTTACAGATATATAGCAAGTGAAGGACATAGGATTCAAACTCAGATATGACTCCCCACAAGACTAGGAGAAAGCTTTTTACTATCTGACTCTTAGGGTCACAGTGATATTTGTAAAGGGGGTTTTGCTGAAAGAAAAATGGAGCATAATTCAGCCTTAAGGAAGTAATTTAGAGAAAATATGTTGTGAAGAATGAAAGTGATTTGGAGGGATATGAGACTGGTGAAGACTGTGAGAATACTGTGAATTTCAGAGTTGGGTGGACATTACAGTCTCCAGAAGTTCCAGATTTGTATATTTCTGTGTTGGTAGGTGTGGTTGACTAGCAGCCATTTTATAGTTATTAAGAGGAAGGGTGAATGGTGTGATAAGTCTAGATGTATTCTCAGTGGGGATGGTTATCAGCCGCAAAGGGGCAAAATTGGTTCTTGGACGGCAAAAAAACAGATGTTACAATGGTTTGTGACCCTCCAAAGGGCATAAAAGATGTACGGTAGTCTGTGGTATGAAAATTTCATGGAGAGGTGGGATGATAATGAAAAAAAAGAAAGAGAGAAACTCAGACCTCAGGCAAGAAAGTAAAAGAGTAGAAACCATAAGAGAATTTAAGTTATACAAAAGTCAAGTAGGCCGTTCTATAGTGTGTTAAGAACTTTCCTTAGTATATTATAGTGGCTTAAGCAGTAGATGCTGTCCTCAGATACATCTGGGGATTATTTTATGCTTAATATGTGCCATAGGCTCCTCTAAATGTTTCTCATGTATTCATTGATTCAAGCCTTGCAATAAATTTATAAGAGGTTCTTTGAATAAAATTTGCCCAGGGTCACACAGCTCTTAATGTTAGGGCCAACATCACTATGAGCTTTATTTCCTGATTGGGAAAATGGGGATAACAAGATGGCGATATGTATTTTGTTGCTGTGAGCATTGCATTGGATAATGTATGTAAAGCTGTTAGCACAGCGCTGGGCAGGAATGTTAGCTTCTGTTGTTACCCACCTGTGGTTGGTACACTACATTTTGTCTGATAACCAAAGTCAGCAACATTTGCCATTCTGAAAGATCCATTTCTACTCTTGTTAATAATAATTTAGTATTAATATTGTTAGTGTGACAAATGTACCACACTAACATAAGATGCTAACAATGGGAGAAACTGGGTGTGGGTATATGGGAGTTCTCTGTACTATATTCATGACTTTTCTCTAAATCTAAATCCATTCAAAAATAAAATACTGATTTAAAAAAGATTCACTCCTAGCAATGAATTAAATATGTTCTTTTAACTTGCAGTTTTTAAAAATTCAACTCTGTAAATCCAGCTGCACGATGAAAATGACAGAAAACCCCAGTGAGAGTACACAGGAATTTTAAACATTCCATACATAAGCCAGCAGGTGGCAGGGTACCCAAGCATCTGAACTTGGGCCTAAAACCCTGCTTTCCATCAAAAGAAGCTTTTTTGTTTGTCATGGAGTTTTAGTTAATTTATAATGCCAAAAATATGTAATCCGGTTACCTCTAAATACAGGGCTAGGGCTGGAAATAAAGTGGGCCTGAGTGCGGGGTGGACCCTTTAGCTCGGAGGCACCGTAGTGGTGAATTCCCTGCTGGGGGAAGAGGCAGCTCTGATTCTGAGCGTTGTAAACTCAGGTGCTTATTCACAGTCCAGGTATGGTGTCCACAAACAGATGGCCAGCCTGCTTGTCCCAGTCTCTTCTTCACCTTGTGCTCACTCTGGCGATTTCTCACCTGGTCCAGGTGGGTGGCTAACTGAGCCTGTAGACTAGAATAGCTAGACTAATCAGTGGTCTCCAGCTGTGCCGACGCTAATCTCGAGTTACTGCTGGAACGAAAGTGCAGCCTCCCACTGAAATAAGGTTGGCGAATGGCTGTTGTTGCAACGACCGAGGGGACTCTGCTGCTCTGTGGTGTGTAGGAAAAGCAATGTTTGTTAGAGGAAATCAATTTCTCCTTGGTAGATTAGCGGCCATGGATAGAATTCACACACAGAGGTTCCATATGGATACAGATGATTTTTTTTCTTATGTCTGGGAGAGAGGAAGATAATTTCTGTGAGCAAGTGGAAGGTAATGTAGAATAAAAGGGATATTAGTTAGACATTTTAGTCCTCAGCAAAGAATTTAAGGCTAATGGCTTCCATCTGATCCAAAAGCCAATTATGCTAATGGCTCTCTTAGATGTAAAAGCTGTGACCATAAGTCAGCCCAGACCTTTGACACTCAATATTTTGCATGGACACTTGGGTGATTCCTTTCTTCTCGTTCCCTGACTGTAGTCAAAGTTGAAATCATTTTTACCCTTTGATATATGCATGACCTGTAAGGTAATAGGACTGAGGGAGTGGAGGCTTTGTATAAGGCCATGATTGGATACGTCCTCCAAGCTGAGTCTTATGGTATGTTCAAAAGACGTGGAAGAAAAAAGAGACACAAGATACAGTGGAAAGTTGTCATCTTTCTATCCAGGATGATGTTTTTCACCAAATACAAGGAGACTTTAATTTCTTTTGTGCAGAAGGTTAATCGTTGAGATGGGTTAATGTACAGGCATTAGTTAATCTCAGCAGTCTGTTAAATGAACAGGTTTATTGACTTCACAAAAGGTTACTTTGTGTAACGATTACATTGAAAGAGCAGAACTCAATAGAGTGCCATATAAAGCAGTATTTTTCCTTCCACTGTCCCTAAAACCCTGCTAGGCGGGCCAGTTATTTCCATGAAATGTCAAAGCAGTCCCATAGCTTCAGTCGCTTCTAATTACAAAAACGGTCTGTTAATAATCAGAAGTCTCCACTTCACTCCAAGTTAAACCTTCTCCAGTAGATCCCTTAACACTCCTCTTACTCAGCTAGAAGTGAGGGTGCAAGGGGAAAATCCAGCAGCTCTCCAACAGTTCTCACCAAGGAAATTCTCCCTCAAACCATCCCATTTCTTGGCTCCTCTAATTTCTAAATATCTTCAAGGTTGGGAGTGAGTTAAGGGCCTTGTATTTGTTTTTTGACATCATTTTTGCAAGTTCTGCCTGGTGATCTGTCATTTACTCAGGTTGTGGGGGGAATGGCCCTTACCTCAGCCTTTGGGCCCTCAGCCAAAACTGGAGAGAGAAAAGGTCCCATTTAAATATCCTGTCATATTGGTGACTCTGGAAGGGGTACTGGGACATTAAAAATAAGGCAGTATCATGTGAAAATAGCAATGTGCTAGGATTCTTGTTTGGTGAATCTCAAAGGGGAGTGGGAAATCAGAGTCCCATCTGGGGCCTGGGTACACACTGTTTTTCAAGTATTTAGGCTGATAAAGTTTGAGAACCACTTCTCTTGTCACACTTTAAGTAAGCCAAATATTCTTGACATGTCGTCTTATTTGTAAAGTAAGAATGTTGAACTAAAGGGACTTTTAAAGCACCCTTCAGCTCAAAGTTATTTAAGAATGACAAATGAATCAAAAAAGAAAATGAGAAAATTGTCAAAATATTATGTCTAGTTATCTTTGATTTTATTCATACAAAGTAGGCAGTTGTTAAAAACCTAAAAAGCTAAAACACTTTGGCACAATTTATGAACCTGAATGAGAAGCAGCAAATCTTTATTGCATGAGAAATGGTGGCTGTGGTGGTAAAGATAAGGGCTAATTCCCAGTAATAGGTAGGAGCAACTGTTATTGAAAGAATTAGTTTCTATTTGGGTTTCTCTAAAGGAAGCTTGTATTTTTTTACTTAAGTCTCTATGCCCTCAGGTGAGAATATTAACTGAACCTGGGTTCAGTCTGTGTGAAATGTGAATTTTTAAAATTGAAAATGTGGAAATCAAACATATTACCATTTGCATGTGAACACTAGTGATTTTGAAGGAGGAAAAAGAGATTTGTTGAAACAAAGAAATAGAATTGAAGATAATTATAGTGGTGTTGGGGATATACTATAAAGAGACTATAATGATTAATAAAAGGACAACTGTAAGGCACATACAAAGATGTTTTACAGTTTAAAGATTTCTCTTCTCCATCACTCTGCAGGGCTATCATCCTATTTGGTAAAAAACAGCAAGATCAAGTCTGACTTCGGTTCTAAGGTAGACACTAAATTGGGATGTTGATAGCTCAGAAGGTCCTGTTTCTCCTTTACAGGTGATGTTTTCTTCGGTGGGAGCTCACCGCAGACTTTAGCAGCCGTGGGAGCATTGCCCCTCCCCACCCAGTCCCCTTAGAGATGTTCTCTTTTTTTGAAATATTTTTCCCCAGCTTATCCCTGACCGGGTCTGCGTGATAAACTGGGCGCAAATTCTCAGGTCTGTGAGGTAGTTAATTTACAATGGCTGTTCTCTAATCCCATTTCATTAAGTGAAGGCAGGCTCTGTTTAAATAGCTTCTGCCTCTCTCACTGTTTTTGGAGGCGCAAGAGGCTGCCTGGATGTGTACATGGATGTGTCAACACCAGGAAGAGTAAATGTTTGGGTGTTCACTAGAAGTCTTTGTTTTGGGCATTGCTGTTTGTAGAAGACCCTCAGGGCAGTGAGAGAACATTATGAGGGCGCTGCTTTCACAGCCTCAGTTTAGGATTTCACTGTGGTAATGAGTCTGATGACATATGATGAGACATCCCAAACACACAAAACGATGACCATTGCATTTTTCAATATATGGTGCATTGTTCCCTATTAATCATTTAATACCTTTTGTTTGTAGTCTTTATGTTATCTAGGTTTGAAAATGATGTCATTTGTTTGTTTTGGACCAGTAAATTTTCCTTAGACATGAAAACACATCCAAGAGAGCTTCTGTAGCCTTCTCATTCTAACTAGCCTCTACAGAGGACCCCAGGCGGCAACATCTTTTGATGTAATATGCAGAAATAGACATTGTATTCAAATATCATTTAAATCATTTAATAATATTATATATAACATTGCATTTTAAACTCCAGAAAGGCCATTGGAATAATAGACTAAATTGGAAGGAGACAAACCTGCATTCCATCCATGACTTTACTAGAGGCATAACTTAGAGCAGATCACTCGCCTTATGAGCTCAGATTCTAATTTGTAAAATGAAGTAGTTAAACCTATGAGCTCTAAGATCTTATTCAGCTCAAAATTGTATCAATTGAATTTTCAATGTCTAAAAGAAACTTGCCCTTATTAAAAGTATCAATTACCCCAAATTAGCTTTTCCTCATTACATTTAAACTATTCCTTTGTACATGGAATAAAAAAGGAAATTACTAAATTTATTTGCAAAGATCTAAATACCATTTGGCTATGCATTCTGACTAAAGTGGAAATAACTTGAAAAATTGAAAACTGGGAAGGAAGTCTGCATTAATGGAAAATCTCCAGTCTTCTTTAAGGACCTTCTTCTTAGAATGTATTTTAGAATTAGGCACTTCACCATCTGAGGCAAGAAAAGAAAGAGAAAGAAAGCAAATAAAATAATAGCAAACTCTGACAGGAACTCTCCTTCACAAATGAGACTTCCTGTTCTTTACTTGAGGACCTCCATTTCCTACAGCAGCCTTTCTGTTTAACACAGAAGACCCCTCCAGTGAATTTCGGTAGAAAATTACAAATATCTTTCAGACCTTTCGCTGAAGTTTCTCCCTTATGTAGCACTGACATTTGCGCAAATCTTCTCTAAATATTATGAGAGGAAGAAGTGGCTTTTTATTTGGAATGCTAGTTGTGACTTCGGATTATTGGTGAAGCCCCTTTGTTTGGGCTTTATTGAAGCGTGTCAACAGCTGTCAGCAATAATCCTTGCTCCGCCTGCTGCAACGTGATGTATTGATATGTATACAACAATGTGTTATAAATTGAAATAAAATATGCATTTTTTCATAATTTATCAGCATTACGATGGCACAAAAAAGGCAGTCTTATGAATAATACAGAGCTCTTCAGCAGGCATTATGTACTATAGGTAATAAACGCAGCCTCTCCCCTGGACAGCCAGGAGAGTTGTAAAGCAGAATGCATTAGTTGAGCCCTGTGATAATAAATCATTTTAGTGTGTCAGTAGGCTCTGGCTAACTTTTACTCCTGAGGTCTGAAAGAATAGTGTGCCATACGGCTCTGGATGGTTTCCGAAGTGTTTAGACTGGCTCCGATTCTCCTGGGTAATGTCTTGAGTGAGCGATATGGTTAGATAACAAGTGGCAGTATTTCTCAGGTATCAATATTGTGATGCCTCCTGTTGTTTTATTGCCTGGAGTGGCTGATTTTGTCCTAATTGGAACTGTGGTTCTTCTTTGTGTCTCTATTTGCAATATGGCGCAGTGTTTCTTTAAAAACTAAAGTTGTTCTGTAATGTGGTGCAACTGCTCTAAGGACATCATTCTGCCCCTCAGTTATCTTTGCAGGGATGAGAAATCAATAAGTCCTTACTGTTCTTATTTATCCTCTTAAAAAATATAGATACCCTTATAGGAACTGTTTGTCTGGGAACCACAATGGCCATTAGTTCATCATTACTTCATGTGTTTTGAAACGTGACACCCCAGCCTAGTTAGTAGCAAAGTTCAATTGATTGTTTATGAGTTAAAGAATCATATTTACATAATCTTTGTAATAATTCCAAGCCTTCTGTATGTATTAATTTCTCCTAGAATAACAGCATGGGTGATAGTTGGTATAAATGTAGAAAAGGTCCAATTTAAAATCATTCTTTCGGCTGAGAATATACCCTTGGTTTTTTAAACATGTTACAGTTTTCTCATATGGTAACAAAGATCTGAAAAAATTTATAGGAAACTCTACATGGAAATAAACAGCTGTTCTGAAGGAGGTGAGACATATATTTCATTCTGTCATTATTTTCTTATGCTACAACCGTGTAAACTAATTCTGAAAAGTACGTTAGCACTTTTTGATGGGTGGGATTGCTTACCAAGCCTCTGCCATCTTGATCTGAGTATCCCTACATGAAGCTCATGCTGATCCATCAACAATTAAGAAAACAGTGGTTTGCTGCATCCACACAGTACCATTTACTGCAGTGTAACAGCATGGTTTATAACTTCAGCCCATTTTAAACATTCAAACTAATGAGAGTCGTAAAACTATAATAATAGTGTATTTTAATCCACTGGTATATTAACCATTGTGGGAGGGGGGCATGCTTTTCATGCAAAAGATCCTGAACTGGTCCTAAAAACATTTGGATTGAAACAGGTGGGAAATGCTGTAACAGTTCAGGTCCACTGCTCCTTCATGTCCCTGAAATATCAATGCAAGGACTATTAGCAGCAGCACTCCAGCTGAGCTGCATAAATATGGCCAATTTCTAAGGAAACCAGAATTTATGTCATACAGGGCCTTTTAGAACTCATCAACTCGACTTCATTTGGAAGCAAATATGTAACTGGTACACCTCGGAAGGCACTGCATGGCTCTCTCAGGTTTCAAATGGCTTGTGTGGCCTCTGTTCTGCACCAGCGGGTCCTCCAAGCTGGCTTCCGTAGAAGAGATTGCTGCAGTCCAATATAGGGATTAGGAAAGCATGGAACACTATGTGACAGCAATTTTGAAGACAGATGCCTTCCATCAATCTCCAGATTGGGAACAGTAAAGAAAATAGGTGTGCAAAGTCCTTTTCCATCAACTTACCTCTTCCTTTTGCTTTGTGAGTGTACCCTAGAGAAGAAAGTGGAATTCTGACTGTAGATGGAAGCTGGACTTCCGGTGATTGTTATGAAAGAATTGAAATTTTGACAGTAAATAGGGCATGCCTTCAAATATTAAGCTTAAGAGTATCTCCTTATTTGTGAAAAGCCACTGTGGTGCATAGGAAATACTGATGATGGGCCTTTCCTTTGGGTTTGTGTGTAGCTGGAGATTTATTTGATGTTTAAGATCCATTGTGCTTTGGAATAGAATCCTCTTAGCATCCCTACCCTAAGCTCAGATGAAAGATGAATTAAGTGCTGTGGTTGGCTAACATGCATTGCTTCTGCTTAGGAGAGACATTTTTTTAATAAAAAAATTTCAAAGCAAAATATCAAATATGCTTTAATAGGGAATTTTGTACATCATAGAATGCAGGGTTTTCTTAAAATGCTTTTATTCAAAGATGTCTTTTGTTTAGAAATTCTGAAGCGCCTTGCTCTCTGTCATGACACTTTAAAATAAAAGTAAATAGGTCACTGATTTATCACATTTTCTGTGAAATTGCCATTTTATTTAGAAAAATATAAAAGAAACAGAAAACCTCTTCACATATATATGAAAAAAAGTACTTGTAGGGAGAAAAGCATACTCATTTATACATATGTGTTCTAGAGAACACATACATTCTGACATATGTATAAGCACTTTAAGTTGGGGGAAAGATCTAGAAAAATTAAAAATCCAGTATTGATATTACTTAATGTACTTTCATAGAATAACAATTCTGAAATAGATCATGACTAAATCTATGAGGAATAATTTCATATATTTATCTTAATCCTCGGAAAATAGGCATTTGGAATCTTTCAAAGAAAGAATAAGCTGTCATTCCTCACAGTCTTATCAGAAATTCATTACTCTCCCTGGAGCAAGCAAGGGCACCTCCTCTTATACTTTCAGACTTTCCACTTTCACTCCTAAAGATTTATAATTTTCTAATTCTCAATAATTTGATTCACTTTAAGTAATTTTTGAATTCTGTATTTCTCTGTCTCTAAGTTGGATGAAGCATAAATTTAAAAGAGAGAAGAAAAGACTTTTGTTTTGGAAATAAGATGTATTTTGCTTGTTTACGAAGTTGCTCTTCATTTTAACAAGCTAAAATTAACCTTGGGTAATGTAAATTCTGAGATAGAACGTAGAAAATATTTTCAAGATATCCAAATATTGTTTTCCATTGGATTAGAAATGTTTTTATATAAAGACATTAAAATTCCATTTTATTTGGTTACTGGGAACATTATGGACATCAAAAGTGTTGAATAATTTCTGAGATATTGGTGATCAGCAACATTATAATTTGTTGTAATAGAAAGTGTCTAAACTGTAAGGTTTAAGTGGAAGAAACCAAGAAAGTCATAGCCTTGCCTTGTCTTTGCCTAGGGAAAGGACTTTGTGAACATTTCTTGGACATTGGTGGAACTAAGTTTAACCCTCAATTTTCTCACTTAGTAGCTGTGTAAATTTAGATATGTTATTTAAACTCTCTGATTCTCAGTTTTATCATCTGTAAATTGGGAACAATGATTCTCAGAGTTTCTGTAAGATTTGAAAGTGCTCAAAAAATATTATTTTCTTTATGTGTTGCATAATTTAAAATATAATGATTTTTCCTGATTCTACCAAAGCCAAAAGTAAACCCTTAAACACAGCCGGTGCTCAATACATTGTAGTCATACAATGTTTATAGTTTTTGAGTGAGACCAGAACTATAGGAATCTTGGTTTGTATGAACCGAGGTTGTGAGTAGAATACGGAGATGGACAACTTTGTGTACACCATGAGGACGCTCTACTGCAGGGCAGGCAAATACTGCAAGTACGCCTTCTCTGTGGAGATGCCCCATTACATCAAACCTGGTACATGAGGTGCAACCTCTCTAACAGTCTCATCACGGGAACCCTGAGCACCAAACCTGGGAGGAAGCCACGAATGGGACAGTCAGAAATCAGCTGCCACTGGCGAAACAGGCCAAAGAGGGTCTGTATCACCTAGGTTGGCAGTCTTCAGCATATGTAAAGCAATTAATCAGCAGGCAGACAAGCAGAAATCAAAGCATGGGTATCAAGGGTTAGAGAAAAACGTGGGTCAGGTATAATGGTTCTTAGGCAAGGAAGAGATGTCATCCGTCGTTGAAACTATGAAGTAATGAATTACAGTGAACAGAGGGACAGAGAAAAATGGGCAGAACAACAGACTAAAGGAACCAGCTACAGAGAGTTGTTAATTCCCGTCACAAGACTCAAAAATGCTCACCAAAGAGGTAAAAAAGTTCCAAAATTTGACCTTCCTAGGGATCGTGTGTGCAAAGAGCTTGTCCCGTGTTGCAGGAGAGCATGTGTGTGCAGGAGGTGCAGCCCGTGAGAGCAGCAAACGAACAAGGGTCAGGGAAGGAAGCAATAAATAGCCTAATAAGAGAGTTCACTTACAGCTTTTCACTGTATTTCTAAGGTTACCATTTGGGATTTTTTCCTAATTTGGTTGTTACATATGGGGATGTCTTCTGATTGTGTTGTGCTTCCTTTTGCTACTACTTTGAATAGAATTAATGCCTCAAACCCCAAATGGCCCTGAAATTCACTTTTTAAGTATACATGACAGCACCTTGGACATCACCGGAAGCCTGAGACTCCTTGGGCTTGAGACTTCAATTGTTAAAGTGACATTCTAAGTGTGCTGAAGCATAATGCCAACCTGCTATCTCTATCCTTATGGAGTTCAAAAAATGTGGAACATTCAGTGTGTATTTTAATATAGGGTTCACCAACCATAGAAAATATGTCCCGGAGAGTTTTACATCAGACCAGTCTGAGTAATGTTTTAGGCTCTATATTTGACAAGATCTGCTAAGAGTTGTAATAAACAACCTCCAGTTCTCCTCGCTTAACCCAGTAAATGTTCATTTCTTGCTCATGAAAAGTCTAATATGAATGTTGCTGGTCAGGCAGCTCTCCTGGGTGTCTCTTTTCTGAGATATGGTTCAAAAACTCTGGGATCCTTGCATTTTGTGACTCCACTGCCATCTTGGAGTCCCGTGCTTGAAGCTGCTCAGTCTGGGTGACATGGAGGTGAGTGGGAAATGGGAGAGGCAGTGGAGAATGGAAGTTTACTCCAACTATTTTATGCCAAGCCTGAAAAAAGCATTCATGATTTTCATCCACATTCCATCAGCCAGAGTTACTAATGAGGTCCCACGTAGATGCAAAATGTCCAGGGAAATGTAGTCTTCTTGGTTCTACTGAGGAAAACAAACTGGTTGGAGCACACATGTTGTATTGGGCTCTATAAAGTTTAACCACCTCCACTCAAGTGACTGGGCTATTGTTCTTCCTCCATTCTCATCCCCTACGATTTCCCCCTTCTATCTGTGCTTCTGCTCTAGGGAAGCCAAGAGCTATTACTTGGGATGTTTCTAAAGCCAGTGGCTGCTCCCCACTTCTCTGCTACTCTTTAGAATAAATGTCATGGCAAGGTGCCAGCATTTGGGGGGATTTCTACAGAATCTTTAACTGCTCCCCTCCTGTTTTGAAAAAGTAAACTCACCATTAATGCATATCCCTAGTATGTCGTACTCCAAGCAGTGGCAGAAATAACTCATCCTGGCAAAAGGAAATCACCCTGGAAATTACCAGAGGAAGTGACATGGATTATTTAGTGTAATGGCTGAAGGTGTTTTCAGTAAAATGCAATGTGTGCTGTGTTCCTGATCCCATTTGTCCTCTTAAAATTAATTTCTGTAGTGTTTCACAGTTACCTGTTTAATTATTCATTCTGGATGTCATGGAGAATGATACAGTACTGCAAAAATAAAGCCAATAAAACAAGTTTCTAATGCTAAGTATCGAAGCTGGAAAATATGACCATTACAAATAAGCAAGGATCTGCCTTCCCTTCTCGTAAGTATTCTACAAAGACCTGCCATGCAGTAAACAACGGCATTGCTTGGATTAATTTGAAGATGTTTGCATAAATATGCTCAGAGCTTTATAGTTTTTTCTCCACTACAGTGTGTTTATACCACAAGGGTATATGTTTCATGGGTAAAATATTCACCTTAATCTTTCATGCCATTGAAACTTCCACTTCTCTTTGCAGTGTCATGTTATGAGAGAGACATGTGTTTTTGGCACCAGACAGACCTGGGTGCAAGTCCTGGCTTTATCATACTTGCTGTGCAGATTACTTTCCATCTTTCTGGACGCTTTCTACTTGTAAAATATATTTCACAAAGTTGTTGTGTGTATGAAATGAAATGATATCAAACAAAACCTGAACTTAGCTTGCTGATTTGCCTCTCTCTTAAAAAATGATGAGTTTCTACTAAAAACTTTATATGAATTATAAATAACAAGATTGATTTCAAAGGATAAAAATATAAATAAGAGTGTGAGAATTATGACATGAAAATTATTAAATGACATAAAGGAATTAATTCATTTTAAATATTGAACACAAAATTATCTTATTTAAAATATTATGATATAAAATAGGGTGATTTTGAAACTAAATTTCTTTATTAAAAATAGAGATGCTACAAACTTGATTAACTTAAATATTATCTCCTTTCAAATCTGAGCTCGAGGAATCACACTCACCAGGGGGAAAACTCAGAAAAAAGGTCAGAGCCCTTGTGTATTAAAAATAAGATAACAAAACAATTTAAAAAAAATTTATTATAAGACTTGGAAGATAAGTTAATGAGATCTCGTAGAGCAAAAAGATAGAGAAACATGATCAGCTCAGAATGTCAAGTATCTTTGACATAAATTCTGAAAGGAGAGAAATGAAAAAATAGAAGGGAAGAAATTATCAAAGAAACGACAGAAGAAAATTTCCTACAGCAGTTTACAGACATGAATCTTCTTCAAAGAGCCTAAAGTCATTCAGAAAGGAAAAATGGTCGTCAAAAAGGTATAAAAATTCAGGGTAGCATCTGATTTCTCATTAGTAACACTGCAAAGACAATGGAGCAGTCCTTTCAAATTTTGAGAGGTGATGATTTTCAAAGTGGAATTCCACCCCAATCAACCTTTCTGTAAACTGTGAGGGTAAAATGAAGACAATTGCAGAAATGCAAGAACTCAAAAAGTTTACCTTCCACTCACCTTTTCTGAGGAATTCACTTTAAGATATACTTCAGCCAGTCCTGAAAACCAAGAAAGGAAAATTTGAGATATGAGAAACATTGGAACCAACCCACTGAGTTTGATTACAAAATTTTCGCATGTTGTCTCCATAAACCAAAAAATAGTCTTCAAGTCAAGCAGGAAGTATAGAGACAGAGGAGAAATGGATTCAGTTCAAAGGTAAAATGACGAAGAAGCTAGAATCTGTTAACTATGAAGACAAATATTTTTTCTCAACAAGGCAAAAGAAAGACACTTCGGAAAGCCAGAGAAAGCAAAAGAACAAATAAAAAGAAACGTACCACCCCTAAAAAAACAAAATCAAAACAAAAAACTCTGTAAAAAAAGAACAGCCTAAAATATATAAAAAGCAAAATATAGTGTGCTTTTGAGCAGTGAATGGAATGTAAGGAAAAAAAACCCTTTGATCATAAAGCTAGAATATTTAACTTTTTAAAAATAATTTCTAATTTTTTTTATTGAGGTTATGATAGTTTACAACATTGTGAAATTTCAGTTGTACTTTATTGTCACTCATCTTATAGGTGCACCCCTTTACCCTTTGTGCCCACCCTCCATCCCCCTTCCCCCTGGTAACCGCTAAAGAGTTCTCTTTGTCCATGTGTTTGTTTATCTTCCACATATGAGTGGAATCAGACAGTATTTGTCTTTCTCTATCTGGCTTATTTCGCTTAACATAATACCCTCAGGGTCCATCTATGTTGTTGTGAATGGGACGATTTTGTCCTTTTTATGGTTGAGTAGTATTCCATTGTGTATATATACACCACATCTTCTTTATCCAGTCATCAGTCGATGGACACTTGGGTTGCTTCCACATCTTAGCTGTTGTGAATAATGCTGCAGTGAAAATAGGGGTGCATAAGTCTCTTTGAATTGCTGATTTCAAGTTCTTTGGATAGATACCCAATAGTAGGATGTTTGGGTCATATGGCATTTCTATTTTTAGATTTTTGAGAAATCTCCATACTGTTTTCCAGAATATTTGACTTTTAAATAACACGGAAGTAATAACATTACTTCTAACATCACGTACCTAAAAGAAAAAACTTGGAAAGAAAAAATAAAATCCTTAAGCCAGGAGATCACATGTGGCAGTGGCCCTGGTTCTGGGCCTGGCCTTGCACTCTGCTCTGGCTTCGCTGTTGTCAGGTCTGTAATAGTGCTTTTGCTTGTCCTTGTGACTTTCTGCCAGCTAATGTCCAAACTAAGGCCTGTTTTCTGAAGCTTATTTTAAACTAGTTCTGACTCTAATACAATTGGGGGCAGATAGTAAACTAGTGCTAGCTGGCCTAAAAGGTATTAGGACATTTAAAAAAAAAAGATTTGTTAAAATATAGTCTGTTTACCCAGTGATGCTGGGGAGACACACAGAATATCCCTCTTCAGTGGAGGAGAGAATGCTTGCCTTCCCCCTCATTCTCAAGCCAACCCAGTGGAAAACTGCACCCCTGTAACTTGTGCCCTAAGCCACATTCATGGGATACCCAAACACCTAGTCATTCAAAATGGGAGTAGGGCCAGCCTGGGTGGCCGAGTGGTTAAGTTCCATGTGGTCTGCTTCGGAAGCCGGGGTTCAGCATTACGGCACTAGGTCTAAAGTGGACAAATTCTCTAGACTGCCTAGAAGTTGCTTCATGGCTTTGCCTGCCCATTCTGGATTCCTATGTCTCTTAAAGTTTGAGTATCATTAAGTGTCACATTTTTCTTTTTAACCTAATAGTCAATTTAGCCAAAACTTTTGTATTCTTTTACTCCCATTTTCTTTCTTTCTTTCCTTTTTTTTGCTGAGGAAGATTTGCCCTGACCTAAAATCTGTTGCCAATCTTCCCCTAATTTATATGTGGGCCGCCGCCCCAGCATGGCCACTGATGAGTGGTGTAGGTCTGTGCCCAAGAACCACTGAACCGGGGCCACCAAAGCAGAGTGCCAGAACTCAACCACTAGGCCACAGGGTCGACCTTCAAATATAATTTTAAGAATTGATTTTCAAGATTGTTCTGAGTGACAACTTAGAGCTTGAGGATTGTTTTTGTGTATTCACAAACGTTACTATTTGTATATTATACATTCTTTTCTTGGTTTCCTGGCTAAGAATGTGCTATTCTGGTTGAATATTCCTGAGTTAATAAATTTGAAGACTTAACAATGTCATAGCTGCATTGCCACTCAAGTTTACTTTATGTTTTAATTCAATATTTGCATAGACTTCATGACCTATGATACTATTGTATATATTTTTAAGCTTAATTTTGTTTTTTGCCTTATGAATTTTTTTAAATGATGATATGCTTTTTGTGGTAGATTTATTTACAAATGACCTGATAATAATTGGGTGAGAAATGATATTTAATAGAGCTAGAATATAAATTAGATTGAGGTTAAGAGGCATTAAAACGAGCCAAATTGGTGAAATAGACTAGTACAATGTCTTCCAGAAAGGAACATAAATGTGCCAAATTACAATTAATATTTGAATTTCTATTATTTATCAGTCGAAAAGATAAGATTTGGGGGAATATATTTCTTTTTCTTTGAGAAGGCAATCTACACCCGTCTGTTTAGCAGAGGTCAGTTGTCTTAGGACCCACTCCTTACTCTTCCTCCTGCCAGTCTGCTGCATGGTCATGCACCCCCCACCCTTTGGCCTTGTTTTCCAATTCCTGGTCAGCAGCACTTTTCTTCTGGTGGCATCCAAATCGCGTGCTCTCAGAAGCCAGTGCCAGATGCTCCATGCATCCTTCAGTAAGAGCAATATGCGGGCAATGACCCTGGATTCTTGGCGAGATTCTTCATTTTATATAACATTCTTGGTTTCACAGTGGAAAGTTAAAGAAAAAAAAGATTGAAATTTTCTGCAATTAAAAGCATTGATCTGGACACTCATTTCCCAAGCCTTTGCTTGGGAATCAGACTTTTCTCCTCTTTCATAATCTGTTAAATCATCAAGATTTGTTGAATGTCAGAATGCTCCTGTTGGACACATTTAACTTGGGAGGTTATTTTAATTATTGGTTCAGATCCAAATTGATTCTAGATATTTTCTTTCCCAGAGTTCATTTATTCTATAATCCTCAGGTTTGGGGGCTTAAACAATATCCTTATAATCTTTCTTAACAGCAGATTATGCTTCATTATTTAGTAACAGAATTGCTATACGTTTTTATATGTTGGTTCTCAAAGAGTAGAAATTTCAGGGTATATTTTCAGGTAATAAAATTATTTAATTTAATCTTGCAGGAAACAACTATAAATAATCCTATTGTGCCTTTACATTTTCAAATTGAGTTCATTTTCAAAGCATATTTCACTGTCTATTTGTTTCCTGATAACAGACTCAGCAAATTCAGCCACTAAAAGCCATTTAAGTATATTATATATTGAGATCTCTACAATTTATATTTTCATCTCTATAAAGCAAGAATAATATTTGATAGATAATACTATTTTATGATGCTTTCATGAACAAAAGTATCTTTCAAAAATAGGGGCATGTCACCATACCCTATTAAAATGGACTTAATGCACAGATTTTTATTTAATTGTTTTATCTATTTCGACGTCTGAGTAACCTCTACCAGTATTATTCCAAGATAAAGCATATATTATTTGTTAATTTATCTATTTGTATCATATTTTATAGATTATACATTATATTATCTTTATCCATTACTAATAAATATGTTCTAAAAAGGAAAATACTGTGTAACAATAATAGCAATACCACATTGCTTTTGCATAGCTCTTTTAACTACTGTTTTAGTATGCATTTTCTTTTATCTTCTTAACACCTTTTGAAATAAATAGAGTAATAATGTACATTTGTTTTAAGAAACTGAGATGCCGTAGCAATAAATGGTATTGCTGAAGTCACAAAGCCTGATAAATTCAGTATTAGAATGAACATACAATTTTCCTGAATCACGGTTTAGTACTGTTTCAAGTGTACATAGTCAATAGTAAGGATTAAAATAACTTTAATAATTCCATTTGAAGGTGCATGTGTGTGTATGTATATGTATATATAATATTTTTATGTGAAATGGTTCAATAAGCCGCCTGGCACACCCAGAAATGCCCCCAATTAAAATTGAACATATGTTAGAAATATTTCATAATATGTAGGTTTTATTTTTTCCCTTGTGATCATTATCTTTTCTTTGAGAAATGGCCTCTAATAAAGATATTCATTTGGCCCCAGGATATGTGTACATTAAGGAAATAAAAACCTCAAGAGTTCTCCCTTCCCTGTTATATCTATGAGATATTTGTCAAATATCCCTAGGGCCTTTCACATACTGGTCAGCTATACGCAGAGATCATTATGAAAACTTCATGTAGTTTTGCTGTATAACTTCGTGGTCCTTCAGAGCTATTATATCTTCTAAGACTTCCTTGTGCTTTACTGAAAGCTTCAGGGAAAATAAATATGTCTTTCTAGACCCAGAACTTGAAATGACAGTGGACTCAAGAGATCAAGGTTATCAAAACACGAGTTCTGTGTTATGGCTTCTGTTTATCTGCAGGAAAACTGCCAAGGTGAAAGGGGTTGTTGTTATTTTTAAAGTATTATCTGGAAGAGGAATTTCTTATCAGTATAGATTATTTTTCTTTCCAATTCTAAATGTTGACCTTATTTTTGATATCATCTGTGTCCTTTGACAGTTATTAGCTTATAGATGATTGCTGGAAAATAATTCCCAAACTTGTACCCCCAGGAGGTTATTGGGGATGTTTGGCCATGTGTTTGCTTTCACATGGGGAGAAAATAAAGATGTCGAAATGATGAAAAAGGAAACAGGGGCAGACATCATACCCATCAGAATATACTGCCTTGTCTTCCAGGTACCCACTTTCAGGATTTCTGGTGTTTTGTATTTAATATATTAAGCTTTTCCGAAATCTTCAATATTTGAGGAGTTCCCTTTGTTCTTCTGTACAACAGTGGATTAACTGTATTAGGAGGAATAACTGCATAATGAGGATGTTGTTTCTATTTTAGATATGATAAAAGGAAATCTGACATATATAGACTTTCATGATCTTTATATCATTCTTATAGAAAAGTGAAATCATGTTATTGAGGCTCTATCCCTTTCTGTACATGATTCAGACGTTTTAAATATGTCACTTAATTCAAAAGCTTATTTCAGACATTCATACTAC
The DNA here is from genome assembly GCF_037783145.1 of Equus przewalskii. Lineage (NCBI taxonomy): Eukaryota > Metazoa > Chordata > Mammalia > Perissodactyla > Equidae > Equus > Equus przewalskii. Next base: position 61,240,767 of record NC_091835.1, read on the forward strand.
ATATCATAATCCAAATAAATGACTGTGCTAAGATAACAGCTGTGCCGTAAGTGATGGTTACCGAAATTCTTTTTTGTGTATGTGAGGAAGAATGGCCCTGAGCTAACATCTGTGCCAGTCTTCCTCTATGTTGTATGTGGGTTGCCACCACAACATGGCTTGATGAGTGGTGTGTAGGTCCAGGCCCGGGATGGGAACCTGTGAACCACGGGCTGCCAAAGCAGAGTGCGCAAACTTAACCACTCTGCCACTGGACCGGTGCCCCAAAATTCTTTTTTTCTTTTTCACTGCAGCAAATCAAGAGAGAACAAGGTTAGAGAGTGGTTAGCAGAATTTAGGTATTAGGAGTCCTAACACCAAAATGTGGGTGGAAAGACCTCAGGATTTGTTTCAGAGCCTCACAATCCTAGGTTTGAAATCAAGCCTTGATAATTATTAGCCATGTGGTCTTGGGCAAGTTATTTAACTTAGTTGAACCTCACATGGCTCATCTCTAAAAGTGACCTAATACTAATTTTCAAATCTGTTGGCATGGTTATTTGAGATAATGTATTTAAAATGCCCAGCAGCAGATTGTAACACGGTAACACAGTATCTGCTCAATAATTTTAGTTCCTTTTCTTTTTTCTCCTTTTCTTTTCAATTATAAAATTTATAGAATGTTTCACATGATATATGTTTGTGTGTATATATCTGTGTATGTGTGTATATGTTTTGTGTGTATATATATCTGTGTATGTGTGTATATATGTTTGTGTATGCATATACGTGTGTGTATGTATGTTTTTGTGTGTATATATGGATATACATGCATATAATATATTCTTATTCTTATTTTGACTGACTTCAAGCATGATATTTCTTTGAAGTTTCTTGTTTAATCTTAAAAATTCATGTACTCCTTACTTTCGTATTTTTTGTATTCCTTACTTTATTAGGTATTGTAATATTAAAATAATATCTACATACCACATTTTAAAGTAAAATTGACCATTCCAAAAGATACTCGACATTGATTTTGTAGTCTCTTGTGCCTTTTATTCACCAATATATATCCAAGGGAAAGGGTACATACCCCAATTTTCAAAGCACAACGTTAAATGATATTTTGAGGATGATTTGTGTGCAGACCTTTTAAAAAAGATATAAGGGTTAAAGATGTTAGGATGCTATTGAAAGCTATATGATCTCTACGTACTTCTTATAAACACTTAAATTATCCCATTAGTGTGAGTTTTTCTGGGATCAGATTCATAATCCCAAAAGGAAGTTAAATCTGTTTCACTCCTGCCAACTTTCACACAATGGGTTTTCGAAAAAGTTCCTTCACAAAGTTAAAAGTTTTCCATAGATTCAGTAAGATGTCACAGCCTTGCAGAAATATTTTCTGTCTACAATTTTTCTGAACCTTAGTTTATCAATTGTTTATTTTACCCTCCTACCCCCATCCATAATGGATGACGTCAGGTACAGTTGATTTTAGTCCTGAGCTGATTGAATTATGGGCTTTGGCTTATTTATGTGGATCAGCACAGTATGTGTATAATTTTGTTGGTTGAAAATGTAAAAGCTACAAATATTCAGTCCATGATACTAGCGTTAGTACCGTCAGTGAGTGAGCCATGACACACATGATCTGAGGAGTTATCCACTGGAAGCCCATGAACTTATGGCAGGATAAAGATGGTCTTCAGGGAGACCTCCATGACAGTTACAATTATTGCTACAAGTCTTCTATTTTCATAATGTTGTCAATGTTGGCCAGTAAAACCACTAGTCAGACCATGCCCTTGGCAAAATATGATGCAGCATAATTACAAAGGAGATTTTTAGAGAAAACTCCCCAGAGTCCTTTGTGCTAAATGCCTAAGGGGGTTTTCCAGCTGGCCTATGATTTGATCACAGTTATGCACGCATCTCATGCCTACGGGCTTCCCAGAAGTTCTCTTTATCCATGAACTATATTCTGAAATTTTTACATCTTTACATCAGACAAAAGCTACATACATCCAATTATAAAAATGCTGCTTATAAGTAAAAATAGTGAAGAAACCACTTGTTTCCTCTGGAAATCTTGCATTTAATTAGGTTTCAACAAGATTTGATCTAGCTAACTACTCTATCTTATTTTTTATTTAAATGTTGGAGGAACCGTGTCTAATTTGTCATCATTCTGCTTTCTTGAAAATAATGCTCATACTGATACTATTTGAGCATTTGATTCAAGAGAGTATTGCAGAACTGTTACATGTATCCAGGGTACTGCCCATCCACCGAAAGCAGGTTTCATTAGAAGATGTGCTTTTGCTTTTCCAGATCAGCTCTTAGTAAGCTTGGAGTTCTGGATAGGTTATGTGGTCGGGTTTTCATTGTCCCTCTATGTAGCCGTGACGGGAGGACTGAGGAGGCTTGATTATCGCCGACATGCAAGTGTTTAACCTCACATTCTCTTAGCAGCTTTTAGAATTCATTTACTTCTTGTTTTGGTGCCTACTATGAACAAGACACAGACTCTGAACTCAAAACTCTTGTGCTCTAGGTAAAGACTGTGGACATATGAAGACATTATTCAAGTAGAAGTACAGACAGTAGGGCAGTTGTCCGTTAAGAGATCAGGACACATTTCACAAAAAATGAAAAGCTCTACCTTAAGAGATAAATGAGGGCCCAACCCTGTGGCCCAGTGATTAAGTTCACATGCTCCACTTTGGTGGCCCGAGGTTCACCAGTTTGGATCCTGGGTGAGGACCTATGAACCGCTCATCAAGCCACGCTGAGGCAGCATCCTACATCATAGAAGAAACTGGAAGGACCTGCAATTAGAATATACAACTATGTACTGGGACTTTGGGGAGAAAAAAAGAGAGAGAGAGATGAATGAGAACTTGCTGAGTAGAGAAGATGAGGAAACGAATTCCAGTGGTGCAGTCCTCAAGCGTGAAAGAGTGTGCTGTTTACATATTTTTGAGTTTACAAAGTATTCTCATATACATTATATGCTTTAATCTTTCACTAACCTTGTATGATAAATATTGCATCAAGGTAAGTTAAATGACTTATGCAGAGTTACCCAGATGATAAGTGTCAGAACCAGAGTTTGGATTAATTCATTCCTTCCTATACGAAAAAGTATTTACTGAAAATTAAAAATAAATAAATCTTGATTAAGTGCTACTTCAAAGCAGTGTTTCTCAAACTTTTTTTTCATTATCACAACACCTAAGGAGCCTTTTTAGACTTTTTTTTCCTTATTGTCCTCTCCCTAGGAGAGGAAATTTTAATACCTCAGATATACCGTGTATCTGTTTTATACTGTGGCCCTTTGGAGAGCCACAAACCATGTAATAGCTAAGAATTTTTTTACCCCCTTCCCAAGAACCAGGTTTTGCCTCCTTGAAAGTGATGTCCACCATTGAAAATGCATGCTTTAGAGACATTCTGCTAAGTGCTAAAGATATAGAAATGACTAGGATATGGTCCTTTCCCTGGGTCACCACAGTGACTAAAGGATGAGAGGTACAAGCAAGCAAATACTTTTGGGAGAGGATAATAAGTGCAACCACAGAAGAAGGGACAAGGCGCAGTAATAGTGCAGAAGAGGCTGCCTTCAACTGCGGCTGGGAGCAGTCAGAAGAGGCTTCATAAGCTCCCTTCATGGTTAAGGCTTGCAGTCTGAGATGGTGACTGCCAGGTGGGAAAAAGGAGAAGGACATTGCAGGCAGACAAGAACTACATATTGAAAGGCAAAGGGCATGATACAACGTGGCCGGTTTTGGGGTCTGCAAAAGGAGGAGAGGAGAGGGCTGGAGCTTGGACCATCCTATAAACTGGGAGCCTAAACTTTGTCGTGGAAATCGTGGAGAGGTGACAGTTTTGTGTCTCAGAAAGATCATTCAGATGTTTCAATTCCTGTTCAAGATGGCTGAGGAAAGCCAGCAAGTTTCTTTCTTATTGAAATCACATGCACACCCCAAAATCTACTGCATCATTGGAAATCTGGAAGGACGCCATCAGTAAACCAGAAATGGTGAGAAAATTTTGGGAAGACATAGGAAGACCAGTGAATTAAAGTGCTTGAACAGTGCCTGACATACAATAAGCACTATTAAGTGTTAGATGTCATTTAATGAGAACAGCTAAGAGACCATAGTTAAAGCAAGAGGTGATGAGATTCCTACATGAGGCAGGAACTGTGGGGGGAGGGGCAGCAGATGTTTTTAAAAAAATATTTCTTTGTATTTCACCATAGCAGCTTCACGCAGTCCAGGAGCTCATCTAGATTGTCTTTCATATCACATTTCTTCCACAACAACCTTTGCATAACATCGTAGAAATCCACTATTGGTTACATATGAAAACATCCTTGGTCAATTTGTAGCCATAATAGTTTACATGTATTGACAACTATTATCAATATCCTGTTGTCAATAGGATATTGACTATCCTATTGTCAAGCATTGGGATAACTGTTTTCTAGACATTAATTAATTCCTACAGTATTTCTATGAGGTAATTGCTATTATTATGCCCACTTTATGGGGAAAAAACCCAACAACCTAAGGCTTAGACAGGTTAAGTAATTTTCTCAAGTACCTGCTATCATTAAGTGGTTAAATTTGAGATCATGACTCCATAACCACAGCTCTTAATTATCTGTTATTTTATTTTATATATCATTATTTTCTGATAACGTTCTCATCTTAATCTGTTCGGGCTGCAGTATCAAAATAACATAGACTAGATGGTTTCTAAATAATAGAAATGTATCTCCCACAGCTCTGGAGATTGGGACGTCCAAGACCAAGGAACCAACAGAGTTGGTGTCTAGTGAGAGCCCACTCCCTAGATGAGCGTCTTTTTGCTGTGACCTCGTGTGGTGGAAGGGCAAGAGGGCTTTCTCTCAGGCCTCTTTTAAAGGGCATTAATCCCATTCAGGAGAGTTCCGCCCTCATGACTTAATCATCTCCCAAAGGCCCTACCTCTTAACACCACCACCTTGGGAGTTAGGGTTTCAACCTACGAATTTTAATGGGACACAAACATTCAGACCATAGAAATCCTTATGACTTTTTAAAAAAGAATTTTATACTTAAAAACTGACTGTATTCTAAATTCTTTTTAAGTAAGATCGTTTTTTCGGTTTACCTTTTATTAGACTAGAATTAAAGACTGTTCCTGGGCCCTGTGTAATGTTCAGTCATGCATTGCTTAACAACAGGGATATGTTCTGAGAAATGGATCGTTAGGCGATTTTGTCATTGTGCAAACATCATAGAGTATACTTCCACAAACCTAGATGGTATGGCCTACTACCTGCCTGGGCTCTATGATACTAATCTTATGGGACCACCAGTGTATTTGTGGTGCATTGTTAACAGAAACATCGTTATGCAGTGCATAACTATATGTGTTTTCAAAGAATGGAAAAGGAAAGGCGTTAATATTTATTGTCTGACTACTATGCACCTGCTCCTGTGGGTCCCTTCCCTGTGTCCTCTCATTCATTCTCACTTGGCTTGTGAGGTGGCCTTAGGATCTTCAAATATCAGATGAGGAACCTTAGATTTGAAGATTTATAATTCTAGCTTCTGTATATCACAGTATTTATAAAGAAAAATGCTTACCTTTAGCACTCGCAGTTCAAAAAAGTGAATGATTTTCTGTCTTGTAACATCAGAAGCAGGAAATCTCAGGAAGCAATATCAAAGATGAAATCCTGAGGTAATCTTAAATTCCAAACTAAGAACTGGAAATGAATCCCATATTGTCAACACAGTTGTCTTTATAAATGGGAGAAAGCAGAGATTTAGACAATGTCAAATAACTAATAATTCAAGAATATACTCATACTGACTTTAAAAGCTTTTAGGTGGCTGTTTGTGTTCTAAACAGAGCATGTGCTTATATTTGAATACTTAAATGACAAATATTTTAGAAATTTTTTTCAAAGAAGAAATTTTATCTAGTGAAATTAGATTTATATTCTCTTCCCTCTTATGCTTCACACAGTCTTCTGGCAATAAAGAACACTAATCATTATTTTCTTCCTAAAAATGCTGTTACACAGAATGTGATTTATTACATCCATAAGTATGTTTATAATGAAATACTTCAAAGTATTTTATGTTCACATTTCAATTAGGAAAAAAATATATTCCCATTTAAAACTATACATAAAAATAAATTTCAGATAGATTAAAGACCTAAATTTAAATGCAACACTCCCATAAAAACAATACTATAAAAGTACTAGAAGAAAATATAAGATATGATTTTCCATATTCTTTGAGTAGGGAAGGTCTTCTTAAGCACCACAAGGAACCCAATTTGAAACTTGAAATTGTAAAAAGTATAACTATAAGCAAAATTAAAGTTAAAAATATGACCAAAAGGAAATGTGCATCAGGAGTAGCAGATAAGGTTAATATCCCTAATATGCAAAGAACTGATATGAATAAATAGGGAAAGGTTAAAAGATCCCATAGAGGGGCTGGCCCCGTGGCCGAGGGGTTAAGTTCACGCACTCCACTGCAGGCGGCCCAGTGTTTCGTTGGTTCGAATCCTGGGCACGGACATGGCACTGCTCATCAAACCATGCTGAGGTGGCATCCCACATACCACAACTAGAAGGACCCACAACGAAGAATATAATACAACTGTGTACTGGGGGAGCTTTGGGGAGAAAAAGGAAAAAAATAAAATCTTTAAAAAAAAAAAAAGATCCCATAGAAAAATCAGCCAAGTCTGGGATCAGGTACTGCTGAATAATGATAAACATATTTTTTTAAAATATCTCATACGAATGACCAAGTAAATGTAAATTATCAGTTATCAAATGACAAAAATGAGAAAGAGTGACAATATCCAACATTGTTGAAGATGGAAAGAAAAAGTAAGCTCTCCCTTTACGTTATTTGAGAAACTATGAGGAACTTTTATGTGTGTGTGTGTGTGTGTGTGTGTGTGTATGAAGCATTATTAAAATTTGGTTATCATAAATGTCTACCTATGGATTAAAAATTAACTGATGGGCTTTACACGTTAACAATATCTAGAATTTTTCAAAGATCATGTCATGCTCTTAACCTCATCCTCCTCTTTCCTCACCCTGAGACTTGCTGTATTAAAGAGCTCTAGTCAGTCACTCTTAACCCTTCCAGACTTGCAAAGAGGATTTAGCCTGGATCATAGTTACATTTGCAATCGGCGTCCTCAGGACCTAAGTACATTATAACTGCATTGATGGTTCCATTATCACAGCTTGACCATGCCGAGCTTTATACGGTTGCTAAGTAATCAGTGTCAATTGTTGCTCTTGAGGATGAAGGAAAAAATATTTCTTAAGATAAAGGGAAGTCTTTATGAAAAAGCAAAGGCTACCTTTTTTCCACAGTGTCCTATTTCTGAAACACTAACATGTTGTAATATTTTATTTGTGAGACAAATTCTTGCAAATATTCTGTCACTTTCGTCTTTACTTTGGAAACCATTTGCTTGGTGGTTCTAACAAACATAAAAGGGTTTTTGCATGTTCATAAAGTTCATATAGGATTAAGGGAAATATGGATCTAGTGTTGAATGTCACGAGCATATGTATGTTCTCCTCCCAACTTCCTCTGATCTGGAATGTAAATTAGGCCTCTTGCTAATAATATATTTACTTCAACACACATGACAAGTATTAAAAAATCTTTTTCATGCATCTGCAAAATTTCTTATTGCACTGCATCATCAAAAATAGATGAAAGCATTGAACAGTTTGAATATCCTTGTCAACAATTTAGGATGCTATATGGTTTTGCACCGAAATTAACGCCCCAGTACCACATCATTATATAGCTTGATTTGGTTTCAGTGAATATTTAATAAATCACATCAGTCAACAAATATATATACTGAGTCTGATGTACTATGCTACAATATGTGAAGGATTTAACAAAAAAGAAGGTGGGGAAATTGTACCCTTGCCTATGAAAGGTAATTAGCCATACCCAAGACATTATAGCAATTCAGAATGGGTGGCGGGGCACTGCTGTGTGCTGGAATTCTCAGGATACAAGAACACCTGTTTAGCTTCAGTAAGTTCAGGTGGGCCTGAATAGCTGTGCTTTTAAAAGGTCCACAAGGTGATTTTGATATGCATTCTGGGCTGGGAATTACTTCATTCAAGCATGTTAAGACTGAAATTTTAGGTATTATGAAGGAATTAGAATGATACATTAAGCCTTTAGTTAAACTTCAGGACTTGACTTCCTGATTTACTGTCTAGTCTTATAGAACTTATATCCTAATAAAGTGTTAAAATTCAGTGATCCTCTGGAATAGTGTACAACCAATATTCCAGTTTAATAATATGAATGAATCATTCTCTGATTTGTTTTACTGTTCATTATGAGGGAATGCTTAGCTTTATAACAGGTTATTCAATTTCTTTAAAACATAGTGCATATAAAAATATTTGATTTGAAAAAAACAGTAGTTTTACATTTAAAGAAGACATTCAAGACCACTGATTTGGCATCATGCTTTTTATAGCTACCAGCCAGCTGAGTTAGAGGAAAGCTTGGGTTGCTCCTGATGCCAAAATCAGATTTCTCTCCAACAGCATTAGAATTTTTATCTACCATGACCAAATACTAAAAATTTAAGTAATAGTACTTTAAAAACATTTGTACAGAGCATTCAGTTTTATTTGAAGTATTTTCATGAACATTACATTTCATTTATCATTTTTTTAAGTGTTCCTGACTACTTTCATACCTATAGGCAGTCTTCCCTCTTTGCTGAGATGCTTTTGTGGAAACACACACCCACACCCACACATTTTACATTTCTCTGTAGCAAAAAAGAACTTCCAAAATCACTGTGCTGAACTTAAAGCTAGGCAAAGGTTTGTTTTATTCTTTTAACAATTCCAGGTTTTTTAGCATCTTTATCTGCCTGCCCGTAAATATTTGTCTGCCTGTACATACTGTATTCCTGAGGCCAACTATGTGGCCTCTTCTTCGTCCTCATTGTTCTGTTCCTGGGCAATTTTGTTCACTCCTGCAGTCCCTAGAGACTGGTGACTCCAATGTCCATTTTTGCCAAATCACACCACTCTCCTTAGTGTTAGACCTAGAAATTCTACCTGCCCACCAGGGATCTCTAACTGGATATCCTGTAAGCAACATAAATTTCAGGGTATTAAAAAGGAAACTTACTGCTTTATTTCCAGACTTTTCCTTCCTCCTGTGTGATCTATCTGGGTAGAAAAGACCACCATTCACCCTCTCCTCCAAATCAGAAAAATGAAAACCATTCTATTGATTGAGGATCCCAATCCTTAAATCTGTTATATCCCCCATTGCATCTTCCATATTCACTCCTAAACCTTTCTCAACCCTGTCCTTTCCTCCTCATTCCCACTGTGCTCCTACGTTAGTTCACCCCATCAGCAGCCTACATCTTTTAATAGATAATAGATCTATTTTAAAAGATTCAGAATTCTTCTTCCCAGCTCCAGTTTTCCACCTCTACGACCCCACTTCTATTGCCCAGAGTGATCATTATAAAATGCACATGTGCCTTGTTATTCCTTTGCTTGAATTAAAGTGTTCCTTGCTGCCTTAAGCAATCTTCAAACTTGTGTGTTGGTCTTGCTGAGAGGCCCTTCTTATCTCTAGTGGAGTCTCACTATTGGCAAGACTTGTGTGGGTTCTTGACTCTGCCTGTACCTTTGCTCATTCTGTCCCCTGTGCTGAGAAGCCCCATTCTCTTTTACTCTCTTTATTTATTAAAAATGAATCCTTTGAGGCCACTTGTTACTTCTTGTTCCAGAAATCACCATTTATTCTCCAGACTTTGAAGGCCTTAGCATCAGACAAATTACAACACAAATTAGAATACAACGTAAGTAGTAGAATTTAAAGATGTAGAATATGGTGTGGTAACATAGTCAAGGAAGTGATTATGTCTTCAGCAGTGAGGGACTTTCACCAAAGAGGTGACATTTTAACTGAGTCTTGAATGTTGAATAGGAATATTCCAAATAGAAAGAAAGAAGAGGGCATTCCAGCATGAACAAAGATTTAGATATCAGAAAGAACGTGGAACATTTAGGGAAGACTGGAAAGTTTGTGTCGCTGAAAAGCTTTGTGCTTTGTAGAGGTTTTGTTTGTGGGTTAGTTGATCTTTGTCTTGTTTTGGTTACTTTTTTTTTGAGTAAGATTTTTTTTTTAACTTTTTATCGAGATTATGATAGTTTACAATCTTGTAAATTTCAGTTGTACAATATTGTTTGCCAGTCATGTTGTAGGTGCACCACTTCACCCTTTGTGCCCACCCCCCACCACCCCTTTCCCCTGGTAGCCACTAATCTGTGCTCTTTGTCTACATGTTTAACTTCCACACATGAGTGGAGTCATACAGAGATTGTCTTTCTCTATCTGGCTTATTTCACTTAACATAATGCCCTCAAGGTCCATCCATGTTGTTATGAATGGGATGATTGTATCCTTTTTTATGGCTGAGTAGTATTCCATTGTATATATATACCATATCTTCTTTATCCAATCATTAGTTGCTGGGCACTTAGGTTACTTCCATGTCGTGGCTATTGTAAATAATGCTGTAATGAACATAGGTGTGCATGGGACTTTTGGAATTGCTGATTTCAAGTTCTTTCGGTAGATACCCAGTAGTGGGATGGCTGGGTCATATGGTATTTCTTTTTAATATTTTGAGGAATCTCCATACTGTTTTCCAGAGTGGGTGCACCAGTTTGCGTTCCCACCAGCAGTGTATGAGGGTTCCTTTTTCTCCACAACCTCTCCGACATTTGTTACTTTTTATTTTGGTTATTTTTGCCATTCTAATGGGTGTAAGGTGATATCTTAGTGTAGTTTTGATTTGCATTTCCCTGATGATCAACGATGATGAACATCTTTTCATGTGCCTATTGGCCATCTGTATATCTTCTTTGGAGAAATGTCTGTTCATGTCCCCCCGATTTTTTGATTGGGTTGTTTGATTTTTCGTTGTTGAGTTGTGCGAGCTCTTTATATATTATGGAGATTAGCCCTTTGTTGGATATATGACTTGTAAATATTTTTTCCCAATTGGTGGGTTGTTTTTTGTTTCAATCCCATTTTCCCTTGCCTTAAAGAAGCTCTTTAGTCTGATGAAGTCCCATTTGTTTATTCTTTATATTGTTTCTCTTGTCTGAGAAGACGTGGTGTCTGAAAAGATCCTTTTAATACTGATGTCAAAGAGTGTACTGCCTATATTTTCTTCTAGAAGCCTTATAGTTTCAGGTCTTACCTTTAGGTCTTTGATCCATTTTGAGTTTATTTTTGTGAATGGTGAAAAACCGTGGTCAATTTTTATTCTTTTACATGTGGCTGTCCAGTTTTCCCAGCACCATTTGTTGAAGAGACTTTCTTTTCTCCATTGTATGCCCTCAGCTCCTTTGTCAAAGATTAGCTGTGCATAGATGTGTGGTTTTATTTCTGGGCTTTCAATTCTATTACGTTGATCTGTGTACCTGTTTTTGTACCAGTACCATGCTATTTTGATTACCGTAGCTTTGTAGTATGTTTTGAAGTCAGGGATTGTGATGCCTCCAGCTTTGTTCTTTTTTCTCAGGATTGCTTTAGCAATTCGGGGTCTTTTGTTGCCCCATGTGAATTTTAGGATTCTTTGTTCTATTTCTGGGAAGAATGTCATTGGGATTCTGATTGGGATTGCACTGAATCTGTAGATTGCTTTAGGTAGTATGGACATTTTAACTATGTTTATTCTTCCAATCCGTGTGCATGGAATGTCTTTCCATCTCTTTATGTTGTCATCAATTTCTTTCAGGAAAGTCTTGTAGTTTTCATTGTATAGGTCTTTCACCCCAAGGTATTTTATTCTTTTTGTTGCTATTGTGAATGGTATTGTGTTCTTGAGTTCTTCTTCTGTTACTTCGTTATTAGGGTATAGAAATGCTACTGATTTATGTAAGTTGATTTATACCCTGCAACTTTGCTGTAGTTGTTGGTTATTTCTAATAGTTTTCCAATGGATTCTTTAGGGTTTTCTATATATAAGATCATGTCGTCTGCAAACAGCAAGTGTTCACTTCTTCACTCCCAATTTGGATTCCTTTTATTCCTTTCTCTTGCCTAATTGCTCTGGCCAAAACCTCCAGTACTATGTTGAATAAGGGTGGTGATAGAGGGCATCCTTGTTTTGTTCCTGTTCTCAGGGGGATGGCACTCAGTTTTTGCCCATTGAGTATGATGTTGGCTGTGGGTTTGTCGTATATGGCCCTTATTATACTGAAGTAATTTCCTTCTATCCCCATTTTGTTAAGAGTTTTTATCATAACCAGCTGTTGAGTAAGATTATTTTTGTTTATGATTTTCCCATTCGGATTCTCCCAATATTGAGACATCCAGACTCTTCACTGTGGTTTTTTTTTTTTTAAGATTTTATTTTATTTTTTTTTCCTTTTTCTCCCCAAAGCCCCCCAGTACATAGTTGTACATTCTTCATTGTGGGTCCTTCTAGTTGTGCCATGTGGGACGCTGCCTCAGCGTGGTTTGATGAGCAGTGCCATGTCCATGCCCAGGATTCGAACCAATGAAACACTGGGCCACCTGCAGTGGAGCGCGCAGACTTAACCACTCGGCCACGGGGCCAGCCCCTCTTCACTGTGTTTTTTTTAACATTTTATTTAAGTTTATCATGGTACGGATCCAGCCTAAGTCTTTTATAAAGAAATAAAGTGCTTCTTGGGTGATTTTAGAATTTAGATATCCATGAAAAATTATTGAAAACTGACTTTAAGTCATTAAGAAAGGTAGCTCGTGCAGGCAGAGGTCATGTGGGAGAAATCATGACCCTCAGTGATTTTTTTTTGCTTGGTATACAGTGGTGTATACAAAGCTGTATTCCTGAGCATTCAGGAGAATTCATCTGCACACAATATTTTACTCCTTTCTGAACTCCACTATGTTGTATTATCCATATTTCCAATCTGAAAGCATATGAAGCCAAACCTACAGGAAACGAGTGAGCATATATTTCATTGTGAAGTGACATTTTATGAACTCTCCGTGTCCTTGTTCTCATGCATGCCTACTTCATAACAATGAAAACCTCTTCTGCCGACCAGTATATAAAATTCCGTTTAGTTTATTCTTTCTGCTGTCATGATCATGATAGTGAAAAAGCCAAATGACATTTGACTTTTTCCACTCTTGTTTATTACATTTGATCCACACCACTGGCATTTGAACTTTGAATTAAATGAAGATATATATGAAAGGTGTGGAGCAAAGGAACATTATAACTCCTTTGAAGTAAAATATAAACAATGGAATAACTATGAACATACAGATTTCAATGTTATTTATCATTATCATTTGATTTTTAATCTTGGTTATTAAAGAAACATAATTCTTGTGCTTTTCTTTATTTAATAAATTGTAAATGAAGTTTTGTTGTGAATAAGTTTCTAACATGGGGAAATTAGGATCATCTGGGGATAGGATTTATAACAGTACTGTGCAGGAGTTGTAAAATACAGTAATTATCCTGGTACCATATACAGTACTATTTAGACAGATTGCCCTTATACTAGGTTATTATACTCATTTATACTGCATTTCAAGTTGTTTTTCTTTTGTTGTCATTCTTGGTTTTCAGACTAGAAAGGTAGAAAAGTCCTGTTCAGAACTTAAATTTGCAACCCAACATAAATCAAAGCTCCATTCTCTGGTCTGAAGGCTCCTGCCCCCACCTTCACTTCTAGTGACCCTGTGAATGTAATCTTTTCAGAGTGAACCTTGAATCTGGTCTAGACAGCATGTGACTTATGAAGTGAGGTAGGGTGAGGTGTCCAGGGAGAGAGGCAAATCCTTCAGAAATCAGTCTCAAAATAATGTATTTTCTTTCTTGGAACCCTAAAATAAGTAGAACTGTAACCCGTTTTCCTTTTTCATAGAAAAGCTGTTTGCTTAGATTTGAATGCTTTCTCTTTCTTCCAGTATTCATGCCTAGTGTTTGTAATCCATTATTACATTGTTTCTGTTTTGCATTTATTGACCCCTCTGGTTTAGAGGACAAGTCAATATAAAAAAATAACCTTACGTAAGACTGAAGTGTATATTAAAATCAAGATAAGGTAGTAACAAGTAAGAGAGTCTGTCTTTTTCTTCTTAATAGTTCCAGTGGTGCTTTCATTGTATGTGTAGTGATCACCATGAGGAAATAATCAGGGAAAAATTTCTAATAAGAAGTTCTGAGGCGGGTATGATTACTGGAGGAAAAACGTAAAAAACATAAACTGTAGTCCGGGATGGTGAATTCCCTACAAGGATAGATTATGTCTAAATAATATTTATTTTAACTTATGAAAGTAATACCAACGTCAATTTCACAAGTATTCCAACCACACAGCATCAATGAAAGTGATTGAATCAGGAGAGCATCTACGTTTTTATAGCTCGTAAGATCTCTAATACTCTACCTGTACTTCCGTTGTTAGTACTTTTAAACAATTTAATCCAGTTGGTTCCTACAAAAGAGACTGGAATCTTATTCCATGTGGTATTCAGGAATCCAGGTTTGGTATGTCATTTTAAATTCTGGTAGCTTCAGTTATTCATTAAGTTTCATTCATTGTCTAACCTTTGCCGGAAACACTGGGCTGTACCTCACTAACCCTCCTCAGGGTCTCTGTTAGCTATGTGCTGTCTGCTCCAGCATATAAGGGCCAAAGAAGAAGCAGTGACCATCCTAGTGCGCTGGAAAAGTTTTGATCATCCGACATCCAGGATCATTTGTCCATTTTTTGTTTGGAGGCTGGAGGGTGCGGTAGAGGGAATGAAGATTTTCCTTTGAGAAGCAAAAGCAAACCAGAACAAACGAGCAAACAGCCTCTGAGATTCATCATATTGTCCCTAGTTGGCCAACAAAATGTTTCTCTAGTATTTTCAGTGTGACACTTTCAGCTATACGCAGGGTCTGGGCTAGTGTTTCTCCAATTCCACACCCCGGGAGAACCGAACGCATTAACATCAGAAACATGACTCCCTATCAGAGTGATTTTCATTTGTGTTTCCCATTTTCAAATGCTGATTTATCTAAATCTGGAAAGCGATAGTAGCAGGCGGTACAGGACATTCATGCAGGTTTGCGGGTTGAAAAAACTCCGCAGGTAATTCTGGGTGTTCCCCGGGGAGACAGGTATATCCCTTCACTCTTCTTCTTGCCCTTTCCCTTAAAACAATAAGTGGTTTGTTCATTAATGTATTTTTCATGAAATTCCCTATTTGATAAATGTTTATTGAATATAACATTAAAAAACAATCCAAAAAGTTAATATAGCTGCAGGAACACTGGTCTTGAACTGGCTTATGATTACCTAGATTTGAATACTGGGGGCAGTTTTCAAACAATCAAAATGAGCTGGGGTTTAGTGTATTTTCCTTCATTGTTTTTCCTATAACATGGTTATGTAATCAGCTATCTATACATCTATTTACTACCTTTTCACTATGACTACTGAACCAAAAATCATTTCCGTATTAAATTTTAAAATCAAATCAGCATTTAATAACTCTTTTTATGAATAGGAAGGATTCAAGTTTATTGTGGAAAATTGGGAAGACAAAGAAGAAAATAAAAATTGCTCATGACCCCAGCACCCAAAGAGACATAAAAATTGCTGTTTTGATGTCCTCATGGACCTGCCATGTTTGAGGGGTCCAACGGTAACTCAGTCTAGTGAGATGCAGGGGCTCACTGGCCCTATAACCCTGCAGTGTTTCTCAGTCTATCGTTCATTATCCCACCAGCCAAGAGCATTTGTATCAAGCTTTGCTTTCTGTGGTTTGTATAATGACAGGGCAGATGTATTGGTTAGGCTTTCCCAAACTATGCACACCTAGATTCTGATAATTTCCTTTATTACCTCCTCCACCCACTTCCACTTGAGAATTACAAGCATAATCAGAAAAAAACAAAAACAGAACAACAAGGAAACCTAATTGAGAAGTCTCTTATTGTTCTGACTTTATGACTTAACTATGCAATGCTGGGTAGATTATTACCTCTCTGAAATTCATGTAGACGTTAATAGTCGTTATTTAATAATTCGTACAGTGGCTTGTCTGGATTAAAATGGAAAATGCATGTAAGGTTCCTTGCTTCTTGGAAAATATTAAGTAGCTTCTTCATCCAAGGATCTGGTTTCGGCCCTAACATTTATGTTGTGTAATTAATTTCTCAGAACAACCATGACCTAGAACAAGCATATGAAGTTTTACATGTAACTTGAATGCCTCAGGCCTCACCATTCTATGAGTGCAAATAAGACTATAGTCACATTAATGCCTAAATTAGGACACATCTTCCAGCATCCCCCATTCACAGAGGGCCTCCTTCAAAATCTTCCTAGTTCTAAGGGGCTGCAGAGGGCTGTCGGAAGGTTTATTCATGTTCTGCTCCTGCTGTCATTGATGCCCTCTGTGGAAACCTACATACCCCTCCAGTGGAGGCTGTAATAATGAGATCTCAGGATGCTAACGCTGCCAGATGGATTGGCTTGATGAACTAGGTCTCCTGGGGCCTGGGTTCTCAGTGTTTGTGCCCACAACCTCACAACCTCAAATGAAAATGACCCCTTCCTCATCATTCCACACAAACCGTTTGCTCCAGAGCCACTCAAAACTAGCCACTGCCCCTCCTCCATGCCCGCATCCTCTGTCTGCTCCCAACACCCTGGCACAAATCGCTTTCCTCCTCCTTCCATCTAAAAGCAAAAGCCCACAAGCATACAGACCCTCCCATGAATGACCAGCCTATCAATTCCATCGTTGGCTAGAATTTAAATTCCTGTTGTTATTGTTGTTTTCCTCAGATAGGACATGTTGGTTCATTCAGAGAAGGAAACTGAGGCTGAAAGCAGTTATTAAATATGCGCAAGGTAAAAACGACTCGTCCATCTCACCTGCAACCCTTGCGTTTTTGTAGAAGTATATAATCTACCCCTTGCTCTTTAATCCTATGGTTGCCCTACCCTTTTCTGCAAAAAGAGCCATTCCATCTCTAATGCTTTTCTCAAGTTGGTCCCTCCTGTTGCTTCCCAGCAGCCAGCAGCTGTGTAGCATGGCTTCTGACTGTGCTTCTGCACGTCCTTAGGCATTTATTCTGCCTCCTGGGCTTGCAACCGCCCTGCTCTCGCCTGTTGTACAGCTGCCGTCCTGGTGCCTGCTGTTAGCCATCTTCAGCACAGTCCCAGCCGGGGGCTGTGGTAGAGAGAATATAATTTCAGCGCTAGGGCCTTGGCCGCATTCCAGGTGCTCACTGGTGGTCTTACCATGCCACTTCACGCTTTCTGTGGGATACTAAGGGGGCTGCTGGACCCCTAAACCTGTGTGCATGCTACCAGTTTCCTTAGATGTGTCACTGGAGCAAAATTAGATAGTGTTGACGCTGCATTGTCATCTCATCTGTCATAATGTGTGAGAACTAAATAGATTCCATTTTTTCATTCCATCTATCAATAAATATTCAGATTTCTTACTACTGAGAACCCAGTTGTGGTTATCAGTTATATATCTTAAATATTCAGGAACAGCTTTATTATCCAGGATGTTGTGGGAATGGAGGATAGCAGGCAAAAATACCATTCATGTCACCTTAAAGTGTCTCCTTATCACTCCTTGCTTTTCTTGCAGTGACCAATAACCGGGCACCTGGTCAGAAGGGAGCTGACCTCAGGCTGTCCTGCAATCAGAGACAAGCAGATGTTGACAGTGAGATGGTTGACTCAGTATAGTTTTTAAAGATTGAACATGAGAAAATTTCATTGAGTTAAGTAGGTAGTGACAACACAAAGGAGAAATCTCATCTCTCCCTTTGAATGACAATCTATGAATTAAAATTCATTAGACTATGTGAGTAAAGTTCAGTAGAATAAATAATTCTGTAACTGTAGAAGTGTCAAGAAAATATCATACCAAAAAATTAACAATAGTTATCTCTATGTAATGCAATTATATGTAAATTTTGTTTTCTTCTTATTGCTTGCATTTTCTACCATTTCTACAATAAATATATATCACTTCTGTGATAAAAAATAATTACATATTAAAACTTTTACAAGTCTAAATAACCATACCCCAAAACATTTAAATATAAAAAATCCTCTTCACTTTTCAGCATGTTTCTAAATTTTTCTCACTCACTAGAAAATCCAATGTGAACTAAATAAAACAAAGAAACAAAAAAACCCTCATATGTACCTTTTAAAAATAAAGTGTTTGCTGTTATGTCACAAATTCTGTAGTACGCAGATAAACAATAAATTGCCCTCCAGTGTTTGAGTTTTCCATCTGCTCTCTTACTGAATTAGGTGGGTCATCAGAAAGCTAGGTGCCTGGACCGCATCACCGCAGTAGCACAGAAGTGCCTTCGCTGAGTTACCGTTTAGTGGTGTATTCTCTGCTTCCAACCTTAGAATCATTTTAACGTTCTCTCTGCACCCAATTTTAGCACTGCAATTTAAAACATTGACCAGAATCATTGTACTTTACCCACAGACCTACACAGAAATCTCTTTTGTGACATTATTCCCAGGAAATAGTTTGTTTCTATAAGTAGATTTTGTGTACGTTCTTACAGCAAAATGAAAACGACCTAACCCAAGTCTCTTTTGCCTTAGTTTCTAGAAATCCAAATCAAAGTCACTCTTCACTTAGTAATCTGTGTATTCACCTAACTAGTAGCATCTCTTCCTTTGCATTGTTGGTTTATTTGCTTGCTTGGGTTTTGGTTTTTTGGATGGAATCTAATCTGTCTTAATCACTGTATTTTAAATAGACTGTCTCTTATTTTCATAGAAGATAAATATATACCCAGACAGTGATCACATGTATAAATGTGACATATTAACTTTAATTTCCTTGAACAGAGATGGTCTCATCACCAAGAATATTTTAGCATTATTATAATTTTCTAATTTGAATAATTATATTGGTATTTGTGGTTGGAAAGCTTCTAATTTTATCTTCATGTGGGTGGATGTGGTTATAAACGAATAGACCTGCCTCTTCATCCTGTAAGAGTCTGAATTTATATATTTAAAACTGATTCTTCATGACACACCTCGGGGGCCGGTCCACCAATACTACCATTTACCGAAAATTTTTGTAACTAGACTTTGAGGATTGCCTTTTGGGCAATTTTAGACTCATACTAGAAATGTATTTCAAAATGTGTAGCTCAAGTTCATTTTATACAATAAATGCTTTGTGAAAGGTTGTATAAAATTAATGTTGGAAATTTTGATTCTATTAAAGTTATTATAAACATTCTTATTTAAAGGAATCCTGAGTCTGATCATTTTCTTTTTCTTTTTCTTTGTAAATCTTGAAAAAAGAAAGGTATTATTGAAAATAGTTGTCTACTGCATTGCTAGGATAATGAAAAATATTGCAAAAGACAACAAAGGCCAATTTGGTAAAGAAATGTGTTTCCCCATTCCACTGTGTCTGACTAGCAATGGAGGTGGCTAGATTGGTGGTTCATTACTTTTGTTTAAGATTTTCTGGATCTTATCAAAATATTGCATTTCTCTTAAACCCAGCAGGATAAAGCATTCTACTTTACCCACAAAGTTTGCATCTCAGTTGCAGCTTCAAATTGACAGGAGGACTATTTTGGAACAATCTTCTATGGATAGAGTGTGCCTTAAAGGAAACATCTAGATAAAATAATTCCTCATTGTTATTGTAGTGAAAGATCAAAGTCAATTTTAAAATACAAATATTTTAGCTTCTTAGTATTATGCGAAAATATTGACCCCATTCTCAAAATTTACATAAGACCTTTAGTTGAGTTTGATAGGCATCTAAACAAGCATATGATAAAAGAGCAATAAAATAGAATAAAGTCTAAAAGTAATGAAGCTATTGAAATTGAATGCTCCTAAGGTAAACAGAAGATGAAAAAGTAATATTTTTTGCCAGATGAAGAGATAGGTCTTCTTATTGTATTGTTCAGGCAAATAAAAGCAAGAAATAATCATAACCAAGCTGCAGAATAAGAAGAGTAAGATAAATTTTCATACAAATTGAGGTGATAGTATACTTTAAATCAGTTATAAAATTATTTGTTATCGGGGCTGGCCCCGTGGCCGAGTGGTTAAGTTCGCGCGCTCCGCTGCAGGCGGCCCAGTGTTTCGTCGGTTCGAATCCTGGGTGCGGACATGGCACTGCTCATCAGACCACGCTGAGGCAGCGTCCCACATGCCACAACTAGAAGGACCCACAACGAAGAATATACAACTATGTACCAGGGGGCTTTGGGGAGAAAAAGGAAAAAATAAAATCTTAAAAAAAAAAAAAAAAAAAAAAAAAAAAAAATTATTTGTTATCCACAAAGTATGTCACTGATAAAGTAACAAATGCTATAGTTTAAACATTTAAATTTCTCTTTTCTAGTAGTGAGTTATAAAATATCTAAACATTATCTGCACATTTTTGTAGTGATGCACATTAGTTTTATTTTATTAATAAATCTGGCTATAAAAATTTCTCATAGAGATATGATTTATATTAATTTTCTGAAATTTTAAAGATGATATACTAAATGACAAGTTAACCTGTGTCAGCATAATATAACATATTATTAATCTCAAACAGAAAGCATGTTATAAAGATATTGTCCAAAAATTTACCTGTATGGCTCTTTAAAACGAAAAACTGCTTAGGTTTATTTTTTTTAATTCTAGGTATTTAGGTATTTTAGACATTCGTATCCTTGTAATTGAACTTCCGTGAATTATTGGTAACACTACACTTCCAGTAATATATGAAATAGGATTTTTTTTGTTACAGCTAATGTTTTTAATGTAATATCACAATACATGATAACATAGAAAGATTGTTTAAATAAAAGTTGTGTCTAAATAAAAATGATCTGATTTTTCCTTCTTTCATTCCTCTGCATGGGATTTTGCAAGTACCAGCAAGTTCTTAAATATTTCTTTAATCATTAAACTATTTATGTCTCACTTTACAGATGTATTTTACAAAAAAAAAAAATCTGTGCACATTTTTCTGTAAAGCAATTTTTTGAAAATTAGGCCATATTTCAAATTCAGGAGAGGTTACTGTTTTCATCAGTAGTTACTCAACTTGTTAGCCTGTTGAAACAGCTGGATATTCTAGTGATTTTTGTGGAACTTATGAAAGAGCAAAAATTTTATGAAGAACATGTTAAATGAGAAATATTGCATCCATTAACTACATTTTTTGCCGTGTGACTTTGGAAAGATACTATTATTTCTCCACTATAGACACAGGTTGCTATAATCCAGCCACCAGTTTTCATAAATGTGCCCATCAGGGATGACGGGTTTAAAGGAACTTTATGGCGAATATTCCTATAAATCCAAAGAGTTACCTTTTAGATCTGTGCTTTCCAATATAGCAGGTGTTAGCCACAATTGGCTATTTGGCTAATTAAAATAGTACAAGTCTGAATTGAGATATGATGGATTTCAGACTTAGTATCAAAATACCTTATCAATTTTTATATTGGTTACATGTTGATAGGAGAATATTTGGGGTTAAATAAAATATGTCATTAGAATTAACTCTACTTGTTTCTCTTTACTTATTTTTAAGGCAGAAACTAGAAAATTTAGCATTTGAAATTATGTATGTGGCTCTCGTCTGTGCTCACATTATGTCTATTGGACAGCTCTGGTCTAGATAATGATGTCCTGTGTATCTATCTCATAAACTAATATAGTAGAGCAGTTATCTTTCTTTAAAGTGAGGACCAACTGTGAAGATATATAAATGTACTTTATTAATATTTGTGAAATATTTCAAGTATTGTAGCATCATCATTACTTTTATTTCTCTACTATATAGTAAGCTTAAAAATAAATATTATAATGCTTGGGCTTTTATTTATATGCCATATCATTATGTAAAGACTCAGTGGCATTTGATTCCTTACTTTAAAAAATTGAGAAAACTTATTTTAGAAATTAACATTCCTATGAGAATTATTTGTACCAATGTGTTTAGTGTGGTGTAGTGTGGAGATTTTTCTGAAAATAGAATGAACCAAAATTAGTTTGTATGCATCAATGCTTACATTATCTTCATGCATGTTATTTTCTTTAACCGAATCCTCAGAAACAGTGTAATAATTGATTTAAAAAGCAATAACAAGAAATCTCTGAGGAAATAAAATGAGATGGGCTGTACTAGGGAGGAGACTCGTCTTGGTAACTCATGCCAACAGGGAGAAGGTTGACTGCTGTGGTAAACCAGAGAGGACGGAGGCCCCTTCGAGAGAAATCAGCTGAGGCTAGCTGTTGAGCAATACTCAAGACCCAGAATTTACAGTTTCTGCCAAAGATCATTTTCTAGAGAGTCTAACCATTGATCTGTTTCAGTTAAGGTTATTTTTTGCAGTTTCGATATTGTAAATACAAAAAGTGAAAGTGATCCAAAAAAAGACATTTTGGCAAATGTTATCATTCCTAATATGAGACATAGACTATGATAAGAATTAGGCAAGTTTAAAGTGTATGTGTCTTAGGGGAATTAAATATAATAAATATATTATCAAATAAATTGAAAAAACTTTCTAGGATAATTCCGTTTGGGATATTTTTGACTTTTGGTTTCACAGGTAATTGTTCTTCTACAGCAGTGACTCGCACAGTTTTTGAGCATGACCAACAGTAATACATTTGCATCCCAACATACACAGAGTTTACCTAATCATATTTACCATTATTATAGCTGATGAACTTTGATACTCTCTATCTAGTCTATTTAATCTCATTTTCTCATTATGATCTGCTAATTGACCTCACAACCACAACTCACAAGCATTGACTTAAAACACCCCTCAGTTTGAAAAAAAAAATGCTGTTCTATGTAGATGTCAGGCAACAGGAGTCACAAGGTCAAGCTTAAATATTGAACAGCAAAGGATTAAAAACAAGTAGGTTTGGGATCGACACACTTCATCCACAGCAAGGGCAAGGGGATCAGAAGGCTCCAGGCACCAAACAGCTGTGATCAGGGTCAAGTGTAATTCTGATGCAGTTATCTTCTACCCAGTCCATTTTCCTCCGTGAAACCAAAACATCTCTAGATGCACCAGATAAGGCAATATACCTCCCTGCTTAGAGCTGGAAAATGAGGATGTAAAGAATTCTTTACGAAAGCAGACTATAATTGAAATTTTCAAAGAAAGAGAATAACATATCATTTGCTAAAATGATGACATTATATAATATACAACTCGGGATATTCAGGTACTAATGAAGTACATGGACAAATAGCTTTAATTAAATTCTGAATATAAACAGGAATATGAAAACAAGACTGAATGATATATTATTTGGTCCTGAGTGTCTGAATTGAATTACTTCTCTCTCCACCTTTTCAATCAGTTTCTCTGCAAGGAAGTATGGTCATTTACAATTGCTATTTCTCTTGAAGTTGCAATCCCACTTTATTTTTATTTTCACTGCTTTTCTCCTATTTAGAAGAAGGCATTATTTTTCTTTCCAGTTTTAGTACATATTCTGCTTTGCTAAATTGGAGTGGTCGATGCAGCGTTGCTCTTGCATTGTTCAGGCCATTTTTAAATTTCTCTGCTCCTAGCATCCCTTTCTTTTCTTCAGCTCATGGTGATTGGCAGAAAGCTTGGACACCTCCTACGGGCTGGTTCCTTAAGGGACTTTCCTTTTGCAATTAATCCATGGTGCTAAAGCCCAAACCTCTCTCTGCACTTTTGATGTTACTCCTTTGCTGAATCTTTTCCCTCTGTACCCGAGACACCTTAACTGCAGCCCATTTGTTGAAATTTAAAAGGCTCCCTTATCACTGTTAGAGTGTGCTCCTTGATTTCTGCTGCTTTAATTTTGGGGAAGTGGTTCTAGCTGTGAACATCAATTAAATTGTTCAATTTGAATAAAACTTTTGTGCAGCTCGTGAAGGAGAGGAGTGGACAGTGGAAAGCCTGAGTTGTCAGAACACCCTTAAAGCAGTGGACAAGGCCAGGGGCCTAAGATTGAAATGGCCACTGTCTCTTTTAGCTCCCTGTTGGTAGAGATCTCAAAATCACTTCAGTAACTACTACCTCTCAAGTGGTATCATCTCTGAAAATGAAAATCACGTGGTATATAACTAGGACATAAAACAGTGTTAAACTCTCTCTATGTTGGTATATATACGTGTGTGTGTGTGAATATACAATTGAATATAGGTATATGCATATATATATATATATATGAGATACCTTACATATCTACTTCTCTATACATAGTTATGCATTCATATATTTGTTTAAGATACTGAAATAATCAATATGTGTTTTATTTTCTGTCTGTGCTGGGGCATGGTTGATATTAACAAAATTGTAGTAAACAAGTCAAATATGAAAAAAAAGTCTGGTAAATAGAATTATGAATCCAAACTGCATTTAATCTGACTCAGAGGACAGGAAGAGGGTTCATCCAATGTATTCACTATGCATTTAAAAAGAACAGTGGAAAATAAATCTAAAAGCAAAATCTAATTTCCAGTTATAAATATAGTTTTTAACCTTTTATCAGAGCTGCTAGTATTGTACAAAATGCAGAGTAACATGGTTTTTTGTTCTTTGACATTTGATGGCTGTGTACTAGCTGCAATGTGTTCAGAAAATTATTTTTTATATATGTGTATATATATAACACTTATATAAAATTACAGGTTTGGGGAGTTTGTTATAAAACAGCTCAACTATGTTTAAAAGGCTGGTTGTCAAAAGTCTGCTTATACCTGTCTGGATCTCCTCTAAAAAAGATATGCCCAAGTTTCTAAGAGCCCACCAGCATAGAGAATGGTACTGCTCTCATTGACAGACTTCCTAGTTCCACAGAGCAATATTCTCTCCAGGGCAGGTTAAAACCTGTCTGGGGACTCAAGCAGACAAATCTGATGAGTCTTGTGAGACACAGGGAGACAGGAGACCAGTATGAGGAGCATTTAGGCAAAGCCTAGTGGATTTTATTTTGTGACTGGAAGTGCGGCTTTTCTGATTCGTTGCCTTATTTCATCAGAAGGTGCAGACTTCGTGTATTATCAACAGTACTCTGGGGAGCAGCTTTCACTGAGGGTTCACTAATGGCTTTTGTAACTTGAGCAAATCTGGACACAGTAAAACAGAACAGAACCAACTTGATGAACTTGAGATGATTGTCTTCCTTTTAGATATCAGACTTGCTCCTCACCTCCATTTCAGCTTTAAAGTTTTTCATCATTAAAGTAAATCTGTGTAATCATACATACTGCATAGTTTTGATAGCATCCTCTGCTAGTTATTTGGTAGTACAGCTTGATGTTCATTCATTTGGGAGGCATCAGAGATGGGAACCTCCCTTGAAGCAATGCTCATTGCCCATGTTTTTTAAACTCATTCTCCCTAAGTAGGTGGGACTCTATATAATAGAAGAATGTGTTTTCAATGTGTTCTTCCATGGCTACAGGCAATTTTAATACCTACAGATTCTATGCTAATACTTTACACATGCTGATACACTAATAAGTTTTTTCCACATTACGCTTTTAAAAAGGAAAGTTCATCGAAGACCGTATATTTGTCAGAGCATGTGTTTACAAATCTCATAGTAGTTAGTTAAGTTTTCTTCTGCTTAGTTAATTCGGCCATCTTAGTCACTTTTAATCAATCCCCTAATCATGTTTTTAAAAGTCAGTTCAGCAACAGTGTTCATGACAATAAATATATCTACTGTCATTTTTGGTGTGAGTGTTCATAGTAATGTAGTGTTAATGTGCATTTTTTTCTTTAATATAATCATAGAATAATGCTAAAATAATGACTACTAAGAACAGGCAAAATGAGATTCTTAATTGCTGATTAAATTCTTTTTCTAGTTTCTTTAAGTAAATGGTATTTCATCTGGCATTGCTTATACAAATTCAACCCCATTAAACATATGAAGAAATATAACATAAAAATCATCATGCAAAGATAATACTTTAGTAGATTAAACTATCACTCAAAGCAAACACTGTTTTTACCCAGGTTGCTCAGACCTGACTCCTAAAGATGAACCCACAATCCTACTGTGGAATCTTTTATATCAGGTTCTCTCCTGGTAGCAACTGGCCAGTCTTTCCTAGGGGCCAGAACCTTGATAAACCTTAAAATTATGGCATACAAAGATATAATGTGCTTTTTCAGGTTGCCTTAGATAAACTAGACCATTTAAAAATCCTTTATTATGTCATTTTTAGTAACAATGAATAATTTAAGATTATTATATATTTTTAAAGCACTATTTTCCTTTCATGCTTCTAAATTAGCATAATGAGTGTTACGAAGGATGACAAAGTATAAAGAATTATCTGATAAAATCTGAATGAGTTGAACCATTGATAACCCAATGTCGCAAAACTCAAGAGTTATCATTGATTAAACTTTCCCATTTAAAAAAAGAAAAAAGTTATCCTGACATTCCAAGTGTTGCTAAATACCATTCTTGGTTTTAAATTCTTCCAGTTTTTGAGCCATACAGACCTAGGTATGACACAACCTTGAGTAATCGACTTCACTCCTCTGTAGCTCAGTATCCTAATCTGTAAAAATGGGGATATTAAAATTAGGTTAATCATGTAAAATTGCAAGTCTAGAGGTCAAATATGGTAAAACAAAACAAAACAAAACAAAACAATTTCCTATGGTTTACCCTAGTAGTACCTATTTCATAAAGTTGATGAGAGAATTAAAAGAGCTAACATAGGTTAGTGATACTGAACCTCTGAATCTCAAGTTTGTGTGCCTGATATGCAATAAGCCCATCACTGAGACATCAGTACTTGGAGATGGAGAAAGGTTTGTTCAAATTGGCCAAAACAAGAAGTGGTAGGATAGGTTCTCTCAAATCCCCCTTAATGAAAAAAGGAAAGCAGAGGATCTTTATAGAGCTAAGGGGCTTAGGAGGTGGAGTTCGGGAGAAACAAAGGTTTCCATGTTTCTTTCACTCCAGATAAGCCCTCGGGCAATCAGACTTCTGGGCATCAGTGGCAGCTGGGGGCTGGTTATCTGGTGACTGAAACTTCCTTAAAGGCATTGTTTTTCTTCTAACACAAGCTCATAAATCCTTGTGACCCTTGAGTCACCCCCCAGGTTAAACAAGAAAACAGCAAATTAACGAGATTAACTTCTTTTCATCTGTGTCTGTTCTGGGAACAAAGTTGAAGGGTAATCATATTGTTATTGAATATTTACAGTAATCCTCAGGTACCCGGCTTCATAAGGTTTCATAAATTTTAGTTACAATTTTTGTTATTAGGATAAGAAAAGCCAAGAACTATCTGATCAATTTGGGAGTGAAAAAAATATATTCAAAGGAATATCACCTAGCAGCCTAAAGTAACTTATAATAAATTAAATTCTTTTCTTACATTTTTCAAAGTCAGAATAATTCAAGTCCTTGGTATGCATTCAGTGAATCTTTCAAGAAATCACTCCCCAAAATATTTTTGATACTACATTTAGCTCATATCCTCAAAAAGTTTTCAGTATCCAGCTTTAAATTATAGCATATTGTGCAGTTTTAATGTAGTTATTTTCTTCCATTACAATTGAGACAAAAAACTGAGAGAATAACTAAGGAGAATTTAAACTCAAAACATCTGAAAAATGGATAGGCTCTGGGAAAGACCAATTAATATCACAAATTACAAATTACCCCAAGTGATTTGAGAAATATAATCAATGTGATGAACCAATCAGAGTGAATATAGGGGATATTTAGAGTTTGAGAACTTGAATTTGATGATTGTGAAAAGCAGAGAAGCAGCAGGTATGTTTGGACCATATTTCATTTATTTTGCTTTGTGAAGACCTGTCCCATGGTTTTAGAAATGTTAGATATTCTTAATTATCTCCTATATTTCAGTAGGATTATCTGCCGTCTACAGATGAGCATGCCTATATACAAATATATCAATGACCACACAAACCCAGAAACAATTACACCCCCCAAATGTTTGTGGACTTGAAGGGCTGAAACTATTGTGTTTAAGTTAGAAATGGGAGTAAAGAGCTTAAAAGAGAAGCAAAAATGGAACTGAGTGCTTGTTGAAGGGATTGGCATTTACATTTCCTAGATATAAAAGGAGGGAAAAAGAGAAGCTCTGTGGGTATATAAGTAAGTTTGTACATCTGGTTAGAAGGAACTTGGTATCTAATGGTTTCTATTTTCATAGTAGAATATGAGGCAGGACCATTAGCTAAGAATGAGTCAAAGAGTTGGAGTAGAAAAAAAGAGGAAAATATATGAAATGGTCATTTCAGGTATTGGGAACTGAGCCTAATTGAGAAACATGGAAGAATTGCTGAGTCGTATTAAGAGCCCATTTGAGATGTAAGGTCATGAAGTTAAAGTAAAAACAGTATGCCTGGTTGTATAATTTTCTCCAGCTACACTCACCTATTCAGGAAGAAGCGTTATGAAAACAGATGGTTGTGTGTTCATCTGGAATTTCAGTTTTGCAAGGAGAGTATAATGGAGGAGGGGAGAAACAATGTAGTTGAAGCTATGATTATAATAATGGACTTTTGCTTATACGTTGCAGAAGAAGTGAAGACAGGAGGAAAGTGAGGGAAGATGAAAACTCACTGGGTCCAATGCCCTGGGAACCATAATGTTAGGAGGAGAGTACTATTTGAATAAGGACAAGAGAAGGATAAGAAACTGATCCGAGGGTAGAATGTTTGCATTTAGATCTGGAGATGGTTCAGATTGTGATGATGATGAAGTCTTGGCTGTGATCAGGAGAAGGGGTACTTAAGGTGTTGTGAAGGACTAGATCATCTGAGATAAGGAGGTCGAGAACCTGAGGGTCTGTTAAATTAGGAGGATCATCCTGCTTGATGATGAAGTTGTCAAGACTGGCTAGGGTTTGTATGACAAGGAAGACAGAGCCTAGAGCTAAAGTCATGTGTGAATCAAGGGAAATGACCAAGAAACAAACGAGTAACAATAGCTCCAAAGAGGTAGTGAGGGCAGAACAAAAAGTTTTGCAAGAGGCAGATAAAGAAATGGTCTGGAAGTGGAAATTGGGAGGGGCAAGAAGGATGGTTTCTCTACATCCTTGATCTAAAGTCCATGAAGTAATAATAATAGTAATAACAACAACAACCAGAACAACAATGAAATAGCTATTCAGAACTTACTGTGAGCCAGATTACTATTTGAAATGCTTTACATTGATTCACCCATTTAATCATTACAGTAACCCTTTGAGAAGTACGAACTATTAACAATATCTCCATTTCAGTAAACTGAGGCCACAAACATTTAAGTAAGTTTGCCAAAGTCACTGGCTCATAAGTGACAGAGCTAGAGTTTGAATGCTGGCAGCTGGACTTCAAACTCTGTGCCGCTAAACCGCTACATGGCTGCCTTAGTCCTTAACTGGGAATTGAGAGAATCAACACTCCTGTAGGAGAATGTGTTCATGGGGTTTCAGGTTTCAGGTTGCTCTGGGACCATTTGGTATCAGTGGGCTAAGGCTCTGAGATAGGAAAGCATGGGTCTCAGGGATTCAGGCTGCAGGCATGACAAGGCAGTACAGATCTCCCTGTAAACTCTTCTTTCTTGATAGCCACATGCTCCAGCATAGCAGCTTCCCACTGCCCCTCACTACAGCCACCCCACCTTGAACGCAGGTAGGACCCCTCCTGGACCTCTGCTTTGCTGGATGGTGGAGCAAGCTGTTTGTTCCGTGACTGGGGAGAGCTCTGCTCCTTGGTGGTCTGACAGCAGGTTCTACCACTTGCTTCTCAAACCATTGCTTATTGCTTGCATGCTGGATCCTGAGTTCTAGTCTCTGACTCTGCCTCTTGTCCAGTCTGGATCTTGGACCCTATCTCATTCTACCTTCACTCCATCCTCCATTGCAAATCCCCAGTACGGATTGCAATTTGAAAAAAAAGAAAAAAATTATGGATTATCTTACGTTTTATGCCCAAAGTCTTCCACCAGAAAATCTCTGCAGTTCTCATTGACTAGTAAACGTTGACTGTTTGCAAGTCCTGTTAAAGAGTGCATGTTTATGAAGAGATATGTGAAGGAAGGCACATCGTGGTTTGTGTGGTTTATCATATTTTTCATATCGTATGCTCTGCTTTGATCTGAGTGTCAGGGTTCTCAAAGAATCTTTGGTTGGCTCAACCAGGATACACTTTTCATACCTAGTTATCTCTGTGTGAGGCACAAACAGACTGAGAATTTGGACAATTAAACATTCTGCAACCCTTGTCCCTTGTCCGATGTGAAATTTCCCTATCTTTCCAATTCCACTGGGTTTTTAAGTTGCTAACAGGGACCCCTATTACTAGCTGTGTATCTACCACTCTATTGGTAGTTCTTTTCTTATTGTTTTCACTTATGCACACCTCTTGGGCAAATGCCATCCTTTTCGCTGGAAGATTCCCTTAAACCTTTGCTGCTTAATTAGTATTTGAATCTCTGTGAGCCTTTAACCCGGCCTTTGCTAGCATCTCACCAATCCGAGTTCATCAGAATAGAAGCTTTCACAGGCCCCCTTGCTGCTGCCTTCTCATTATTCTCAGATCTTTTTGGTGTTTTTGTTTTGTTTGGCATTATTTACTGTTGAGTACCAAGAGTCTGTCTTTAGTAGCACGCTAAATGTAAGGAAGCTTTGGAATTACTCAGTGAAAGTTTTAAAAAAAAAAGGAACAGAGGAAGAAAGAAAGAAGCCAAATTGATGACTGTTGTTCTAAATGCAGATGGCACTGATGAGTTTGCCGAGATTCCGCTCTGAAATAAGCTCAGCACCATCACCTTCTTATCTCGGAATCAGCCTTCCTGCCAGAAGTGATGGCTGGGACAATGCAGATGGCTCTCAAGTAGGAGCTTCTCTCAGAACCCAGTCCTTATCACAGCTTTGACTGGCAAAGGTTGTCATTCATGCTGTCACTCACAGTGGGTACACAATGGATCATGTCTGCCTTGCACATCATAGATAACTAGACTAACTGGGGCACGATTTAATTCCTTGGCTAAAGAAGAGGAGAAAAGATAAATCATTGATTATAGAATATCTGATTTTCCTTTAATTCACTTGTCACTGAAACTGTAACCTTGTGTTCTAGATCAGTTAAATTTGTCAGCATCCCTAGTAGAAACCGCCATTTTAATAAGTCTTTTTCAAACTACTATGTATTTAAAGTCCATAAATGTGATTCCTTCAACCCTGTGCCTGTGTGACAGTATTTTCTTTGAAAAACAGCAACATGATTTTGATGTGCTCTGGAATTTTTATCCTAACATTTTAAAATAGAATGAACGTTAATGATCTTGATAGAGCATACTTGAAAAAAACAGGTTACGTAAAAATGAAAATAGGAAGGTCTTAAATATAAAGGTATTTTGTATGAATTTCTACTGTTTATACAGTCCTCTGAGTGGTGACAGCAGAGGATTCATTTACACATCTAAAGCAGCTTTGTATATTGACAAAGAAGGTGTTCGAGACAGAACCTCATAATAATCACTATGCCTATTCACCGCCATTTTTTGTTACTGTATGTCACAAATGTTGTACTCCTTATAATATATTAAAATAATCTGATAAAAGGAGCAATAATTCTTAGCTAGGTTAATTACTGAGTTTTTGAAAAGCTGATTAATGATGACTGACCTGATTTGTTTTGCTGTTGATGGAAGGTATTGAAGATTTTAAGATATGCAAACACTCCTTAGTATACAATAAAACATATTTATAATGTTTGCCCAGGATATTACTTTTTTCACTGGATTACAACACTGAGAATGAAGAGGCTAATATTACTTTATGGCTCTCTCTTTGCTCAATGGTGAGAAAATAGCCACATTGTTCAGGAAAATATATGGAGTTAATGTGCCCAATATGTCTTCTTATGAATTTTACCGGGGCAGGAAACTGTGAACGTGACTCTTGATACTCTGTCCGAACCAAGGGTGGTAGCTTTACTGGGGTATCTAATTTCTGGTCATATTTTTATATTCTTATTCTAGTCTTCATTTATCCAGAGAATTTTAACTTAAAAAGGGGCGAGTGCATGGTTTATTAAAATTCTAACTGAAATAAGAGTTCCGTTCAGAAATAGCATTTCGTCTACATAACAACTACTTTTAGGATATGCATTTAAAAAAGTACTCTTTTAGAAAGAATCATAGCTCTTTTAGGGTTTATATATCTGCAGGCAAATTAAGGAGGTATTCCTCCTCATTTAACAATTCAAATGTATTTATAGCACGCCCATGCAAAAATACAACCTATTGCCCTTACTAGTCAACAAATATGGCTACTAAGATGCCAAATTCTACTAAGTATTCCCTAGAATGTGTATGTCAACTAAGGGCATGTTCATCTTGTGAGATATGGAGAGGAGGAAGAAAGAGGAATTGTTAAATTGAAGCTTGGGGAAAGGAGAATAATGCACTGCTCTTGAAGTGACCATTATAGGTCACTGACCAGCTCAGGGACTGGTTACCCTTGAGTCAGATACACTCCCACCCCCCCAACCCCTGCCAGGTTCAATCGGTGACCAACTCCATGTAACAACCAGGCTGGCACTCGTTCCCAGAAAACAAAGCTACATACAAAGAAGTGTCAGCCAAAAGGAGAAGTGGAACATGACAGTCATGTGACTGAGGTGTCCAGAATATCATCACTTTTTATATATGCAAATATGACTCAAGGAGAATTTTAGAATTTGTAAGTTTGTGCTCATTCTTTGCATTTTCTTACCACATACCCAAAGTGAGGTCGCCCGGGTCAGAGCTGTGTCCCTCAAAGAAGGAAGGCAACATCACGAAAAACGGTTAAGGTTACTGGACTACCGAATGCCAATGGGGCCTCCAGCTTTGCCCTGTCTCAGCTCTCAACAGTGACTTGTGGATTTTGGGATGGCATGGAACACTTAGAACACCAAGACTGGACAAGCTGGAGGAGCACTTGTGGCTTGCTCCTGGATTTTGATTTTACATGTATGTGGGTTCTTCAGAGGAAGCTCATAGGAGTTTCATAGCCTGTCCAATTGTCATACAATAATTATCATCTCATCTCAGTTTTTATAGTCTCCACTCTTCTTTGTCTGTCATGCCTTTCTTCTCGTGAAGACTTATCAGATGGCTTTGATCCCAGAGTTCAGTTTCCTTGGTCACCTGCCAGGATGAGAATGAAGTCATTTTTTGGTATCCAATAGAGTTAAACCATCTTTGACTCAGTCCTCTCCTGGAATAGAGCACACCGAGGCTATAAATGATGCTGGGCTACTCATATAGATGACTTCACAGAGGCCTCAAGATTTACTCTCTTCCTCTGCTCTGTCTTCATAGTTTCTTGCTAATCTGACCTAGATGACTATGTGTAATTAGAAATTAAATGGAAGCAAGATTTTCTAAAACTTTGTTCTCTTAAAGAACATATTATGTCTAAATGAGTGGCTTTAGTATATAATTTGGTTATTTAGAAAGGATTGATGGACATTTGTTCTGATCTTTTAACATTCTACTTCAGTAGTAAAATATAACCTAGTAGTACAGTGAATTAGTTAATTTATTAATTCATCTAGTATTTATCCAATATGCCAATTCTCATGAATCTCAAAATTTTTGAAGTCTGCAGTATATGAAGATTAGCGTTATGAACTTATTTTAACAGAATGTAAATATTAATATAAAATTTTTCTGGCCTTAATTTTCCATTTTGAATAGTATTTTAGGGATTCTTTATAAAGTACATGCAGTAAAAAATGCCATGGGTCACAGTAGATCAGTCATTTTTGTTTGGTTTGGTTTTGGTTATATAGCCTATGTAGGCATAGCCTTGCATTGGGAAAAAGAGGAAATAATCCATATCCATGGTTAGATAATGGCTATATTAATCAGGTTGGACCAGTTCCAGTACTCAAAACAAGTAATGTGTCTATTGGCGATGGAAATATGGCATTCTCTTTAGTACTATACCTACTCTTCTTGGTTGTAGAATACTAGCAGGAACTATGTTAGTTATCTACCCACTGCATATCTTAGCAAGTTAAAACAGCAATCATTATCTCACACAGTTCCTTAGTGTCAGGAATCTGGGAGCAGTTCAGCTGGGTAATTCTGGTTCAGTGTCTCTCATGAGGTTGCAGTGAAAGTGTAGGCCAAGGCTGCAGTCATCTGAAGGCTTGATTTGGGACTGGAGAATCTGCTTTCTCCCTCACTTATATGGCTCTAGGCAGGAGGCTTCAGTCCCTTGCTGGCTATTGGTTAGAGGCTTCAGTTCCTTGCCACTGGGCCTGTCCATAGGGCTGCTCACCACATGGAAGCTGGCTTCTCCCAGAGTAAATGCTCCAAGAAAGAGTGAATTAACAGCTAACACAGAGCCACAATGTTTTCATAAACTCATCTCAGAAGTGATATACTATCACTTCTGCCATATTCTATTATTAACACAGACAACTCTGATATAGGGTGGGAAGGGATTATAGGAGTACAAATACCAGGAGTCGGGGTCATTGGGGGCCATATTGGAATCAGGAATCAAAGACTTCTGATCCAATTTCCAGCTGTTTTCTGGTGAGGTCTGACCCAATTAGGCCTCTCTTGAAAGCAGTGAGTCTCAAGAGAGGATGAAAAGGTGTAACGTTGGAAAAACATTTTCAATATTATAGTGTAATTTTATATTTTGAAGTGAGGAAACACATTGTTTTTATAGAACATTAAATTTAACCATCATTTCTTTGCTGGTGGGAATACACAAGTGCAGGCATATTATTCATATGATTCTTTAAGGAAAAATTGACTCACAATCTTGGTATGTGTGTGGTTTTTATTTTTGTTGTAAAGAGTATGATACTTTTTAATGCTGAAACTATTTTTAAAACACAATTAGAAACCTGTGGTGAAAATATAGACCTATTGTTAGACCCGTTATCAATTACTCTTCTTAATCTCAGTGAGATGATCACGTTTCACAGTTCTTTGATTCACAAAGGTTTTTTTCAGGTTTAAGAAAAATATTAGTTAAAATATTTGTGTCAATTCATGTAAAGATATCAAGGATTTCTGGCAACCTTATAGTATATAGATCTAAGTATAAATCAAAAATTATATTATCATCGAATTTAATTATTTCAGTCCTAAAACAACGTAACAAACATTATAAACGGTGTTCTTCTGCTCATTATTAACAGAGGCATTTTATATTTAATTCCTTCATGCTAAAGCAGCTTCTCTGAGTTAGAGTCTGTACCGGAGATCAAGGAAGCTGAGCGCATCATTCTGTTGTAGCAGAGCAGCAGGCAGAGTTCAATGAGGCTTTTTATCTTAAATTATATTTTCAACTTGACCTCATTAAATTCTTTTCCTTCTGTTTGTCATTGTTAGGCCTACTATTTTTCATATTTCCTCTCGGCCCCTTTGCCGTTTTAACGTTGTCCTTTAGAGATAACTCTGGCATGGAGAGTTCATTATTTCTGATGGTGACAACATACCGAATGCCCTAATGCACTGGTTTCATTGTGCCTCATGACCTACATTTAGAAAAATTCAGGTACATTCCCTAGTTGCTGATTATTTTTTAGAAAATCATTAAATGTCAAAAGCTATTTTAATGTTTATTTTCAAACTGTCTGTAGGAGAGAAGTTGCTGGAGTCTAACAAATGAAAAATAATTGCCACTTTTTTGCATAAATTTTTGTTTTTTAGAGTAGAGAGATAAATAAGAAATGGGGCAAATTTTTCTCTAACATATGACCTAAATTTTTGTTGCAATAAAGCTGATCTGTTTTTAAATATAATGTCTGTCTCTGTGAATTTCTGTAGTAATTAATCTATTTCTCAACTATTGCTTATGTAATGTGGATATAAATATATACTTTAAGTATTTCACATAAGTATCAATATGGGTATAATTTTGATTTGAAAATAAAGTAAGTTATTCTGAGTAAACTGCAGCTTTTCAAGCATTCTTAAAAAAGGGTGGTGGGGGGGAACCTGACTGAAATGTAATCAGATGAGCCAACATTATTAGACACAACCACTGGAAAGACTAAAGCGACTCATAATGAATTAAAAGAAAAGGGCCATTAGCTGGAGAATCCCAACAATCAAGTGGAGACGGTTCAGGCTCTTTAGGCATCTCTGCTGGAATAAATACGAATAAATACATTATCACACTAAGCTTTTATGAAGGGCTGTTACATTTTTACCGAATTTAATCTGTTTCATTTTTGTGTTTAAAGGATGGGAGTTGCAGTAAAATAAAAATTCCATTTGGGTTATTATCTCCCCAGCTGTCGGTACAGACCATGGGGCCAGCCAGAGAATATTCTCATTATGTGCGTCGAGCAGTTACTCCGTGATTGATGCTGCATTAATGCACAGCACAGACACGTTCCTTTTGTTACTGAATATTAGACAAATTAGTTCTTACAGATTCATGATCCACTCCCCCTCCTGGTCAGTGAGTCTTCCTCCTCCGTCAGTTTCCTACCTGCCCCCCAGGCCTCCTGCTGGGCACCTGACTTGACTACCATGGAGAGTTAATATTACTAATAACCTTCAGTGAAAATGAACTGAAGCATTAGGAGGTGGAGTTTGACAAAGGAAGGAGCAGAAAACAGACATTGGTCCTTCTAGTCAAACAATACCTAATGAGGTTCTAGTCATTTTCCAAGATCCGTCAATGCAGTAATGACAAATGAATGTTTTGTTGTCACAGTTCCAGATTAGTTTTCCCTCCCCTACTTTCTGTGAGGAACCATTTATCTTCTCAATTGCTTTACGGTTACTTTTGTCAGGCTAGGGAGTGATGAGTCATAAAAAATTTTTATTTAGACAGTTTCTTTATCCATGAAGCAAAGTACGGGAATGGATATACCTTTCTTCCTTTTGCCCAAAATGTTTGTATTGGAATTCTGCCTGGAACTTTTTAAAAGGCAGTCTAGATCTTAAAACCGAAAAGCATGATCAATGGTTTCCATTGGACTATGTCATATACATGTGCTCGGTAAAGGTCTGCTAGTGCTTACCAAGTGTTTAGAGTTCTAGAAATACATCATTACATGTATATTACTGGAATAAAATATTATGTGTTGAACCTTACTGTTTTCACATTGAATCTTGAAAATGGCGAATTTCCAATTACATAGATGAGGAAACTAAAGCACAGAAAGGTTAAGTAACTTGCCCAATGTTGCCTAGTAAAAAGTAGATCTTGAAATTGTCTCCTGAAAAAGTGCTGTATAGGCTATATTTGGTTTATAAATGAAAATGAATTACAATTTATTTTGTTTTCAGTTCTACAGTATTAGTTACCCTTGAGAATTCCTTTATACAGTTTTTTAATATTCTAAACTTTAGTTACTACTACCTTAAATACTGATATGTAAATATTGTTATATTTACTTGATAAATATTGATATAGTCCACCTCACCAAAAGCTTGATGGGATCCTCAATAATTTAAGTATACAATTCGGTAGTTTCTGGTATATTTACAGGATTGTGCAACAATCACTGTAATCTAATTATAGAACATTTTTGTCCCCCTAAAAGAAACCCCATACCATTAGCAGTCACTCCCCATTCCCTCCAACATCCTCCTCCCAACCTACTTTCTTCTCTATAGATTTGCTTATTCTGGACATTTCATGTAAATGGAATCATAAAACTCATGCAGTAGGTGGTTGTTTGTGTGTGGTTTCCTTCACTTAGTATAATACTTTCAAAGTTCATTTTCTTGCAGAGATTAGTATTTCATTTTTTAAATTGCTGAAGAGTGTTCCATTGTATGGATAGATCACATGTTGTTTATCCATTTATCAGTTGATGAACATTTGGGTTCTTCTTACTTTTTGGCTATTATGAATTATGCTACAGTGAACATTCATGTACAAGTTTTTGTGTGGACGTTTGATTTTGTTTCTCTTGGGTATATACCTAGAAGTAGAATTTCCAGGTCACATGGTAACTCAGGCCAGCCCTGGTGGTCTAGTGGTTAAGATTTGGTGCTCTCACTCCTGCCACCCAGGTTTATTTCCCTGTCAGGGAACCACACCACCTGTCTGTTGGTTCTCATACTGTGGCAGCTGCATGTTGCTGTGAAACTAAAAGGTATACTATCAATATTTCAAGTACCAGCAGGGTCACCCATGGTGGACAGGTTTCAGTGGAGCTTCCAGACTAAGACAAACTAGGAAGAAGGATCTGACCACCCACGCCCAAAAAAGTTGGCCATGAAAACCCTATGAATAACAGCAGAGCATTGTCTCATATAGTGCAGGAAGGTGAGAGGATGAGGCAAAAAGACCAGGGAGAATATCCCTCTGCTGTACACAGGGTCGCTAGGAGTTGGAACCAACTCGATGGCACTAACAACAATGGTAAGTGATAACTCTAAGCTTTTGAGCAAGTGCTAACCTCATTTCCAGAGCAGCTGTACCATTTTATGTTCTCACCAGCAATGTGTGAGGATTCCAATTCCTCCACGTCCTTGCCAACACTTGTTATTGTGTCTTTTTTATTATAGCCATCCTAGTGGGTGTAAAGTGGTATCTCATTGTGGTTTTGATTTGTATTTCCCTCGTGACCAGTGATGTTAGGCATTTTTCCATGTGCTTCTTTGCCATTTGTATATCTTCTTTGGAGAAATGTCTATTCAATGTGTATTTTTAAATTAGATTTGTTTGTCTTTTTATTGTTGAGATGTAAGAATTTTGTGCATATTTTGTAAGTCCCTTTTCAGATATGTGCTTTGCAAATACTTTCTCTCATTCTATGGATTGTCTTTCATTTTCCTGAGAGTATTGTTTGCAGCACCAAAGCTTTTAATTTTGATGTAGCCCAATTATATTTTGCTGCTTGCGCTTTAAGTGTCATATCTAAGAGATAGTTACCTAACCCAAGGTCACAAAAATATACTCCTATGTTTTCCTCCAAGTAGTTTTAGTGCTTATATATATTGTTAAATTGTATTTGAAACAATATAGTGGTATAGGCCTAATTCTTTTTGGTTTTCCCAATTATATAAATCAATTCAAAAAACGAGTATTTGTGGGGCTGGCCCCGTGGCCGAGTGGTTAAGTTCGCGTGCTCCGCTGCAGGTGGCCCAGTGTTTCGTTGGTTTGAATCCTGGGCGCGGCCATGGCACTGCTCATCAAACCACGCTGAGGCAGCGTCCCACATGCCACAACTAGAAGGACCCACAACGAAAAATATACAACTAAGTACTGGGGGGCTTTGGGGAGAAAAAGGAAAAAAATAAAATCTTTAAAAAAAAAAACAAAAAGAACAAGTATTTGTGAGTGACTGCTACATAGTCAATATATATAGTTGAGATGCCTTTCTAGAATCTGATAATTAAGTCTGCCCCAAAGGAACTTTGCCTAATAAAGAGTAACAGACATACACAAATAACTAAAATAGAAGGTAAAATGTGACAAAAGCTATATGAAAGGAATTGAGTACATATCTTGGGAATTCAGGGAAGAAAGATTATCTGTGGTTGTGGGAAGTGATGTTGTTCATGCTTGATTTGAATCTTGAAATAAAAATGAGGGTAAAATTTGGCAGATTTTCCTGGCTTTAATAGAGATCAGAGAAATCACTGATTAGTCCCCCTTGCATTGTGGTTTCTGGATTGGGCAGTATTGCTGACTTTGACTGTTCCCTCCCATAGGGCAGCAGCTCTGAAACAGTTGTCAGAGCACTGAGAGTCCCTGAGACCCTTACAGGTGGTCTGCTAGGTCAAGACAATTTCCCTAATAATATTCAGACGTTATTTGCATTTTTCATTGTATTGACATTGTGCTGATTATGCAGAAGCAATGGTGGATAAAACTGCTGTGCATTAGCACAAATCAAGGCAGTGGCACCAAACTGTGCTAGTAGTCATTGTGTTCTTGTTGCCACAGACTTGCCCTAAAAGTTAAAATTAACTAACTAAGTAAAATGCCAGTTTCACTTAAGAACATCCTTGATGAAGTAGTAAAATTATTATCTTAAATCTTGACCTTTGATTGCATGTCTTTTTAGTAGTCTACATGATGAAATGGGAAATCTGCATAAAGCACTCTGCTGTATGCTTAGATTACTAGGTATGCTGTCATGACTTACTGATCTAATTACTGTCAGTTCCTAATAGTATGGGCAACTGAAGCAATTCCAGAGTTTGATGTCAATCAACCTGTACTTGCTCTGACTTTGGTGCCTAGACAAGATGTCACAGGGCGTATCAATTGTTCATAATTATGAACAATTAATCTTGATTAATCTTGATAAATGTCTATAGGCAAACTAGATTAAAAAGTCCTTAAAGTGCTCGAAATAGATTAAATAAAAAAGATAACTTCAAGGGCTTATTATTTATAAAATCTTACAAATTTGATAAATTTAATTAGAAAAAAATGCCACACAATGACAAAAATGATAGGACTCTGGAACAAATACAAATACATTTTAGTTGCAACTGAGTGTAAGTGCCTGGTTTCTGTACTAATAAGTATCCCCCAAAAGGAAATTCAGATGAAACAGTTTCCTGCCAAGCATGTGGGAAACAGTAATAACTTTTTAAAATATAGTAATAGTAGCTTAGAACTTTATATACATATTTTTGAAGATATCCCCCCAGTCATATTAGATATGTTGTTATTTTATCTACTTTATGAATGTTATTGTAACTACTTTATGAATGTTATTATATCTACTTTATTTATGAATGTGGGAACTGAAGAATTGAAACCAACCCAAAACTGGGTCTGAATTTGTCTGACCCAGAAGCAGGCTTCCTGCCAGGGTAGAAACAGCAGTGCCGCCTTCCTACCCTTGTCTGCAACATACCTGGGAGGGGCCTATGTATCACAAACGTAATTTGATTGGGGAGTGTCAAAGCTTTATTTTGAGGCTAAGCAAGATTCAACATTTGAGGAAAGTCTGATCTAAAAGAGGTCAAATAGATACATTTCTTCTGGAGTTTTGGGTCATGGGCAAGATTCTGGTTGTCAGAAGTACATTAAGCTTTTAACAAAAAAATCAGTTGAATATATGTTGTGGGCTCTAGACAGAAATCTGGGATGGAGATATAGATTTGAGTCATTACTTTATAGGTGATAGTCACCCTAAGACATGACATTATACCAGAAATTCTGGAGGAAGATTAGTATCAATTTCATTATAACAAAACAAAACTGATGAAGAGTGCTCTCTGTGAGGTAGGAGTAGGCCTTGTAGGTGAAACAGCCTCTCCTGTAAAGAAGCTGAAAGTGAGTGGGGCATTTGGATATATAAATAGATGAAAAAGTAAGAGAAGAAGGCAAAGGTCAATAATTTGGGGAACAACCAATTTTTATTTTATATTTTTTCCAGCTTTATTGAGATATAATTGACCTATAACATTGTGTAAGTTTAAGGGGTACAGTGTAATGATTTGATACTTTTATAAGATTAGCAAATTCTGGGTATCCAGTTTACAGCCTGGAGATCATCCAGTATCAAACAGGTAGATTGAAGGAGAGGAAGTCTTTTAAAAATTTTTCAAAGGAATAGGAATGAAGAAAGAAAGCTGGGAAAGAAATGATATGAAAGCTAAGGAGGAGACTATGTCACAAAAGTGGGAGTGGCCATTGTATCTGATTACATGGAGTGGTCATGTTAAGATAAATTCTGAAAAAGATGCGCTGAGGTTAGCAAATGAAAGCTCCCTGGTGAAGTCAGTATGAGCAGATTAAATGGAGTAGTGGTGCTGGCTTGTGTAGGTTTGAGGACACAAAGACAATGAGAATGGGCTCCACTTTAAGAAGCATGGCTGTGAAAGGAGAGAAAATAAGGGAAAGTGTCATCCTGCAAAAGGACAGACTGTCAAGAAAGTGCTTTTGTTGATTTAGACAGGACAGACTTAAGCATGTCAGAAACTAACGCTGAGAGCCAGTGGCAAAGGAGTGGTGCGTGATTTATTTGGGTGACTGGCAGCTCCTATTCTACTCAGGATGAGAGACCTTGAGTTCTTTTTATTTATCATGCCGTTTCAGCTCCTGATAAACTTATTGTCATCAATTCTTTCACTTTATGTCTTACCAAACTTTTGTTACATGGTTTAAAGTAAAACAAAAACATTATATGAAAGCAAAATAAATTTTTCTAAAGCTTTTGGTGATAATTCTTCAATTAACAGGAAATCAGCTAACTTCTCTACCCAAATTTTTTCTACACTTTTAATTTTATATGAATGAGGAATTATGTGGCGGTAGGTGATTAAGAATCTAATTTAAAACCTACTCGAGGGGAAGAACAGACAATCAGTAAGCATTTATATTACATGGTTGCTCTCCCAAAGAGATGATGATATATGCTAGAGTTGATACAAAGAATTATAGCACGTGGTCTTTATTGTAATGAAGGTTGCAATCTGTGGATATAAAGCTACACACATGAAAAGATAGCTAACAGTGTGACAATAGAAATGATAAACACCAAAATGAATGATACTGATTAAACGCAATAGGAATTTAGAAAAGATGGCTAACGTTGAGTTAGAGTGTTCAGCGGTAACTCCTTGCACAAGATAGATTCAAGCAAATCTTTAGGTTGGGCAGCTAGAATGGAAAGAGTACTTTCTCATGAATTAGGGACTACTATTTGTTGGTGACATGCTAAGTGTTTTAATATGCATATTCATAAGTAATGATTTGTGATGGTGAAGAGGAATAGGATTTGTTGCAGGTGACTGAATGCACCGTAGATTAATGGGTTAATGGTTTGGTTAGGACATTATTTAGCCAAAAAGCTCTCATGTGCGCTCTCTCTCTATTTTTGTTTGTTTACTTTCTGCTCCCCTTGGCATCTGAATTCTCTGCCCATGTTTGGGGAATGGCCCCCATATGAGCATTGGCAGGAGGCAGATCTTACTTCTCATTATAGAACTTGTGAAGTCCAGACACTTGCTTTCCCAGCTCTCTTACAACACAAAATGGGGTACAGACAAGTTTGACCAAGCAGGAGACTTGTCCAGGACTTGGAGTCAGGAACTAAATGCCTTTGTAATGAGGCGTCCACTCTGGCAATGGAGGCAGCCACATCAATTCACTGTGATAGCAGTGGCAGTGCACCCAGTGTTGACGTGAACAATATGGTGACGGGGTGGCAAGCTGTGACATCCAGTGGTCAGTGGTGGAGGCAGCAGTGTCCTCACCGGAATAGTTCGGTGGCGTGATTTGGAGATGTTTTGGGCTGCCTCTTCTTTCACATCCATTTTCTGAGCCAGGTTCTCTTGCCTCCCCAACAGTGCTGATGAGCAACCCAATAGTCTTTCCCATAAATGCCTTTGCTGCTTTACTGGTTAGAGTTGACAACAATGAATTGTTTTTGTTGTTTGAAACTAAAAATTATTAAAGTGCAAGATTTTACAGTGAGATTACGAGAGCTTTTAGTGTCAGCCTAAAGAGTTTGAACTTTATGGGAAGTATCCCGATATTAAAGTGTTTTGAGCAGTAGGATGATATTACCTAGGAGATGCTTTATGAAGATTAATGTCCGTGTTATGTAGGCTGAATAATTTGAGGGAGAGACTATAGCTGGAAAGACAATGTAGAAGAGATGGGTCATATAAACAAGAAAGCTGGTTTGCAGAAGAGGTTGGGTCAAATTTGAGTGGATGCAACAAATATATAATTAGGCAATAACAATATGGGACTGTGCATAGCTTAGAGAAATGAGAGTCAAAACCTTCAATAATAATAAGGTGTGTGTGTTGGGGGGGGGGTACTCTTCTAAGCAAAGAGATTATTGCTCTGATGAAGAATTATAGAGCACTGGTCCTCTATACAATCTGCCCTGACATGCCTGAGGGCTAACAAATGGACCACACACAGGGAGAGTGGTTCATTTTCACAGTGA
The DNA here is from genome assembly GCF_037783145.1 of Equus przewalskii. Lineage (NCBI taxonomy): Eukaryota > Metazoa > Chordata > Mammalia > Perissodactyla > Equidae > Equus > Equus przewalskii. Next base: position 61,284,744 of record NC_091835.1, read on the forward strand.
TTCTGTTTTCAGCCATGCCTCACTTGCAACATGTATGTGAGGGAAGGAGGCAAGTGTCCATTGAGAAAAATTCAAAGATTTCTTAATTAAATAAGCCCTTCTCTCTGCAGTTCCCTACCCCACTCCAAATGCATTCAACTAGGAGTGTCTGTTTTAGAAAGAGAAGAAAAAAGAGCAGAAACAAATACTGGCTACACTTATGTGCTGATAGAAAGAAAATGAATTCATAGAAGGAGGACAAGAATCAGCCAAGAAGGATCAGAATCGCCGTAACTCTTGGCAGCGGAATTCCACCTTCCTGTTTTAATAAGTAGAAGCCCACCCAGAAGTGAGGCAGGGTCTCATAAATAGCATGAAATACCAGGCTTAGATGAAGTGATTCCTTTATTTTATACCTAAAATCATCGCACTACTGAATAAGAGCTTTAATTCTATTCAGTTGGGATATTAAAGGATGAAATTGCTCATAAAGGACACTCTTCCTCAATACTCTTGTAAAAAAGTTCAAAAATGCAACTTTCTGGATCTTCCAGAACAAAGGGCAAGTGATACCGTCCCGTTAAGAGGATAACCAAAGATTTCAAGATGTATTCCCCTACTACTATAAAGTAGTAAATTGAAAGCGAGATCAATTCCATGTTAGTAGATGCAAAGCACAGGGAGTTTTGGAAAAAGCACCACACCATTTAGTCAAGAGTCTTGTTTTACCACTAATTGTTTGCTTTGAGATTTTCTTGCCCTCTCTCTGCCTCAGTTTCCTTATCTCATAAGTGAAGAGATCACTGAGGACCCTTAGGGAAAGGATTGAGAAATTGAAGCTATGGTTCTGGAAAATAAAATTGGCTACCAGAGGGAATGAACAGATGATGCTGCAAGATGAAATTGCAGCCTTCATAGCAGAAGTTGAGAACAGTTGCTGCTTCCTTAAAGGTCATTGCTCATATTCCAATAGGATTGGGGTGGTGATGTCACACTGAGAACCAGTTGTCTTTGTCTAGGGTGGGCCCTACCCTTTTCTAGCAGTTATCTGTTTACCTTTGAATATAATTAGGCAGACCAGATTGGTATTTAGTCTTGTTCTGACAACAGCAAATTAGGCTTAACTCTTTAATTACAATGAGAAGGAAATCACCTTTCTGATATCCTTCAATTAGCTCAAGCAGCTGTTAAGTTATAATTAAAATTTCACATGGATCATTTGAGTTCTTGGAATGTTTCCATTTAATAACAAAACATTTGCATATATGCATTCTGTTTTCAACAACCTTTTCAAATCTGTCAATGGTAAACCAAGAACATTGATACTGTATTAAACAAATCTTTGTAGTCTTGTAAACAGACAGCTGGGTCCCATGAAATGAAAAATGGAAACGGAAGAAGGTGATCAAAAATTATTGTGCCTCCAAGTTTTCTGGAGCTTGTTCAGCAAATTAAACTTTTACTTCAGTCATAGTTATCCAAGAGGGGAGAAAAAAAACTAACTAATGAGGAGAGAGTGGTTACTTGGTGCTTGACAAATGAATGCCTACATTACGTGTATCCCATTATTCAATACAGCAATCGCCCCGCTGCGTCTTTAGAAATGGATTCTTGCCTCGACAGACTTTCAAAAATATAAAAGTGAGAGGAAAAGTTACATGCGAAAATTCAAATATTCTCTTTCGTTTTGTTTTCCTTTTATTCTGAGAATTGAATTAACTAAGAAATTGCTTTCTTAGAAGTTGCTCTGGCCAATACCTGTCTGATACAGCTGTGGCTTCAACTATGCATATGACACAAAGATGGAAGAACAAACATATTTAGCACCCTTACAATTGAGATAGTAAAAGTCTCTGAAACACTAAATGCTGGCTAAATTAAACTGAATCCAATTGAAGAATCATAGGAATCTTTTTCAGATTATGTTTAGAGATTCAAATTTGTGACAATTGAATTGAATGCAGAAAACTGATTAAAACAAGAGGATGTAAAATTATTTTTCCTTGTTTTTTTACATATAGTTTATATTTTCTATTCTTTAACATTGATAGGAGGAAGTGAGAAAAAATTTTGTAGGTTAATAACGATATTGGAAGGTGATAGGTTTTAGAATCTATACCCAAGGCCCTAAGCTATTTTTAACAAGCCAGATTCTATTCGTGCTTACTCATTGATAGTCTATATTGACAAGTAGAATGTTATATTGGCTAAGAACCTAATGATGTCTTCCCAACCATCAATCTGTAATGTATATTATCGAATTTCAACCACCATGATAATTGTATCCCAGGGAATTAAAGAACTCATATAGAGAAAGAAAAGAGACGAAAGAGCAACGCCTGATATCATAATTATACCACCGTGCATACTTTTGGGGGCTACCAGCTGTTATCAGCACATTTTCCATCTGCCTTTACTAATTTTATTATGACCTTTTAGAACTGACTTCATCTGGTAGAGAGTTGGCTCTGACACCTTCACTGAGTCAATTTCTTTGAACAACTAAAGGGAAGAAGGAGTAACAAGTGGCATTCTACTCAGAAAAATGTTCCAAAAGAATATCTCCTTATTCTTTTGTTGGGAAACCTCATTGTTGAGCGATGTTAAGATTCAATTCAAGTACTTAGGTTTACCAGTCTGCAGGTGACCTGAGGGAATCAGGGTTAGAGCTGAACTCTCAAGCAGTTTTCAGTTCTAGATTCTTTGGAAAATGTTTGTTTAAAGGGTTTTTATATTTTATGCAAATGAAAAACAGGACCCTAAAAAGGTAGTTTCCTTTATTATGACTCCGAAATCTAGAAAGATTTACATTTGCTTTCTCTCTCCCCACCTGCTCCTTCATACGCTCGCTCTCTTTCTCTCTGTCTCATACACACACCCACACACCCACACACAATATGGCAACTGTACTCTAGAATAATATCAAGAGGTTTAGAGCGCTTACTGTGTGCTGTAGTTCACTTACTGTGAATAAACAATTTAATTTATTCATACCCAAACCCAATAACCTAGTTTATATTACTATACACATCATACATAAGAGAAAACTAAAGGCATAAAAGATTGAAATGAATAGTGCTTGTAGGTAGCAGAGCCAGAACTTAAATCTGTGTGTGTCTTATTCTAAAGCCTATTCTCTTAACCAGTAGGGTGTATTCATTTATTCATTAACTTGACAACTTGGTGTCTACTAGGTCTCGCACTTTTCTAGGAGCTAGGAATGCAAAGGTGAGCAAAATGCACATGGTCCCTGTCCTCATGGTGTTGACGATATGTGAATGGTTTTCTCCTTACAAATTGATTGTACATCATTGAGTAATTTCTGCATATTCATAGGCTTTTTGCCCTAAGCATCTACTGCACGTGGTGCTTAATGCTGCTGCTGAGGCCTACAATAATGTTGGAAACTTTTTGAATTCTGTAAGGCAATATGTTAAGTCCAGTCTCTGGTGGCCATGTTAGTCTTGGCCAGCTGTTTGGGTAGAGGCAACAGCCCTGTAGCCGTGGAATGTTTCAGGACCCAGCTGTTAGACACAGGATCAGTTTCAGAGTTGCTCTTGGAATTTCCCTCAGTTTTCTAACAATCTGCATCCCACCTAGCCACCCTCTAAGGGAGGAATACTCTCTCCAGTTCCTGGCAAGTAGGGGACAAGCTACATGAAACCCAAGAGGAAAGTTTTGATGTCTTTCACTCCTACCAAGAAAAAGGGCGATGCCCTACTTTGACTCATGCCTTGGGAGCAAATCAGAGTAAGGAATGGAAGATGTGGAACACAGGGGCCAACTAGCAGGGCTGCCTGAAAAATTTCATTCCGAACAATGTAAATTTGACAATTTGTGGTAATGCCTCAGAGGGGCTTGTTCCCTTAATAGGTTTTGATATTGAAAACAGGAGTGTGGGAAATAGCACAAAATAGACAAAAAGCACAGCCTCAAAATCATAGCCATTTGTATAACAGCCACTACTCCCCTCTAGTTATATATGCTGAATGGAGGAATTATATTTAGGATTGCCAGAACTTATATACAGTTCCTTGGCATAGAAAGAGAGTATTCTGATTCAATGCTATATTCCAGTGTTTAACAAAAATTTTCCCAATTATTCTTTTTATTAATATCATCATTATTATTATTCTGCTTTTCATTGAGATTTTACAATGTACCAGATAATGTCCTGGGCGATTCCCGTACACTTAATCCTCACGCTTTACTCACTTTCTCCACTGTTCAGATGAGGAAGTTGAAGCTGAGAAATGTTGATTGACTTTCAATGTCACCCAGCTAGGAAGTGGCGGAGACAAGCAGAATTCAGGTCTGATTCAAAGCTGCTTACCTTGAACTACTCTGAGTCACAAGAAGGCTGTCTTGCCCCAGCTGCTGTAGGTCACCCACATGTGAAACTTGCATGTATTTTAGGACTTTCAGTGTGTCTTATGTCGCTCTTTGACTTTAAAGCATAGGTCAACATTAGCCTATTTTGTGTAGATATTTTCATCTTCCATTTGCTTTAGGGATCGGCATGCTACTTTACAGATTCTGGGCCATGTCAAAGCAAGGTTATAATTTTGTCTTTTAGGAATAGCTACCCAGTAGAGAATTTTCTTTTCTTCTGGGTTTCATTACTTAACATTTCTGAAATAACAAAGGCTTTGATTATTCAATTTATTTAAAGTATTTAATTTAATAATTGAGGCTCTGGGATTGATTCATCTAAAAAAGTTTAGATTAATGAACTAACTGGTGGTAACTTAATGATACTACTTAAAACTCCTTCTATCCCTATAATTGTTATTTATATTTTTGTTGCTGACTGAGTGACTTATCACAAGTCTTTCAATATCTCTGGGTTTTACATTTCTCATACAGAATAATGTCTCTGCTCCTTTCTTCAAAGGCATTTTCAATCGCCAAATCTCTAGAATATTTTTTTTAATTCTTTGAAGGGACTTATTAATTGTATTATGGTTGAGAATAGTTTGGCAATAAAATTGCAAGACTAGAAATTTATTAAATAGTTACTTTAGGTTAGAAATGAGACACTTCTATATTCAAATTACTACATTAATATATTTACTGAGTTGCTTACCTCCTAATAACTTTTTGGTTCTCTCTTCTAAAAGGCAATCTGATACAGGCAATTCTCATTTGGGGTTAATAAACCAAACCTTTATCAGGCTAGGACCTATTGCAAGTTAAGACTAACAGTTAAAATACAATGGGTAAGGTGTCTTACTTTGTACGATAGGTTTCTATTAGAAGTTTTGTGTGACAGGTTTTTTTTTTTTTTTTTTATCATTTCTAAGAAGCAGCAGTGGATTTTACTATACAAAGGAAGACTTGAGGAAGATTTCCATAGGGAATAATCAATGAGTGCCTGCACACTGGTACTCCTAGTTCTGCTACCTTTTGGCATTTATTGTGAGCATCATACATATGACAATTATAATACAATATTTGGTTAATATTTATCACTTTGTGTCTTTTTCCTACTGAGATGAATAACTCCATGACCATAGAACTATGTCTTGTGCTTTTTTATATTCCCCCACAATCCCTAGCATAGAGCTGAACATGTTGTAATGTTATAATAATTATTTACAAGATTGGATACATTTATGTCAGACTTGTTGATCTATTTTGCTTAAAGCAAGAAATATCTGTAAATAATACAATTATTCTAATGGTGCTGTATATTTCATATTGGTGCTAAATCATACATTTAAAATACTTTTTAGGCAATGTTCAGATACATGTCTCCATCCTTCATGGTGCATTAGCTGTTACCTGGGGACCTTTATAACAGAACCTTATGCAGAAATCTGGGCCCCACTCTCAGAGATTCAGTTCCAGCGTATTGGGAGTAAGTCACAGACATCTTTACTTTTAAAAACACAAGGGATACTAAGGTGCAGCCAAAGTTGAAAACCACTAGTTTAAGACGACCGCAATCAATCTACAGAAATTGTCATAGGACATTGCGTAGAGAGTTATATGGCTTATTTGGTTAAAAAGAAAAAGTAATGACTAATTGACTTGCTTTTCATACATTTTTCATAACTGAATAGACTAAAGGCATAATTGTCACATTAGTAGACTACTTGAAAGAGGCTTGATTAAAAATTACCCTTGTGTGTATTATAGACTATAAAAGGCAGAACATGCAAAAGTCAGCATCTGAAATGTCTGATGTCCATTGATGATTATCTCCCTTTTGTTGTGCAAGGTCTTCTGTGTACTTCAGAGTTAGAAAATTAAAACAGCAAAACAAAAAAACCCTATTTATTCCTCCAAAAAATTATTTATATACATAAATATATGCACATAATTTATATCAACAAATATATATATTTAATATATGCAAACACACATATATTTATATAGTAAGGACTTTCAAGTATCTGATACAGGTTTTCTTTGACCCTGTAGTATAGGGCATCCTATCTGGTACAGATACTTTCCTCTTCAGTTGCATGAGAAATTTACATGCTACTTTACAGATTTGCATGCTAGTGTAAAGTTTATGATTTTGTCTTTTAAGAAAAATCAGTAGAGAAAAAAGTGCATAAGAAAAGAATACGAATAATGAGCGAATTATAGAATTAAATTTCGGTAACCTCTTTCTGAAATTTAGATCTTATTCCGTTGATTTTAATGGAAAGTCATTGGAAATGCTAATGAAATGTATTTGCAAGGTTTCCTTCTAATATAATTTGGAAAAACAGTAAAATCCCTGTACAAACTCCACTTTTCATTTTTGCTCAAAACATGCAAAGAGCAAGCTTGTCCGTGAATTGGTATTGAGCTTGCTTGTTATGAGTTATGGATGTTTTAGCAATAAAATTTGGCTTTCTGGAACAAATGGATGTTCAAACCTGATTTTATTAGTGTGGTTGAACATTGTGGAACTAAAACAAGGAAATTCCTGCATATTGCCACAATTTGAGGCCATATGGATCATAAACTTTTCTATTTATATTTCACTGGTGGACATAAATGGCATTGTCTCATCAGTAAAAAAAGAAGCAAGGAAGACAGAACTTAAGTTTAGAAACTGTACATCTTGTTACTGAATGTCAGAGAAAGGTGAAGCTTTTAAATAGGAAGTCCCTTGATTTAGTACCTTTAATGTGCAGAGGAAGGGATGCGCAGGGAGCATCATTAGTGTGACAGGGTGAAAGGGGCAACACGTCTCTTCTGTTGCTCTGGGAAGAGGATGAATCTGGCATAGCTCTGATGTCAGAACCTCCATCACCTTTCTCACAGATGATGTAGATTTTAATTGTACTCAGGGCTGACTCGCATCGCACGAGCTCCTACGTGACATTGAGATAGATGAAGCCATTTGTTGGCATTATCAGAGCCAGCTGTGTGCTTGGCTGCAGCTACGGTAGGCATTTTATCTCATGCATAATCCTCTCATTGAGAAGGGATCACAAGCATCTGAACCATATGGCAAATAATTTTATTATGATCAAAAAAGGACTCTTGAAGCTAGTTAAACAGAAGAGTCCTTGAAATTCAATCAGAAGAAGTTTTATTTTCATGTCGCACCATCATCCTAAATTAATTGTTAGTATTGCTGCAATCAGATAGAATCAAGACTCCTCCACCCCCCTGCAAAGTGAAAATAAACTTAAAATTACTTTATTCCACCTGCAATTATTTTGGTTCTCTCAATTTTGGAGCATTTATTTGGATTCATATTAGAGAAGAAAATCTGGATTTCTAAGACTGAAGCTACCTTCTGATTTAAAACAATATATAATAATAATAATAATAAAAACCTCTCCAAACACAGGAACCTCATACCAAATGAGACAAGCTTGAATTTATGTCTTCAGTGCTGTTCTTTTAGAAGCCACATAAGATGGAGGCTAATTTTTTTTCTTCAGGGGAAGTAAAATCTTAAAAGAAAGAAAGAAAATCTATTCTTTCACAGGATAGCCTAATGACCCCTTAAATTTAGCATACATCTTCAAAGGGAAGAAGCAAACTTGTCTTTTCCACATGGTGGGATTTCCTGCACATTGTCAAGGAGATGCATGGGTCTCCATAGCAAAGGCATGTAATCCGTGCCCTTCCGTCCGGGGAAGTGATAGGAAGCAGCTGTTATAGGACAAGACCGGTTCTGGTTAGGAGGAGTTGTGTGAGGCTGTGGCGAGCGGCTTAGTTGCTGTATTACACCAGAATGGCTTCTAGCTATCGTAGTCCTACGTTAATTGTGACTTTTATTAATCACAAAGGATGTTTCAAAACTCTAGTTCAAATGTTACAAGGCCATAAAACAGCAACTTGCCTAATCTTACCTTGTGTATGATGTGTATGTTCTGTTCTTTTATGAGGATTTTTCTTTCCAGAGGAGAGTATATAAGATTTGGGCCTTAGGGCACCTGTTAGCGATGTAAAGGCATTATCAGCAACTTCCACACTGCAGTTTGCGAACATAAAGTATCGCAGGGTCCAAATGGCAACAGCTGCCTTATCTGGAGACTAGTCTTTTATTTGGCATTTTATTGACAAATAATAAAGCTAGTAATTGGACTGGGAGAGGAATATAGCCACCTAATTTACAGGAACCCTAATTTTCTACTACTAAATGCCTGAAGCAGCTTTTTGTTCTTATCACCCCCTCATGACTAAATCAGAGTATCTGACCGAACTATTAAAATGGTTTAAAATGTGTGTTTTTCTCTTCTATGTTTAACGGCGTGTTTGAAAAAAAAAATGCTTACTATGAATTATGATAGTGATTCCTTAAAAAAAAATTTAAAAACAGCACCATGTGCTCTTGATTGTAAAGCCAGGATGTATTTGTTCAGGAAGCTTTTCTAAGTCCCTGTCCGCATCTATGGGACGTGGAGCAGAGCTGTGTGCACTGGTGGAAGGGACCAGCAGAAAAGCCAGACTCTCTTCCAGGAACTGCCAGATGCAGGCTTTCCACATCAAGAAAGTCGTAAAGATGCACTTCTCATCTTTGCAATTTCTTCATCAGCTTAGGAATTTAAAAAGGAGAGTGGAAAAACGAAAAGAGAATGTGATTACATTGGGCCTTTGGTCCACTTGCATATTGTTGCAATAGATGTTATAAAAGATCGGTGTTGCATTTCTGTATGATCTTTGCAGTCCCTATCATGCTACAAGGAAGATCATGGAGATTTGGGTGCTGCATGGCAAAGAAAAGGCATTCGGGGCCTTGTAGTTGTACCCAAGTGAGCTTTGTTAGTATGGAACGTCCAGTGTATTGCCGGCTAAATGAAAGGTATGGTTTTGTCTGGCATAATCCTGGTGCTTTTTAAATGTTTAGGTTTCTTTCCCCCCAAAAACAATTTAGACAGTGTTGAGCAATTATTATCAGCTATACACTTTCCAAAAGTTTTTGCTAAGTGGCAGAACCTGTTTTCGACGTCATACTTCGTACTTCATAGGGATTTTGCTGACAATGAAGGTTGTAGATAAATAATGGATGAAGAAGGGTGACAGAACCTGAGCACTTTGGGCTTGACAGATTATCTTGTGATGTATTAGAATTAGATATGCATCAGTGTCACTTCATTTATTCACCTGGTGAGAGTGCATAACTCTTTGAAGGTAGATTTATTAAGAGTTTTACTCATGTCTTTTCAAAATTTAGAATTGATTTTTGAGCATCTCTAACAGCTTTCTAAATCACCTAACCTTTACGTTTTTCAAAGTTGGAATTTTTTGAAAATCTTTACTAAATAGGTTAAATTTTTGTTTGTATATTTTATTTGTGCTCAAGGTGGTCACCAGATGACAGATCACCTTGTCACCAGCTGCTCGACAGACCGAATGGGCCTTTGGGAAGAGAGAGCATAGGATTGTGTCACAGGAGCTGTTTGAGCTCCATTTTTCCCTAGGTTGGAGGGCATGCAAGTTCAGCTCAGTGAGATTACAAGAGGTGCTGATCGATGGCAAATAATAGACATCGTAATAAAGAGCAGTTATTTCCATTAGAAATGTTGTACACATACATGCCAAGTAGGCATTGGCTTATTCTTTTTAAAAAACAGATGCCAGCGGAGATAAAAATATAAATCCTGGATGTTAGAAAGCTTTTTAAAATAGGACCCCGCTTCTAAATTATACAAATGAAGTTTTGCTGACCCCCTTGGGTGAATTACATAAATTAACAATGACCCACGTGCCTAGGCCCTAAAATTGCGAGAGCAGTTAAACCTGATCAGAATTTTACAATGTGTTACATCTTGTCTGTCTTACATATTTTTTGCTTGAAAATTTAGATTTGTGTCCAATGTTTCTATTCTCTTAGAGCTCAGTGATATGAGAAATAATAGAAGATTCTGGGGATGGCTAACAAGAGAAAAATTGCTATTCTTAAATGTGGGTGAAACCCATGCTGATTTACTGTTAGGGAGCCAAAGTTTCTAGCAAACTGTTTTTCCAGCTTATCCTAGATCATGTTAAATCAGATCATTGAGAACTTATTGTCAACATAAGTATGTACATCATTTCTGCTATCACAATGCGTTTTTTTTAAATTGCATGTTTTATCTTCTACTTAAATAGATATTTCTAAAATAATCCACATGATTTGCAAAAGACTCCCAACCTCTCTGGCCAGAGCGAACCTCACCTTAGAGGAATTCAATTCTTAATTTGATGAGACCCTCTTGAATAATCCGTCATTATAAAATAAATGATTTTGATGCTCTCTGAATGTTCATTTTTTGGCAAGGGGAAGTGTATTGTGTGACGGACCGTAAGTGGCTACAGAAGGAATCCAGAGTTCTCAAGATTGTCAAAATTTTCCCTTCCCCTTTTTGAGCTCAAATCAGTCTCTCTAGGGGTCTGAATAAACAAACATGCTTGTCACTGTAGGACAACTTTTACATTCTTCAGAGAAAGACTCGGCTCAGTTTGGGGTCGAATTATACTAGTAGCAGAGCTGATCAGAGAAAACAAGGTTTCTGAGGATTCACTCACTCTTGTAAAAGCTGATTATAATTGATGAACGACCAGCTCGCTAGACCCTGACAGGCTGGTTGCCTGGCCTTTGCTCTCTGCCAGTTCAAGCCTTACAAGTGTGAAATAGCCAATTACTGGAATACCTATTGAAAGTAATAGGCCAATGAGCAAATTGCTACTGTGGGACACCGTGGCAGTGTAGATGGAAGGAGGCCAAGATAAAGTTCTGCTCTGAGCAGCTGCTCCCACCACAGATTGCTAATACTATTGGATGACCAAGAGATGAGAGCAAGGTATTTTCCCATTCAGACTGCAAGTGTCCTGCCTTGTATTGACTTAAAGTTTATGATGCATGATACCATCTTGTTACCCAGGTCCTAATTTGCAGAAATAAATCCTCCTTTTAAAAGGTAGTTAAATAGGTAATAAGGATAGTCACGGCCATAGATTTTGTGCAAAAGCATTAAATACAATTTTTGCAGGGAATGAAAAGTCATATAGTGTGCAGAGTGTTAATACTTGCCAGCCATTTGCTATTGACAGAACAATTTATCTTGATAAAGGACAGTGAAAAATTCCAATCTATTCACTGACATCACATTATCAGCAGTAATATATGACTGCATCTAAATATAAGGTTGAGATCTGATATAGTTGAGAAGTTCCTGGTAATTTTCCTGTAAATATATTGTATACCGGACAATGAACAAATGACACACTGGCCATGTAATTGGATAACCTATTTTTATGTGAAATTTTAAGTTTTGCTGTGTTTAATGGAATATACCATAATGTTTCCTTTTAAAGGAAACCTGTTTCCTTAGTCAGACTTTAGCAATAAAATGAGTATTACTGAGTTTGACACATAAGAGAGGATAGACAAAGAAAATACATTCTAAAAGTCTGCACAGGACAATAAGTCCTCTCAATGTTTAATACCATAAGAAAATTACCTTCATATTTGCTATAAAGTTTAAATTATATTGCAATTATTCCAGTAGTAGATATCTTTTTGTGATATTAGGAAATTGTGAATTGCTTTTGAAATGAGTGTTTCCTTGCAAATTGCTCTAGCACAAACCTGAATTATCTGAAATGTGCCTGAGTGGGTCAGCATGCAGTAAGATCAAGGTGGGGTGACAAGGAGCATGAATGGTTCTAGGAAAGGTGATTTAGACCTATGGGGAGCTGTTTGAGCTCCATTTTTCCCTAGGTTGGAGGGCATGCAAGTTCAGCTCAGTGAGATTACAGGAGGCAGAAGTGTAGACACATACAAATCACCTCTGTGTTCCTATGTACAACACCTTTACCCCTCCATCCCCGAGTACATGTGCTTATGTGAGTCTCAAATAAGAAGGTCCAGTCCATTATTGCTGAAGATCTGAATCTCGAATTTATTAGTAAAAAATGTCATGTTTGCTAGCAAACCTGCATAAATGCCCACAGTGTCTCATCAATGCATTTTCCATCTTCCTATTTGTCTTTCGTGAACACTTTCACCAAAGAAACAAGAACTTGCAGTTATTGACATAAAATAGCTTGGGACTAATAAGTGCGTTCCATTCTGGATCATAGCCCTGGAAAAAAATCAAAATAGTTTACTATTTTCAATATATGCCCTGTTTATTTTCAAGAGGATTTGAGGAACCTACAAACTAAATTAAATCATAATGTAAAATCTCTTAGTTAGTTATTGAAAAGAAATAAAAATAAGAAAAAAAGATCCCAGAGTACATCCAGGAGGCGGTAGGAGTGATTGCTACCAGGCCCTTGAGAGAAATGTTTTACCGTAATTGGCACTGGGTTTGGCAATCTGATTCTGTGCTTGCTAAAATGACAGAAGAAACCTGTGTGCACCATAGTGTAGGAAAAAGGTAGCGTCTTCTATGTCTAATATTCTAATATAGTGTTCTAATATTCATTGTGTTTAAGTTACTTCTTGACCTAGTATTAGCAAGACACTTGGTTTCTCTCTTTCTCTCTCTCCTCTTGAAAAAAAAGTGAAAAAGCTGAGTCCTACTTTCAAAATCAAGATGAAGAGAGAATTGACCAATCAGATTCATCCTCACCATTTGACTGCCTTTACTTCTGTCTGCCACGAGGTGTCGCTGTTGAAAACATGACTTGCACAGTTTGTGGCCTCCCTGCCTGCCCACACCTGTGATTATGTTCTTGTTGGTCCATATCCCTGTGCAGGACCCAATGGTTTCCCTGGAGAAGACAGTCTCTCTTCATCCAGCCTTTCCAACATTTTCCACTCTTGAGTTCATGCTTCTGTGTCAACCATTTCCTCCCAAGCATACCAGCTGTGCCAGGAGACTGGCTGAGAAGGGGCTTCAGACTCATGCTGTAGGAGAGAGGTAGACCATGGGACCTTCTGCACTGAATTGTGTGAAGATGAGTATTTGATGAGGTTTAATGAATTATATACATACACACTTAGAATAGAAGCTTGTTAGCTGTTGTTATTATTCCAATAACCCAATGCCAAGACCACCTTGATGTTGAGCACAGGGCCCAGTCCAACCTTCTCCCTTTCCGTACCTGCAAGTTTTCCCTTGGGGGCCTTTGACATCTTTCTTGTCTGCAGATTTCAGTTGGTATTAGCTCAATCCATTCAAAAGATTCTAATAGCATTATTCCTTAAGAAGGAAGTTGAGATCCTTATCTCTTCCATCCAGGCACTTCTGTATTTTCTCATCTTCTCCCCAGTGACTAGCAGTATAGCTGAGGGCAAGAGCTGCTCTCGTCAAGAGTGTAGAGCCCCAACTGCACTTTGTTCTGGGTGTCTTACCGGCTGGTGCATGGAAACCTATTGGCTGTATAGTTATGTAACTGAGACAGGTTACTCAAGATTTGATTGCAGAACCAATCTCTAAGGTAACTTTCCATTTTCACTTTAAAGAAAACCAGCCAACCACATTTAAGTGTCAACTTATCTTGGTAAAAAGTACTACCCAAATATATTCACTTACTGTTATGAGAAAATTTTTTGCAAAGATAGTTCTTTTCTTGAGGTTAAGCCTAATTATTAATTCATCATATAAAAAGGGTATCGAGTAATCTAATGACTCTATGATGTCCTATGAAATGAACTTTGTAGGGAATGGAAAAAACTGTTTCTAGATACATATATAGTACCTCATTTTATCTGCACATCCCTCAAAGGAAGTAGTAGTATCCTGGTATTTCAGGATAGGAATCGTGTTCAAAGAGTTTCTGTTACATGCCCAGAAATCACATGGATGCAGTAGCTTGTACATATGGAAACCAGAATTCAAACACAGGTCACTGGGTAATTTTAATAAATGGACTTCATATGCAATGAATTTGCTAAAAGTTTTTGATAATCTATAATTTGTACATTCTCCTGGATTTTTCATTCATACAATTATATTGTCTGCAAATTCAAGTTTTTTGTTTCTTCCTCTCCAATTCTTTTACCTCCTATGTTTTTCTTTTTTTTTGTTGCCTGGCTAGGGCTTCTAGTGAAGTGTTAAATACACAATTACAAAAGGTAATGACAAACCCCTGTCTTATTCTTGATTTTAAAGAAAAGATTTTCAGCTTTCAATATTTTAATTCTAAGAATAATGCATGCTGTATGTTTTCACAGCTGAGGAACTTATAGTTTCTTCTTTTTAAAAGATTTTTTAATATAAATTTTGATTTTTATTTAAATAAATTTTATTATCCATTGAAATTAGCATATAGTTTTACAATATTAATTTGCTAATGGGCATATAATGTTAAAAGATGGTTCTAATGTTAGACCAATTTTGCATTCCTAAGATAAACACTACTTGTTTATAACATAATTATATATAAATAGACATATTATAATTATAGTAAATAATCTCTAATTTTTTATACATTTCCAAGCTTGCATTTGGTATCAGGTTATGTTAGACTGTTTCTCTTTACTCCATACCAATTTGTTAGAGATGGAGATTATCAAGTTTGATAAAAAATGCCTCTGTCAAACTGAGGCTGGTGATTTTTGAGTGGGTTTTTTTCCTGCACTGATTTGATTATTTTGTGTTTATAGTCTTAGCTGAGATTTCTATTTGCTGTGAAGCCAATCTAAGTGATTGTTATTTTCGTTTAATCAAGAATATGTCCACTATCTACAATGTGTATACTGATCTGG
Organism: Equus przewalskii; assembly: GCF_037783145.1. NCBI lineage: Eukaryota > Metazoa > Chordata > Mammalia > Perissodactyla > Equidae > Equus > Equus przewalskii. The sequence continues at coordinate 61,299,820 of NC_091835.1, forward strand.
TATTTGTAAAATATCTACTCTATTAATTGCGTATAGACACATCTCCACTATTCTATATTTCTTCTACTATTCTATATTTTTTCTAGTCCAGTATTGCCAACAGTTTGTCTACTTTGCTAGTCTTTTCATATTATTTTATTGAATACTTCTAAGTTTTCTGTTTCCCATTTCAATAATTTCTACTCATCATTATTTTTCCCTAATTCCACTTCTTTTAGTTTAACTTTGTTGATGTTTTCCATAATTCATGTTAAACATTTCGCTTATTAATTTCATTTCTTTTTTCCTGCTCTCCTATATGCCTTTCAGACTGTACATTTCCTTTCATGTGCTGCATCCCACAAATTTTAATATAGAGAATTGTCATTGCTATAACATGTAAATATTTATAATTTTTTAATAATTATTTCTTTATCATGAATTTCTTTAGAAGTGTGTTTTTTTCTGTCTCAAACTTACGGATTGTGCCCTCACCTATTCAAATTTATTGCATTTTTATCAAAAAACATGTTCTAGAGTCCAGCCCATTAGTGTAGTAGTTAAGTCATGCACTCTACTTGAGCAGCCTGGGGTTCGTGGGTTCAGATCCCAGGCACAGACCTACACACCACTCAGCAAGGCATGCTGTGGCGCTGTCCTACATACAAAATAGAGGAAGATTGGCACAGATGTTAGCTCAGTGATAATCTTCCTCAAGCAAAAAGCGGAAGTTTGGCAACAGATGTTAGCTCAGGGCCAATCTTCCTCACCAAAAAAAACCCACAAAAAAACCCACCAAAAATCATGGTCTGTATTTTATTGATTCTTCTATATTTATTGGTAGTTCCTTAATCATGTAATATACATGTAATCATTTGTAATCTTTTTAGTATGTTTTAAAAGAATATTTCTATAATTTGGTGTACAAGCTTCTTTCTTCTCTCTCATGTTCATGTGAGCATAGATATGTGTGTATGTGTATATGTTATACATATATATTCATATATATATAGTATATACATTCACACACACTTATACATACATTCATGTACACACACATATGGTAGATCAAGCTTGTTAATTGTGTAATTCTACTTTGTAATAGCCACACTACTTTTTCATCTATTATCAGTTTCTTAGAATGGTATGATAAAATATTGTGGTATAATTGTGGATTTATCAACTCTTCCTTGTAGTTCTCTTAAATTTTTCCTTTATGCCATGTGAGGAGATGTGGTTAAGTGCGTATGTGATCGATATGGTTACCTTTTCCTCTTGCACTGTTTATTTCATCTATAAGTAAAATTGCTCTTTTCTATGAGTAACCTTTTACTTGAAAGTCTATTTTCTTTGCAGTCAATATTGTTGTATCAGTTCTTTTTCAGTTTTCATTTGACTGATATCCCTTTATCATTTCCTTTTCAGTCAAACTTCATATGTCGTTGTCTTTAGTTGTATATATTTTAAACAATGTATAGCTGGATTCTAATTTATTTATTTTAAATCCAATTTCAGAATCCCTGTCTTTACTTATTTATATCATTTTAAAATAAAGTATAACTGTAAACCAAACATCCAAAGTACTATTCTCAATTCTTTACGTGTGCCAACTCATGGAACATAGAAATCCTATGAGCTAGATAGTATTATTATCCCTCTTTTGCAAATGAGGAAAGTAAGATCCAGAGAGGTTAAGGAATGTGTTCATAATCACACAGCTAATGATTAGCAGAGGGTCCCAAGCCAATACTCGTATCTACTTTGCATTGAAGTAAGGAAGGTATAGGCAAAGGGGCAACCAAGGTAAGGAATTACAAATTTAGGGAATAGAACCTCGCTGAGTTTTGCTGAAATGGAATTTTCTTTCATTCATTCATTTGTCAAATGTTCATTAAGGGCCTGCCCATATTCTCATCACAATCTTGATTCTTCTTAGGAACTTACCTTACAAAGTAGGCTTAGCCCTTACACAGAAGAGGACGGGGGACTCTAAACCACTTGGCAGAGTTCATGTAGGGAATGAGTGCAGTCTCTCTGCTTTTCAAAGATGTGCTTTTCCCATTACACCATTTGGCACTTTTGTGGAAAGCTGGGTCAAAAGATGGGAGAACTTAGGTGTCAACACATTGTTCTTTTTTTATACCGGTGCTGTTTTCCTACAACTAATCTTTTACTTTTATCTCCATCTGTAACTTTATATCACAAAAGCACGTTAAGAAAAGGCTAACACTAAAGAATATAAAAAAGTACTCCATTGATTTGTTAACAAACACATTTATACAATGTAGAATGAAGCTCATCTTGTTTTGTCAGTTGTCATTTTGTAAACAAACAGAAAAGTGATTCACCACCTTTTCCTCATGTTTCTCTTCATTGGGGTTTCCTCCCAGAGAGAAAATAAATGAATACAAAGGGCAACATAAGTGAATTCCATCTTAATGTGATTTTGTAATGCTTTGAGCCTCAAATCTGACGACGCAGTCACCCGATTATGCCTTCAGGTCCTCAGATGTCTGAGGCCAATGAATCAGGACCTTCTGTGCCTTTCTGTTCTTTAGAGCACCAAATGAGGACTTTTGGCACCTAATTTGGAAATTTGGAGCATGCTATTTCTTTAGTTTTTGCCATGTAGATGTTCCAGAAATTTGCCTCCCTTCTGCCAAGGAAATGACTCCAGCAAAGCTGTTCTGTGGAAGCACGCTGGGGGGAAAAGGCAGAAAAATGGGATCTGAAAAGCAATGTGACATGCTGAGCATTTAAAAATAGTTAGTTGGTAGAAATAAACACTTTTATATTTTTATGGTTAAAGCATCAACTTAAGTATTTATGATGACTATTCAGAATGCATTCATAAGCACCAAGTCATATTGAGTTTTCATGATTAGCAAAGATACATATTCCAGAGAACTTTGGAGCCCAAAAGGGTCTGGGTAAGTTCTTTCTCCTCCTTCAAGATCAGCTCAAATAATCCCAGCTCTGTAAAGCTTTCTCTCTTCACATAGATGAATCACTTTTTTATCAGTTTGCTATTATTTTGTACATGTTTGTATTATAATATTTATTGTGTTATAGATAAATATCTTCTTACAGATTTTAATTTTAACTAGAATATATTGGGACCCTTTGAGCCGATTTATACTAGCCCAACTCATAGAAGACGATGCATACACCAAGATGTCGCTTTATTTTCTGAAGGGTATTGGAGATTAGGTGGAAAAGGCTTTGCATGGAATGGAGTATTCAATTTCTGGTGATCAGAGTACCTCCTGGGAGGGTCCCTTAATAAAAAAGAGTGTTTCATGGTGATGAAGCATCAGAATTTTGAGTTGTTAATATCAGTTTCAGAGTGGGGACTGTTTTAAGCGTGTTTCTTCCAGGCTGTGGAAAGACATGGTAAGCACTTCCCTGCTGCTCACCCCGGAATAAACAGCCCTGTTCACCCCAGTAGTAACCTCGTCCTGACACACTGTTTCTCTCCCCTTGACAAGGCTGGATTTAACACTGCCAAAGACCTTCTTTTGGGGACTTCCTATTTTTTGACTCAATATAGATAGAATTATTACTATCTTCAGAAAGAATTCAGTAGTGCTGGATAATCTTAAGTTGTTAAAATCAATTACTTTTCTACCTGTATAAAATTGGTCTTGGGGGGGCCTCTGTGTCCTATGCTCTTGGAGTGGGCTACTTCTGAAGACAGCTCGTCCTAGCTACTGTGGGTTCATTACAATTGTCAACTCATTTCTTGGCTCGAGGGACTTTCCCTTAGCACTTAAAAGACTGCACAGTAAAAGGCATAGAGGACAGGGGCTGCTAACGTTGTGAAATATGGATTAGAGTGATGCATCTCCTGATTAATCACCTCTGTGCCCTGTGTGAAACTCAATTTCCTCATCTAGAAAAGGGAAATAGTAATGAAGCGACATCAACACTCAACTGCAAGGGCTTTAAGAAGATTAAAGGTAATGTGTGCTAACCACCTAAAATCCTGCCTGGCGAGTGGCGGCCTTCCCATTATACAACATACACCTGGTTGCTCTAGAGAGCATCATTATGCATCCTACATTCATCCACTCGTTCATTCAATAAACAGCACCTATTTGATGCCAGACCAGACAAGATTTATAACACTGATCCTACAGCATTTAAAAGATGAAAAGTACATTCTAGTGGGGGAAGACAGACCATGAACAAAATAATGTTCTATAGTAGAAAATGAGAAATACTATGAAGCAAAACAAAACAAGCATAAGAGGACAGAGAGTGTGGGAGAGAGTTGTACATTTAGAAGGGGAGATCAGGTAAACAAGGAGGTGACATTTGAGGAATGAAGGAGGCAAGGGACCCAGCCATGGAGATGTCTGGGGGAAGGATATTCCATGCAGAGGGAACTGCCAATGCAAAGTGAAGTGGGTGTGTTCATATTAGGCATATTTGATGTTCTAGACCAAAGTAAACAGAGAAGAGTCGGAGAAGTCACAGGGACCAAATTGTGAAGGGCTTTGTAGGCCATTGTCAAGACTTTGGCTTTTGTTCTAATTGAGATCAAAGCTGCTGGAGGTTTTGTGCAATCCTGCCATATATATGCTTTACCTTTTAGCTCTCTAATTGCTCTTTTGAGAATGGACTCTAGGGAAACAAAGGTGGAAGCAGGAGAACATTTAGGAGACTATTGCAATACTCTGGGTGAGGAATTACCAAGTGGCAGTGAATGGAGGTGGTGAGTAACGTTCAGATGCTGGATATATTTGTGAGACAGAGCCAACAGGATTTCAGAGGATTGGGTGTTGTATGTGAGAGAGGAAAAAGTTAAGAATATCCACCAAGTTTTTGACCTGAACATTTATAAATGGAGCTTCCATTTAAAGAGCAAGGATAGTGCTTCTTCAAGTGCATTTGTGGTACTTTGCTGTCTTTATGGTAATCAGCAAATATTGATGACTGATTGACTGATTTTGTATGGCTTGTCAGTGACACTGATTAAACTTGTCATGAACTTGGCTATGATGGCTGAGATCATTTCACATTCATAGCCATAAATGGTGATGGTTAGATGGTTAAATATCTCTGGAGATCTTTAAAATTATATGAAAAAACAGAGGAAAAATAAATGTTTGTTTGTACTAAGAATTTTGACTGCTTTTAAAACTCTGAGGTGTAAAATGCAGTATACTTGAAGTGTCCATGATTCAATATAAATAATACTATAAATGAGAAAATTAATACACTCCTGAGTGAAACAACATCTAGTTACAACCAGTGACACTAAATAAATGTTTAAAAGACTAAATACACATCTTGTTTTATTACAGAAATCTTTTAAAAGCATTCTCTAGTCTTTTAAATGAAACAAAATGTAGCCCTATTGGGACAAAAGATAGTGTTTAAATGTAAACAAGTACACCTATACCTCTATGACAATCCAGAATTTATAAATGAAAGAGAATTTAGAAAGGATCTAGTTTTACCTGTTAATTTTCCATGTGAGATACCAAGATGAAAAGTCAAGGTGAATTGTCCCAGCTCCATGGCTAGTTAATGGCTAAGGGAGAGTTGAACCCACGTCTACTTGTTCCTGGCCCAGTGGTCTACTCTACCTTGCTTATGTTTTGACTTTGATTAATCTTTCTTAATTTGCAGGGAAGTTAGAGATTATATAGTACAATTGTCTCAATCTCCCAACAGTGTAGATGTAATTTTAGAAATAAGGTGATTTCAATGCCAAGTGAGATGCTTAACTCTCTGCTGTGTGACCTGGGCCAAGTTTCCGTACACTGACCCCTAGTTATGGACTATGACCTATAAATTCCTAACTGTCAAGCTCTCCTTTGCCGTTGAACTTTGTGCTGGTCACACAAAGGTCAGGGAGAAGCTGACATCCACCTGGAGGTGTCATCGTACATTTCCATTTCTGGGTTCTTCTGCGTTTGATCACTTTCTGCAAAATGCTGAATGTAAGTAATCGTCACATTTGCCATTACACTCAGAGTACAAATAATCCAGCATCGAGCACTTTGGGATTTCGATAACAACCTATGTTTGGTAATGTTGAAAGTGACAGATTACTCTTCAAATAAGATAAATAAATGGCTAAAAGCCAATATGTCAACACTTGATATGTCAGCTTTAAAGAAAGGATGGTAAATCTTGGTTAGATGCCTGAGATTAAAACCCTTTTTATAGTTGAGGACAATGATATTTTTAATGACATTAATTTACTGGACAAACTGTGGGTTTTTAACTCTGATAAACTAGGCATTTATTAGACTTTAAGAGCAGGGATAATTAAGTATTATTGCCCAGAAGAGGTGCTGTGGTGTTATTTATAGCCACGAGTATAAAAAACTTAACTTTTTATGTTCAAATGAATATTAATTCTTGCTTCATTAAATGCAGACTGAGATATTTGCATTGATGCTTTCTCTATTCTATTTCATTTCCCAAGTTGTTTGGGCTGCACGTTGTCATTGTTATTTTTCTTTTTTGTCCCCCATCCCAAAACAACCCAAATGACCTTCCAAGTGGTGAGAGGGAGCCAGAGGGTATTTTCTGAGAGAATTGTGCCCTACATTCTCTAAGCAAAATCAGATTTTTTCCCGGTAGCTTGGTGATTGTGAAGAACTTCTGAGCAAAAAAGGAAAAGCTTTTTGATATTTCCAAACTGATGATTCACAGGGCTCAGCTCATACATATCCTTCTAATTGGGTTAGTTAATGTCATTATCTTATCGATGTTCGACATAATCTTATAACCCAGTAAGCTGTTTGATAAAAATACTGTAACGATGTCTGCAGGAGGTGAAATTTTACAAGCCCCTGTGGTGTAAGTAATTTCAGAAAAGAGTAAAACCAAATAACTAACGCAAACAGCCTGGTAATATAGTATGTATTGTCATTTATTTTAAAACAAACAAAGAAGATATCATGGACAGTCTTATTCTAATTCTAAGCCTAAGTCACAGATGCAGGGAGAAAATATGACTCCATCATGAACAATAAAACCAACTTTGCAAGTTCTACACTGTAGCTATGATGTGGTCTCTCCCCACTATTAGCCCATAACTGGATGTGCAATTTCAAATGTCCTACACCTATTGCAACTTCCACCTCTTCAAAAAATCCAAAGACTCTTTTCTTATTAAAATTCCACACCTATATGCTTCATATTTCTTATGCCTCCACCTGTTATGTCACCCTCACTCTTGATAGAAACTTATTTGGATAATGTCTGGAAGCAAAGCATTCCCCCCTGAAAAAGGTTAGGGATGGAGGCACTCTGTCAATAGCTGACAGGTCTAAATTTTTTAATGTATGAGCAGTATATGAAAATACAAATCACCACAGAGAGCCAGCCTAAAGCAGACTGAAAAGCTGTCATAAGCAATTTTCAAAAAGCATGAGTTATTTGGTTCCCTTCCAGGGGGAACAACTCCACAGGCATAAATTTGTGAATGGTACTTGACAATCTTAACAAGTCCTGCTCTCTCCAAGCTTACTGTATGGCCAACATGTGATATAGTCTGTCTGCTCACCTGTGTTCTGGGACCAGGAGAGAATTGACATGATAACTGGGAAAAGCTCAAGCCACCTTACTTACTGAGGCACATGTCAAGGAACAGAGAAAATAATCTCACAATCTGGGCCTTTTGAAGCAGTTTATCTGCCAACAGATTATTTTTGGATCCTCCTCATACATATCAATTCATTGAGTGTCATAATATTGAGGGAAATAGTGGAATCCTTGAAATGGGCCCCTCCCCCAATCACTTGTTTATATGCTGTAACACTGTAAGATTTTGTTCTTTCGTTTGGCCCCAGGTTCATTGAAAAATCTTTACTAACTGAATAGCTTCCTCCCTGGTGTGAGAAGGCTGACTTTAGCAAAGGAGTGCATGACTGGCAGGTCGGTTCTAATTGAGTAAGTGTCAAGGTCAAAAACCAACAAGTGATGAAGATGAGGAAGCCCTGGAGTGATGTTTGTTTCAAATCATATTATGTCTTTGTTAATAGCACAGAGCTTTAGGGAGAATATGTAAAATTGAAAAAGCAAGCAAGTAACCATATAGCTTTATGCTATAGATGTTATAGCCACTAAAATAAAGAAACCTTTATTTTGTAGTTCTTAATAAAATTACGGCACATAAAATGTACTGATATCAGAATTCTTGAGAATACAACACTGGGGGATAAATGAAATCATGAATGTGTCCTAAAGGATTTGTGGTAGAAGAGTAAAATAAAGGCTTTTGTTCCTATAAATCAAGATCCCCCAGTGGCTTCTGCTGATGTTCCCATAGGACAATGATTCCCAAACTACTTTGATCATAACCCAAAGAAAGAAGAGATTATTGATTGGGATTCAGTATACACACAGATAAACACACTCATAACTTAAATACATAATATCTGAAAGAGACCTACTCCTGTCTTCTGTGAGGCACTTTGTTACTCCTATTCTGTTTCAGTATTTCGTCTAAAAGGCTGATTATATCACACTAACTTGATGATACAACTTATCAAGAGTTTACAAAAAGCTATTGGAAATACGTTACACTGAAAATTTCCTTATTCCCAGAATATGCTGTGCATGTACCTTTCATTGCATCTATGTTCATAGCATTATTCCTTCCAGAATGCCCTACCTAAATCCTCGTCATTCTAGAAGTTACCAAGTAACACAATTATCACCTATTGAATCCTATTGGAAATAGTTGTGTGATTAATGGTATGTGGTCAGAAGATCCAGGAGCACTGGGACCCTATCCTTCGCAAGCCATTACACTCGTCAGGGTTCCTAATGGAACTACTTGCATAATAGAACTGGAAAGGAACATTTTATTATTAGCTATGGCTTCAACACCAAATCACAAGGTGAGGCAGCACAGATCGTGTAGAAAAATTCTTTTGTCTGAGTTTAGAGTTAGCCTAGAGACAAGAATCAAAACATTGTTCTTAGTCATTGTATTCCACTACCATATGCTATATGTATTCATTCACAATTCATTCATTCATTCAGAAAGATTTATTGAGTGCCTGCAATCATTATGTGTTTACTGTAATAACACTATGATAGTGGTCTCACTTTCACCAGTACCTGTGGAGTGAAAAGATTCTCTGTTTCATTAAATCCTTCAACTTCTCTTTGTTTCCTTCATTGAGTACTTATCCTAATTGACTGGATTTGTCATGGAGTGAGTGCCTAGAAGCAGTACTTTTTCTGTTTTTAAGTCATGTTAGATTCTTATAGGTGTATGCAACACTTGGCCCAAGAAATTGTTATGCAACAATGATTTTCTTTTTTCAACACTGTAGTTGGTCTAAGGCTAATAATTATTTGTTGGGTAAATGCACGAACATCTATTTATTTAAAAGGCTTTCTTTGTTGTCATGGCTATTTGTAACTGCTATGTAACCCAATTAGTTGTAGCAATTACATATTTGGAAAACTAAATGGTAGGAAACCTACTCCTAATTAAAGAAATGTGGGCTTTCAAGGGTCTTATGAACTCAGGGAAGAGTTAGGAACTCTTCTCATATGGAAATGGTAACTTTTCTGGTTATGTATTGCTGTCTAATGGAATGTTTATCCTAGAATACAAATACTAACTTCTGATTATCTATCACTGCATAACAAGTTCTCCAAACTTAGTGGCTTAACACAACTGCTATTTTATTGTATCTCATGATTTGTGGGCCAAGAATTCAGGCAAGGCCTGAAGAGTGAATATTCTCTCTGTATAGGGTTGACTGAGATTATTTAGGGATATTTGGCTGGAAGATGGGCTGATCTGGAGGACCCAAGATCACTTCACTCCCATGTCTAGTACCTTAGCAGGGATGGTGTGTGGCTGGGCTTAGCAAGAACTGATAACCAGCAACCTACATGTGACATCTTCACAATGACAATTTTAGGGTAGTCAGATTTCTTACATAGCAGATCAGGACACTTCCAAAGAGAGTGTTCCAAGAGTGAGCCTTCTAAGGGGGATAAGTGGGAGCTGTAAGACTTTGTATGATCTTGACTCAGAAGTCCCAGAATATACTGTCTCCACCTCTAAGAACAATGTATTAGTTTTCTATTATTGTATAACAAATTGGTCCAAAAGGTAGCAGCTTAAAACTGCAAACATTACTATCTCACTGGTTCTGTGGGTCAGGAATCTGGCAGCATTTTAGATGATTCTGGCTCGGGGTCTCTCAGAAGACTGCAGTCAAGATATAGGCCAAGGCTGAGGTCTCACCTGAAGACTCAGTTAGAGAGGTTTTGCTTTGAAAGTCACTCATGTGGTTGTTGGCAGGCCTTACTTGCTCACTGACTGACGACCAGTGACTTCAGTTCCTCACCAAGTGGGCCTCACCATAGGTTCCCTGAGTGACTTCATGACATGGCAGCTGGTTTCTCCCAGAACAAGTGATTTGATAGAGAGAGGCACACAAACCAGAACCCACAGTCTTTTTTTAACCTAATTTGGGAGTGGCACAGCATCAATTCTGCCATATTTTATTCATTAGAAGTGAATTAGTAAGTCTAGCCCACACCCAAGGGAAGGTAAACTATGCTTCACTTCTTGAAGGGAGGAGTAGCAAAGAATTTTTGTAACCACCACAGTCCACTTTCTGGCCACAAATTTATTCACATTGCTCCCATAAGCAAAATACATGCACTTATCCCAAGGCCCCAAAATTCTCATCCATTATGGCATCAGCTCTAAATCCAGGATGTCATCATCTAAATCACGTCTCAGTATGAATGAGTCTCCTCTGCTATAGAACCTTAAATAAAGCTTCTTGAGTATATTTCCTCTTAACATATAGATCTGTGAAACTACAGAGGCAAATTATCTGTTCCCTGCACAACCAAAATACAATGGTAGCACAGGTTTAAGATAACTGATACAGACATTCCTGTTCAAAGGTCGGGGAAATGGGAGATATGAAGGAGTCCCTGGTCCATAGAAATTCTGAAGTTCCTTGATTAGTTCTCAAGGTCTGGGAATGATTCTTCACAGCTCTCAGCTCCACTTTTGGGCTCTGAGTCATCCTTTGTTTTTCATGAAAGTTAGTACATGTTTGCGGCTGAGTAATTTTCTTTGCCTGTTTCCAGCAAGTAGAACTTTGGAGGTCCAAAAGCCATATTTCATTTTGTGCTCTCTCTGTCCCTTTTAGTCCAAGTTGACAATGTGTCCACATATATAATTTTTCAAAAATGTTTTGAGTCTTCTGTGAATCTTATGGGTGTCTACTCCATTAAACAAGGCTGCACTCAAGAATATCTTTGAGATAAACCCTTCTCTACTTGAGGCTTCAGCTGTGAACACTGAGGAACAGCATTCTTAATCTTTCTAAAAATCTTCTTGTTTAGTTGGAAGATTGGCCACACCCCTAATCTCTTTAGAGGCCTTTTGTTTGGCTGAATAGTACACTGAAGCACTACCTTAGATCTTTCTCACAGGTATACCCTTTATCTGTGGATCAGGTTTTCTTGGCAGTACCCTGGATTTCATCTTTTCTCAGAAGCCATTTCTTAATTTTAGCATCACATGCCATATGGAAATGGTAAGAATTTTCAAAACTGGCAATTCCCACGTCCATTTTAACAATTCTGCCTTTAGTTCATCTTTATTCTCTTGCATTTTCCTATAAGCAGCAAGAAGAAACCAGAAAATAACTTCAACACTTTACTTGGAAATGCCCTTAACTAGATCACCCAGTTTATTAGGCACTTCACTTTATCCAACTTTCTGCAGGCAGCAGGGTTGCCGAACTTTACTGCCGCTCCATAATAAGGATCCCTTTTCCTCCAATTTCCAATAACATTTACTGCACTTTCCTGCAGATCCGCCCTACAGTCCTGTCAAAGACCATGAGACAGTTTCTTCAAGGGATGTTAGGCTCTTGGTACCACTCTCCTGAAAGCCCACTTTCTGGTTTCACTGCCTCTCCCACATTTGAGGGTTTTTTTATGGCAGCACTCCACTTTCAGGCAAGGCACCAAAATCTGTATTCGTTTTCTATTGTTTTGTAACAAATACCCCAAAATCTTAGCAGTTAAGAACAATAAGCATTTATTATCTCACAATCTTTGTGGGTCAGGAATTCAGAAGCAACACAGCTGGCTGTTTTCTGGCCGAAGGTCTCTCGTGAAGTTACAGTCATGGAGTTGGCTGGGGCTGCAGCCTCATCAGAAAGTTGTCCTGTGGAAGAGCCACTTCCCAGCTCACATTTGTAAGTAGACTAAGTAGTTCTTTACGGCCGTGGCATTTTCCATTGTCTGTTTATATAATATCCTTTAACAAGAGGATCTTGGACGTGTTTTAAGGAAATTACATAACAAATTAAGTGACAGCACAGTGAAAGTCGGGTATTTGAAGGTGAATTTTAGGGTCAGTCTTACTAGCTGTTATTTTATGATGAAATTTACTAATTAAAAATGATCACAGGGCCTGGCCCCGTGGCCGAGTGGTTGGGTTTGCGTGCTCCGCTGCAGGCGGCCCAGTGTTTCGTTGGTTTGGGTCCTGGGCGCGGACATGTCACTGCTCATCGGGCCATGCTGGGGCAGCGTCCCGCATGCCACGGCTAGAGGGACCCACAGCGAAGAATATATAGCTATGTACTGGGGGGCTTTGGGGAGAAAAAGGAAAAAATAAAAAAATCTTAAAAAAAAAAAAAATGATCACAGTGTAACACAAACAAAAACTTCCCAGATACAATTTTTTGTGGTAATGAATTTTTATTCTCTTACTCACATGATGAAGTTTTAAAGTGTCATGTGTAGTTTGGTGGGTATATACATTTTATTAGTAAGCAATAAATGCTTGTTTTAAAGTACCTCTTTTTGAAAGTTCTACTTTTAAATCGCTCTCATTTGGTTTTGTTAATTGAAAGACTGTGTTAAAATAAAACGCTAGTAAAATATTGTAATTACTTCATTGCCTTCCTTCTTCCTCCACCTTAGATAGAGTTGTGATTTCTAAGGGTGTGTTTAGCTTTGCGCTCTAGTATATCTCAATCCTATTTTCAGCCCTCAAATAGGCACAACAAAGGGTGCTCTCTTTGTCTCATGCTTGTAAATGACTGGCGAAATGAGTATCTCTTTTGAAAGCAATTTCTACTATTGTAACAAACTGGAATCAAAATGGCCAATCAGTGATAAGCCAACCCTTATTAACTTGCACTAAATTATTTTCATTTGGCAGATAAAATAACCAGTTTTCTACTCTTAATTACAGTTTGGTCTAATAGGGTTGGCAATTCAAGCTGGGGAAAAAATGCTGTATTTAATTGCTCTTAGAATTCCCTATTTTTTTTTTAATGATTAAATTTTGAGAAAGTTCCAGAGAAACTTGAAGAATCTGCATTTTGTTTTCCAAGTTACTCTTACTCTTCAAAATTGAAACAACTCTAGCCAGTGGACATTTTAAAATTGTGCTGCTGTATACTGGCCTCTATGCCTTTATAGAACTTATACTATTATTAGAAAATGGTTAATTCATTTTATAAGCCACTTATGTTCTCTTTTTACTTCTCTAGTGCATGAATATAAGTTGTGCTGCCCCTTGGGACTGTATCTTATTGTAAAAGGTAAACAAAATTGCCACTTATAGAGAAGAGAGGTAATATGGTTAAAAAAAAAAAAAAAAAAACACCCCACAGGCTTTAGAGCTGCAAGTACTTAAGTTCAAATCCTGACTCAGCTGCCTACTAGTTGGGTGACCTTGGCATGCTAGTAACCTTGAATGTGCCTCTGAGATGATGTAAAGAGTGCCAGTATAAGTATTTAATGCTTCCAGCAGAGTATCTGATTTCTAGGATATGCTCTGTAAATTTTGGTTGTTATTGCTATTTCTACCCTATTCTAAATATGACACTAAATTTTAAAATACCCCCACATTGGCATTAAAGTGCACCCATCTCCTCCCGGTCCACATCCCCAGGTCACAAGTCTGGCCGGAATTGAGAAACAGTGGGTTACACAGTCATGAGATTAGAGTTTTAAATTAGGTTAGATGGAATTTTTAATAAAAGAAGGTGGCTGGGAAACTATGGGATTTGCTGAAGGTGTCTTTAAAGGATGGGAAAGCAGGTCAGAGTGTAGATGAAGTCAGTTATTGGAGAAAACTAACTAGTTCAAATTTGGGAAGGAAGTGAAGGGAGAGAGGTAAGAAAAGAAGGACCTTGATCTGTTGTTCTTTTTCTAAGAAAATCATAGGCCATCACTTAAGGAAATAAACAGTTGAAATCACAACTGAAAGATACATGGTGATGTTTTTAGCTGTTCAAATTTGAATCAAGAATTATAATGACTTACAAATGCCACCAGCTATAACTCCTGTGTAACTTCCATTTAGCAAACTTTTTGTGCTTTTGTCAAATATCCAATGTTATACCATTTTAATTTGTATTGAAATTGAAGCCTAGTCAGTTTCCCATGGGGTGGAAATTCAAAGATACAGAGTTTTCTCCCCATTACTTTCATACTTGGTATAAATAAATTACGTATGAAAGTATTTATTCTTGAACTTAAAACAGTGCCTGACACAGTTGGTGCTCAGTAAGTATTTTTTGGTTGCATGAAAGTTGATTTAATTAATTTGAGAATCTTCCTTTAGTGTACTAATTCTAACATGATTTTATTAGGTTAAATTCAAAGGAACTATTTTCATCTCATCTGCACAAAATTCTATATAAAACATTCTCAGCTGTAAAACAAGCACTTAAATACACAACATCTTTCAGTAGATTTACTTATTTGCATAACTTTTAAGGATTTAGTCATTGAACCTTAGGAAAAAGTAAAAATCTAGAAAGGCCTAAAAATAAAGCATTTATTATGTGTACTAGAAGACTCTGCAATTCAGAAATACTGATATTTTATTTAATCCATTAAAATTCACTAATTGTTTTTATTAAACAAATAATACATGTTGGTTGTCAAAAATAAAAATGACCAAGGTGTATAAAAAGAAGAAAGAAAAAAAGTATCCATCGTCATTCAAAACAAAATCACCGTTAATGGATTTTATATGCATATATAAACACATAGGCACATGTAAGAATGATGAAAGGATATTAAAATTCAGATGATCAATTGTGTCCTTTCATCCCATTTCTTCTTTCTTCTACCTGTTTTGCCAGCTTTTGTGACAGTTGTCTTCCTGGGTTCTTTCAATGCTATCCACATAAATTTTTACAGATCTATGGCTTTTAAAATTATTCCAGCCCATAGGGATATATGATATTGATGTCAACAGAAGAGAAAGAAAAAGCAACAATTTCCCCGTGTATTTGTTTCTTAATTGTTCCATGGGTCTTTCAGTTTTAGGGTAAAATCCAATTACTCCTGTTTGGGTAGATGCTCCTACTCCCTCAGCCTCATAATGAAGACTCTGTACAGCCTGCAAGGGACACAGCCAGGAGGAGGAGGCGGGCAAGGGAGAGGATGTCGTGGCCCTGCGCCAGCTTCATATGTAAAATGGTGTTCTCTTTTAAACTTGGGCTATTGTGCAACTTTTCTGAGGGGATATTGGAGCAGCCTTCAGTTATGAAGCAACTATCAGATAACTCAGGTTCGGGTTTCCAGACTATGAAAGCAATGAACAAATACATTCTCTTTGTTTCTATATCTACTGAATCTGCAGTTTTCCAGCAGCTTTTTTCTCCCTGTCGTGCATTTAACTTAATTCTGACAGAAACCGTGGATGAATTTTGTAATAGACACTATTGGTACGTAAGTCCCAGACAGGCATTTTGGATAGGTTAATATCAGCAAAAATTTTAGTGAGCAGTCAGGGAATGATACAGAAAACATGTAATTGGCCTCCCTATGAAATAGTCGACTGATACTCTTCTGATGGGGCTTCAGATTCATCTAAATCTGAATAATTTGTGTTAAGTGATCTGCAACACATTCAAGGCACCATCAAGGGTGCATTTTGGGCAGAAGGCATAGTTTAGAAATTAGGACCTCATGGGTTATATTATTTTTCTTTCTGTTTGAAAATATACTACATATGTTCTGTTTTGTTCTGGGACTGTCACATAGCCCTAAAATGTTTACAGCTTTTAGCCAGAGGGAGAAAGAAGGGCGAGCGAGGGGATGTAGCCAGGGGAAGATAATCCCATAAAACTGCCCCAGTGCATTATTTTACCTTTCTCACAGTGAAGTCTGAGGTAACCCTCACTGAAAAATAATTTTATTAAGACATGTCATATAAAAGTGCCTTTAGGAACAGATGTTGCTTTACAAGTAGTGTAAAACCATCTTTTTATAAAAATGTCTAACAAGATAAAATAGGTCTGGAGGAGGATAGCCTACGTGGCCAAAGTTAGGCCTCCCTCAGTTTACCTGCATCTATCTCCTTTGCATTTTTGGTGGTAGATCTGAACGTGACTGTAATTAGGCTTTTTGATTGTCTTCTTGAGATTCTGGGCTGTATGATAGAGTTGGCTTTCATGCTGATTTAGGCTCTAAGCATTTTGAGAATTCTTGCTAATGACTTAAATGCGTACGTTTGAAAGAGGTGGCTAACCATAATGTCCTTTGTGTGTAGCAAAAATTCACTTCCTGGCCATTCAAGTTTTCTGTGTAAATGTGGAAAGTTTGTCCTTATAATTCCTTTGATCTGCTTGTTAGATAAGTTTGAAATATCCCTGAAGCCACAAATTGCCACCAGCTTAACACTTTATATGCCTATAGCCAAACAAATAAATATACCGTTTTCCTTATTCAGGAAACAGTTCATGAATGTTTACTGAAAACTAAGGGAAGCTACTTGAAATGGAAAGTTTCTCTCCAGTAGCTCACAGTAATAACATCAATTTTTCTAACATCGATATAATAAACGTTTCAGTTGTTTTTTAAAATTGCCCTTATATTGTGATGTATTCTAAATTTAATAGTTTTGTTATGAATGTGTAGTGTAGAAGTGCTCTCTTCACTTGCATTCACTCTCAATTAGTTGTCTAGTCAGAAACCTGAGCATCTCCCTCACTTTCTCTCTCCCTTGCCTCAGCCTTCTTCACAGAGACAGATTGCTGCCTTCCCAGGGCTTCTTGCATCCATGCCCTCTTTGCCATTCCCAGTCCCCACTGTTATGCAGACTCTTCTCCTGCCCCATCTAGCTTGTTACTACAGCCCCCTTATGGGTTATTCAGTCCACTCCTTTCAGTATTGCCAAACTGTCTCCTTTTCGGCATAAACTCAAACATAATACTTTCCTCGATACCAACTGTGTTATCTGCAAGGTGAAGTCCAAAGGCCATAGAATATCACAAAAAGACTTTACAATCTGTCTCTGATCTCCATCTTAAATCTAATCTCCTACAGTTCTCTCCAAGCTATGCTTCAGCCAGTAACAATTGACCCTCTTCATTTTGTGAACCTTAAATTCCTCAGGGCCCTTGCACATTCTGTGCTGTTCACCTACAGGCTCCCTTCCTCCTTTCTCTCTCAGGTAAAAAATTCTATCCATCCTTGAGGTCAGCGTACAAGTCTTGTACCCAGTGGGTTGGCCCCTCCCTTACTACATTCCTAACTTCTTCTTACTCCTCCACCCCTGGGGCAACAAAAGCATTTGAATCTATTGAGTGCTATACTCTCTCAAAAATCAGAATCACCAATGATTTTACTTATCATGATTGATCAGAGATTAAAAGATTATTTTCTATTTTGTATAAGAAAATCATTAAAAGAAAATACTAAGCCCTTTGAGGGCAGGGTCATGTCTTGTGTGTTACTTATCTTTCTCCACACAGTGTCTTGTATAGTGTTTGGTGTTAACATGAACTAAAATGAAAAGAGAAGCTATTATGTCGGCGGATTTAGGGAGCTTAATATCTTCTGTGCCATCTTGTATCTTATTGTTGAGTGACTCTTATCACTTAATAATGAAGTCATAATTTTTCCTGTATTGAGAAGTCTAAAAAGGGAAGCCATAAGAAGCTTTAAAAACATTTAAAATTGACAGCATGTCTTCCTCCTTCTGCTCATTTATTTGAATTAAACCACCTTGATAGCGACAGATAGCATATAACCATCCAGCCATGTGATGGGAACTTGTGATCCTAGCCCGCTTAATACTGAACCGCAGTAGCTGGTAAACCTGAGGATGAATATTTGAGAAAATATGTGCTCTCTTTTGTTTAGTTGGCTTTTTGCTGCTCCTATTTTCATGTTATTTCTGTCATCTCGTATCATGATTTCATTTGTAAAGAATAGTTATGAGCTGGACAGACCATTTGTAGCAGCAGAATTATATCAGCGGATTCTGGACCATCTTCTGCTCCCCCAAAATACTTGTTGGGTATGAGATATTTGCATCAGGAACATGAAGGACGAGGGAGGCAATATTTTGGTTATTTTAAAAAAGTGTCCCAGATGACTCACATACACCCCCAGCTCTAAGGTTGAAAACCATTGAAAAAAGATATAGTGCACATGTTATAATATCAATAATTTCAGATTCTAAGAGTTCTAAAATATCCTCTTAATATGCTAAGTACATAAAAGTACTAGAAATATAAGGTCGGTCATGGTGGGGGTTGGGATAACAGGGAGTAGAGAATAAACATACTGACAGACCGCATTGAAAAATTTGATTTACAGTTTCTATTAAAACAATAATGAGATTGTTCTTCTAATAATAACAGAGAGAGAGAGAATCTTTAATAAAGTCTCCAGAAATGTTAGGTAAGTTTTAGTCAATCTTGGCATATAATTCATTCACTAAATAATTTTTGTTAATTACTTTTTATGTGCCAGGCACAGTGGCAGTCACTAAAAATGCAATACCAAACAAAATATAGACCCAAGAAATGGATAAGTAGAAAGATAATTTACAACAAGGTGTATATGATAAGAAGGAAGAAATCCTGGGTTTGCCCCGGGATTGAGCCCTGTGACTTTGACTTCTCCTCCTGGCCTGTGGACCCCTGGGGCGCCCACTGCATAGAGATGTGGGCCCCAGGCCATCTAGGGGAGAGCATCAGAGAAATTCCAAAGCCCTGTCTTGCTTGGGAGCTCAGAGACAAGTTTTCAGAAGACTTATCATCTGGAAGAATTATCTGAATTAACTCGTCCAATTATTGTCAGTCTTGGCTGCCAGCCCATATCATTTGAAGACCTTAAAACACCCATGAACTCTGGATCTGAGAGTCTCAGATATCAGTGACTTTTTTTTTCAATTTACTACTTTTGTGTTTTTTTTCAGTTTCCTAAGTTATGAGTTGATGATTGCTATAGAAGAGTGCTAGGTATATGGGGTTCATTGTACTATTTTACTTTTATGCATGCTTGAAATGTTCCAAAATAAAAAAGATTGAGGAAAAAGATTGAATGAAAACTCTCCAAGTCACTCAGATGCACTGTCAACTTGGAGACTCACTGAAAAAGTCTGAAAGAGAGATACCTAGCAGGTACAAATTTCAATACACAAACTCACAGATTAGGGTAACTTTTTTCTTTTAAATCAACTTAATTTCTACCTAGAACTCCCTTTTTGCTTCATGCTAGAAACTTAATCTCAGTCAGTTAAGGTTTCTGCCTGCCCCACTTTCTCAAGGATGGTCTATATTCGAGCTTCTCTTAGTGCCAGACATCAGAAATGAGTATCTAAAGGAGGTGAAAGACCTATACATTGAAAACTATAAGACATTGGTGAAAGAAATTAAAGGAGACACAAATAAATGGAAAGATATTCTGTGTTCATGGATTGGAAGAATTAATATTGTTAAAATGTCCATACTACCAAAAGCCATCTATAGATTTAATGCAATCCCTGTCAAAACTCTGATGGGAGGGCTGGCCCTGTGGCCTAGTAGTTAAGCTCAGCATGCTCAACTTTGGCAGCCCGGGTTCAGTTCCCAGGCACGGAGCTATACCCCTCAATGGCAGCCATGCTGTGGCAGCAACCCACACACAAAATAGAGGAAGATTGGCACAGATGTTAGCTCAGGGTGAATCTGCCTCACCAAAAAAGAAAAAAAATTCTAATAGAATTTTTCACAGAAATAGAATAAACACTCCTAAAATTTGTGTGGAACAATAAAAAACCTTGAATAGCCAAGCAGATTTGAGAAAGAAGGACAAAGCTGGAGGCGTCACACTTCCTGATTTCAAACTGTACTACAAAGCTATAGTAATCAAAACAGTAGGGTAGTAGCTTAAAAACAGACACATAAGTCAAAAAACAGAATAGAAAGCCCAGAAATAAACCCATGCATATATTGTCAATTTACAACAAAGGAGCCAAGAATATACAGTGGGGAAAGTACAGTCTCTTAAAAAATTGGTGTTGGGAAAACTGGACAGCCACATGCAAAAGAATGAAACTGGACCACTATTTCATACCATACACAAAAATTAACTCAAAATGAATTAAAGACTTAGACGTAAGACCTGAAATCATAAAACTCGTAGAAGAAAACATAGGCGGTAAGCTCCTTGACATCAATTCGGCAATGATTTTTTGGATTTGATACCAAAAGCAAAGGCAACAAAAGCAAAAATACACAAGTAAAACTACATCACACTAAAAAGCTTCTGCCTAGCAAAGGAAACCATCAACAAAATGAAAAGGCAACCTATGGAAATGGGAGGAAATATTTTCAAATCACGTATCTGATAAGATGATAAGAAGTCCAAAATATGCAAGGAATTCATACAACTCAAGAACAAAAAAACAAATAGCCCAATTAAAACATGGACAAAGAACCTAAACAAACATTTTTCCAAAGAAGACTTACAAATGGCCAGCAGGTACATGAAATGATACTCAGCATCACTAATAATGAGGGAAATCCAAATGAAAATCACAATAAGGTATCACTTCAAACTTGTTGGGGTGTCTATTATCAAAGAGACAAGAGATAACAGATGCTGGTGAGGATCTAGAGAAAAGGAAACACTTGTGTGCTGGTGGGGGGAATGTAAACTGGTACAGCCACTGTGGAAAACAGTATGGAGGTTCCTCAAGAAATTAAAAATATGAGTACTGCATGACCTAGCAATTCCACTTCTGGGTATATATCCAAAGGAAATAAAATCATTATCGCAAAGAGATATTTGTACTCCCATGTTCATTGCAGCATTATTCACGGTAGCCAAGGTATGGAGACAGGCTAGATGTTGGTCAACAAAGGAATGGATTAAGAATATGTGACATATATATGTATACACACACACAGTGAAATATTATTCAGCCTTAAAAAAGAAGGAAATCCTGTCATTTGCAACAATGTGGATGAAACTGGAGGGCATTTTGCTAAGTAAAATAAGCCAGACAGAGAGAGAAATACTGCATCGTATCACTTATATGTGGAATTTTTTTAAAAAAAGAGTTGAACTCATAGAAATAGAGAATAGAAAAGTGGTTTTCAGGGGCTGAGGGTTGGAAGAAATAAGGTGTGGTTGGTGTAAGGGTATTAGCTTTTGGTTATAAGATGAATGAGTTCTGAGGATCCAATATATAAATGGTGTCTATAGTTGATAACACTGTTTAATAATTGAAATTTGCTAAGTGAGTAGAACTTAAATGTTCTCACCAAAAAAAAGTAAGTATATTGAGGGGATGGGCATGTTAACTCGATGGGGGGAATCCTTTCACAATGTATATGCATATCAAATCATCATGGTGTATATTTTAAATATCTCACCATTTTATTTATCCCTCAATAAAACTGACAAAAAAGAAATGATTATCTGATCTTCATGTCTTCTCCTGTCTACCTGTCATCCACTGAGAAATCCTAATTCTGACCTGGTTTTCAGTTAGCAGTTCAGGCAAGTCACTGTTGAGAATGCCCTCATTCAACGTGATAGGCCATTCGAAGTTTAGCTCTCTTTCATTTACTTCCACGACCCTTTTCAATGAATTCTCTTAAAATATATTGTCTAGTTTATGATTTTCTTCCCATGTTTGCCCTCTACCACATCCCCAGGGTTAAGCTTTTGAAATTCATATGCCAAGAATTTACCCTTTTAAAAACATTTCCATGGGCCGGCCTGGTGGTGCAGCGGTTAAGTGTGCACGTTCTGCTTTGGTGGCCTGGGGTTCGCCGGTTCAGATCCTGGGTGCGGACATCAAGCCATGCTGTGGCACCACACATCAAGCCATGCTGTGGCAGGCATCCCACATATAAAGTAGAGGAAGATGGGCACGGATGTTAGCTGAGGGCCAGTCTTCCTCAGCAAACAAGAGGAGGATTGGCAGTGGATGTTAGCTCAGGGCTAATCTTCCCCAAAATAAATGAATAAATAAATGTTTCCAACTCCCTAATCTACATGTTACTTCTTCTTAGAATAACAAACGTATGTTGGGAGGATTCCCAAAGTTAATTGAAAGGCAGAGGCAACAAAGAGGTACAAGGGGTTGAGTTATGCAGAGATTCAACACTGATATTTTAAGATATCCTATACCACAAAGAAAACAGTGCATGAAAAGACCTGGAGGCAAAAGAATTCATGCCCTGATCAGGAACCTAAAAAATAATTCAATTCTGAATTGAATTCAGTTATTCAAACTAATTCAAAGTTTAAAGATAATGAGTCTGAAGTGGCCAAGAATAAGACTAGTAAGGTAAATGGTGACCTTTGGATCATGAAGGGCCATGCATGCTATATAAGATTGTAACCACGGGCCCTCCAGGACCAGTTCTTATCTGGGGTCTTAACTGACCCCATGTTATCAACAGTTAAGAGATTTTCTTTCAGAAAGTTTGCAAAGTCACATAGCCAGAGCATGCACAGAAGAAGAAATCTTGACCTGAAATGACCAAGGAGCCAAAGATTCTCTTCCCCACAGAACCAGAGGACTGGGACATGATCAGAACTCAAAAGCTGGGACTCTTATCCGAAGTGAGGGATCTGTCATTGAGGAAGATCCAGTGTTAAAATTCCTTCCCCACCTTACCCTAAATGTTTGGAACCTTACCATAAATGCTTGAAGCCCACCTATCAAAGCCTGTCCAACCAGCATTTCCACATGCCAGCCTGTTCTCCATAACCTCTTAAATTTTGCCCCAAATCTTGAATCAGGAAGACAGATCTGAAGGCGCATGCTCCCTGTCGCCCTGCAGATGGATCTCACAGAGTAAAGCTAATCTCTTTTCCCAAAAGCTGATGCCATATTTAATTGGCTTGTTTATGCGCATTGGGTAGGAGAACCCCATTTTTGTTTGGTAACAAGATGATTAAACTATATCTTGAAAGCAGTGGAGAGGCACTAAAAGGTTTAAAGGAGAGAAGTGACCTGACAAGACTTATGTTTTATAAAGATTAATTTGGCTGCCTTATAGAGTGGATAGGGTAATGAGACTGGATGCAAGGAGATTGAGCCTATTGCTATACTTGAGGAAAGATCATGATAGCTTGGACTAGGATAGTAGGCACAGAAACTAAGAGTTGAGCAATATGAGAGATTTTAATTAGATAGCCTCAATAGCACTTGGTGATTGACTGAACGTAGGGAGTGAGGAAAGGTGAGGTAATACAGATGACACCCCAGTTTCTACCATGGACAATTGGTCAATGATGCAACCATAGAAAATAGCAGTTGGTTTGGCGAAATGGCAAGTGCAAGGAGAAGGAATTCAATGAATTCAGTGAGTTCCAGATTGAACATGTTAAATTTGATGTGTCTTTTGGTCATCCCAATAGAAACATCCAGTAGACCATTGGCTCTGTAGGTCTGGAGCTTGGGGTGGAAATCTGCAAAGATATGGATTTGTCTTTTATCAGCATGTGCAAAGGTAAAACTGAATTTCCTGTGATTCAGATTAACTTCAATTTGGAATAGCAAAAAGTTTCCCTAAGTTGTGGTTTATTTGAACTTCTATTTTATGTTAAATCTTTACCCTAGAGTGCTCCTAACAGTTAAATTTGATCAAAACTAATTAGTCCAAAATTATTGGAACTATGACATATTGTCATTACTTGGTTGAGTTTACTTGATATAGCTCTTCCTCTACACAAGAAAAAATGTTGAAGGGCATATTTTTTTAAATTTAAGATGAATTAAAATTAATTTTATTTTGGATCCCTCCCCTTAAGATAATAGAATGTCATAAAATGAGGGTTGGGCATCTCGGGCCTAAAATAGGCACTGGAGAATTTGGATAGGAACTTGAAGATGAGTTGTTATTACTTGTGAAGAATGTAATCTTTCGTATCCACTCCTGTAGGATTTCTTCTTTAAAGCATTGAATGGATGCTAAATTCAATCCAACTTATATTCCCTTGGAGTGAGGATACATTCTGCAGAAGGACTAAAATGCAAGTCTAATAATGTATTCTTGTAAGATTACTAAATACCTGGTAAGAATACTAAAGCTCTTGAATTTCAGAACATTTTTTAAGAGCAAAGTAATGTTTAGCAAGAAGAAAAGGAGGAAATGGAGCAGTTGAAAAGTGAAAAAAAAAAATCAAAACCTACTTGTGGGCAGTAGGCTGGCTCCCTTCATCTTGACCAAGCTATTCTGATGTCCTCAATTTGTTGTTTTGATTTGAAATTATTGCTTTACTCCCATCCAGGACAACTCATCTTACCACACCAGATTATAAACCTTTCATTGCAAATCTGCCGAGTGTGAAGCCAAAAGTTAGGGAGAGACCTATCAGCTGGAAAAATTACCTTTAAAAATATTTTGTTTAGAAAGACCATTTTAATTTGAAAATGTTATTTTATTTTGTGTGTGTGTGGCAACAAAAACACAGAAGAAAGGTGCAACCCCCAACTCCGTCTTCACAGTGTCAGTGTTGCACTGACAAGAAATGCTACAACCTTTAGGCATTCAAGAAGTGGCTGATTTGTGAACAGCGTTCCTCCTAATGAGTTGTGTGTTGTGAGGCAGAACTTATATTCCCCATGGACCCTGTGCTCTCAGAACTATTAATTTATCTTCTCTGAATTAATGCTGTCTGTGTTAATCGTACAGGGTCCAGCCCTTGGCAAAGTCCTCACCTACTTAGGGAGAACACCAAGCTAAAATAAGCCCAGTGTCCTTTTAGGTTAGTACGTTGGATAACAGTGGACTCACTCAGCAAGAAAACCCTTCTTTTCTTTATAAGAAAGCTTCTAAGTTCTGTGATTTAACACGAGCCTGTAGAAAGCAGAGAGCTGTTTGATGCTGAATTCTGAGCAAAGGGTTCTTTGTGGGAAGGTCTGTCAAACAGCGTAGTTACCATGGCAACCCTGGCTAGATAACCCATTTGGGAAAATACTTGTAGGACCTAACACTCTATCATCTGTCATTCAATAATTTCATGTTCATAATAACTAGGAAATCAATGGCTATCCTCCGAGACAGTTTGTGGAAAGGGCAGGCATGCTATTGGCAGCGCACAGCTTACATTTGCTTCTATTTGTGGTGATTCTCGTGCCAGGTTAGGAGTGTGAGAAAGAACTGGTTTGTTTGGACTGGCACAAAGATTAAAGGCAGGTTCAGTTTGAATCTAATTACAACTATCGTGTTTACATGTACAAAAGAGAAAGAACCAAATGGCATATTAATAAAGCATTTGCGAGGCTGTTAGGAAGTAAGGTTCACCTAATATTAACATTTCACATTTTAAAATTCTGCAAGAAAAGATGAGACCAAGTTATCACGTGACTGGCATGAACAAATTGGGTAACGTAAAAGGCATTTTTCTTATCTTAGCTTTCTAATTAAACTGCTTATCATTGTAGAAGCTGTGTTACCTGCATGTTATGTACAGAATATAAAGTGATCATAGAAAAGTAATTAAAATTCTTAAACATGCAGCCAGTTGATGTTACATACAATTAGTTTTTAGAGTGTGAGGTTTGATAATAAGGCAAGTTAGCAGAGTAGAGAAATATATACTTAATAATTACCTTGACAGTTTTTATCAACTGGAAAAAATGCCAGGAATAATTTCAGTTAATGGATATCATAAATAAGAAAGCATGATGAAGTGAGACCACAAAGTGAGTAGAAGAGGAAAATTAAGCATTTTGTATTCTATAAAGAAAGGGACATTTCACCTTTATGGAAACATTTAGAAGATACTGATTCATACATTATGAAAAGCTTAATTGTTTTCAATTTAGAAATGTTTTGAAACATAAAGATAAAGATGTTTGTAAATTGCTTTCCTTTCAGCACAACGGGTTTTTATTCTAAGCTGCTCCCAGTGAAGTGCTATCATAGAAGGGAGCTGTGTTTCTATAAGTTTACAGAGTTCAAGTTTTGTCAGGGTAGAAGCGTGGTAGCTGATTAAAACATTGTCTTTTTCAACATAACAGATAAAGTCTTCTAAAGTGAAAATGGTATTTTATCCAAAAGAGGAGTAGTTCTTTAAAGAGCTATGCTGAATATGAGCATATAAAATAGAAAGATTATATGGTCCCTCTTATTCTAAAGCCTGAGGTTACTGAAGACTTTTAAAGTCAGAATTTTATACATTTTTTTCCAGTGAACAATATGGTATTCTTATTGAATTCTCAAAGATTGGGTTGAGCAAGTTTACCATTCCTCTTTATCATCTTTCTTTCTCCCTCCTGAACTTACTTCCCTTTCTCTCCATCTTTTTCTTTCTTCTTATTACTTTTGGGGCTGAAGGATATTCATTTCTATTATTAGTGCTTGCTTGAATGAAAAATGAAAACTTCTGGTAGCTTTTATTTTAAAAACTTCTGCTAATGTTCTAAGCTATTTGGGTAGATAAGTGGAATCCAAATGGTATCAAAGGCAAAACTATTTCTATTATGGAATGAATTTTGGCTACAATTTACTTTTAAAAGAGAGGGTTGATTATATTTCTACAACAGAGATAAGAAATACAACAAAAGTTGAAGATGACAAAATGTTCTATATAAAGGGATTTACCATGTGTTTGTTTTAGGAAACAAATTTTAAATATCTCTTATTTTTTATAAAAAGGTTAAAATCTATGCTATTTTGTCATTCCTGTATTCACTTATCTACTACATATATTTCTTTATCAGCTCCCCGTATGCTGAGTGTAGAAGTTGCAAAAAGATAAGACTTCTATCCTCAAGTACGTCTCAGTTCATTGAAGAAAAAGATAAGTAGACAGTGGAATTCGAAGGGAACACTGAGTAGAAATATTTCATCTATCATTCTTAGTAGGATTTATTTCCCTTACTGTAGAATTTACCAATATGAGGTGGTTTCTGACAATATTTTTTGGCATTTCATTTATTTACTACTTTATAAATGAAGATTCAGAAATACCAACATGTGAAAAATTTCTCTGGATTCTCAATCAGATTCAGATATTTAAAAAAATATTTTTCAATATTCTCAATGAAGCTCAGAGACAACTAGCATTAGCATGTGTATTGATTCTGTAGGGCTGCCTTAACACAGTACCACAAACTGGGTGGTTTAAAACAATAGAAATTTGTTGCCTCACAGTTTTGGAGGCCAGAAGTCTGAAATCAGGGTGTCAGCTGTGTCATGTTCTTGCTGAAGCCTCTAGAGAAGGAACTTTTCCTTGCCTCTTCTAGCTTCTGGCGGCCCCAGGTATTCCTCAGTTTGTTGAAGCATAAACAGTAATTACCTCTGTCTTCACATGGCTGGCTTCTTATAAGGACACCAGCCATATTGGCCCACCCTACTCCACTGTGACCTGATCTTAACTAATTACATCTGCAGTGGCCCTAATTCCAAATAAGGGTACATTTTGAGGTACTAAGGGCTAGGATTTCAACATAGATTCTGGGGGGGACACAATTCAACTCAAACGGTATATAAACTTCCATTTTAACTTTTTTACCTTTTTGAGAAAATGAAAGCCTGTAAAAATGTGAACAAGGACACATATGTTTCCTTCCAGAAGGATTTCTAACACTTTTTCATGTTTCGTTGGGCGTGGTCATGTGCAGCCTTCTTTAGTATTTTTGTTTTAAAATTGTAAGCTTGAAAACTTCCTAAAAACCCTCTATATTCTTACATGCTGGAAAAATACACACACACACACACACACACACACACACACACACAGAGATGGTTATTCTGAAACTTTTGCGTGATAATTCAGCCTTAATACAAGCCACTGCTTAGAATTCTTTATCATAGGCAGTTCTGTAATTAACATATCTACTGCTACACCATTATACTATTGAGCCTTCTGATATTGTCTTGGCCTAGCCTGAAGTGAAATGATAAAATATTATGTCGTATTCATGGTTTAAAGGATGCAGTCTTTTCTTTAGCATTTAGAGTGTTAGTACTCTGGTTAGTACCCTATCTAGGAAGAAGAAAGCTGTAGTGAGAAATAAAGCCAGGCTGATTTAATTTGAAATCCTGTTCTCGCTTAATGGCTCTGACCGTTGAATCTGTCTTGGCTTTAATTTCCTCATCTTGAAAAATGAAAGGGCTGTTGTCAGGATTAAATGATATAACATGAGAAAGTGCCTCTTTCACTGTTGGGCACATAGGAGCTACCTGGGAAAGGGTTGGTCAAATCCGATTGGGAATTTGCAATAAGTGGAGCCCAGGCTTTCACAACATAATGCCTAGAGTGTGAGAGCACACAAAAGCAGTGTTGCCCCCAGATATAAGTACACCTATTCTATTTGCAGTACTAGTGCTCCTTTCTGGCCCTACTTCCTTCATCTTTCCATTTAGGACTGGAAGAACGAAGAGGAAGTAGGAAGATGGCAGTCCCCACGTGCCACCTTGGAGATGCACTACTTCCCCAGTGATTCTCTATTGTTAGTCATGGGTTAGATCAGTAGAACTTGTACCTGTGAGTACGGAACAACATTGATAAAACTGACTTCTCTCACTGGCTGAAAGACATAAAATCGATTGATATAGGATTCTTTGTTTATTGGGCACTTATCCACACACATTGCATCTTGGGTTTGACTTTTTGGCATGTTAAAGAACTTTGAGGATGAGCAAATTCTGCCTTATTATATCCTTCTTGGTTATTGCTTCACTGAAAGCTGCTTAATTGAAGCAAGAAAAGTATTTCAGGTAAAAGACGTCAAAAGACATTTCATTTAAACCTGGTTAATTCTTCCCAAGGACCTACAGGTAAACAAAATAGAGCAGCTGTGTCGTTCTCTTTTCACTTTCTTCCCCTGTTAATTTCAGTTCTTAACATGATCGGCAGCTTTTTCTCCCAGGTTGTTATAGTTAAGAAGAACTCTGCTTGTTAACAGAAGGAGACAAAGAAGTTGAGAAGAAAGGGAGGCCAAGAGCCTAAGATCTCAGGCTAGTCCAATATCTGCTATACTTTGCTGTATGATCTCAGATAAGAGAAGTTATCTTTGGGGCA
Organism: Equus przewalskii; assembly: GCF_037783145.1. Classification (NCBI taxonomy): domain Eukaryota; kingdom Metazoa; phylum Chordata; class Mammalia; order Perissodactyla; family Equidae; genus Equus; species Equus przewalskii. Next base: position 61,329,064 of record NC_091835.1, read on the forward strand.
ATTTCCCTAGCTATAAAATAAGGAGAGTGCACTAGATCAGTTTTAATATTTTAAAGTCAGGGTCACCTCATTGAAAATCTGATTAATTCTATAGAATTTTCCCCACCATATCTGGATATACATAAATACAATTTTATATGTAATGTAATAATCATAGACCCCCCTTGAACCACATGTGTGGGCATACCTGGCCTCCATTCCCAAGGTCTCTTCAAGACCAAATGACTGCTTCACCTCTGGTCATCATGTCCACTTTATTTTTGCTGGAAAGACAGCAGGAAGGAGCAAGGGATGATGAGGAAAAATGAGCGAAAAGCATGAGCCAGCAGTGACTTAAGGAAGTTTCCTGGGAGCTGCCACATGACATTTTACTTAAATCTTATTGGTCAGAAACTTGCCTACATTTGAGAGGTGGATTTTGGGTAATCGTGTACCAAGTTAAAAACTGGGAGTTCTTTTACTTTGGAAGAAGGGATATGTGATAGTAGGTGACAATTAGCAGTCTCTGCTATACAGAAACGTAGATACATACTGAGTAAACAAACAACAAAGGGGGTCATTATTAACTCCAGAGAAAACAAGACTTTTTATAAGAAAGGAAATATGAACAGAATAGACCACATGACTCAGCTGCAAATTGTATATACATAGTTATATGTAATAACTGAATATTGATTGAAACAAAAATTGTGATAAAATAATTAATATCAAAAAGTTGGAAGGGAAGTAAAGAGCTAAATCCTCATTATCCATTGTAGAATATCAATACTTGGTATATAAAGCTTAAAAATCTAGAAGAGTAAAGAAGATAAGCATTAATCAAATTTCAACAAAAGTAATTAAAACTATGATAACTACCATGATGGAAAAGTACAGAATGCTACAAAGATGTCTAACAGACAAATAATCTCATTTTGAGCCTGAAAGGTGCCTCAAAAGAAATGATATTGTAAGATAAGTAGGCATTTACGAGACAAAGAAAAGTGTTCTTCATTCAGAAGGACCGGCACAGCCCAAGGTCCTGGGGTAACAGAGAATAGGGCAGAGCACAGAAGAATTGAATAAAGGGTAATGACAGAAAGAATTGCAGCAATAAGTGAGGCTGGAAAAGCACAGATCTAATCGTGGTGGGCCTTGCAAACAGTATTAGTGATTTAGTTATTTAGCCTTAAGACACCAGGAATTCACTAGCAGTTTAAAATGAAGATGTGGTATGATCCAGTTGTATTTTAAAATATACCTCTAGTCTAGATGAGCTATAGAAACTTGTTGAGGGAGGTGTTGCAGGGGGCAGGCCATATGCAGTGGGACCAGTTTTGTACAGTTCAGATCAGAGATGATGATAATGTCACCCTGGTTGGTTGCAGTAAAAAATGTAGATGTGTGAGGGGAAGTGATAGATATTTACAAGAAAAAGTCAATTGGGCTTTCTTTTTTTACATATAACTTTATAAAAGTCAGTTACCGGTTTGGAACTTTGCTTTTTCTTCCTAGACTCTAGCAGTATATACTGCCCGTATATAAATAAAAGTTGAATGAATAAATAGCCTATATATAGGAAAATATTGACACTATCAAATTTATAAAAGCTAACAGCCTTTGTTGTAAGGCATCCAACATTTTTGGTGAAATTTCAACTTTGGGAAAGTATTGTAGTTACATATAGAAACATTTTTCTTCCGTATTTAAAAAAAGAAATTGGTTACCTCACGGTAGATAAAACATAATTATTTGGAAACAAGGAATTGTGTCCAGAAGGCGTGCTTTACCATAGCAACCTTAACATTGAGTTACAGTATGTCTTTCAGTTTTACAAAGAGTAATTTATCATGGGAGGAATGCGCTGAATATGTCACATTTTACTGTCTGCTTATTTTGTTAGATAATCAAGATCTTGACTCTTGAAATAGAATTATTCTAAGTTTTGTCTGTTTTCATGCTTGCATGTATAATGTGTGTATATTTTATATTCTTTTTAAATTTTAAATAGATTGAAACCAGCTAAGTCTAGCTAGCACACACAGAACCTGGACGCAAAGCCACATTTCACTTTCTTCCATGACTTTACAACTGTGTGATTAATGGAGACCCAAATATTTCCTCTGAGATTGACATGTTCTTTTTTCCCCTAAACTGAGCCATTAAAACTTGAGAATTTAAACGTTGCATAAATTAGAAAAAAGGCTTGGAATTAAAATGCAAGCAAATGTACCAAATTTATTTTTATAGTTGTTCCTATTTTCTCAACATGCTTATATATCTACTCTCATTTAATGTTTGGTAACTCAATTTTTATTTTACAGATATCATTTTTCTTCTATTGTAAATAGGAAAATCCTTTTCTTCTTTCTGAAGACCAAGAATGGCAAAAGAAAGACTTTCTTTCTGATTAGAAACCCTTGGTCTTTTACTTTTCTCAACAAGTACTTTTGTATACAGTAGAAATTTGGACAGATTTAGCCACAGGAGGTGGCTACAAAGCCTGGAATGAATTGTTTTTCTTCCCTGGGTAGATGTTCTAATTTTGTGCAAGTTGAATTGAAAGTCTGTGTCATATTAGGCTTGTTCTTTTATATTGCAGCAGGGTGCTCTAGTTGAGTCCAAATATGTATAAACTTTTCCCAAAATACTACCATAATACACTTACTTAAAAGCATCATGTGCTTTGACATTTAAACTCAGTGATAAAAAAATTTGTCTTAGTCTTTTCCAGCTGCTATAACAAAATATCATAGACCGGGTGGCTTATAAACAACAGAAATTTATTGCTCACAGTTCTGGAGGCTGGGAAGTCCAAGATCAAGATGCCAGCAGATTTGGGGTCTGGTGAGAGTCCACACCCTGGTTCATAGATGGCCGTCTTCTCGCTGTGTCCTCACATGGCAGAAGGGGTGAGGGAGCTCTCTGGGATTTCTTTTAGAAGGGCACTAATCTCACTCATGAGAGTTCTGCCCTCATGATCTGATCACCTCCCAAGGACCCCATCTCCAAATTCCAACACGTTGGGCTTAGGTTTCAACATATGAATTTGAGGGGGACACAAGCATTCAGTCTATAGCAGCATCTAAAGTATATGTTCATAACGAAACTGGAACTTGACTTCCTGTATGCTAGCCTTGTTTTGTTGTTTGATAAAACAAGGTGCAACCTCTGTTTATCACTTTCAGAGATGGAACATTGAGATGAATGCTGTAGCCTGACCAAGGATGAATTCCAAACATCCTTACTTGGAAAGGAAATTGCCGTATTTCCTCAATTCTAAAAGGACATGTATTTTTAGCGTTTTAACATTTTTGGAAATGTAAAAAGAAGCTTGTAAGCCATACATGACTTTACTGTTGTAGTATTTCCTTTCCTTCCCCCGACCAAGAGAAAACTGATGTTAAACTGATGGTCATTTTATAGGCAATGCCATCTTTGGCCAGAGGAAATCTGGTAAGTCCCGTTGTCAACACAAACTGAATAGCATCAGCTACTTTAAGGCACAACCATTGACAGGGCTAATAGTTTAAGAGATTTATGTACGATGTTCTTCCTTAATTTGGCCACTGTTTTAGTTACAAACACCTCATTCAATCATCCATTAGTACTTATTGAATGTCTGTTGTGGGCCAGGCAGTATGCAAGATACCAGAAAGGCAGAGACTGTACTTATCCTCCAAGATGCCATAATCCAGCAGGCAAGTAAGGATAGGATGTCAGAATTCCTATAATAGCATTAATTACGACATGACATGGAGGTACAGAGAAGGAGGCACTAGATTCTGCTTCAGAGAGAAGGGAAAAGCTCACAGAAGAGGTAAAGTTTGAATTCCCAGATGGATAATAGTATTCAAGGTAGAAGAAATAATGTCATCAGAAGTACACAGGGATAAAGGTGCATGAGAATGTTGTAGAATGCTAAGACTGTACAGTGTTGGGTGAGTACAGGGAGTTGAAAGTTGAAGCTGTAAGGCACATTGTGTGAGTCTCAAGATTTAGCCACACTTTCAGATTGTGTGTGTGTGTGTGTGTGTGTGTGTGTATGTATATATGTATATATATATATATATGTAAAATGACAAATTTATTGCAGCATGTTAACTGCCTGGATAGTCATGTAGCACACACCCCAATTCATTAATTTCCTAATTATTCATCCTTGCAACAGATAAGAAGCAGTCTTTATCTTATATATGCAGCATATAACTTGTGTAATGACAGATTTGTATATTTTTATCAAAAAACTCAACATCGAATGACAAAGTAGAATTTATGCAGTTCTAATAGGGTTTTTTTTTTGTGCTTCTGTGAGCATCCTTCTGCAGCAGATTATCATTTATTTGAATTTATAACTGACGTTGACAAACAATGAAAATACATTGATGTTTGTATGTATTCACTTTAAAAAAATAGAAACATGCTTTAAAATCTAAATTGAAAAACTTGGAAATATTGCTTTCATTCTGTGGAACATTAATTGAAAGTAAAATGTCGTCCTAAATGAATCATTGGTATCATTTCTGCTGGTACATTATCTAGAAAGAGTAACTGGAAGAAAGATACTTTGATATACATTTTCAAACACTAACAAAGGCATTGTAGCGTACATCAAAACAAGGAAGTAATTGTCCTTACTACATATAGATACCAACTTTACAAACAGCCCTTAAGGAATTTTATTCCTAGTAAAAAATCCCTGACTTGTTAAAAATTGTGAGATCATGTTTCATGCAAATCCAAAAGCAAGCTGCCTCTCTATAAATAGTCATGACTTTGTCCTATTTTAAATGGTTAAACTGGAGATTCTATGAGATTCACAACATTTTGCCTATGGCTACTTTTCTACCTTGAAATTTCAGAGGTGGCTGTTATGTAAAACAAAGCAATTGCGCTGCAGTCCTCCTTGGAGGCCGGCTCTGATATATGAAGGAAGCATTGATCTATTGCCCCTTCCCTGAGTGGATACAGCAGCAGCCAAGGGAGAAGGGCTTGGCTTTAGAAGAAGAGTGGGGTGACCAGTGTAGGGCATAGGTGTGAGTGGTGGGGTGACTGCTGTCTCAGATCAGCATCCAGCTGATGACCCACAGTCTGAGAACCAGTCAAATGTGACAAATCTCCCCCTTGTAATTTGATGGGAGGCCCTGTTTGGCTTCTTGTAGCCAGAAGAAAAGCAGATTTCAGATTAAGGCTATGTAACTCCATTCAGAAATAAAGCAGGATTTTCTATGCTAATTTGTATTATTTTCCAGAGGAAATGAGAATAAAAGAGAAATCCTTTGTTAAATGGGCTTTAGCAGTAATCCTGTATTAGGAACTATGCTTTTTGCCTTGTCTTTTTGTCTTGAATGTTGGTTTCATAGTTGGTGTTTTGGTTTTATGCTTTTTTAAAAAGTATGATGGCTTCTGTGAGAGTCTCCATGAAGCTGTGGTTGGATGAAAAGTACTCACTGCCAAGCTAGTGGTTCCATGTGCTGTAATCCTGTTAAGTACCTGTACAATAGTGTAACAGCTGGCGCAGGTTGCAGCCGGTGTGTCAGTGTGCTATGTTGGGACTTGGGATCCTCACAGAGGATGAGCCAGGTCAGCTTAGAACAGACGTAAGCACCCCTCAGACAGCTGGCCCAGTAGCTATATGCTCGCCAATCTTGGGAGAGTGACTCCTGGAATAACATTAATTTTCTTCTCTAGCAGACGGTAAGGTAACTGAAGCCAGGTTGATTGTACTGCCTTGGGATTTTTACCTAATGATCTTCTGGAAAGCAGGTGCATTGGCAGAGATTTTAAGCTTCTGAAAACCCAACTAGTATTACAGAGTAAACCTTTGCTGCTGTGGGGGTTTTATAGGAGTGGGGTACATTAGTGTTAGATCATTACAAAGCATTTTGCTGACTACTGCAGAATTAATGGCACTTTTATGGCTCCTGGTTAATGACTGTCAAGAAATAAGAGTTTATATCTATTCAAATTGTAATTTTAAATCAAACTAGCCAGCTGTCAGATGCATCCAGCACATGAGGACTCTTTCCTGGTAATATTTGGTGTTTCTCTTACATCCATCTTGTTATCAGATCTTTGCTGGGAACCTCAATTGTTTTCCATATGCTTGATGTAAGTTTTATGACAAAAGCAAAGCAAGTTGTCACTTCTAAGAGGCAATTTCCCTGTCCCTGTGGAAACTTAGTTTTCTGCAGCATCTAAGTACTTGAAATTATTGCTATTTGTTGAGTACCTGAGTTTTTAAAGTTCCATTGTTCTTTTTTTTTTAATTTAACCTCAATAAAACTGTAACTTTACTTCCTACATCACTGAATGCAAGGACATCTGATGTGAGCTCCTTCAACTCTTCTTCCTTCCCACACTTCTGAATTGTCCAAATCTTTACTCATCTTTGTCTTCTGTCTGAGAAAGAGAAATCTTTCTCCAGTCGGTACCTATTCCCTATACTGTGCCTCTCATCCTGTTCACTCTTATTTTAAAGCAAGCAAACAGATAAACCCTTCCTTGCTTCGGCTATCTCCTACAATATCATTTTAATTCCCTCTTCTTTCCATTACAAACTTCTTGAAAGAATAGTTTTCATCCACTGTCAACACTTCATCACTTTCCTCATTCCTCATTAAACTCTGTGCAGCCCACTCTGCCTTACTGCAAGCAGCTCTCTCAAAAACAACCAATGTATTTGAATCAACAAATCTACCACGCCCCACACCCCTGCCTGGAATTCTCAACCACACTTCACCCTACTGATGAGCCCCCCGTTTTTGAAATTGTGTTTCTGTGGATTCTCAACTCCCTTGACTCTTGTTTTTCATCTCTGGCCTTTCCTCTTCTGGTTTGTTTACCTAGGGATATGCAGAGGTTCAGTTCTTGAGCCCTTTTTGTTTCTGTTTCTTTTTATTTGAATGCCAAGCTCCCTAGCTCGGTTTCAAGTACATATTGGTGATCTTCACATCCATATCATTATCTTTCTCTTCTGTAATCAAAATGTCAACTCCAGGATCCGGCCCATGGCATAGTGGTTGACTTCAACGTGCTCTACTTTGGCAACCCGGGTTCGCAGGTTCAGATCCAGGGCACAAACCTACACCGACTCCTCAGCCATGCTGTGGCAGTGACCCAAATATAAAAAGTAGAGGAGGATTGGCATAGATGTTAGCTCAGGGTGAATCTTGCTCAGGAAAGAAAAAAAAAATGTCAACTCTGTAAAGGACATCCTTATTCTGAGAAGTACCTCAATGTCTTCATACCCAGCTCCCCTCTATTTACATATAGCTCTTCCTCTTGACCTCCTTATTTCTTGTAATGACATAGCCTTTAACCCAAATGCCCAGTCTTACAAATATACTCATCGTTGATTTCTTCTTTTCCTTTCCAAATACTTGGTAAGAGAGCTTATTCCTATCTCTGCAGCATTTCTGTCATTTACTCTGTAGACCCCTTCTTTCCATTTCCTCTTTTCAAGACCACTCATACACTACTGTAAAAGGTTTATTTTTTTAATTATTAATACTGCTATCAAATTCCTATTTGTTTCTTCCAGTTCAAGAATCAAGAAACTGGGATAATGACCTACATGTTGGCACTCCCTTATACAGAAATCTTCAGTAGCTTTTCATGACCCACTGCAGAAAGAACAAATACAGACCCTGAAGACTTTTCACCTAGGAGTCAAGTTTGTCTCTCCTGAGGGTGTTCCACACTTCACCCTGCGGACCAAATAAAATGCCGTTCCCGTAATGTCCCCATGCTTTGTTAAGTAGCCATCTTTTCTTCACTATTCCTTCCACTAACAATTTTTCTTCAACTCCTCCAACACTGCCTGCATCACTGCCTGCTAAATATATCCTACCTTATGTTTTTCTGAGAAATAGTCAAAAATTACCAACAATGAAATATGTATACATGTATCATCTCTTTATAAGTAAATGATGTATAAAAAAATCTCTCGACTAACTAATATCCCACCGTGATTAGTATACTGTATCCCTACTGAGGATTCTGTTTCAGTGATTTATTTATTTAATTATTTAAGGTTAGCAGAGTACCCATGTGTATCAATAAATACTTGTTGAATGAATAAATGCATTTAACTGATTGTTTTTAATTAGAATCTCTTGGCTCATTACCTTGGTATTTCTTGGGCCTGACAGAGTTATCAATTTTGCTTTCATTTGTAATTTTGTTCTCACTAATTTGTACACCATTTTATATGCTACATCTATGGAAATAGTTAAATAGGTTTATCATTAAAGCAAAAACAGAAGAGTCAATATAAACATAACTTGCTTTCAAATTACTAATTATTATTAGTAGAGAGTATTGTGTATCTGCCATTACATGACAGAAATTATAAAATATATTCTCAGTCAAATGAGCTGTGTGTCATGGGTACCTAGCAGATTATCTGGCGCTTCAATGAGCTTTTGTTGATTGCCATTATTATAATAAATTTTGAGTAATAAACTCCATTAGAAATCATTACTAGTGTCCAAAATTTTATAAATATATAAATACACATAAATATATACCTACATACAAAATATACATGTACATCTCATTCTCTGTGTGTGTGTGTGCCTGCAGACATACACAATGGAAATTACTTTTGTCAATGTGACATTTATCTAGGGCATTTACAAAATGATTAACCAAGCTCCTTTGCTCCAGTATCTTCTTTCCTTTCACCTGTTCTCATTCTGGTTTTCCTAAGCTATTGCTTCCTTATTTCATTTGTTTAACAATTCCTCTTTGTTGGTTAAAATTGGCAACATAGACTCAACTCTTTTTTTGTTTTTAGTCGTCGTCGTTTTTTCATCCCTTAGCAATAATTTAAGTTAGATAAATCTTTAAGCTTCGTTCCACTAGGACAATTTTCCCAAAATTTTACTGAATCTACGTAATCCTATTCCTCTGATCTTTTGCACATAATATTATATTCTTAACAGACATGCTGCCATGAAAATTTGCCCAACTTCTAATATTAGTTCCTTGCTCCTGAGTCCCCAAATCCAACGTTTTCACTTTACCTTGCCATTGGACTCCCACCCTCAGTGGTTAAAAAGTTGATATTAACTTAACATCCTTAGCTGTTAAGATTTTGAACAAGTTAGTAACTGTAACCTACTCAAATTATTTAGAAAGCAGTAAGACTCTTGGTAGCTGGGGTAGGAAAAGATGATCTTATCTGAGGAAGAATTATTTTTCCCATAATCCTATCAACAACACTATGAGACAGAGGCTGTTAACTCATTTCACAAATGAGAAACGAAGACATAGGAAGTTAAGTGTGGTTTTATAGCCCAAATTGTAGAGCTGGGATTTGAACCCATGACTTTTTGATTTTGAAGACCATGTTATTCCATTACTCTTTCTGTGTTGAGAAGTTCCTCATGCTCTGGAAATTCCTGTTCTCTAAACCACACTAACACCATTCCATCCAGTGTCTGGTTTTCTTCAGGCCCTACTCTCCTTCATTTAAAAATAATTCATCACTTGATTAGGAATCAGCTTAACCTGCTTATGCCATGTTTGTTTGCTACAAACTTGCTGCCTTAACCCAATTGAGATGCAAAGCCCCTCTGAGCATCAGTATTTGTGGAATGGGCAAGGTTTTTGTTCCAGGGGATCATTAGCTCTATATGATCACACCATGCATATACTTAGTCTGGTTGTATAAAACTGACCTTCTGTTGGGTTTATTCTCCCTTCTTTGCAAAAAGAATACTGCTTATCTTTATGGTTAAACAAATGATCTGATGAGAATTTGAATGGCTTATAGGGAAACTTGACAATTTTTAGAGTGATATTCTGAATATTCATTCAATTATGCTAGGTAATGTTGCTATATTTCTTTACACAAAGTTGCTTGGGAGCTTCGTAGAAGCCATCATGACCTGTTATTGAGACATGATGAGTTGAACTTTTTCATGCTAACTATATTTGTTTAAATATGTGAACTCGGAAGTGCCGTCTTCGAATCATAGTCATGCTAAGCTATGCTTGGGTAACAGTTTTCAAATCCTTAGTGGCTTATGAAGTAAAGGTGCATTTCTCCTTCATACAGAGTTGGATGCAGGTCTAGAAGCTCATCTGAATGACTTTCTCCAAGTAGTGAATCAGGGATCTAGGCTGATTTTACCATGTGACTCCACTACATTGATGTCTTTTGCTCGCAGGCACGTGGTGGATATATTTGGTCCTTTCCTACTGGATTTAATCACTAGACTTATGGGTCTATCTCAGCCTAACAAAGAAGGAGGCTTACACATAGCTTGATTAAAAACAACAATGACGATTTTAAGAATTCCAATCTAAACCCATAATTTCCTGGGTATACCCTCCATTACCACTCCCCTGAGACCATAGGCTTTATGACCTCAATTACCCTAAGTGCTTTATCATCACTACTTACTGTTCCTCGTGAAACAGATTTCAAGTGGCAGTCAACTAAGCTCCAGACAGGTTGAACTTGGTGTCTAGAGATACTGAAAATCAGAGAAGAGTCATATCTTTTAGAAGAGTAGTTGGATTTATATTTTTACTTGATCAATTAGGTTGCATTATGGAAAATTGTCTCATTAACATGGAATCCAATAACAGTCACTTAATTCTCTTTGCTTGGCACCAGTACCTGGAACTTGGGCCACACACTGTCCCACTAGGGGATGGGAGGTTCTTCGTGCTTAACCGCATACCTGATCCCACAAGCTAAAACTCAGCCTTGCCACAGGTCTAGTAAGAATTTGTTCATCGGTACAGCCCATAGGTAGGACATGTCTGGTGCACCGTGAAAGAAGACAATGACTCTGAGTCAAGCCCAACTCTATCACAGACTCTTTATTCATGGCACATGGGACTAAAGACACTGTGCTATTTGAAGGTGGGTCCTGGTTGCCGTACTCCCTGAGGGGAGTAGTAATCTTACTGGCAAAGGCAGAGTCATAGAGTTAAGCCCATCTGGATTTAAATCTCAGCTTTGCCACTTACCAGCTATGTGACTGATCAAATCGCATAATATTCTGAGCCTGAGTTTTTTATGTAAAAAATAACCACGTCTGTCTCATAAAATTTTTGTGAGACTTAAAACACTTTTGATATAATAGGTACTTTGTAAATAGTAGCTCCCGTTTTGAATTAGTAACAAAGATCCAATGATCTTCATAATCAGATAAGGAGCCATCCTGGAAATTATCGTGATGGGAGGCAGTCAAGAGAATGTCTGGTTTGACACCTTGCATCTAGATTTGGAGGAGGGAAAGGGATGGACACCTCTGAATTTTCTGTAGATTGTTTGAAAATGCATGTTCCCAAGCCTCGTCCCAGATTTGCTGACTCAGGAGTCCTGGGGATAGAGCTTGTGCATGTGTAACCTGAAACAGTTTCACAAATGATTCCTATGCACACTCCTAGTTAGGTACCTAGAGGCTGGCACAGGGCGTTATAAGTAGGAGAACTCAGCAAACATTTGTGGAACTGGGAGGATCCATGTCTTGGCTCAGTTCCTACCTCCCAGAACAGTTTCTGCTCCTTCCTGGCTGCCAGCCATTATGACATCAACCATTGTTTTCTCTTAGAGGAATCTACCACGTCCCAGAGGAAAATTGATGTTTTAAAGTATCCATCCACTCATTTGCAAAAATTTAGAAAAACAGTAATATAGCTGCCTACTTTTTTGTATATTTTCACAATAATAGACTTTAGACACTTCAGCAAGACAATATTGTAAGCTGCAATAATATTAGCTAATATTTTTTTGAGCACCTACATAGAGCAGGCTCCAGGTAAAGCACATGTTCACAAAATCCCTTTGTGGTAGGTACTATGAATATCCCCATTTCACAGTGAGGAAATCAAGGCACATAAAGGGTATGTAACTTGTTCAGGTTCATACAGCAAGTTTTTTAGAGTGAGGTTCAAAGATATTTCTAGATGACTTCAATGTCTGTAAAGAACACAGGTGCTCATTCTGATGATAATGGTGTCCTGGGCCAGAACTTGTATGCAATCAGGCATTCTTTATTATCAGTTTCACAGAAATTGATGTGATATTAGCATACTGATTTGTACTGCTAATGTTTTAAACGGTCGTGTTAGGGCCATTTTCATGATAGAAAAGAGTAGTAATGGGATAAGTGTAGGTCTGAAGATTCCAGGACTACAAGAAAGAAATGATTTCCTAGGGTCCAAAGGTGGAGTAAACTTCAGACCTAGAATACCCTATTAAAATAACTCATCTCTTTGCTTGCTATCCCCATACCTGCCTTTTTTGTTTGTTTGTTTATGTTTACTTGATTATATATATGCGGTAAAGCACATATATAAGCAGGCAGGGAATAAAAGAGATATTCCAGGCACTAGAATTTCCAAGAAGGATGACCCAGTTATTCCGTATCACATCTCCCTGTGTTAATTCCCTAGATAACCCCTCTTATTCCCTGCATATCTTATATAATGGTTACCTGTTTATTTATGTATTGCTTCCTCTGACTATAAAGTTTCCTCCATGAGATTTGGGGCCTTTGTATATCTTGAATATCATTATAATGACTGAATAGGTGAGTAAAGTCCAAGGATGAGAGAGGAATGGTCATGTATCACAGTACCAGATAGAAAAGTAGAGTCTACACTCTAAGGTCAAAAAAGAGAGAGAGATACCAAAGACATAAAGAGTAGTGTTAGCAAAGTTGTGATCTCTATGCCTAGAGCAAGAATATTCTGTGTTCTCTTTTGTGTATGCGTGTGTGTGTGAGAGAGAGAGAGAAAAAGAAAGGTGGGGAGAGAGAGAGGCAGATAGGCTTGGGGTCAGGGGACTGGGGATGAAAAGGGCTTTTAAATGTGTGTGTGTAAGCAGAGAGAAGCAAGAATCCAACAGCTGGTTTCTCATACGTTATAAGCTCCAAATGATCTTGAGTGAATGAAGGATCCATCTGAGAAAAGACAGTAGCCTGGACCTAGGAGAATGGTCTAGGAGGAGATGGAAGGAAGAAAGGAGAGATTGAGCAGTTGAAACTGACAGTGCTTGCTCATTAGGTGCAGGGAGAAGGAAGAGCCGTTTTCAGACCTCAAACTTGAGCACCTAGGGATAGTCAGGCCATTCTTTGATGCAGAGCACGTGTTACATAGCAGTTATGGGGGAAGAGGATTATGAGTTAAGTTTTGATAAGTTGAATTTAATGTGCTATGGACAGCCCAAATGTTAATGTGGTAGTCAATGAATAACTGGGTCTGAAGCTTTAGAGAGAGCTTAAGTCTGGAGATTTAAATTTGGAAGCCATCAGCAAATCAATACCTTTACTTTTCTTAAAACCTCCAAATTTACCTGTCTTAAGTAACTGTCAATGATTATTCCTTAATATAGAGATATGACTACCCTACTATCAGTGCATATATTCCCTCCTATAATAAATATTATGAAGGAAAAATATTCTACTGTTATTGGTACATATTCAGTGCAGCAATACCCCATCACCAGTGGAGTGGAGTAAGGTGAAATTGCTTAGATTTATTCAATCTGTTTTATGCAGCCATGCTTGAGGACACAACTTGGACCCTGGGAGTTAATTTTAGAGTACACTTCTGGTCCTTGGGGAAATTCTTCCATTTCAGAGTGCTACAAGCATCACCAGAATACCTTCTCCTAGCCATCTAGGAATTTATCATAATGATGACTATCTCAGAGTGATAGGCAGTATAAAATACTAGTTAAGCAGTGGGTCCAGACTGCTTGGGTTTGAGTCCTAGCTCCCCCGTTTACTACTAATGTGACCCATTTACTACCCATGTCAAGAGGAGATATTGATAGTGCTCACCTCAGAAGGTTGATATAAGGATTAAATAAAATTTATAACATATAGTGCAGAACAATGATGGTATACAAAAAATACTAACTAAGTATTAGCTCGTATTTTTTTAAATGTTTAGGAATTATCACCATGCTATATTCATAGTAGTGTTCTATAAGTACTGATTGAATGAAAGTATTTACTGAGCATTTACTAGACCACTTGTGTAGAACTAAAAATGGTGAGGTAGTGTTCTGGGGAAACCCTACATGCTGCCTATGACATTGCTAAACTGTGTGACATTACCAAAACACAATACCTTGGAACGTACATGGCCAGTTGTTCTATAGATGATCAAATCAAGAAAGCCAATATTATATTGAACTAGACTAGTAGTCGTTAAAATTCCTCAAAGAAATATTATTGGACTACCTATTTCATAATTGTATGAATCTTGCTTCAAATGCTATCACTGGTTTCTTGTACACTTATGTCCACATTACTTACACATTATGCATTAAAATAAATAAATAGTGGGGCCGGCCCCATGACATAGTGGTTAAGTTTGGCATGCTCTGCTTCAGCGGCCCAGGTTCATAGGTTCAGATTCCAGGCACAGACCTACACCACTCGTCAGCCATGCTGTGGTGGCAACCAACATATAAAGTGCAGGAAGATTGGTGCAGATGTTAGCTCAGGGCTAATCTTCCTTGGGCGAAAAAGGAGAAGGATTGGCAAGAGATATTAGTGCAGGGCTAATCTTCCTCAGAAAAAAATAATAAAGAAAAATAAATAAATAGAACATCAGAGTTATTACTCTGAATGTATTACATTACATTCTTTACACACAAAATAAGTGTATGTGTGTGTGTATAACATATACAGAATGAGTACTTCCTGTGCCACTATTTCTGTTATACAAAGGACTGGAAAAAACAGTCCTTTAAAAGTTGTTGAATGACCCACATAAGCATATAATAGCAAACAAGGTGGACAGACATATGACTATAAAGTTTCAAGGAAATAAATTTCAAATAATGTAATAGGGTTTTATTATGACAGAAAAATTAGAAAGTGACAGAAAACTTGGAAATCTAAAATAGAGACCACTATTATCACTATTATTCTACTCGCGTGATTACTAGTGGCCAGGATATATTGGGCGCATAATTCGTGCTAGGATACTTGACATATATTATCATCGCGACACCTTTATCCTTTGCAGTAATTGTTCGGTAGATGCTATTATTATCCTTGTTTTAGAGATGACAAAACCAAGAAACAGAGAAGATTAAAAAAATAATAATAACTTATCCGACATCACATAGATAGAAATGAGAGGACCTAGGACTTGACCCAGGACAGACTGACTCTAGAACGCTGGCTGAACCAGCACACCAATGTGGACAAATACTTCACAGTTTATGAATCCCTGCTTATGTATTTCCTCTCATTCCATCTTCACAATCAGCCTGTAAGGTAAATAGTATTTGAGAGTGTGTAAGCTGCACAAAGCCACACAAGTACTGGGGAGAAGGCTCAGATGAGAACCCTAGTCCTCTTCCTTGCAATCTCTTGCCCTTTCTTTCCACTGGAGTCAAGTCTAATAACTTGACAGTTCTTAGGAGTTCATAAGGTGGTAAAGCACTCTCACTTCTGCAAGTAATGACTATAGATCCAAAACTGAAGAAAGTCACCTAGTGAACACAATGTGAAAATGATACTTGGTTACACATTGTGGAGCTATAACCTAGCAAATGGATGACACGTGGGCACCATCAGCAGGAGCATCTTTGTAAATTCATGCTATTAGTTGATATTGCATAGTGCTGTGAAAAAACACTACACTAGAGTCAAAAGGCAAAGGCTGTAGATCTCCTGGCATTGGAAATCTCGACATCTAATGATTTCTTCATTAGTAAATAAGGAATAATATCTGACATGTTTACCTCAGGGGCATTGTGAAAATCAAATGAGATGAGATATAATTCCATGATGAGTATAATTCATGTACTATCAAGCATATGATAAGTGCCCAATAAATATTTGTGGAATAAATAAGTGAATAAGTAAGTGATGTGTAGAACAGAATATAATTTTTAATATGTTTATGCTACACAGTCATGTGTCACTTAATGACAGGGATACATTCTGAGAAATGCATCATTAGGCAATTTTGTCATTGTTTGAACGTCGTAGAGTATACTTACACAAACCTAGATGGTATAGCCCACTACACACCTACACTATATGGTACTAATCTTATGGGAGCATTGTTGTATATGCAGTCCACTGTTGACCGAAACGTCATTGTGTGGAGCATGACTGTATACATATAAATACACAAATAACTGATAAAACACATGTGATCATACCTTATTCATTTGTGTACCTGTCACAGAAATTTTTATTTCATAGACTCTCAAATTTATGTTTATAGAGTTGTACCAAGTTAAATATGTCTTATGCTTATGGTTCTTCAGTCCTCTGACGTAATATTCTTTTTTTGGTGAGAAAGATTTGCCCTGAGCAAGTGTCTGCTGCCCATCTTCCCCCCCCTTTTTTTTTCCCAGTTGAGGAAGATTAACCCTGAGCTAAGATCTGTGTGAATCTTCCTCTACTTTGTATGTGGGATGCCTCCACAGCATGGCTGACAAGTGGAGCAGATCCGCACCCAGGATCCAAACCCTCAAACCCCAGGCTGCTGAGGCAGCGTGCGTGGAACTTTAACCACTCGGCCACAGGGCCACCCCTGACTTAATATTCTTAAAGCAGTCCTAAGGGGAAATAAAAGGTCACCTGACATTTAGGTATGGAAACACAAACACAAATGTATTTCACTTTCCCAGATTCAGGTCTGCTGTCATCTCCCAGTCACATTCATTTATTCAATATGCCTTTATTGAAGACCTGCAGTGTGAAAGACACCATGCTAGTAGTTTTAGGAAGTCAAAGATCAATCGATCAACTCGTCCCAGTTTGCCTGGGACTTATGTTACTGCTATTCTCACATGCCTTGTCATAGGGTAAAGCATGCAGTATACAAAAATGGTGTGAAGTAGAAGTGACGTGTGCCTTGAGAAGGGTATGGATCACATGCACTGAGAATTCACAACTTGAAGAGATCACTACTTCAACTTCATGAGGTCAGGAAGGAGAGAGCATTCAAACTGGACCACAGTGTCAATAGATTGATTTGTGGAGTTTCTGAAGAATAAGCAGGAGGAGGTAAAATCTGGGGTAAAGGTGGGGAGATGGGGACCTGGACACAGCAGTTCAGCTCTGCTGGAGCCTGAAAAAGGAAGTGTGCACTCAAGTGCCGGGTTTGTCCAGGACTGAGGGGGTTCCAGGATATGGAACTTTGAGTGCCAAAGCCGGGAAAGTCCCTGGCAAATCAGATGAGTTGGTCATTCCTAGTGTGCATTCAGGTGTAGGGCCTAATGACTGATTATTGAGGGGTATTAGCTAATTGAAGATATTTAGCTGTGACATAAAAAAAAGTCAGTACTTGGATAAAGTTTACATTTTTAACCACAATCACTTCCCTTATTTTAGGCTAGATCTATCTCTTTAAAGTTGTTCTCTCTCTCTCTCCTTTTAAATTTCAGCACTTTCAAGTGCTAGCCTTCATTTCTTCAGTTATCAGAATCAGATAAAGTATATTGAGGTCGCTCTAGCTTCCTCTGCAAGAGAGAGAGCTTAGCAAGTTAGCTATCCAATTCAACCACAGAATTTGTAATTGGAGAACTGAGTTCGGATCTCTTTATTCAGTTTGACCTTGAGCGAGTCACTGTCCCTCTGAGCCTTGGAGTCTTTTGTATTTATGATTGAATTTAAGATATTAAACTTTAGGAAATGTTAGGCAGCTAAGTGTCTACTCGAAAGTGCCCATGTATCCCCTAAAATGAATGCAGGATTAAGACTAGTTTAGAAATTGGTAAGCTGGGTGTCAAGGTAGGTAGTAGGCCTAGTGGGAAGGTCCACATATGACAGTGGCAAGAACAGAGAGAGAGTAATAGAATGGAGTTACCCACTGAACTTCCACACCAGCAGAGGAAGAAGAAGATCAGAGTCCTTGCAAAAGGCAGTAGAGAAAGCGATCATCTACAATTTAGGACAGCTGTCACAGACTCAAGGGGATGGGTGATTCAAAATAGTCGTACTTGGACTTTCCATCCCTCTCTTATTAAGGACAGTAACTATGTATGGCATTGGCCACCAGGGATGGTACATAGGCACAGCCTCTTTATAAGTTAGTTTTTAAAATGTCTTCTTGTAAACGTAGCAAAGATTAGAAAACAGGTAAAACAAAGGTAGATTAAATGAATTATAACCTGTCTGCCTAGTAAAACCACTACCCAGATCAGGAGTTAGAACTTTGTTAGCCTCACTGAAACTTTCTTGTGGCCCCTCCTAATCACAGCCCCTTCCGCCCCCCGCTAAAAAGTAACCACCATCTTGACTTTTTTGGTAATCATTTTCGTACATTTATTTATAATTTTACCATCCAAATGATGTGCATACCTAAAATAGAGTTTAGTAATTCCCGTTTTTAAGTGATGCTAAGGTCTCCTCTCATCTATAGACTTCTCCCCATCATCTCTCACTCTCTCTCTTTCTTCCCTTGTCTCCTTCCTTTTTCCCTCTCTCAGAAACTGGAATATGTATCTATCTATGTCTGAATTTGGCTGATTGCATCTCTATGGAATAGTTGAATTTGCTCCTCTTTCCTCTGCACTCCCTGTAATTTGCTGAGTTTTGGAAAGGCTGTTTCAAGAGTGGTGTCATGTTCTTCTATCAGGTGGTACATATTGTCCAGTATCTCTTGTGTGTGTGTGTGTGTGTGTGTGTGTGTATGTGTGTGTGTGATATTAGCAGCCATTAATCCTCAGGACCTAGATCCATTAATTAATTAAGGATTGCTGGCATGGGCATGTTCTAGCATTCCTTCTTCATTTATTAGCTGAAATACTTCTATAAAGAGAAACTCCATCTTGTCGTCTCTTCAGTTACTCAGTGGTACAGTTTATACAGGAAAAGCTAGATTCCTTCCTTTCATTCACCTCTCACTTAGCTCTTTTGTTTGTCATCTAGATCTTGATGAACATGAGTCCTATTTTAAATGCCACTGCCTTTGGGGGGAATAAACTAACACAAATTACTAACCAATTAATATTGATTTTATTTACTGGAAAAAAAAAGACTAAAAATTTAAAGGCAACTTTTTAAAAAAAAACTATATCTTGAAATACATACCAAATGTATGTTTTTACACTTTGTTGAATTTTTTTCCAAGGATATTTGGAAAGATAATCATCTATTCTCTGCTTATTTTTAATCCATATTTTCCCATCGTATTACTGCCCAAGGCAGATAATATCTAATTCATTTGTATTTCTAAAACACTGTTCAGGCTAATTCATTTGTCCCTATCTACTTAAAACTTTATATTCTAATACAAGATTTTGCAGTTTAGTCATTGGAAAACTTAATTCTCATAGTCTAATTAAATTTAGAGAACTTTGGAATTATGGGTCTCCCTCTTTCAAATCACCCTTCAATTCTATGGGATGAGCACATTACTAGCAGAAGATGGAATCTTTCCAGAGTCTATGAGCCGAGGGCAGCATTTGATAAATTACTGGAGAAGGTGCCTTTGCTTCCTAAGAAAGAAACCAAAGAACCAGGGGGACTAGTAATGAATACAGAAAACAACCAAGAGAAATTGCTGAAAGAGTAACTTCCATTTGAAATTGCTTACTTCACTGGAATGTTCATTCTTTAGTTTTTGATGAGTACAACTATTTTTTAAAGCTATGATTGTTTAATTTTTCTTTAAAAGCGAACTATAAAATATTATAGTTCCAATAAGCAACTATAGCTTTAATTATTAAGTCTCCTACTTAGCTTCCAAAACCTGCTGCATGGAGAAGTTTTATCTGTGGAGGAAGCAAGCACTTTAATTGATAGATGAGTGAACCATCCTTGCCTTACTGCATTCAGATTCCTTAATCTGACTTTTTAAAGGACAGAATTTAAACATCTGAGAATCATTAATTCTTTCACAGCTAAGCAAAACAGAATCCTTCAAAGAAACAGACAATGCTTGCTTTGAGGATGGGAACTCTAGCGTAAGAACACTTCAAGGGAAGTGATGTAGACACTCAGAGAAAATTAAAATTTTAAAAACCATCAAGCATGTATATTTTACAACTGCACCTAAGGAGATTGCTTCTGTTTGTGACCACCATTGATTTTCATAGAGGTCCCCTCAAATACCTCTTGGAAAACATTCTGTCCATAAAGGAATCAAAATAATTAATATCTACTGCAAATGGTTTCCAATTTGCAGTAGGTCCTGGTGAACTTGGTTCACGTGTGTTGTTCCCAATTACGGTGCCACTTTCATGTAGGTCTCTCAGCTTGGCTTTGATCCAGGCTGTTAGGTGAAATTAGGCCCAGAAAATCGGATTATTACCTCCCAAGGGAAATGACTGATAAGCAGCAGATGATTGCTCATCTCCTTGCTACTTGCTGGTGTTGAAGTGTTGCTAGTTGCAAAGTCAATTTGTCAACAATTAGTACTCGTTAGAATTTCCTGTTATCAATTCTAAACATCTGACAAAGCACTTTTAGGAAATTGGACCCCAAAAAGTATCTATACCTAAGTATTGAGCAATTAAAAGTCTTCAAGACCCAATGTAATTCCTAACCAAAGTCATCAGTTTCCAGGTAATTATTTTTGCTTTGGAACCACTAGCTATCCTGTCCAGTTTAAAGATGTGCTGGAACAAGCAAATACTTCTTAATTAGCAGGGGTTGTGGATAAGTCAGTATAGGAGCAAAAGGAATTTTCTTTCATTATCTGCTTTCGCTGTTTGTAGTTTGTATCTTTAAGGGACAAAAATCGCTGTTTGTATCTTTAAGGGACAAACATTTTCAACTTGCAATACAATATATTTGTGAGAGTGTGAAATTAAATGCATTGCTTCTATTATCTAAACATCTAAGCTTAATTTTTTAAGTCTATGCTCACCTTTGTACATTGTGAACTCTAAATATAGAATCATAAATGGAGTCATTGTGCGTTACATTAGAATTTAAATATTGCCAATGTCAGCTTTCTGAAATATTATATATGACTTTAATAAAATTAGCATACATACTATATGCATTTGAAATTTTTCTAAGAAAAGGCATTGTATTTATCTAATTTTTAAATATAGATCTGCATTCATTACAAATTTATATTTAATAGATATTCCCTTATTACTGAATAAAATATTTATTATCTGTACAGTATCATCTGCTCATACTGGCTTAAATGTTCTTTATTTAGACTAAGAAAATAAGTCTTATTTCCTTTCTAGTAAGTAATGGTCTTTACACATGAACTATTCAGTCATTTTTGTAGGATCATAATTAAAACTCTGAATGATACCCCTCATTTTCTGTTCCTGTCCCACGTCACTCCCCAAATTTTCTTTTGCTTCTATGTTTATTTTATAAATTTAAGTAATTGCTCTTATTTGTCTTCCCCTAGACTTAATAATGCTGAAAATATTTCTTCTAATTGTTGCAAAACATGGAGATGTGAACTAAGTATATTTCTGTTGCTAAATTTCTTATTCCTATATTAAAAGCTTACATCAATGGAGAAATTAAGTGTATGTTCTTTTTTGAAATGCCCTATGCTCACCCTTCTATCCTTAATAAACAGAGATGGTATTGACACAAGTGAATTTTGTTTAACCACACTACATTTGCTTCTTAATTAGTGAATATTCATCTGTCATCAGCAGCAGCTATGACACCCCTCCCTGCTAACATGTTCTGTCATAAATAATCAATGAGGCACTATTAATATTCATGAGCTGGAATCTGTGTAGTCATGTGCACTGATGCAGAGACAGGGGGAGTGTTGCCATGAACTGACTGGAAACTCTGTGTGTGTATCCGTGAGTGCAAGATACTTAGGGAAAGCGAAGAAGAGCATGCTGCTACACACCAGCCTGGCTTGTGCTTCCAGCTAACAGCGGTTTGTCTGTGTTTCTGGACTGAAGTGACTGATGAAAAACAGTAGTCAAGTCTGGAGGGTGATTCCTTTTCAGTTCACTTGCCTTTTAGTTCTGGGGAAATTAGAAGATTTGCTCTCTCTCTCTGCTTCTTAGAATGGGCTGCAATTTGTGCACTTTTCAGAAAAGAGAGGAACACTACAAACTGCTGTATGAAGTTTCCCAGGTGAGTGCAGGGTCTGAGACCAGCAACCAAACAGCCAGGCTTTGTGTTTGTCTG
Organism: Equus przewalskii; assembly: GCF_037783145.1. Taxonomy (NCBI): domain Eukaryota; kingdom Metazoa; phylum Chordata; class Mammalia; order Perissodactyla; family Equidae; genus Equus; species Equus przewalskii. The sequence goes on from NC_091835.1 coordinate 61,351,122, forward strand.
AAAGACGGTAACTGAATTGTGGCTAGCTTTATTTTTTCTTTCAGTAGATCTCAGAATTGAGGACAGACTTGCCGGTTGGGGGCTTTTTATTTTGGTTTTGGGTGGCAGTTTTTACCTTCCTTGCCACTCCCCCTTCAGATGACTTCCTGTGGGATTCTTTTTAACATTTTTTGTATCTACTGCCAAGATGTCAGTCAAGTAAAAGACTAGTACTGAGATCCATGTCTGTAATATCTTGAGATACCTCTTTCGTTTTGGAATAGTCTTGACATTTGAAAATCAAATGTATCATTGTCTGCATAAATATTAGGATTTAATAGGTCTGTGATCTCAGTTATTTTGAATAGACAGGAAAAGTTTCTTGCCAAATCTTGTTAGCCAGAAGAATTATTTGATTAATTAGGAATTTTTGCTTTGGTTTAAGAGGAAGACCTGGTATATTTGTATTATATGAGAAAAAAATTTATGCTATGTCTTGGCTTAAGAAGGAGATAAAGGAATTTTCTTATCACTTGTTCTTAGCTCCTTTTTATAATTTTTTGTCTGTTTACTACTGGAAATTAATTTCCCGAGCTTATTACCATATCTGTATGTGTCCTAGGAAAAAGTGTGTAAATTCAGATGTCTCTTTAATGTATGTCTGAGGGCTTTCAGAATAAAAATAAGAAAATGATATCCCTAGCCTTTGTAATTTTTATAGAATTCCATTAATTCACCATTTTATTTAGGCAGGTTTCCCTGGGGCTATATGCTCAAGTACAAATTTCTTGTTTGGCAAAATAAAGTTTATTCCTCCCTTTTTCCAGTTTGTCCCAGATGTGTCACACTACTACTTTTGTTTTTAGACAATATTGCTGATGAAAGACAATGTTTGGGATGTTGATGGTCTGTGGGCACAGCAGTAGCCAAGTGCCCACTGCCTACTGGTTCCCTCAGATTTCCCCCTGACGTGATTCATTTCACAGTGGGCTAATTACAAAGTGGATTTGCTACACATGAAACAGCCTCCTCAGTTGCAATGTTAATGCACATTTTCATGGTAATGTGATCAGAGGCTCATTAGCCAGTTTCCAAAATGATCCTCTGCATTAATTAAATATAAAAATGACTCCTTTATCACCATAGAGAGGAAAAAGAAAATTAACATTGTTAATTACACCAGGGGCAATACCTTTTGCTTTCTTTTTTACTGCAAACTTGCAAGGATAGGCTAAAATAATCTTCATTTCCCAGATAAGCTCTCATCCACTTTGACTCATGAAAACAGTCTCTAGGTGGAACACTTTCCTTTAGTTTGGTTTGTTGGAGTTTGAGTTCTGGTACTGGTTTTCTTTGGGTGATGGAGGAGCAGCGGAGTAGATGAATCAATCTATTTTTTCTCTGAATTACTAAATTGATATAAAAGTATGATATGGAGGAAGTGGCATCCTCCCTCACTATTCCTGGGTTAAGCTGTTTATGTTCTACTAAGAAATCATGCCAGGATTGCTGCATGGAGAAGGGACCCCTGTGTTTGTTAAGGGGCAGGCGCCTTTGTTGTGGATTTTCAAAATGCTTGTCTGTGAGTTTTGCCTTTAAGTGCTGCTAAATCTTGAGAGAATAGATAAGCCATACTCTTTATTGCCTCCACCTGTACTCCTTCATATATTTATTTTACTTCCTCTACTCCTGGGTTGCAGTACTTATGATCTTTAATAAAGGAGGTGAAGAATGAAGTATTGGCTTCCATTTAACTGGCTTTTATGAGATAAGTTAAAACCCCAGCTTAAAGGTCTTGCATGTGTTTTCCAAGGGGAGCCCTCCTCCGGTTTGTCCCCAGCTTTGCGTTCTATTTTATTGAGTTAATGGAATAGATAAGATATCAAAGGAAACCAGGGATAGACTCATATAATACACTGGAGCCTCGTGTGGTGCCGCAAACTAGTTTCTATTTTTATTTGCAGGAGAGGCAGCTCAGAGCATACATGAAAGTAAGCATGTTCTTAACCAGGTGTTCGTGAGGGCACATAGCTGCCCCCATAAGAGAGGATACTATTTACAAAAGTGACTTGAGATCAGAAGCCTGAGTATTTCTAAGCTGGTATAGTAAAATAAATTAGCTCATGCAAACATTAGCATCTGATTGTCCAAATCATATTTATTTACAGACTTGTAATTCTCAGATCAACTGCCTTTTGGTTTCTTTTGTTTTTATTTCTTAAAAGCTAATGCAAATTGAAGTTTACCTGGAGATGTGATCATTTAAGATTAGCAGTGAATACTCAATGCATGACCAAGAACAAAATGTTTATTTCTCTATTATAGAAGCATTATGTTATTGAACTTTTTCACATTCTCTTTCTAGATTTCTAGATTTAGCGATCTTACAATATGGGCCAAGTAGAATACAGTTTCAGGCTTACAACTGCAGTACCCAAAAGCAAATGTGCTCACTGAGGAATCTAGTGAAACGATCAGAATGATATGCTTAGGTGTGAAATGAGTTAAGTTTATATTTTGTTGGTACTTTTTTCTCCTAGAGAGGAGCTAAGTCTTTCAATTGGCAGAAGAGAGGGAATGTCGCCTCGAGAAAATTATTTTCAGCTGGAGTTGGGCCAATCAGGCTCCAGTATGAACACAGATGCAAGAATCTAGGGTTTGGGTAGATCCAGTAACCTTCACGGCAAGCAGTTTTCATGTGTCTTTATGCGTCTATTAACTTTCCTATGTGCCAGACACAATTGTTATCTGCAGTGATTTATTTTATTCAAAGTATGTTATTTATTAACCTCTTAAGAATTAATAAATGGCTAATTTGAACAATGCCCTTCTATTGACACGAACTGAATTGCCCATTTCATATTAATCTGATTAAATAGCCAGCTGGACCAAAAGAGCTGTAGTAGCTTGTTGGGCATTTCTGACCTAATAACAGATTTATTTCTGAGCAAGATTGTATGGTAATACCTAAATCTGTTGACTTCTTAGTTTGATTTTTCATCCATAAATCAAATGTAACTTTTTGATTGATTAAATAATAGAATTATCAATGGGGTGTTCATTGGTGTTGGACAATGTGTTCAAATTGTGGGCAAATATTTCAAACTTCACACTTGTTAACATAAAACTGTTTATGAGATTTCATTATAATTTTATAATGTGATATTCAAGATTCTTCTCTTACTCACTGCCAAATTAGAGAAAAGAAATGGGCTTCAATCTCAGGAAAACCAGAAGTAGAATAGTGCTAGCTCTCCAGGCAATGTCACCAATGTGACTGCTGTCCTCTTCTAAGTGGATACTGTTTCAAAACACAGAGTTGATTTATCCATTTGACTGGTTTGGCACAGCTCAAAGGTTTCCCACAACCTGGGTCCATGAATTGGTATCAGAAACTGAAACAGAACCCACATTGAAAGTAACAACAATCACAGTACTGCTCGTGACTGACGTGAGCGCTTTATTCTAGGCCCTGTGCTAAGCACTTTTTCCCTAAGCATTGTCTCATTTAATCCCCACAAAAACCCAACAGGAGTTACAGGATAGCATCCCGTAATTTTTAAGTATGTTCAAGGCTCCTTTATTCTTCAGTGAGTTTCTTGAGTCTTGCGTAATCTCCCTTCTCTAGTTACTCTCCCATATCCCTCAGAAATCTATTTTGTCTGATATTGTGTAAACCCGCCTCATAATGTCTTACCCTCTTTACCCAAATGGCATCCTCTTCCCACACTCCTTAGCGCTACTGAAGATCTCACCATCCTTCTTGCTATCAATAAAACACAAAAACACTAAATTACAATGGACGCTTCTGTCTTCATCATCCACACAATAACCTTCTGGTTATTTTACTTTTGCACATTCTCCAGCATCAATCCCTGCCTTCCTACAATCACAATTCCTTTTATTAACTCTCTGACATCATGGTAACAACTTTTCCACTTAGAAATTGTCAGCATGCCAGTCCACCCTGATTGCTCTTGCTGGAATAGTATTTCTAGGAAGTATTCAGTGGCTCCCAATTACTATAAAATGAAGTAAAACTTCCTCTTCCAGTATATTCAAGGATCTCCTGAGTTGTTTCTGGGTTCCTTTCCTGCTTTTTCTCTCGCTGATCTTCCCCTAATGCAATTAGTAATCTCTCCAGACCAGTCTTTTTGCTTTTCTCTTTAAGTTTTGGCTTCCCAACTTGGACCCTTGTAACTTAGTTCTTTGTCTTCAGCCTCTGTGGAACGCCCTCTATATCCACCCCTATCACTGTCTACTTTGTTCCTTCACTAGATTTACAAAGCCTGCCCCTTTGGCTCAAATGTCTCCATGAGCAGAGAGATTTTTGCAATTACTGATTTTAAAAAATTGATCTCTTCCCAACTTGGAACTCTCGTACCATTTTCCTTGGAATGTTTAGAGTTCGTTTTTCATGTTCATCTGTTTGGAATTATGGTCAATTGTGTGAGACTGAATTGTGAGCTCCTTGAAGGCAAGTCAGGTACTTGATTGCCCTTTAACCCCGACTGTGCCAGCAGGCATTCTGTAAGACCCACCACGATGCCTCACATGTCCACAGCCTCTTCAGAGTAAACTACCGTCATCCATAGCTTCTGGTGAAGGACCATATCACTCTGCCTTCCTCTCTACCCCATAGCTAACAGCTGATTAAACTAGGGCCAGTCACCTGGTACATGAAGTTGAAGGAGTGATTAGATTTTTTCTGTCTCAGAAACTTATACTGGGAAACAAACCATTGATAATGGGATTAGAATGCAAAGGAATGCAGAGAGAGAGAGGAGGCTTTAAGAGGAACTGAGCGCTTGGGGATCTGTGGTCCACCAAATCTATGAGGATCAGAACTACCGAGAGATTCAGAGACAACTGAGAAATAAAGCATGTGAGTCATGGGAAAGAGAAGCATGAAGAACAAATAGCAAGTCTTGAGAGTGGCCTCCTTTTCCCAGCTCCAGTACATTTCTATAATCCCTATTTATTTTAATTTGGTTGAATGAAGTGTCTATTTCTTACAATCAGAAGAACAAATGAGGACACATCACAATAATGTCTTGCTTTTGTCACCTGGCAGGTGTCTTAAACTCTAGACATGAGGTTCAGTTCAATAAAGCTTCAGTAAGCTGCTATTGCCTACTATGTGACAAGTCCTGGTCTCTGCCACGGGGAATGCAAAGACAAACATGACAGTCCTTGCTTTTTTTTTTGAGGAAGATTAGCCCTGAGCTGACTACTGCCAGTCCTCCTCTTTTTGCTGAGGAAGCGTGGCCCTGAGCTAACATCCGTGCCCATCTTCCTCTACTTTATATATGGGATGCCTGCCACAGTGTGGTGTGCCAAGTGCTGCCATGTCCGCACCCGGGATCTGAACCGGCGAACCCCAGGCTGCCGAGAATCGGAACGTGCAAACTTAACTGCTACGCCACCGGGCTGGCACCGACAGTCCTTGCTTTTGAGAGAGAGACACATAAGCAAAATATTTTCATATAATGTGTTAAGTGAAGCACTGAATCAACAGAGATGTTGACAGTCTGCCATAGGAGTACAAAGATGCTCAACATGATGGGGCTTGGGGAAGGGGAGGGAAAGGGAGAAAAACCAAAACAATGAAGGGTAAAGAAGTCCATGGAGGTGGCAAACGGATGATAGGTGTGAACGGACTTGGAGAAGGGGAACTATAAGCAATATGTTACTAAAACCTAAGGTGGGAGGCAGGCTTCGAGGACGTGGTCTAAAAGGTGGACAAGACCAGACCCTAGAGAGTCCCCCATGTCACAGTGTTTTGTTCGTTTGTTTGGTTGCTTTATTTTTCTTAAAAAGAGAGATGACTCTGATAATAGTTAAGAGTGTGGTCTTGGTTGTGGTGTGTGTCTGGGGGCAATTGGGCTTGAGTTGGCGATGGTGTTCTACAGCAAGACTATCACAAGGGAGACCAATTTGGAGGCTGTTGCAAAGGATGTTAGTGAAAGAAAGAATATAAAAGGGAAGACAGAACTGAGACCCATGAGAAGGTAAATTCCATAGGTTTCTGGGTTATGAGACTGGGTGGGGGTAGTGAAATTTACAGAGAGAAGAAATAAGGGAAGGGTAGTGAGTTCTGGGGAGGGGAGAGAAGACTCTTAAGTTCATTTATGTGTTCTCCAAGCAATGGCCAGCAGACAGTGAATGTGCACAACAAAAACTTGGCATATGTATGTTTGTTGGATGAGATCACCTAGAAAGATGTGAAAAATGAGGCGAGTTGTGAGCCAAAGATACAATATAGAGAAACAGGCAAAAGAGAAGCAAGAAAAGAAGAAAAAGTGAAATTGTTATAGTGCAGGAAGGAGAATGAGCTATAGGAGAAGCCAACCGGAGAGAGTTTTAAAAAAGGTGTGGCCACTTTAATAAAACACGTTAGAGTGTATAATAAGTTGAAAAGCACAGTGTCTTTGGATTTGAAAATATGTGATGTGTTACCCAGGTCCCTTTTCAGGAAACACTTGCTGCCCCAGCCACTGAGAGTGCTGTCAGTGAAAAACTTCGACTATCAGCCCCTTCAGGACCTGTCTTAGTTTCAGGGAGCCCCCTCACCCAAGGTTATTACCCTCCTTGGAGGCCCCCATGCAATGACACATTGACGCAAATGTCTAAGGGCCTGGCCATCCATTGTAGACTGCACTGGGACATTCTGAAAGGCAACTCTAGAGCTCCCTGCAACTGTTGTTGGGCCTGCGTCATAGTTCGGTTCTCCTTCTGCCCAGTCCTGCGTCCTTCTCCCCCCTTCCACAAAGGGAGCACTCCTTAGCAAGCATCTTATACATTCAACTTTATCTTGGAGTTGGCTTCCTGGAGAACCTAACCTGGACAGAGGTCAGCGGTGACAACTGCCGAGCGTTGCAGTACAGAAATGTGGACACAATCCAGAAAGTGATGGGTTCCAGGAGGAAGTCAGCTGCACTCTCAGGAAGTTTCTCTGAGATAAGACAGATTTTTTTAAATGGAGTTACTGCTAAGTTGGAATATAGATTTTCTTAGCTCTTTTTTTTAGAATACAAATTTATTTAAAATTGTGAATTTTAAAAATGAAAGTCATCCTTTTAAAAAGTAAAACTAATTGATTTCACATCTTGAGTCATGATGTTCAGATAGTGGTGATAATATAGTGATTAAAAAAGTAAAATTGTGAATTTAGCTGGAATCTCCCTTATCTAAAACTTTTGAAGAAAACCTTAAATGATAGAGTGTTTTTGATATGCAAAAAGCTTTTTATAAAAGTAAATATTTTTAATGAGTATAATTAATTTAGGTAGGTTTAATAACTGAAGTGTCTTTCCTACTAGAAGGATCAGAATATCGTATATTTTATTAAAATGTATACATTTAATTTCTTTATATTTTCATCACTTATTGAATTGACCTAGACTTAGGAGAAGGTCGGCCACCTCTAGTTGTGTATCTTTCTATTTAGATAAAATGCTGTAGGAAAACATTTTCGCTTCGTTCCATATTATACACAGGGAGACGTTGCTGAAAACTTAGCTCATGGTGAGATAATTTGACTCTTCAACTCATCTGAAATTTCTGGTTAAGTAGGATAATCTGATTAGAAACTTCTTTAATTTCAATTTTTGTTGAAAATATTTCTAAAATACAGGGTCTTATTTACATAATTACTTATGCACATTTGTTATTCATGTCCAGTCATGCTAGATAGCAACAAATGAGCTGCACATCTTCAGCAAACAGTGATTTCTGAACTTTATAAGAGGAACTATTTCTGGAGATTAATTGATAGTGAAAATCCTTCCACAACAGCCAACCACTGTCCAGTGCATTCATTTTATATAAGTAGATTTTCATACATGGAATTTTCACAAGTCATTTAATAGGTATTCAATCAGTCTTATCAAATGATTAAGAAAGGCACAAAAATTAAATCACTAGGTACTCAAGAAGAGGCCCCTGGATTGTGGTTCTGTGAAGGATCCTTGCCCTTGAAATGTTTATAAATCATGGGAGAAAGGTGAGTAGGGTACCCAGAGCAGGACCTGCCTCCATCAGTCTTTTGCAGACACTGTTTTTTCCCCGTGATCCATCCTGGGTCATGCACAGTAAGAATTTTAGGTGTTATTCTTAATAAGCGTCTCCTTCTTGTGACTCTTGAGGATTTAGGTGACACTGGGTGATAATTTTGTCTCCACATTTAGAATTCCAGATAATTCAAGTGCAGCTGTGTTTTTTGTATCTAAATGCAACATTTCCAAAGTCATCAGTATAACCTGTCCCATCCTCTGTCTCCCTCCCAGCTGTGTTCATTTCTTCTTTCTTAATTCTATCACTCTCAATGTGGAATAACAGCTTTAAAAGGGTTATTACGAAGAGTTCATTGTTTCCTTCAACAAAAAGCTTAAAAGGTAGCAGCCCCAGATTCTCCTGTGTTTCGACATACAACATCTAATTGCTAATTTGTGCCATTCTGTAACAAGCTGTAAATCTTGCTTCATGGTTGTTTGGGTCCCAGTGAAGCACCCCCCTCCCCGACTTCTGCTTTATGTAGCTTTGTAGAAATACTGTAGAAATTTTTTTTAGAAACCTGCTCTCATCTCACTGGAAATTAGATTTTTCTGAACTAACCTCTCACTTCCAAGCCTCTTAAGGGTCTGTTTCAGGTACCTTTGTGAAGAAAAAAAGACCCTTTCAAGGGTATGCGAACAAAGAGAATTTCTAAAATACTTAGTATGGTTTAAAAAAATAATAAACTCACAGATGAAAGACCACTATTATAATCAGTGATAGTCATGTTTTCCTGTAATTGAATCATGGTAGAATTCAGATGATAATATTTTTTAAAGGAAAGGAAAGTTTGGAAAAGAGTATTTCTCAGGCAATAACCACAAATAATGACTCTATACCTGTCTTTTGCTCACTACTGTGCTAGATAGCAAGAGAGGATACAAAAGAAGCATCAGCTACGAAACCGGTCCTCAAGATGGACTACCGTGGAGCAATTAGAAGGCAAATGTGGAAATGTCTGACCCCAACACAGTGGACATTACAGAGAAAGGGCAGTTCTGTATGGATAAGGATAGTCTAAGGGACTTCACGGAACAGCTTAACAGTGCTTCTTATTTGGAACAGCCTAGGTTAGGAGCCAAGCTTCATTTTTTAATTCAGCACAATTTTTGTATATCCATTCAATCAACGGTAATATGTTTGGTGTCCAGGATGTATTATAAAAGCTAAGTCTTAGGAAGATGATTAATAGGACATATTTGGGTGAAAATGGAAAGAACAGCCTGAGTGAAGCAGGATATGGGATGAGGATGGTTGAGCATCTTGATCTCCACCCAAAAATGAATGGACTTGGTGCTGTCATCACCACAGGGCACTAAACACTCTAAGGATGCAATCAAATAGAGTCTCTGAAGACAATTCAAATAAGAGAATATGTGTAAATGCTGTTTGCTCAGCAGTTTGTTTAAAAGAGCACAGCCATTCTAAGTTGGCCCACAATGGATAGATTTTTGCTGTTCACTCCTTAAGTATGCTCTATATTTCCTTAGCGACTCATAATGTTTGAAGTTGGGTTTGCCTATGCAGTTGTGAACTTTAGTGTTAAGACAACATAGAAAATAGTGAAAATGTTTTACTCAGTTGATACATGGGTATTACTGTGTGATGGGTGCATACTAAATCCCAAGCACTGTGTGCTACACAGGAGAGGCACTGTACATCGAAGAAAGAACCGAGGCTTTGGAATCAAGCAATAACACTATTTATTTCCTCTCTGACTATGAGTTAGTTACTTAACCTCATTGAGATTTGGTTTAGTTGATTAATGTCAACCTTGAAGTGTTTTGTTGAGGATTAAATGAAATAATATATTTAAAGGGCATAACACATACAGGAAGGCCATAAATGGTAAATTTGAGATTATGATCTCATTTCAGTCTAACAGTGGTCCTGTGACATAGGTAACATTGTTCCCATTTTGCAGGTGAGAAAACTGAGGCGCAAAGTAACCAAGTGACAAATTCATATTATCAGCAAGTAGAACACCTGCAGTTCAAACCAGGATCTGCCTAATGCCAAAGCCCATGTTCATTTTGTTATAATCATCAAATATCCCTCTCCCTTTGAGCTCTCCACATTTATCTGCTAACTGGTCCATAAATACTGAGCACCTGACACACAGTAGGCACTCAATAAATATCTGCTAAAGGAAAGAAAGAAAGAAGAAATAAAAGGGAAGGAGGAAAGGAAGAAGAAAAGAAGGGAAATATTAGATGCTATTTAAGTTTCTCCTTGGGAGGGTCTACAGAGGTGCCCTTTGGACATAGGAAGAGAAACAGGTCCTCTCCACTATCTCTCTCCCCATATGTTTTAACATCTTAAATCAAATTATCTTACCTGTGAAAGCCCATCAATATGGGAAAGCAACTTGTCATTCCCACTTTTGAGAGCTTGAAAGCCTTTCCCTCCTTTCCATAAATCTATGCCTGGCCTGAAAGATCCTCCACAATCTGCTATCTTTCTTCGTACTTTCCTAACCATTCAAATTTTAATCAAACCAAACTGTAATTTTTTATTTGAAAACAATGTGATTTTTCCCATCTCTTTGCCTTTCAACATAATGTCCCTTTTGCCTAGCATGCTTTGCCCACCTCCATACATGGAAAAACCCTAATCCATTAAGACTCAATTCAAGGTCTGCCATCTGGGAAGTCCTCTCTGAACCTAAGACAGGGCCAGTCACTCTTCCCAATGCTCCTATTCAACGGTACTCCAGAATTTGAAATATAGTCAGATGCTTCTGTGTTTGTGTTTAGTTTTTCTGCATCCCTGCAGTTCTACCACATTATACAGTGCCTGGCTCAGACCAGGCATTTAATACAGATCAAGTCAAGGAATAGGAGTGGGGACATAGCTACAACTGCATTCACAAAAGAAATCTTACTTTATTATTGTCTCCAGTATTCACTGAGTTGTCTTTGAAAATGAGATAATTCGAGAAACTACATCTTCTATATTTTCTTGATTTTGAAGATGCCCTCTGTTTTAAGATAACTGTAAAGCTGATCATCAAATTTAAGAACAGCTGGGGCCATGCAGGCTTGGCAAGCTACCACCTTTAATATGCGTATTGATTACAAGCTACACCCCAATTTCAGAAGCAAGGAGATATGAAGGAGAACCTACATCTTAGAATTGAGGAAAAATGGTCATCGCTTTTGGCCCTTCCTTCACCCCAGCTGCACTCCTGTTCCCTGCCCTCCCCACTCACGCTGAGGATTTTATTGCTCAGGTGGACACAGCATGTCAGGTCTTATCTCAGAATCTCCAGTCATAATGAATAATGATAGAATTGTCATTCCTCAACTGTCAGGCTGACCAATAAAACTACCTGTTCTTTCTTCCTATAATTTCCCTGTTTTTTTCAGCTCATGAAGTTGTAGTAGCCCTCCTCAAAGCTTGGGTCAGGTATCACCTTTACTAGGAAATCTTGGAATTCCCTTTCCTCTTTCCAAGGTACCCAGTGCTTACCTCTGTCATAACACGTATCAAACAGTATCATTTCTCAGTTTACTTTCTTATGATTTTCACTGGTCTCTGAATCTCTGGAGGGCAAAAATTGTGTCTTCCATCCAACCCAGTACCCATATAGGTGTTTCTAGAGTAAAGGATGAATGACTAAATGCGAAATGAATTCTGTGTGTAGGACAATATGAGGAAAGTGACATAAAAGCAGGATAAGATGGGATCTTTGCCCTCAAGGTGTTTACTGTCCAATAGCTTCAGTAATAGACTTGTTCACAAATAACTTTTCTGCAAGGGGCAATGTTAGTTCTATGATAGAGAGAGAAAGGAACAAAGTGTCGTGAGATGTCATAATGATAATGATTTGCTGTAATAGAGATGAAAATTAAAATAAGGCATCTAAAATAGAACACGCTATGTATACATTGTGTAAGGCAAAATGGTGTTCTGTGTACAATTAAATGAATTGATTATTGATTTAATAATGTCATGTTTCTTCATGTGCTGCCTTCTGTGCTGTGAAATTGAGTTAGCTATTTGTGTAAGAATGGCTTAACGCCTACTTGTTTTTATTTTACATTATTTATACCATCATTGAAGTAATAAAGAATGGCTAAAATGTTAAATTGTTCATTTGATATATTTTTCTTCTTATCATAAAAAGAATTTAGGGTGATGATTGTAAAATTTACTGGAAAATTCCTGAATTTTCCCTGATGATGGGCTTCATAATTGGGCTTCGTAATTCTCTAGCACTAAAATGAGAACTTCTCCAAGTGCAAATATCCCAGTTGAGATCATATAAAGCAAAGAATAGCCTAAGAAAAGCATGAAAATCATTTTTAAAATTTTAAGCTCTAAATAAAACCTAGTCCAATCTAATAATATACTAAAAGTATATTTTTCCAGTAACTCAAAATCATATTTATTTTATTCATTATTACCTGTAAAAGCTAGGATATTCTTTGAGCCATGCAGAATGTAATATGAGTAAAGATAGTTCCCCTTGTATACTCAATGTCAGCGAAGCTTTTCGGGAAGCTGTCTAACTCAGTGGCTCAGAGATAACTTGAGATAGAGAACTCAGAGAGGGTAGAAGTTAAGTTTCTGAATTTCAAAAAGCTCCTTTTAAACCAGGATTAATTCCCCGTTCCCACAAAAATTAGTTCTTAACTGTGACCAAAATGCCCATGTTCCATGGCATTATTCCTGACATATTCCATGTCAGACTAGAATCTCACCCAGATTCTAGGATCATCTGAAGAGGAAGGGGAAGGAGAGGATATGTTTGTTGTCTAAATGGTGGTCATTGTAAGAACTATATTTAAGGGTGATGTCTCTACCTGAGAGTAAATTACTCAACCTTTAAGAATTTGTTAAAATTAAGTAAAAATTTTAAAGTTTTTCAGAATTGTAGCACATTATATTTAATGCAGTTAGTAGAATTAAGAGAAAATTAAATAGTGACAATATCACATTTAATATAGTCATATATCACTGGATGTGAAATTTAGACTAAAAAGTCTGAGAAAATATCTCCTCTTAGGTTGGCATAGACTCGATGGCTTAATTTAGTCCTTTCCATTTCTGCCTTCAGAAATAAAAAGGCGCCAATAAATATCAGTAACCTAAGCAAATATATAAAAATTACAAATTCATTTGTATGATGTTTATATGCACAGTAGATTATTTGCAGATATATTTAAGTGGAGTCTGTGACTGTCTATTCTTTTTCAGGTTTGTGGGATCCATTCTAAAAAGTTGTTAAAACTAAGGTAAATATTAATTTATAAAGAAATGGCCTTACAAATCTTTTACACTGTTGTTGCAGGCTCTTGAAAGCAAAGTAACTGGGTCCTAGATTTCAGGAAAATGAGATTGTGGTTTCATAACTGATTAAGAACAACAGTGATAAAAGCGTTTAAAGCAAATGGTATACATAAATGGCCTCCCCAGTGATTTCTCTGTAAGATCACATTCATGAAATGATCTTCCTGATGGATTATCATTTTCTGGCTGAGTAATTGACACTTTGTCTGTGACTGATGAACATGACCCGCTGGCGTCATTGAGCGCACCCAGTCACAATATTATCAGTGTGCTAATGACCGCTCCCCTGTGCTTTCCTCTTCTTCCTCCCACCATTAATACCTGCTTCTCACCTTCCACAACAACGAGGAAATTATTTTAAAACTGGCCCCACACTTTGAAGTTTGCTTCGGTGGCTTTGAAGTATTCACAGCTTTCCAGCCAGTATTATCTGTGTTTCATAGATCACAGAAAATCCTGAGAGGGAAAAATGCTTATTAATTTGAGATGTAGAATCTTCTGTTGATATTTTTCAATTCGGTTTAGTTTCATTTTTTAATCTTCTGTAATAAAGTATTGCTCTGAGAAGGTACCTAAGAGACAAATGACTAACAGGACCTTTGGGAAATATCTACTTAAATTTTATTAATAATATCATAGTATTCATAGGTGGGAACCAATGGTGGTCATGTAATGCTAATGTTGCCTTGAATCCCTCAAAAAGGAAACAGGCCTAACAAATGGTCCGTTAGCTGAATGTGTTAATATACTGATTAGTTGCTGGACTACGTAAGGATGTAGAGGCCCACCAGAATCTAACTACTTAAACTATTTTATATAACATGTTTTTAAATTGTTAGAAAGTCATATAAAAAAAATCTTTTTGTTTTTCCTCACAAAGTAATAGTATGTTACTTACCAATTATGAACCTGAATGTCCATAGTTATTTCCTTCAGCCCAGTATTTAAATTATCTTAATTTGCTGCAAAGAAAGATGACTCTTTGATTATATATACACTGTCTTGGGTTACTTGGCTCTGGGAAAAGCTCTGACACAGAGATTTGCATATGAGATGCTTGGAGAGTGTCTCAGGAACAACACCTGTATGGGAAGGAGGTAGGACTGGGCAGAGGGAAAAGTAGACTGCGATGCAGTCTTAACAGAGACATCAGCTGATGGCAAGGAGAGCTATGAAGCTGGCATGGCCCTTCAGAATTGTTCCCAAGCACGGCAAAGCAGCCATGTCTTTGTCCTCCTGCACTGACTAATCTTTGGATGTGGTGGCCCCTGGGGAGCGGGCGTAGCTTTCCAGGAGCTGAGTGCAGTTCCAGAAGCAGGACAAGGCTGTGAGGCTGCAGTAGCCAGTGCCCCCAGGGGCTGGGAGAGTGAGTATCTCCATCCTGAAGAGGGAGACCTCAGTGCTCAGCAGGCATCCACTGCATCCACCAATTCATCTTGTAATATATGGACATAATTTCTAGGCTGTAATAAAATTCCCCCTCCAAAGGAATTTTAATCACTTCTGAGACAAGGTCAAGTTCCTTAAGGTTAGATTGTTCTTCTCTTTATCCACTTTGTTGCTAGATTAAATCATTTTCTGGAATTAAGAGTGTCATTGGAGCATATTTTGAGAAAGTGACTTTGAAAGTCTGACCTGTGAAAATGTGACAAATTGTCTCTGGAGACTGATTTTGTTGAATGCTAATACCACATCATGTAGCAATGTAGTTTCACTTACTAAGTATTGCCCAGGCCATATTGTTGAACTCTGTGCTGCCACGGTCACCTCATCAGGATGTTTTCTGTCCTGTGAGTAGTGGCTTCAAATGTACTCATCCATCTTCTTGTCTCATTACATTTTGTGTGACTGATGTTCTGTACCCATTAAAATTGATGGGAAAGAACAAAGAGAAGAAAAATGTGCCCTTCAATTGATTACTTCTCTGAAAGAGCAGATGAGAATTCTCTAGTAGCAACAAGAGATTTAGAGTGGTGGGATTCCCCCATTAGTAAGTGCTTTAATTAGCTAGGTTTACTAAACAGAGTCTCTTATTTTTAAGAGCACATCATTCAGCCTTAAAATTCAACCTCCTTTAGAAATATTTGATCTTTACAAGATTAGCTGTAGCATTGTTCACAGTCGGGAGTTATTTTGGTGAATTCTCAGTACCAGAACCAATTAGATCAGATGCCTTTCATCAGATTTTTTTCCTTCTGACGACATATCAAAATGGCTCATTTTCTGTTCTGGGATAGCCAATAATTAAACTGACCATTATGGTAAACTGAAGCCAAAGCCGTAGTGATTTTGGAAGGCCCAATCTTCCTAGGTTTTTCTTGGATCTATTCACTGTTATTTTTGTGTTTAACGAATTGCAGAACAGCAAGATATTTCTGCAGTGTTCACAAAACATTTGTTTAATGACAATATTTAATGTCTTGAGGGGAGGGGAAACCGGCCCACTGGCAGTTTCCAGGCTTTGGCCTCTACACTTCATTTCTCCTCATGTCTCTGTGTTTGAGTTGGAGGAAACGGTGTGGACTTATTTCTTGAGAGACAGGAGAGAGTCACGTTTTTGGTTTTGTTTTTTTTTTTAATAAAATGAAATAAATTTGACCAAATAATATGAAGTCAGTTATTTTGGAGTGAATTCTCTTGAGAGAGTCTGACTGCTCAGGGGTCTGTGGGATAATTTGAGTGCTGTGGATAATATGGTCCCTTGAGAGAAACAGGAAAATAAAAAACATTCTTCCATATTACCTTGGTCACAAAGATGGCAGGACCTATTCTGGGACTTTGACCATAGGAGTATATCTGTGAACTGCTGTGAAATTAAATATGGCTTGGCTGGTCTACGTTTTCAGTAATACTAATGATCACGTGCTATACAAATACTTGGACAGATGTGGGGAAAACAGAACTAATCAGACTGTACTCAGGTACTTTCGTTTATGTAAAAAAATGGTCTCAACTACCACTATCTAATAGAAATTTCTATCTTGATAGAAATATTCTATATCTGTGTTATTGAGTATAGTAGCCGCTAGACACATGTGGGTATTGATTGGTTAAAATGTGGCTAGAGGAACTGAGGAACTGAATTTCTGATTTTATTTATTTTAGTTAATTTATATTTCAATAGCCACATGTGGCTAGTGGCTACTGTATTGGACAGTACAGGTCTAGAAATTCTTAGGGAATCATATCCAGTGCTACAGACTTTAAAGTCTTAAAACCTTAAATCTACAATTTAATTCTTATTCTATCCCAGAATTTTTAAAGTCTGTGGATTCTTTTTTTGAGGAGGGGTATTTTATTTAAATATGTAATGCTTCTTTAAAAACTGACACAAGTTCCAAAGACAAGCATAAAAAATACGAATCACATGGAGTAGCCTACAAAGAGGAGTCTTAGAAACTAGAATACTAAAGAACCCCTTTATATAACAGTGTTTAGTAAATATTCTTGGCACTAAAATTTCACAGAAAAAACAGTCTCACCATTTCACAACTTACAGATCTTGAAAACCTGAAATCTGAGTCCTTGTGTTTAGTGGTGAGAATAAAGAATGAATTCATTTTAATCCACATACAAAAGAGTTGCATTCCTAGACCTCAAAAAATTGTCATCAACTGGGGCATTCTGAGAAAATCAGTTCCCCTTCCAACTGTACTAGCAAAAACAAATAAAACAATATTAATAACGGTATAATTAGGGAAGCAGATCATACTGACTCATTTCACACTCTTCCTTAATCTTAGAATTCTGCCATAAATCATGTACCTCAATCTGAGAAATACTTATCAAGTGCTATTTCTTCAAACCCCACGTTAGTCCATTTTGGTTCTCATAATACTTTCTATTATATAAGTATTAGTTTACATATATTCAGGATTTACCCCAAGACAGATGCAATTCAGACTCATCATTCAATAGTAAACCCATCTCCTTTGAATATAAGTGTGCTCTTTTCCCCTGGTAAGGGTATCACAAGCCATTCATTCACTTCAAATCTCAATTTGTGAGTCATTGTCTACTCATCTGTGTCCCTCATCCTTTCCCCCAACCACCACATCCAAATTGTCAAATTCTGGGATTCCTCTTCTATGATATTTCTTTCACTTCCACCCCTCCTTTCCTTTCCTACCAATCTTCTGGATTTATTGAACCTTCATTTCTCTCTACTCCTAAACTATCTTCTTGCTTCCGGTCTCTAAGCATCAAGGCATCTTCCACCCTACTGCCAGTATGTTGTTCTTCTGGCTTCTTGGCTCAAAACTCCTTAGATTCCCCACTATCTGCAGGACAAAGTCTGGTTCCTCCAGTTACACCTTGCTCAGAGGACAACACTGAATCCTGAAAGCCTTCCATAATCACCTCCATTGGAACCCATTTCTCTCTTCCCTGTGTTAGTTGACTATATCTCTTTTCAGGATAACTCAAAATGTACAAAGGAATTAATGGTAGCTTATTACTGTAGAGATCGCCAAACATTTTCAATGCTCCGCTTCATGTTTAAGTTTCCCAACAAAGTGATCTCAGTAGGCAGGCAGGTTTGTTTCCCCATTTTTTTAAGGAAGGAAACCCACTGAAGTTAGAGAGGTGAGGGAGTAACCCAAGATTACACAACCAGTAAGTGACCCAATTTCTGGAATCTTTCCATATTAATAAAATAAATGTTCCAATAAAAATAATAATATCCCCAGTGCCTAGAACAGTGCCTGGCATATAATAGGTGTTAACAAATAAATATTGAATGAATGAAGCCACATAGCTGAGGACCTATTGAATATCATGACAGGTGTATGAACTGGTTTCACTAGACAATGAGCAGTCACTGGATCACATGAGCAGGAGTGGTGCAGGTAAATTTGAGAGGACAATTAGGAAGTTATGTGGAAGTGAGGAAATACAACCTTCATAGAATGTGATAGTGAGACCCAAGATAAAAAGTGGAGAGTGAGAGAAATTTTAAAGAAAGAGTTAAGAATTATTACTTCTTGACACTGATTGAATGTGAGGGCCAACGGAGAGGCTGAGCCAAGCATCCAGCCCTGGTTGTGGCCGTGGGTGGGGCCCACACCAGAAAGAGATAAGCCTAGAACAGGAGTTGTTTCCCTTGAATGCAAATGAGGCGTTATCTGGGCGAAGTCCCTTGTCATCTGATGATACTATATATTGTCTTATACTCTTTATTGCATCTGTGTCTAATTACTCACATGTGAAAATGTTGTTTTCCTGTATCTTTTAATTCTTTATTGTTCCCATGGCACCTAGCCCACTGCTATGCGAAATGTAGACACTCCAAGAAGTGTGGAAATTGATTAATTGGAATATGCTAGAAATACTATGCTATTGAATTATGCTGCATCTTTTATGAAAGTTTAACTTAAGCACAAGTTGTACAACTGAAAATATTATTTTTCAAAACAATAACTGATTTCACAAGTACTGGCTGCATTTTTCCCAAATGCATTTTACCACCGACGCTTTTTTTAAAGTGGAGTAGAAGTGTAATGAACAGTACAAACTAACTTTTCCATAGAGAAAAGGGTGCTTGAATTTTAAAGACGATTTTTTCAAATTTCCCAGGAGTACTAAGATAAACATTTAAACTTCCTCAAGCTTTATAACAAAGAAACTTTCAAGTCATGAAGCAATGAATAATCTCTTTCTCCTCCCTTTTGTAGCCAGAGTAGAATAAAGTGGCTGGATTATTGCTCCCAGTCATGTGATTATAACTACAATTTCTACGGAACCAAGACCTTTTCCTCAATGCTTATTTTCATTGTACCAATGTCAGGAATGTAGGATTTGCTTAAATTAAATTAAGATAATTTATAAGTTTAAAATCTGGGTCTTGTAAATAACTGAAAAAGATTAGTGACTTTTTGGTGATATCAGTAGTGAATTAACCCAGTGGTTGATAGTGACCGTCTGATTGAATTCACCACAGATTTTGAGTGCATTGTAGGTGCGAGGCTGCTAGTACAATGGGGCTCCAGAAGTGAGTATGACAGGACCTGAAGTCCCCGGGGCCTTAACATCCTTAGGATAAGTCAGTATAGTGTATAGTGAGACAAAATGCAATTGATGACTAGGAAAAGGAGGGAAATTGTAACCAAAAGAGCCACTAAAAAAAAGGAAGCAAACTCATGAAGAACATGCAATTCAAGCTGTTCCTGGAACATCAAACAACCAGATGGGGGCGCGGTATTCTGGCCATAAAGACAGTGTAAGCGGAGGATCAGAATGTGGGGAATCTAGAGTGTGCTAGTCTGATGTGGGTGGAACCTAAAGGACTCTGAGAAAGGCAAAAGGAATAAGTGACCAAAAAATAAGACAGGAGCAAGCAGATTGTGGGAGATTTTCTGTGCCATGCTGAGGAGAGTGAGTTTTCTTTTATATGCCGTTAGAAACCTTCTGACATTTTTGTTTTTTGAGAAAGAGGTGACAAGATCAGATCTATGCTTGGCTAAAATGACGGAAAGTTACTATTAGTGAGGTAGGTGTGGTTTTCACACTAGTCTTTAAGAGTAGAACCATTATTTTGTCAAATGAAATAAGGAGCTTCAATATATAAAACAGAGTTGCCTGGCTGAGTCTGGGGAGACCTGGAGGGTGGGCTGAGCACTGTGAGCCCCAAGGTGGGCCCTGAGGCTCTTACAGGTGGGGCTGGTGAGGGAGGTAAGTGATGGAAACCAGAGGCTACCATGGAAATCAACAGAAATGAGACTAGGGGCCAGGACTGGCTTGGAAAAAATGGCTTGAGAGGGAGCCAGGCCAGAGCATCATGATTTGGTGACTGATTCCAATGGAGGAGGTTAGGGAGAGAAAGGAGGCAGAGGAGTTTCTGATGTTTCAGGTTGGAGCAATTGGTAAGGGGGCAATGGACTGCGTAAGATAGGAAATACAGGCGACAGAGAAACAGGTCTTTACAAATTGTTGAGGAATTAGACGTTGGACCTGAGTTCACAAGGTTTGTAGACTAGTGGGTGTCAAAATTCAGTTAAATATTGGCAGCTTCACTCAGTGATTTGAACATGCTAAATATCTGATTGCCCAAAATCATGTGCACAGTCCAGGTTTAAGTAAGGTGATTTGTTTGTATTTATTGCTTTTTTTCCTTTAATATATCCTGGAGCTTTGTTAACCTAATTTTTTATACCAACATTTCAAAACAACTTAAGAAAGTATTAGAGAAGAGTCTTGACACCTGGCATATGATCCAGGCTGATGTAACAAATTTAAAAATGTGTTTTCATGGGCAAATTAAAAATGTGCGGCTTAGAGAATAGTTGAAACTCCATATGCCTCTTTTGGCCAACACAGTGATGCAGCTTGCAGAAATATAAATGAACATTCAGAAATTGGAACCGTGCCTTTGTCTAAAATCTGGGCCATATTTCAGCCTTTCTACACTCTGTAACCTTTCAATTAGCCATTACCAGACTTAAGCGTAGAAGCATTTAGCTGTGCTGGCTTCTTCATCCTGTCTATAGCTGAATCAGACACCATGGCTAAAGAGAGGCAGTGTTTTTTAACAGCCTTTATGAAGAGACTTATGTACCCCAAGATTCTCTTATTTCAGGAAGCTGTTATGGAGAACAAGGCTCTAAATTGTGAATACTTATTAGACACTATAAATCATTTTGCCTTGCAATAAACATCAATTAAATGTACTTCACGTGCCACAACGCATGGAACAGATTGATTCTGTGGATAGTCCTGCGTTACTTACATTCAGGGGTATAGAAAAAGAATACCCACTAAATTAACATTAGCTTAAGAAAAATGAAAACTTCTGGAACAATTACAGTTTTTCTGTTTTGACTGAAAGGGAAAAAATGACCTTTGTTCCAGGAGATGTGTCTTGAACAATGCTATGCTGCATGAAATTGAGAAATTGCCAACGTTCCCAACCTGACGGATAGTGTGCGTGAGATCTTAGTTCTGCTTCATTAGGCTCTCGTGAATGAGTGGTAAATTTTCCCTATTTATACATTTTCTGTCAGGACATGATAAACATAGCCTGCCTAGCACATGTTTTTGCTGCTGCTTTTTTATTTATATATTGGGTTGCAGCTTTGACAAAGAGTTTATTCCTGGATTGAATAAATAGCCTCTTTTTCAAGTATTTAAGTAGGTATTAGCAATAGGTAAAAGTATACACTTACTACTTTTTATAATGTCACACTTTAAATACCGGTCTTTAAAGGTTGTAATTTTTCCAAGAGTGAAAATAAGCTTATATTTAACTGGTTTCTAACTTTCTAATGCACAAATGGTAACATGCTGGAAATGAAGCTGAATAGAGAGGCATTTCCCAAATGGTATGTTTTCTGGTTCATTTTGAACGAAGCAAGTCTGGAGAAAGTGAATTGTTCACAGATGAATTCACTTGGATTTTATTTTGGGAAAAAATTTAAAGCAAGCTGTCTGTACTAGTCTTCTTAGAGCCTAACTAAATACATGTCTGAAATATCCAAATGTGTCTTAGAAATTTTGGAAGTATAGTATTTTGCAATTAACATGTTACTAATAATTGTATAAACGTACCTAATGTTCACAAACTCTATGTGAGTGAGTGTGTGTGTGGGTGTGAGATTGGAGAAGGAGGGAGAGACGTGTTATCCTATAACTACACTGTTACTTTCTTGCATTCTGCTGTGCTTTCTTGAGTGGCAAAGAACAGAGTAGAGTTATGTCTAGCTGTAAAATGCACATCTAAGCTCTAGATGAATACGTTCATGGAGATGTGGCTGTCGTGAGTAGACACCTTCGTGTTGCTGGACTGAGGAACGAGAAGGTGGACGGCAAGGGTTCATTGGAGTTTCAAATGGTTCAGTCGACGCCTTTGTCTACAGGGGGCTCGACTACTTTTGTGGCTGTCCTTCTCAGGCACAGCTAGGTAGCATCTCCTCTACACTGGATGATGTTCTGCAGTTTCCTGTGTAATAAAGTGGGCACTTTCCCGGGGCCTTGACCTTTGGAGAGATCCCAGTCATTAGACCGGGGCTGCAGAGAGACAGCCCACATTCTTATGCCAACCAAACAAATGACAAGCACAAAAGCAAAAGCAGCCCCTGAGCTGCATGGGCACAGCTTCCCTAAAGAGATAAGGGAGGAGGTTCCTGACAACCCCCCTCCACATGTCACTCCTGAGTGATAGCTTACCCCTCCACGCGGGTCATATAGATATATATTAACCAGGTTTTACCCATATAAAATATTGAGGAATGACGTTGAAATGGTCCTTTGCTTGTTTCCTGACCTTTAAAAATCCTGTCTCAGGGGCCAGCCCAGTGGCACAGTGGTTAAGTTCGCACGTTCCGCTTCTTGGCGGCCCAGGGTTCGCCGGTTCAGATCCCGGGTGCGGACATGACACTGCTTGGCAAAAGCCATGATGTGGCAGGCGTCTTACATATAAAGTAGAGGAAGATGGACATGGATGTTAGCTCAGTGCCAGTCTTCCTCAGCAAAAAAAGGAGGATTGGCAGTAGATAGCTCAGGGCTAATCTTCCTCAAAAAGATCCTGTCTCACCTTCAAGACCTAATTTAAATGCCACCTGCTTCATGATGTCTTCTCAGAGCCCTAAATAAAATAAATGGATTCTCCTCCAAAAATCCATAATATTGTCTGGGGCTCTCTTATTGAACTCTTAGCAGGTGCTGTGTATTTTAATTGAGTGTGGGTCTGTCTTTGTCCTCTGAAGCAGGACTTGTCTCTTTCATATTTGTTTCCCTCCCCGACCCCACCCCAAATCCCATAGAGGAGAGCTTTGCACATAATAGATGTTCAGTAAAATGTCATTCACGTTCACATTCAATATTAACCTCACACTGTGCTCACAAGCATTAGGCTTTGATAATAACACTGATTACATTCAGTCTGATAGGACTACGCAGCGTCTGTCTTTTCTGCCAACTAGTAGTCCAGGTAACCTTCTAACTTGATTTTTCAAATCTATTCAAGATTAAATACAAGTAAATGAACTTCTATGCTGAAAGGTCCTTGAGGGAAATATTCACTTCATATATCATTTTTGTATCCCACAGAGTTGCTTAATGCAGGGCTTTTAATAAAATAGATATTCAGTGTTTGCAGAACTAAATTGTTAAGTCAGGAATACCTATAAAACTCACGTGGAGTTTCTTGACTGCTGAGCATGCCTTTCTTATGTAACTTTCTCATAGAAAGTTAATGTACCAGGAAGACTTCATTAAGTTTTCATTATGCTTTAACTCTAAAAAGGTATTGACATGGTTTAGAAGTCATTGATCATTAGTCACAAGATGCTGCTAATCTCTCTACCTGAGTAAGACAAATGAAGCTATCCAGGTAAAAAATTGGTCATCACTTAGTCATTCCTTCAGAAGAATTCCTAGATATATTTAAGGATATGCATACAATGACCTCTGCCTGGATTCCAATATCTTTCCTAGCCAACCTGTGAAAAAAAGGCAGAAATGTTGATTGTCAAACTACTAAATTGAATAAAAAATAATTGACTTTTTTTGGGGGGAGGGGTTCTTTGCAATAGAGAGAATATGTCACAAAAAATTGGTGAATACAATTATGTATTGGTAATTCTGTCAATTTTTTAAGAAATTGGTCTTATAAAATAAGAAAACACAACAATAATAATAATTACCAGTGATATTAACAAGCGCAATTGGCTAGGTGTAAAAGGACTTAGGGTCTGTCCACTGCCAGACTCTGGGCTCATCCCAGTTTCCTTATGGCCAAGATGGGCTCACATACCCTGAGATCACTTCTAGCATTAATGGGCACAGCCCAAGATTCCTTGCCACCCCACTCCCAAATACATGTTCTTAAAGAATATCTTTGGGGGCTGGCCGGGTGGCATACCAGTTAGTCCACATGCTCTGCTTTTCTGGCCCAGGGTTTGCCAGTTCATATCATGGGCACGGACCTATGTGCTGCTTAGCTGCTTATCAAGCCATGCTGTGGCAGGCATCCCACATATAAAATAGAAGAAGATGGGCAAAGATGTTAGCTCAGGGCCAATCTTCTTCAGCAAAAAGAGCAGGATTAGCAGTGGATGTTAGCTCAGGGCTAATCTTCCTTGAAAAAAAAAAAAAAGAATGTTTAATTACATCATTCCTTGCCCAAAAATCTTCAGTAGCTCCCAATTGTCTATACATTTATAAGAACAGGTATGATTAGCAAGTGTTTTAAGATTTCAGTGCTGTGATCAAACCCACCTTTCTCTTAAGCTATATTTCCCAATTCTCCCAAATATACAAATGCCAGACTGGGCAACTGGCTGACTTCTGACTTTATTTTGCACTTTACCCATTTTATATTCTCTGCTGGAAACGTTTTTTCCACCTCAGAGATGCCTCCCCAGCCCTGAAGTCATTCCTGTGTTCCGCAACTATACTTTCTCAAAGTCCACAATACTCCTAGGTTATAATGAAGTTCTTCATACTTTGACACAGATTTATGCAGATTTTTTGGGCTCATCCACATATTTTAATCTCCTTGAAAGAAGGAGCCCTGTCTTGGATTCTTTGTTCCTCCCACTATTTAGTACAATGCCTTATTCATTTTTTATCTAAACCACATAATCTTTAAATAAACACAGGAGAACCCACAGCACCTTGGAGAGCACACTACCTGCAACAGATGTATAGAACCAGATAATCGGAATATTGTATGGTGACCACTACATTTATATCCAATATGTGACTCCCTTGATAAATCAGAGAGTAGAGTGCACTGTGATAGATTTAAGTTTAAACAGAAATTGGGGGTTACTCACACTCATTTTGCGTTAAAGTAAATTTTTGTTTCCTATTCCTGTTGAACTGATCATCAGAAAGCACCTGCGGGCCAGCCCAGTGACGTGGTGGTGAAGTTTGCGTGCTCCACTTTAGCAGCACGGGTTTCGCAGGTTCAGATCCCATACGCAGACCTGGTACTGTTCATCAAGCCACACTGTGCTAGCCTCCCACGTAAAATAGAAGAAAATTGGCATAGATATTATTTCAGTGACAATCTTCCTCACAAAAAAAAAAAAAAAGGCAGCACCTGGTCTTAGACACAGTCTCTGATAAGATGGAGGGCGATATACTTTCCCTCCGGTAGTTAAAGATCTTGTGACAGTAAGATATGGTTTAGTCATTTAGTCATTTCCATCTAACAGGAAGCTCTAATATAGCCAAACATAAGGGAGCTTCTGGGAGCCCAGCTAACCCCAAGAAGATACCACTGCTCTAGGGCACAGAGAACAACCAGGGCTCTCATGGCTTCCAAGGTGAATCTATTGTGAATGCTGAATTGCATCTCCAAGAAGACCATGGGAACAGAATTCAGTTAATTCCAGTAGGGGCTGCTTTGTCCTCCACACTCCATAACACCAGCCATGTTCAGCTAGAATAGCCAAGCGATTGTGTGCCAGCATAGTCTTGAATGAACACAGGAGCAAAACACATTCAACAGATAATGGAACTGGCTCTTCTCAGAAATCTAGCTGAATGCCAAGAGAATTAGCCCAGTTCTGGGCTTCCACTGCACTAGCTTCCAGAAAAAATAGCATGTGGCTCTCATTTGTCGGTCAACTCTATAAAACAGAAGAGCTCAAGTGCAAGTGAACAGAATGGCCACCTGTGCCTACTCACCATTCTCATTATGATGCCATTCAGTGGAGTCATTCATTCAACAGTGTCTGGGGAAGTGCCAGTCTAGACATGGGATCAAAATACTTAGAAAATTATAAACAATTAATATGCATTCTGAAATTGTAGTTGTCATGGGGGTTTTTCCTTAAGCTTTTTTTTGGTATATATTGTTGCTTTTTCTCTTCTGAATTTAAGACATATTTTGCTGTAGGGTTTACATATGAGAATTAGTAAATAAAAACAGCCAAGGGCTAACTTACATATTTTTCTCTTTAATCAGTCATCTGGTGAATTCACTTATCACTCTTAGGAAAAGTAAAGACAGCATGCGATAATGCAGATGTTACGTGATAACTGGAGCCTGTTTAGAACCATGTAGGTTGAATTTTATTGGTAAATTAGTGAATGAATTTTATGGTGTCTCCTTTACTTCTTGTCCACTAGGATAGTGAGTGAGTGTGAATGGGCAACTGTCACACCCTAGAATTATCCTTCTTTCTCTTTAAAGGAATGAGAAGGACTTATAGACATCTACTTACGTCGTTTGTCCTCTGTGTTGTGGGGGAAGGAGGGACCTTATATGTACAAGAGATGAATATGTTTAAATTATGACATCCAAACACATCCATAAACAACCAGAGATTTCACTTCTAACTCACTACACATCTGGTAATTAAAGTTATCTTTCTCTTGTTCTAAAATCTTTTCTTCTAAACCAAGAAACTTAAGAAAATGTGCATGTTTCTGAAAAATTGGTTGACTAAGAAAAGCTGTTAAAAGAAGAGATATTATGTTATCACAATTAGTAATGGAAAGCCTCTGTGTTGAAAGAGATAGAAAATATGCTCATTTGCTTACAGTTAGATTAATATAATAATAACATCATTTGTAGACTCTTTTTGTGTTCTGGCAGTTGTTCCTCTTTAACTTAGCCGCTGTTCTGCCTCTTTCTTGGCAGATCCCACTGCCATAGTCTTGCTTTATATCTGGTGAGTTGTAGCCCTGACTGGTTCCGCTCCCTGCCTCCAGTTCATTGTGGCATTGGGGATGAAGATGAGAAGAATATGAGAAATATTTACTTAAGACTATTTTGATTTCCTGCCAACTGTTAATTTCTAGAATCTCACCCAGTGATACTTAAATATAGCTTAAGTTATAATGCTACAGTATTTGGACAAAATATATGCATGACTGTTTTTAGTGTTCTTGTTAAAATAGACTTGGTTTCAATGCCATTATCAGTTCATTATCAGTGTATTGTTTGTTTCATTGTCCAGCACAACTGTCTGATAAAACCCTTAATTATTAAGTATCTGATAATACTATCCAAACTGCTTTAATTACAGCACATTTTGTGCCTTGTTTTATTACATTTCATGCCAGAATGAACCTGGCCAGGATCTTTAATAAGGCCATATTAAATCCAGGCTAGAGGTTAAAACTCATGAGGCAGCCTTGATTCTCTGCCTATTGTGTAGAGAATCTCATCAGAAAAGCCCCAAACTTCATTAAAGCCCGCTGGATGTGGGCCCTCCTATATTGCCATTTACTTTAAGGGCTATCACTCAGGGGCAATTATTGGTGTGCTCCTCATGATCCCTGTTATATTAAGGCAATTTCTACACCTAGGTTAGGCATTAATACCGCCATTATCTCCAACACAAATCCCCTGACAGTTAGAAAAGCAGGAGAAATTACAGACAGATTAATCTCTAGTGCCCGTCCAAAAAGGAAAGCCTTCCCCCAGAGGATAGGGAAGGCTATGTTGAACTCAGTTAAGCTGTGTGTTAGATGTAATGAAAAAGAGCCCCCTGTGCCTGCCTCTGTCGGAGACGTTAGATGACCCTTTCTCAACGTGTCAATATCCCTTTTGGGCTTTTCTTCTCTCCATTCCTACTAGGCTTCTCTGAGTCTTATGGCATCTTTAAATAATTATGTTTGTGCTTCAAAAAAGAGAGAGAGAGAAAACAACTAAGCTTATCCATGTGGGAAGGATGGACAAAGTAATCCATTTCATACAAAAGGGAAAAGAAAAAGAGAGCCCAGTGTTTTCACAAATCTTTTATATTTCCGGTGTGTTTTTCCAGATGTGTTTGTGGGTCTCGCCCCATGAACCATGCTGAGAAAAGCAGATCATAGAGTAAGGACAAAGAATCCCACTATGCACAAAGGAGGAGGAAGACAGGATGAGGCAGCAAGTTGGCAGGTCGTCCCCAGTGCACCCTGCTTCGCCTGATAAGGATACCTTTGACAGTGGCTGATGCTGCTGTTGACGCACCTCTATGCTTTCCACAGAATCCTGGGGTTTGGAAAAGGAATGATAAGGAACACAATGAATAACTAACAAAGCTCATTTGATGAATGCAGCCATTTGCATTACAGCACAAAATAGCTTCGCTCCTGATGGGAGAGTGGCATACCTAACCACAAATATTATTTATATCTGTCAATGACATATAAGGGCAATCGTAGAAGGAGCAAGAGTTTGGTAGGTGGGAAGTTTTAATTCATTACATTATAATAGTGTAGAAGACATTGACCCAGAAAAGAATTTTTTTAGTGTTACTGGTCTCAATAACTAATGAGTTTTTCTGGTTTTGAGGGAAAATATTTGTAATAATAGTACATCCTCTCAAAAACCATTATAGTTGAAATGAATATCCCATGTGTTCTTTATATAAAGGTATTAAGGGCTGATTCACAGTTGAACTGTCTGCCCCAATGTTACAGAAATGCTGTTTCATCTCACTTTATTCCTATCCTACTCAATAGGGCAAAATGAAAGATTTTTAGTGTATGAGGTTGAGTGTGAGGGATTTGGGGATTCTAAACTCTTTCAGAGGAAGTAATTAAATATCGTTGTCACTATGATGCGGTTTAGCCATTTGCCCAGAACATGGCAGTGATTTGCAGGTTCAACTCATCCATTCTTAACTTACCACAAACCAGAAGTATAAAACTGTGACCTAGAGCCAGCCACGAGCTGTAGCTTCCGCCCTCGTTTTTCTTTTCTTTACTTTTTTTTTCTTTTTCAAAGATTGGCACTGGTGAAACCCTGGGCCCCCAAAACAGAGCACACAAACTTAACCACAGGGCCACGGGGCCAGGGCCCGCCCCCTCGTTTTGGTCTACTGCCTCTCACCACTCATACTCTAGAATGCCTCAGGGGACTCAGCACTTTGTGGCCGAGTAAAAGCTAATAGCATAAAGTGAGAAATCACTTATTCCGCAAATCATTCCTAATTCATCATTCGTTCCCTTTTTTTGTTGGTAAACTACTTGCTATTCTGATGGAAAAGTTCTTTTCCCTTTTAAACTACTTAGTGTATACCTTCTGTAATCTTTGATATTTTAGCATTCATTCAACAAACATGTATGAACACCTACTAAGTGCCAGGCATTGCATTTTCTTGATGGAAAAATAGAGATAACCTTCCACCTCTAATAGAAGAGGAAACAGTGTATAAATATTTGAAACCTCATGTGAGGGATGCTGTCATTGAAGTACAGGCAAAGTACCAGGAGAGCACAGAAAAGAAAGGGACAATTTCAGAGAATATGCAGCTGATCCCCAGAGATGTGGAATCTAAAAATGAGTCAGTGAATATTTAGAAAGACATCACAATTTAATTCTCTATCGCTTGGATAAAGTGATTGGGTCGTAAGAAATATTTGGAAAAATCTTCCATGGACTTATGTGGACATTAGAAAGAAACTCTTTCTCACCCATAGAAATGAGAGAATATTTTCCCCTTAAAAGACTCCAGAGTATTGTTGCCCTCTGTATAGCAAACCCCAAAATATTGAGTTGAATATGACCTAATTAATTTCAAAGATAGATCTTCTTGGCTGAACTTTAACTAAAAGGGAAACCACCAGGAAAACTAACATGTCAATTTCCTTTGCTTAAAAATGTACCTTCTTTGCTCTCTCCTGTCTGTCCATTGCAAAGATATATTCTTAAACAATAACTACACTTTCGCAAGTAAATTCTTTTCTTGTTTCTTCCTTTTGAGTTGTAGGAACTATAATCAACATTTTTTAAACTTTCTTTCTCCCCCCCCCGACAAATGTAACATACACGTATTAGACCGTAACCTTTGCATGAATGCATAGCATACAAACTAAATGTATTTCAGAATCTCTCCCCCTCATCTACAGCGACGAATTAGAAAGTCACAATCAGTTCTATCAACCTAGTAAACCTCTTTTTGTTCCCTTTTGTTTTTTGCCTTCGATTTTTGTTGCTCAAATCATCCGATCGTGTAGTCATAGCCATCCTTTCCTCCATGACTTTGTGGTACTAGTTTTACTGAATATTACACCACGAGATACTAGATGAAGTATTTCTCTTCAGATTTCGTGGCGGCATTTAGAAAACTGACTTTTCTTCTACATATCTTAGTAGCATCATTTTGCCTGAATAACCAGCTAAAGATAAATGGATTTAAAAAAAGGTATGCTAAGAATACTTGAGGTATTACGAAAGTAATACTATATTTAGCGAAAGAACTAGACAACTTGATAATAACCAAATGTATAATATCAAAGAACATCAAGTTACCTTGTTGCTAGTGGCTTATTCCACATGCATCTTACTCTGTATGTGCATAATTATTTTCTAAATTCCAACTTGGCTGTAAGTGAAAATAAACAGAGAGTTAAGTTGAACATGGTGATTTGTGTTGTGTTCCCTCTACTAAGTAGACTGTCGTAATTTTTGAAAAATTTCTGCCTAAATTTGGATATTTTTTCTTTTTCCTACACATCAATCAATCCAGACCCATTTCTTGCTGTTGTTAGTGTGTCTCTGATACTTGTATGCCACAGACTGGAAAACCAGATCCAAAGCTTGTTTTACTAGCCTGTAAGAGTAGATAGAGTTGGATGTTATAGATTCCCTCTTGCATAAAACCCTGGCATTTGGCACTAGGAGTCTTTGACATTTATTTTGACTACTTGAAGGCCTTTACAAATGTGTTTCTGGGTCTCTACTACGTTTTATATGGATTAATTTGCCAGAAAGTTTACAAATTTCTTTTAGATTTTTGGACGCAATTGAGATCTCTACCTACAATCTTTCACCAAGTGACATAATTAAATAAATCACCCTCATTCTTAGTAAATTTGTGATAGTGGTGATAAGAAAGGTCAAAATTGTTTTGCTAAAGATCCTCTGCAGGAGAGAAAAAAATTAACTTGGAATTGGATGCTCTCTTTTATTGATGGGAGACCTTCCTCCATGTGATTCAGGGACCCGGGCTCCTTCTATCATCCTCTGTGGCTTCACAATCTCCTGCTTCCAGCCAACAGAAAGGGCAAGACAGGAGAGTGGAAAACCCTACCCGCTTCTTAAAAGTCCTGACCAGAAATGATACAGATGCTTCTGCTCTTACTCTGTTGTCAAGGATAAGCCAGGTGAACATACATGGACACAGTGGGGGGATCAGGAAATATAGTCCCTGGCTCAGCAGTACCCCCAGCCACAACCTCACATGGGGACAGCAGGACTTTATGGTAGGTAACTAGCCACCTCAGCCGGAGGTAATAAGCAACCTAGAAGTTGGGAAAATGACAGATAGATAGGAATACACAGACACATACACAGAGAAAATCTGCTAGCTCCACCAATATGCAAATTACCTACTTAACAACAATCCTGATTGAGTTAATCATGTTCAGTTATGTGTTGCTTAATGACGGGGATATGTTCTGAGAAATATGTCATTAGGCAATTTTGTCATTGTGTGAACATGATAGAGCGTACTTACACAAACCGAGATAGTACAGCCCACTACACACCTAGGCTGTATGGTGCCAGTCTTATGGGACCGCTATCCTGTATTGGCCCATCATTGACTGAAACATCATTATGTGGTGCATGACTGTGCTCTGAATATTATTTTCAGTAATGGTGATGGGTTAAATGACCTCTCTCCCAATAAGAAAGTTGCACATGCAGAGCTATGGTGACAGAGAAACTTTCTTAGTGACAAAGTGTACCCATATGGCAGCCTGCGTTAAATAACTCAAATGTTATCAAAATATGCAAATGTCCAAAGAATAAGAATAAGTTTTTAAACCAATGCCGTGGTCTTTTTCTTCTCACTCTTGGTGAAGTTATTTGAATATATTTACTGGTTTATTTGATTTTGCTATTTATTGTCACATATAACAGGTGGTGTCAAGGAGAAATGTGAAACTCAGTCAATTTCTAGAGGAAATTATTTCTGATGCCATATCTGAAAATACACCAAGGTAGCTGAATTTAGCTTTAAAAAAGGATTTACTCTTTAGTTTGGCAGAGAGGAGGACTTATCTATTGATTTGTCTTTTGTATAACTGCCTTGTAGATAGTAGGTATTTAATAAATATTTGATGAATTTAAGTAGGCCTTTTGATGTTGTTGATGATGATGATTGTGATGATTTTTATACAGAAACTCAGAGATAGTTGTATGGATTAATGAATGCAGGTTGAAATTGTTTTAGCTCTTATAATGAACTATATCATCATCATAATAATCATTACTATGATTATTATAGAGTGATGATTATAAACATAAATCATTGATAAAAATATGCCAAGAGTATAGTTCATTTAAAATAAAATGTGCTGCTTTTATAAAAATTTCTTTATAGAGGTCAATTTGCTTTTTTAAGAATACGTTTTAATATTTAAGATCCCCTTGAGCATAATTAACTATTTCTCATAAATGTCAATATAATTGATAGGTGACAAATGATATCATCAGTAAGTCAGTTCGAGTAATAAAAAGTGCATACATTTAATAACTGTTATTCTGTAATCATTATTAAAAAGAACCAATTCTATCTGAGATATTTTATATTACACAAGACTATTTGTTGATCAACTGTGACAAAAGATGATAGACACACTTTCATGGATATATATTTTTTCTAGGGCACATTTTACCTCCTCAGGAATATTAAAAAGTGATTCACTTTGGTTCAAAGTATTTTAAAAAGAAGTGTTCTGGGCTCGTTGCCTCCCTTTTTACCACAATTTATATTAAAATAAATTAGCCTGGGCCAGCCCCGTGGCTGAGTGGTTAAGTTCATGCGCTCTGCTTCGGCAGCCCAGAGTTTCGCCGGTTCAAATCCTGGGTGCAGACATGGCACCGCTCATCAGGCCGTGCTGAGGCAACGTCCCACATGTCACAACTGGAAGGACCCACAACTAAAAATACATAACTATGTAACAGGGGGCTTTGGTGAGAAAAAGGAAAAATAAAATCTTAATAAATAAATAAATAAATTAGCTAAAATTTATTGAGTTTTTACAAAGTACCAGGTGTCTCTCTAAGAGTTTTAAGTATATTAACTCATTTGGTCTTCCCAATAGACATATGAGAAGGTAGTAATATTAGTTCCGTTTTAACAATGAAGACACTGAGGCATAGAACAGTTAAATAACTTGCCCATAGTCATCATACTGCTAGCTAGTGGGGTAGGACTTGAACCCAGGAAGTTGAACACCAGAGACCTTGCTCTGAGCCACACTAAAGCTGCCTCTCTACTTAGAACAACCAAAATGTCGACTTTAAGATTTTTTTTACATTGGTTTTTGCAGTGTATCTAAGTAAGCCTGATATTACTGAGCAACCAATAATCGAATGGAATGCATATGTAGTTCATTACCACATATAAAAGACAGAAACAATAGTACCCATTTTTCCTCTTGATTTGAAAAATGCTTTCAGTTTAGAGGACTCTCAGAACAATTGATGCTTAAGGAAAGAGAAAGAAAGTTGAGAGCTATTTTAATCAGGCTTATAACATAACTAAGATGGTAGATTTTTTTTAAGTAAAGCATCCTAGAAAAGGCTAAAAATATACTCAATTGAACTATTTGAAATTACCATTTTTTATGGGTCAAAAATGGTCATATCTTGGCAATTCTATATGATTCCAACCATTGCCAACTGAATACCACAATTATTTATGAAAGAGTAGGTCAGAAATTATGATAGGAGAGATGCAAGGATTCAAAAGGAGTAATAACGTGGTCCTAGTCTTGAGGGCTTACAGTGTGAGTGTAGGAACAAGACATATGTACCTGTAAGTGTAAATCATACCACTGAGGAGATCTTACTGAATAAAATCGAATCTATGCTGGGCTCAGAGAGCTTTCTCTACAAAACCAATAGAGGCACAGGGCAGGAATGAGCTCTTAGGCTTTCAGAAAGGGGCCTGCAACCTTAGTGGACCACCCAAGAACCCTTTGATTGCTCCTGCCTTATTTCAGTAAATTCTGCCTTTGGGCCCTGCAGAAACTGCACACACTCTTGGGTTTTTCACCCTGCTTTAGGCTTGTACTCCTACCAACATCTGTAGTTATACATGTACCCTCTCCAGGCCAGGCACTGGTGACCTGCCCCAGTCCCCAGCCATTGCCTCTGCCTCCAGCATCTGACCTTTGTCTCTATCCCCTGTATTCAGTGGAGCTGTCCCCAGTACCCATGCTGATACCTAGATATAAGACTCAACCTACCAAGTGGCCAAGTCATAAATATTTTATAATAAAGTCTTTCAAAGTGACCAAAACAGTATTGTAATTTTAAGGAGAGAGAGCCTTTGAGAATCAGAGAATTTAGAGAAAACTTCATTGACGTGGATAAGTCTTGAAGGGAGATTTGAGCAACTGATAGAATTTGGATGAATGGAGAAGTAAAAGGATATTCAAGCTGTGGAAACAGTGGAGTGAAAAGAACAACGCAGAGGAGCCCATGTCCTGCAGAGGGGATGAGGAACGTACTGCTGGAATGAAGATTTCATATAGTCAGACGTGAGAGAAGATGAATTAGAACAGTTTGTGTCAAGTCTTCAACATCGGGGTAAGGGCCTTGAGTCACAACCAATAGTCACCACCTTGTACTGAGCACCTGCTGTGAGCCGGTTACTTGACTTATGACTTCTCCACTTTTAGCAAATCAGAAAAATCAGTTATCAATTACACAGAAAGAAGCTGAGATCCAGAGAGGATAAGTGTCTTACGAAAGGTTAAATTTTTAAATTCTTTTTAGTTAATCACTTTTAAAGTATTTACTACATAACAGGCTCAGATGTAAGTGTTTAACAAAAATTAACTCATTTAAACTACACAACAATCCAATGAGGCAAGTACTATTATTATTATTCTCATCTTCTATTACAGCTAAATGAGGAAGCCAGGGGTTACCTAATTTGCTCAGCATCTCACAGTTTGTAAATGGTGGAGCCAGTATTCAGACACAAGAGGCCTTACCTCAGGGTCGGTGTTCTTATGCACTCTGTTAACAGTTGTAAAACTTGGGGGCAGTGAGCTACTAAAGGTTTGGAGCAGGATAATGACATAACCGAAGTGGCATGAAAGTATTATTAAATACTTAAATGGGAGGTCAGGTGGAAGATTATATCTATAATTTTAAACTGAGGTGATTCAGGCCTGGATTAGGGCTGTATTGGTGAGGAGAGAAAGAGAAAAAAATGTGAGAAATATTATAAAAGAAGAATAAAGCAGATATGGGAACTAATTAGATATGAAAGATAAGTGTGAAGGTGTGAAGTATGATCCTGAGGATGTATGGCTCCTTAGAAAGAATTGTGATACAACTATCTGAACTAGGAAGAAATTGCAAAAAACATTTTGAGGCAGATTTTGTGCCCAGGCTGGAAAATGCAAGTGAAAACGTCCAGTATTCCAAAATGGAGATGGAAGTTCCCATTTTACATCAGATGTACTTATATTCTGTTCAATAGTGTGTTTCTGTATCTGTTTCTCCTCCCTAGAAGTGATTTCTAGGCTCTCATCCCTGTGAATCCTCAATGCCTAGCACGGTATCTGGTAACATAGTAGATGCTCAATAAATATGATTGTGTGAATGACAAGTATCCAGATCATAATAATAGCTGTGGTCCTGAGTCTCTAGAGAAAATAGTATGGAAATGAGAACCAGATGCCAGCTTTCTTTCTTTCTTCTGGAGATTGTGTTCTCAGCTCTATCTTTTCCTACTAGAATCTAAAATTTGCAACCTGTAATATTGTAGAGGAAAATAAATCACCATGTCACCAACAAGATATTACCTTAGAATTCTCCTAATGGTTTACAGGTTGGAATCAATGCATGTCTATTACTTCCATGTCTTTAATTACGTTTATCTAGAGTACTTGATTGTGAGGCTATAAGTGGTGTGGAGAAGCAAATTCTTTGCAGCTCTAAATGGTATTGTAGGAAACTCACATAAGAACATTCATAAACTGAAAGTGACTTTTATTTCTTGATTGTAAATAGCAATGCGTTTTGACCCCTTCGTCTTCTGAATCGAAACCACCCTGGAAAGTAGATCGATGGCATAGTATTAGCAGTTCAAATTTTATTTATGTATTTATTTATTTTCATACAGAATATCATGAAAAGTATGATTCTTCTTCTATGCTTATAATGTTTGAGATATGTCAGAAACTTGCAATTCCTGAATGGTGTCTTGAACAGAATACTTACAGAGCCTTTTCAGCTTATTCCTCTGTTTTCTTCTTTTGGCTCCCAGGGTATATGTTGTGTGTACCATTCATTTGATATGTGCCACTTAGTATTGTAAGCTATACTTTCATGCATAGAGAATTCCAGCTCGTTGAGGATATTGTGCTTTAAGCTTCTGAGGATTCTCCTTAGCACCTGCAACCCCCTTCCATACACTCCACACGCCTGCGCACATCAAGCATATCCAAATGCCATTAATGGTGGACAGCCTTTCAAGATCCTAAAGTACCTTGAAAGTAGTCTTTTAGTATCCGCTATAAGTCTAACATTTTCCTATGATTATTATGATTGCGAAAGAAAGAAACAAGATTGAAATGAAACTTACCTGTAGAAATGTTGTTATAAAACAAAGTCAGGCTTTTCAGGGGTTGCTCCAATATAATTTCTATGCCTATTTTGTTTCTCTTTACTAGGTTGACTTTAAATTTGTAATAGCTGTTGTTCTTTGCAAAATCGACTGAAACCATTCATTTTCATAGTATGTAGGCACTGCTAAAGAAACAGCATAGCAAACCAGGGGCAGAATCATGATTAGAAATTAAAATTAGGAGATTCGTATCTCATTTTTATTCTAAGTTGTTAGATGAGACCCGAAACAAACTGGTGTTTAAGCACCATCCATTGTGAAACTGAATTAGGGGACCACGCAACTGAAACAGATGACGCTTACACTTAACTATTGCTTCACCCGTGCGGTCCTCCACTAATGTTTGTTTTCCCCAGGAAGAAAGACCTCCCCTTCAGCCTGCTCCTCTCCCAAGAACACACAGAAACCTTTGGTCTACTCTGAGAGCTTTGTTTGCTTGATTTATAAAACGCTCCTCTTATCCAGGTGTTTCACTCTTGCAAGAAGGTGTCACCTTGTTGACAGCCCTGATAGCAAAGGAAAATTGACAAGCCTGAGCACCTAATGTCCTCAAACTACCTGTCAATGATTGTGGTGCCCGTGCCTGTCTGGCAGCATGGATCTCCACTTAAGCATCTGTGGACGCTAGAAAGCAGGACTCTTAATTAGGAAGCTGAAGATGCAAGGCAGGTTGCAATTTCTGCCAAGACATATCTCAGTCAGGTCAAGCTTCCTTCCCATATCCTCACTCTTGCATTTGTGTTTTGTTATTCTGCAGTCCCCCCACATTGTGGGACAAGGAGATTATTTGGCAAACATCTGAATACACAAAAGTCATTTTGCATGAGGAACTTTTAAGCCCCATAAATAACCTCCTACTGAACCAGGATCTCTGACGAATTTCATCCTAATTGCACCTTTTTCTCACTCTACCCCCACCCTAGGACACATGCAGGAGATCTGTTTGCAGCTATCTTTTACATAGAACTGATTGTTTAATTGCAGATTAAAGATTAATGCAAGTATAGTGATTCCATGAGGACACTTCAGACAAAAGCATCCTGCATCAGGCTGCCTGCCTCCATGTTTCAATTTGACCATAAATTTGGCTGGGAATTAAATAGTAAGTAGCCGTGATTGCAGCTCTGGTCTCTGAAGGCACTCACGGGAATGAAAATAAATGAACAGGCTCTCACACAAAGCATGTTTCATTATGGTCATTAGTGGACAGAGTCTCAGCAGTATTGAAGGTGAAATTGTCTAGAAGAGATGTTGGCACGTGTCTGTTAGGAATAGCTGAAAAGTATGGTCAGAAGTCTGGAAGTGGTCTTGGTTGGAGAGGAATTGCAACATACTTTTTGAGTTTTAATTCCTTTTGTTTATTACTATTATTTAAAAGGTTTGAGGCATGAGATACTTATGCTAAATGTAAGCTTATTTCATATAGGTTCAGAATTGGCATGATGTAGAATATGAATATAAATATATAAGATGGTTATTTGGTAATATACCGACTCTGCATAAAACAGCCAAATAAAAATATTAGAGATATATGTGACATCATGAAAAGCCCACAGGGACCTTTACCATATATGTGGTAATTAATATATGTTAATTGGGATTTTGACTTAGGAAATGCTTATCTTTGAATTTCTCTTGTGTTTTTCAAATAAGAGACAGTTTTTCCTTAAACCTTTGGCTTTGTGACATGTTGGCCATTCATTGTGAGTATTCATCATTTTATTGTGTTGCTTATCAGTGAGCAAGTTATCCTACACGACTATAAATAAGATGACAAATCTAGCTGCTTTGGGTTTTTTCTTGACTACTGGTTTTATGCCCCCAAATGGCATGTTTCATCCCATAGGTACTTTGAATGATATTACACTATATTACACTATTAATTATGTGCATTTAAAGATCCCTACACATACCCTATGTTATTTGAGTTATGCTGTTATTTGGGAAGCTGGTTTTTACTCTTTACAAAAGAATAAAAGACCAGAGGCTATTCCTATTATAATATGCTAATATTTTTAAAAACATTCTTACCTATTGATAATTTACCTGAAGCCAAGACATAAGCTAATGTCTGACAAGACACAAACTTTCCCTCCCATTCTCCACAGTCTATGGAAGTCCTCTTACATAAAGGAACAGATACAACTGTGATAAGAACAATGACCCAATAGTGATTGTGTCAAGAAAACTAAAATGTTGTGTAATCATGAGTTTTGTCCTTTAAATAAGAAACACACATATGCACACATTATTTCCTACTGTTCATGATATCCAGGAAGCTCTCCTGGGAAAATTGATGGATCTATGCCAAAGCTTGATAAACTTTTTTGTTAAAATCATATTGCCTCAGAAACATAAATCCAATGCCAAGGCTTAACCATTTGTAGAGATGTTCCAAGTCATAATTCTAAGGGAAAATAATAGTGTGTTTAGTTTCTAATGAGTTAAGAAAATAAGGACCAAAGCAATCCGTACCTCCCTTCCCAAAATAAAAGCAAGTAGTTGTGAAAAAAGTGTTTTTATTTTTATTAGGAAATCCATTCAAATATTGAACCTCACAATTTACCTGAAGATTTCAGAATAAGAAATAATGATGTTTACCAATGGCATATTAATGAGATACATTTGGAGACACTGGCAGTTTAAAAAGAATGTGATCATATCCTGACTTGGACATGGTATATGTTTTCACTTGATACACAGAAAGAATGGCTGACTTCCTCTTGAGATTGGGGCAGTATTGATTTGTCAGGAAACTCAAGTAGATCACACAGTATTTTTTTCTTTCCTTTTTACAGTCCAATAGATCAGTGAATATAGTTATGATAGTATTGTGATAATATATATCTATTCATTTTTACTTGGTTCCATTATTACTTCAAAATTCTTCTATGGCTGAGAGAATGACTGAATAACTTCTCGTGTGCATAGGGTTATTTTATGAAAAAGATTAACCAGCTGCTCACCATTTTCACTGAAGAGTGAGCGAGGAGAAATAGTTTAAACTGAAGTAGCAGGTCTCTAGGTTGTATGGGAATCACCATCATTGACATCATCATCTGTCTGGAGCCCCCCTACGCATTAATTCCTGCTATACACTGAGAAAAGCCCCGCCTCTCTGGAAACGTGGGTAGATGCAAAAGAGGCTTGACAAAAAAATTCCAGACCACCCGTTTGTATAGATCTCTTTATAGAAACGTAAATATAGACATATCCTTTGTTCAAGATATCAATAACAATTTTACATTAAAGAAAATGAGAACCCAGGAAGTGTGAGAAACGCGGGAATTAACATATGCACACATTAAAAACACATTTTCCCTCTTTAAAACCACTCATTTGATCCACCTGACTGTTTATCCACTCTGAATAACTTTGCTATTCAATGTGAGTGAACATCACTGGTCCATAACTTTGTAAAACTAGATCAAATGACATAGTGTAATTTCCATGAACCAAGATGGTTCATCTCTTGTGACCATGTAATTGTTTACATATTTTAAGTCTATGTGTTTCTTGCTTATGATATATTGGTGCAGAATTTTTCTTTTCTAAATTAACTGTTATGATTAGAAGTTCAAGGGTATGATTTTGAATATGTCAGCAATTCCTTATCTCACTCACAATAGCCATCTCTTTTACCAACCACCTGTTGAGAGAGCAGCTGGCCTATTTATTACCTCAATGACCTTGATGTCCTTCTGAGGTAGGACTAGTTTATCGATCCCATTCTAGTTTTGATCCTGTTCACAAGACATATGTGGCTGACAATAGCCCACTGCGAAGTCACCAGATGGCTGGGAGATTTTAGACAGTCAAGTTCAGTTGGAATTGAGATTTGGAATTCTTGGATAAAATTTACTCCCTACCCCTGTTTTTTGTGTCTACCTATTGTACTAAGAATATAGATTTTTCAATGGAGTGGGAGATCTTGCTGAGATTTTGGTCTTTTTAAGACTAATTCTAGACCGAATATCAAAACATCATATACTACAAGGATAT
This sequence comes from Equus przewalskii, assembly GCF_037783145.1. Taxonomy (NCBI): domain Eukaryota; kingdom Metazoa; phylum Chordata; class Mammalia; order Perissodactyla; family Equidae; genus Equus; species Equus przewalskii. Next base: position 61,391,993 of record NC_091835.1, read on the forward strand.
AATGTTATTAATAGTAGGTTTTATTTCATGTCACAGATGCTCTGGGGGAAGGTTTCTACCATGTTTATACCTCTGCACAATATAGCTTTAATGAAGATAATAAACAAAGGCAACATTGCTATTTGTTTCCCAATGTCAGGTTCAGTTACCCAAATAGAAACTTTTATATAAATATTTTATAATTTCTTAACTCCTCCCCTGAAAAATATTTTTTCCAGATAGTCAACATAGAGCAAGATAGAGGAGGAGAAATAGAAAGAGACACTCTACTCAACCCAAATGAGAGCTCTAGATAGGTAATGCTGGTATTCTGTAATACAAGGAACAGATCAAATTTCAACAGGGAATAGAGTGGAGAAGATAGGAGATTTCAAAACATGACCAAATAATTATTTTGTTTGATAGACTAAGAAGGCTCATGATGTCAGGCAAATAAAATATAAAAACCAAGATGAAATCTTAAATTACAGATTAGTATCTTTTTCTAATAGATCGTATTTCAAAATTATCTCCATTTTTATCTCCCTCTGTGTAAATGAAGGCAAGCTGCACATGAAGACATATGCGGTGGTGAGAAGATGTCTCCAAGAACATGTACCCCAAAATATTTTTATCCCACAATTTCTCATAATGCCTCACATTTCCGCCATAGCAGTTGCTCTACTGTGAGCTAAGTTGTGGTCTGTTTCTACCAATGTCACCCATCAAAACAAGAGCACCCCCTCATCATCTCTTCTTTTGTCTCCCAATCTGACCATCCGTATTTAGACATTCAACTGAGCAGCTAGTTTCTCTACCCCTCAGATTCTCTTCCTTCCAGCCCAGCCTATTGAGTACTACCAAATTAATCTTTCTCAAGCATGAAGCAACTTACTCCTCTTTGCTCAAAACCGTATTGCCTATACAACGAAGTCCAATTCATTAACTTGGAATTTAAACTCTCATAATCTACTCGTTACTACCTCTCCCTATTCCTCTACATGAAAACTTGAGTCTGGCAAATTGGTCTTCTCACATCTAAAGTCTTCCTGTGGTCATTGATCCAGCCATCTTTCCCTGTTTTTTCCTTTGTTTTCTTTTGAGAGCATGCTCTTAAAACCCTCCTTCAAAACAAGCTCAAACCTAAGACTTCTGTAAAGTTTTCCCCGATCATCAGTAATCCTGAGTGTTCTTCTTTAAATTCCCATAGCTCTGATTGTTTGTACTACTGTTTTAGCACTTAGAATACACCACATCACATTTTTGTTTATCTTTTTTATGTAGATGTCCTATTTCTCCAAGTAAACTGAGAGACTGTACAGGGCATAAACCATATTTTATACCTATTTGCCTCCCTAGTATCTATTACATTACCCTACATGCATTAGCCATTTACTAGGTGTTTTTGGATGATCAGGATCAATTTACCAGGTTAAGAAGAATGAATTGTTTATAATAATACCTTCTATCTATAGAGGGCCTTTTAGTTTTATCACTTTTTATGCTTTTTGGCTGCAAGTAGCAAAATACCTCACCAAAGAATGGTTAAATATAGGAGTTCAGGTTCATTTTGATCACATCAAAATGTTCCAGAAATAACTGTTCCCAGCCTGCATCAGTGGGTCAATGATATCTAGCCATTGTGTTAGCTTCCCTGTCTTTATCTTAGCCTTCTCTTCATTGTTTCAAATGGCTGCTGTAGCTCCATGCATCACATCCTCGCACAGCCATACCTAAGGTGGGAAGACAGAGAAGGTGTTTTTCTTTGCCATCTCTCTCTTTTAACAAAATGAAAAATCCCAGAAATATCTCAGTAGATTCCCCCAGAAATGATTTAGACCAGTATAGGATTGTATGCCTGTCTCTTAGCTATTAAGAAAGCTGGAAAAGAAGTATCTGAAATATTTAGCCTCTATTGAGGGAGCTGGGGTTCTGTAAAAAGGAAGAAGGGAACGGCTTCTGGGTGGGCATCCAATAGTATGTGTCATCAGGTAAGATTCAGAGTCAAGTAACAATCATTAAGTACCTGCAGTGCCAGGATCCATACCAGCTGCTTTCACATAGGTTGAGTTACTTATTTCTCATAGCAATCCTTTGAGATTGGCAGTATTTTCCATTTAACAGGTGAAGAAACTGACCTCAGAGAGGTTAGAGAGTTATCAAAATTAAGTAACTAAGAGAGATGAGATTTAAGTCCATCTTATAAGGCCAAGGCCAGGGTGTTTGCTCCTGCACCTCAGCTGAGTCTCACAGCAGAAAATGTTAATGATAGCGAAGAAAAGAATAGATAGGGGAGTATACTTAGCATATACTAAGAGGGGAATGAGGGACAGAATAAGTGAGTTGGCCTTCTGAGAGCAAGGCTGCTTACAAGCAGGTGGGGGAAATAGGGGCATCCATCAGAGTTAGCTGAGGATCAACTCTGATTAAGAACTTTTCAAAATTATGCAGTTATTTCTATTTATATAAACAAAATATATTTAATTTTTTGAGAAAATTCATCCTGACATTAAATATTTTATATAAATATATAAAACATTTGAGAAGCAGTCATGAAATGGAATTTTTCAAGAGATGTAATTTATGTCGAATCTAAAGGATAGCCTGTATCTCGGCTGAGCTTTTAAATATTCTGAACATTTTATATTTTGTCCTCCTTGTCCAAGGATAGATAGTAAGTGTCCTCTATAATCAAGAATTATGATTTTTCTTTACTTGTAAAGTTCTTTTTTTAAGGTTATCCAACAAGTAGCAATTTATTTTTATTCTCTTGATAGCTTACATAAGACTTCAAAGAGAAGAATCTCAAAAAGAGTGAAAAAGAATATATGTCTCTTTTGAGATTTCTTTGAATTTTCTCGATGCCTTAGGACTTCTGGAAGCAGCATTCTAAACATTTTTTTTGGAGGCAGTTGGGGAGGAGAAAGGAGAAGGTGGCTGGGGTTCTCCCCACCCCCCACTGAGAGAGCTTCAGAGCAGTGTATAGAACTGATGGATGGCATGCTGTTCTTTGTGAAAGCATCAAGAATATTAAAATATCCTATTATCTGTGCTTAGCCTCAAGCTTCCTTTAATGATCCTCCCAGATCTTGCAAGAACTCAGACTAAGTCGACTGTGTGAATTCAAATGGTACCAACACAGTGACAATTAATGGTTCTTGTCAGGATCTCTAAATTATGGCATCTAACTGCAAGTCTTTTTTCTCTGTATTAAAGGTTCTTGGGCAGTTTATTAAAGTATCTAGCCTTTGCTCTGATGTGCCCTCTCAGAAGAAAAAAATAAACAACCAATCAAGTAGAAATTCGTTGTGACTTAATTCAGGGTCCAATAGTACACACATTACATTTATATGAATAGAGGCCCCTTCGTCTGTCATTTATACTTATATTATTTTCATCTAAATTTTTTATGCTTATTTTTTATCTGTTAAATTTTATTCTGTATCTCACTAACTAAGTGGATGGAAACACCTTACGAGATTATGTATAAGATCTTGCTTTTCCTGCTACACCCATCAAAAAGTTCAACAACTTATTTGCAAGAGAAAGAGACTAATCATCTGTATTATATAGATAATTTATGAGTGTCCTATAGCAAAATTGAGGGAGCGCTATTCCTCACAACTGGGCTTTCTTGCTCTCCCATAATGTGAAATTGGGAAGATATATTTGGAAGTACTTAAATAATCCTAAGAGATCAAAGCAAATTCATGTGAATTTTTGAACTTGAACCTATCTTAATCAAAATTGCAGGAATGAAGAGGTCATTTATATTCTGGCTTCTTCCCCCTACAACCAACCGACAAACTTGATATTGTCAACCTGAGTGCCTTTTCTCATTTTAGTACAGTAACTAAGAGTTTGGGTTCAAATCTTGACTCTTCATGAACCAGCTATGTGACTGGAGATCAACACTTAAAATCGCTGCATCTGTTCCTCACCCACTCAAATGGTTTATTGGAAGGATCATCCTGCAACACTGAGCTTTCTTGCTGATTGCATGCTGAATGCATTACAAGGAAGATATTTAACAGTTGATGATTAGTAAGTGCGAACTGAGTGTGAGCCATTAGAATTATTATTTTCCATATTCTCATCTCACCTAATATAATCCTGACCAAATCAAGGAGTCCAAACACCAGGTCGATCTCTATTCCCCAGATTTGCCGCAAACTGTGTGGCTTTGGGCTCCTCACTTAATCCTTATGATCCTGTTTCCTTAACTCTAAGGCGAAGTTTTTGGTTCAAATATCCTTTGGGGCACGTTGGCTTTTTATTCTGAAATCATCACAGGCTAACAAATGCCAGAGAAAGCAGGCAGCAGGTCAGGTGTGCCTACACACCAGTCCACTCAGTGACTTTTGTGTTCTTTCAGATTGTAACCTCCCTCTGGCCAGTCTCGGATGGTCCCCAAGTCTGACTCCATAATCATCCATCTCATACCTCAAAAATTTCCCCTTCTCTCCAACCCCACCCTCTTCCTGGAAAAGTATACTTACCCTGGATCCAGGTTTCTTAAAATCTTAGTGTTGACACTGGTTGACCTGATTAACTTATCTACAGTAATGTGCGGTGAATATTAATAGGTTGCAATTCCCAGACAAGATATGTGGTTCTTTTAAAATGAATTTGGGATGGGGGAGGGAGGAGTTTCAGACACCACAGCAGAGTAGGCTATTGAGGGAATTGGAAGAAACCTATCTCTGGGCGGGCAGCACTTGGTTATCTTGGCCCTGGCCCAAGCCAAATCAGACAGCCTGTCCCCCTTACTTGTCCTGAGATGACTAGATCCTACAGATTGACTATTCCTGTGTGTTAATTCCGGTACGGACATGACACATCAGGAAAGTCCCAGCATGCCAGGATTCACCGGAGGTGTTACTATTCTTACTGTCACCTGTTTTCTAAGTTACTATTTATGTTTGTTTTGAAATAGAATTACAGACAAGGCAGTTTAACAATTCCTATATCTGCGTTTGCTACAACTTAATCTCAAAAACACTATTTAACTAGAAATATACCTAAGGGTATGCTATCAAAATATTTTAAAAATTTAACGCTTAATGAGAGAAACTAGGACAAAATACTGTTTTTCACCTTTCAGAGAAAACTGAAAGGTGAGAGTAACTTTCAATATTATTATGTGAAAAATCACAGCCAGTAGTTCTAGTTCTATGTAAGGCAGAACAATGGATATCATGGACCTATACTATGACACAATGCTATAAAAACAACAACATTAATTTAATTCTTTGTTGCTGAAAGTTTTCGTGTGCAGCCTAGATGACCACTTGGCATAGGTGCTGTAAAAGACACTCAAATATTGAGGAGAGGTTAGACAATATGACTTCCAAGGCCCCTTCTAACACAGAAAAATAATATCGATAAGACTCCTATTCTGTTAAATCCACTGTTTGAAATGCTTCTCAAATTGAGTTGGGGATAGAAAAACCAGGAAACTGTACAACTTGGTGAATAAAAATCTTACATTTGGAGTCAACCCAACTGGGGTTCAAGTCCCATTGCTTACAGATCTTTATTATGCAACTTAAACTGACATACATAAACTTTATTTCTTTTCTCATCTGAAAAATAGATGCAATAATAATGCAACCTAAGAGAGTTATTGCAAAAATTGAATTAAACTAGATTGTATCTAATGCATCAGGCTCAACACAGAGTAAGAGCTCAGTGAATGAGGCTTTCTTATTTGTGTGGACAGTCTGCCTGGAGACGGCAAGGGAAAAGGCAACAGCAGGAGAAGGCAGCAGCTGGGAGAGTACGGGTGATGACAGAGAAGGAAGGAGGCAGATGGACCAGGATGGAAAAGTGGAGAATGAAAGTGGAGAAAAGAAACCAAAGTAAGAAAAGTAGGGAAAGCTTTCTGAGAAAGGCAACTAAGGGTTAAAGCCCAGTGCATACAGTGGCCTCGTATGTGTCCCGTTACCATGAGTTCATCTCTCACTTCTCTCTGTTGCTCACTCCTCTCCAGTCCCTTCTCCTCCCTGCTGTCCGCAAATGCACAGAACGCTTCCACTGTGGGCCTTTGCAATAGCCGTTTCTCGCTTTGGGTTCCTCCAGACAGACACATGAGCATGGCTTTATCGCTTAACTGAATCTTTGCTCAAATGACTTCCACCTTCCCAGTGAGACCTCCGGTGACCACAGAAAGAAAAATTATAACTCCCTTCCCCAACTCTCAGTCCTCCTCATGTTGTTCTGTTTTCTCCATAGCACTTAACAAATAATTATCTTTCCATAGCACTTAATGAATAGAGGAAGTCCTTAATTGTATTTATTGTCTGTTTACCTCACTAAAATGTAAACTCCATGAGGTCGGGGATTTTGTCTGACTTGTTCACTTATCTCACTACCTCAGTGCCTAAAACTGTCTGACACATGGCTGGTGCTCAGTGATTTCTTTCTTTCTCTTTTTTTTCTTTTTAAATTCATGAATGAAAATTGAAGGGGGGAAAAAATGAAGAGGAAACTAAGCTCAGACTGAGGAAAATTATTTTCTAATTTTTCATTTTAATTAGTATTCCCAGTGCTTTGACAGGAGCATAACATTACACTCTAGAAAGGTCTCAACATCTAATTATATTTTAAATTATAATCGCTAGCTTTGAGTTTTAATAACATCATTTACCTTCTATTCTACTGTAACCAACTCTAAATAGGCCTAGAACTTGAAATATAAGCAGGAAACCTCAACTATATCTATTAAAATGTTTTCATATTTTAATATTAAACTCTAAAAATATGCTGGTTTCCAAAAATTAGCTAATTATGCAAAATATTATTTACATGTTTGGTTGCAGACCAACAATATTCTTTAATTCATAAGGCTTGTCTCTTGACATCTCGTAGAAATATCTGAAGCTCTAATATCTAGCAATTAAAATTATAGTAGAAGCAACTAGTGTAGACAAAGCACAGATTTTGTCATACTTGATCACCCTTTTCTGTGTCATGCTCAGCCACTCTAATGAGATAAGATGGAAAATATCTACTAGCTGAGAAGTGAGCATTTTCTCAAATTGGAGTTCTAAAGTTGAGAAAGTAGTGCTTTGTTGGCTAAACATAGTAATTGACTTTTATAGCCTTTTAGAAAATACATATGTATGCATCCTTCTTAAATCCAGAAAGAAATGTATTATATATGAATGAATGAATAAGAAATGAGTCTGCTATGTTTCTTTCCATCCGCATACAAAATAAGAGCATGCAGTCATGTCAAGAGCTCCAAATAGTTAAGTACCATTTCTAGCACAAATGTTAAAAGGTATTGTTGTTAGTCGGGTGATGTTTCACAGCCTTTTAGTCCTACAAAAGTACATTCTGTCATCCTTTTCACATGCTTTATTCGGCATCCTAAATCTTGTCCCAAGTCAGCAATGCAGTTAAGTGCTCAGATAATCATCATGGAGCAGAGCATTTCTAGAAAGAGCATATGGAATTACAAACAACTTTCCAATTCATATTAATAATACCTAGGCTATTACTTATTAGGGTGCATATTACAACTATATGGAGTCCTAACTACTTAAAGAGGATATAGAAAACTTAAGGCTAGAGGAAATTATAAATTGACTAAAAAATAGAAAATAAAATCTGTAAGGAAAAATTATTGAAACACAATGTTTATTGGAATAACCAAGCAGCAGGTCATCTGGAATCCAGAGATCCTTGTCTCCTCAATCCTTGTCATACGGCCACCACGAGCAAAGAGTGATTTTACCACTTTAACATAGCTCAAGGAATCCGGCGTATGGTAGCCAATGAACAAGTGACAATTGCTGAGTCTCTACACCAAAATAACACTATGGTGGAAGAACTCTGATAATCACATTTAACTATTCCTGACTGGCAGAAAAAACTAACATAATTAGAGCCCTGTTAAGTAATATTGCATACTATTTTATTCAGACATATTCCAGCTCAATTTTTTTCCATTAAAATATGACTATATATAATTTTAAAATGAAAAAATAATCCATGAACCGGAGGTTAATTTCCGTCCTTCAACTTCTATGTTATGCAGTTTCAACATTCTTGTAATTCACCCAGGATTCTGTTAGATCCAGCATTCTTCAACCTTAAAATGTCATTAAAATGAAGCCTATGGTAATGCTTCTCGACTGGACGTGATCTCACCCTCTAGGAGATATTTGGCAAGTCTGGAGACATTTTGGTTGCCACAACTGGTTGGTGGTGTGTGGGGGTAGTGGGAGAGGGTGCTACTAGCATCTAGTGGGTGGAGGCCAGGGATGCTGCTAAACATCATCAATGCACAAGACAGTCCCCCCACAACAAAGAATTATCCAGCCTCAAATGCCAACAGTGCCACTGTTGAGAGAGCCCAGCCTAAAGGATATTGTGCTGTTTCAGCAGTCCAGTCATTAGGAAATCATTTCCACCAGCTGCTCTCTCTGTGCGTCTTATATTAGAGTAATTGAGGGGTAATGGAGCAGTAGATGTGAATGGAATTTACCTCCATGTTTGGAATCTCAGCAGTTTACACCCTGTTTAATTTAAACAATGAGAAGAAGGCAATTCACCATTATCTAAACAAAATTTATTATTTTATTCTATTTTGAAAGACTTAGACTTTATAAATTTTGGATATTTTACTGAGGTTTTCAGTTCTTCCTCTTCAAAACAGAACTTTTCCTTTGTGAAGCTGTCATTTGATAAGTCTAGAAAAATAGTAAAACTTTAATGGTGACGTGAATTACTCATAATCCTCAGCTTTCCAAAAGTACCAAATTGAATTTCACAGGGCCAAGTTCAGCCAATAGGTCTGTGCTCTGGTTTCTAGTTAACTCAAAAGTACTTATCAGAACTTAAGAATCAATAAAAGATTCTGTCTTCTTGTTTTCATTGCCTTCTCTGATAAGCAGTTTTGCTGAGGACATAATGTTTGGATTTAAATTAACAACCATTTCCTATATCCTTACAGTGATTAACTAAGTAATCCAGGCAACAGGTTGAGAACAAAGGAGAGATGTCTCATGGCAGCATAACAGGAACGCCGAGAGCCAGTCAAGGCTTTAATCCCAGCTTTACCGCTTGCTGTGTGACCTTGGTAAAAATCAATTAAACCAATATTTAACTCTTATTTAAGATGTGGATATACTTAAATCTCCTGTGAGCAGTAAGATAAATGTTGGTGAGGCAATTAATTTATAAATTGCTGAATAGATTGCAAATATCAGGCACTAACTCCCCTCATCTGTAAGGACTTCACATGTATTTGAAACTTATAAACAGAGGTGATGAGAGCTTAAGTGACTTTCCAAGTCTACACTGGTAGGAAATGGTCTAGAATGGGGACTCAAGTCCTCAGCCACTAGTCTAATACTCTCATTGTGTATAGCATTTTACTTGTTCAAATTTGTGCCATCCAAAAATCTCGCAAGCAGCTTTCTCAACATGTCTAAACATGCCATAATCACCATGCGCTGGTTAACATTGGATGGAGGACCATTTAGAAAGCCATGGAGATAACAAAATATTATAAATAATTTCCATTTTTTTGTTGAATTCCTACTCTATCTCACCTATTGATTACTTTTTATATACTTTCTCATTACTTTGTCATAACAGCTTTTAGAGATCAGCCTTATTATTCCCACTGTATAGATGAGGAAACCAAAGTGCAGAAAAATCAAGTGATCAATCTGAAGTCACACGTCTGCCAAGAGGCAGAGCTTGAAACCAAATCCAGACATAAATATTTATACTTTTTCCCCTTTACTCTGCTTTTGTGCATTATAATGGTGCGTTAATCAATATCCGTTCATATACTACTGTTTAAGAAACCAAAACTCTCAAAATAGTACTTTCTCTGTGTCCACAATTTTTTCTTGTCTACAAGAATGTCATGTCCAGCGTTGAACTTAAAGAGCCAAGTGTGGCTCAGGTCTCTCTCTCTTTGTCTCGTTCTCACCCTTTCCTCCCTTTCTTTTCTCATCCTCCCCCTCTCAAGACAAGAATGTTTAAAGAAAACTAAAGAAAATGATAACTTATGAGGAATACACTTAAAATGAAGAATAGATTTAAATATGGCACTCCTTCATAGTCCAAGGGAAAAAGAAGCCTCTGCTGGAGCATCATCTCATGAGTTCACCTGAGTCCCTAGACCCTGTCTTCAGGATTGTCTGACCTCTAGGATCCTCTACTATAAACTTCTGCTATGCAAATCCTTCCATACATTTCAAGAAATTCCCACCGTCTACCTATGGGAGGAATGGCACCTCTCTAGTTCCATCTTCTCAGCCTCAACAGTACATATCCTCACGTCTGAGTTGTTAGAACAAGCTTCTGAAGATTCCAACAGGACAGAGCAGAGTAGGCTTTTGTGCTGTGAGTGGCACAGAATATTGCAGGGCGAGCATGGACACTGCCAGGTCTTTGAGATTTTCCTGCAGGGTGAGCAGCACACCTACCACTGTACTTTTCTAAGTATCCAGTGGTAACTGTTAAGCCATACACATAGCCCACATGTCCATGTTATCCCAATACTATGTGAGTCCTCAGAGAAAGCTGTCTAAATTGTTGGTTTGGTTCAATTAGTAAATGAAATTCTGTGAAAATTGGGGCAAGTAAACTAACTGTGAATGCTGCCTTTCACTGTCCAGGCCACCTTTTTTTCCCTGTGCCTTCGTAGATAATTTTAGTGGGACATTGGGAGAGCCTGTGTCAGGAGTTGCCAACTAGCCACAGTTCTAAAAAGAAAAGACTATTTTGTGCAGTTTTAAAAAGTGGTCTTTTACACTTTTGTTCTCATTGGAAATTCATGTTGTGTTATAAACAGATTAAATCCTGAAGACATCATCATGTATTTAATAAAAGCTACTTTTCATTATATGCCATTAATGGTGGCTTTCGGGAAAGCTTCAAATTTTTACCTCTGTATTTTATTCTCTTCTTTGTCTGGTTCCTAGACCTTTATTAATGTCCAGTATAGACGGAATAAAAACATTTTCACTTGATATAATTTTAAAACCTAATTTATATCTTTTTTTCATACATATTCATATGAAGACCACGTAACCCCCAGAAAAATAGAACTTATATTATGAATTGATTAGTGTATCAAACAAGTGCATCAGATGCATATAAAAATGTGTGTTCTCCGTGATCTTAAAAGATAGTTTTTAAGTTAAAGATTTATTTATTCAACAACCTGTAACTCCTACATGCTACTGTAAAAATCCTAAAAACATAAAGCAGTAGTGGCAAACTGACAGTTAATTTTCACAAACTAAAACATCTTTAAAAGATAGGAAAAAACCTATCAGCTAAGATTAATTTATTATGTTATCTTCCTTTATATGCAAAACTCTTGGAATTTAGATGTTGCTTGTGAGAAGAAGAAAGAAATCTTAGATCATATGGAAAGCATGTGACTACCTCCCATAAGAGAGTTTCTTTCACAAAATTAATGAAAGGGTTATAAGAACAAAATATACGATGCTTGGCATGGAATCTTGAAGAGCAGGGAGGGGGGGTGTGTGCGTGTGAGTCATTCAGAATAAAAGCCGCTATAAAGAAGAGAATGTTTTAACTTGGCTCTGTGAATTGAGCATTTTACCAGGTTGCAGGTGGTGGAAATCTGAGTCTCATTCTGCCATTTAAAAGGAAATGAGGGGAAGGAACTGTTTAATGCTGAGTCTCGCCATCCTAGCATTCATATTAAGATGGAGCCGCCTAAAGTTCTCTAAAGTATGAAATCTTTGTGGTGCAAGAAAATTCAGACTTCATTTAGCATTCTACCAGTCACTCCTTTTGGATTATTCTTTACACCTTTGAAATGTCCAAGTCACTCTGGGATAGCTATTTGTAAGCTGCCACTGTGAGATGACATTTAAAACGAATGAAAGAGATATAGGCAACATCCTCTCTAAATAAAGAAAATCAACCTCGGCATGGAAGCTGGTGTGGAAATGCTTGTTTTCTGTCCCACTCTTCTGTGCATATGGCATTCTGGAAATTATAAATTCTGTTTTACAGAACTACAATATTTATTACCAGAGGAAAATAGATTATTAATTACAGCCAAAGGCTGCTTTGATTAAATATACACTTAATTAGCTATGCTAAGCTCATCCATCCCAGAGCTCCTAATATTTTCAGCCCGATGATTCTTCTAGTACTTTTAATTAAAATTGTTTTAAAAAGCCACAAGTTAGCTGCATGTGCACTTAAACTGAAGTTATCTCTTCAGTGTTTCACTGGTTTCCGTATGCCATGTAATTAATCTTTAGTGATTAAATGTACATAAAATCATCGGAGATGCAAGGTAATTTGTGCAGACATGGAACAATGGAGAGCTTTTACTGGGCCTTGGCAAGATTGTTTTATCTGCTGAAAATTATTTCAAAAGCGTACAGATGTTAATTGTTTGAGGGAACTAAATTTACAAAAATTTGCCTCTCTCCCCTACTCTTATAACAAAGCGAAATAACATCAACAGTATTAGTATAGAAAAAGGTTTGTGGCAAGTTAAATTTAAAAATGATGACTCCATCTACAGAGTTACACTCGCTCTGTTACTCTGTCTTATTTGCTTCCTGAGGGAGACAGGTGTAAAACCCAGTTTTCAAGAAGTGCCCCTGAATATTGTTGTCTAATTTTACATGCATGCACCCAGACCCAGAAGCCTTGAGTTGGTTCCAGCTCTTTGTACAGTCCAGCTGCTGCTTCGGAGAAGTTCTTGCTGTTGGAACCACTCATGATTGTGTCCACATAAGAGAACCCGGGTGGTCTTTTCCCCCTGAACTTCATCCATCTCATCTCAGTGGGCCGCTGAACACCGGGAGGCAGTAACAATACTACGTCACACATTGGCGTGGCTGGGCTGTGAACTGGGGATCTGAAGGTGAAATTCAATAACACATTGATAGGCTGTTGAGTCACCTCGTTGTCTGAGCTTTACCCGATTCACTTATATAAAAAAAGCGGGAGGAACTTCTCTTTACCAAAGTTTTGAGTAACTTCGGGCGTTGTATAAGGAATAGTGCTTATTCATGCTTATGCATACTTTATTTTAATAGATTTTTTAGAACTGAGGAGGTCATTGGATAGCATCTTATCTAACCTATTCATTTTCCAGAAACATTTTTTCACTTTTTGACTGGAGTTTTCTTATCCTGGGGACACAGGTTAAGACAATTATCTATACTTGTGAATGCCTGCAGTTCATTCATTACTTAATTGTAATCTTATGAACTGTTTACTAAAAGGAAATAGAAGAATAAACTTCCCACCAATCCTCTTGTCCAGCTTTTAGAGCTTCTATGCTAAAACTCTTCTTAACGTTTAAAAAGAATTAATAGGAATTTGTAGAAAAACCTTGGGTTTTCTTTTTTCACTTAGTAGCTGTGTCGTCTGGAGAATGTTGCTTATTCTGTTAAGGTTTAGTTTCTTTATAGGATGAGTATGGTCATTTCTGTACCTTTAGTAACAGGTAGTACTGAGTAGAGTACGTGGCACAGAGTAGGCGCTCAACAAATTTTTATTATCCATTTCAAGTTACACTTAGAGACAATCAAGTCAATGAAATTACTAGGGCAAATTCCAACTATTTTATATAAAATAGTATCAGTTGCTGTTTTAAATGGACTTACTTTATCTTTTGCCTTAAGCAGAAATCCATTTTCTTGTTAACAGAAAATATTAGGGCCAGCCTGGTGGTGCAGCAGTTAAGCGCGCACGTTCCGCTTCTCGGTGACCCAGGCTTCGCCAGTTTGGATCTCCCGTGTGGACATGGCACAGCTTGGTAAGCCATGCGGTGGCAGGCGTCCCCCATATGAAGTGGAGGAAGATGGGCAAGGATATTAGCTCAGGGTCAGTCTTCCTCAGCAAAAAGAAGAGGATTGGCAGCAGATGTTAGCTCAGGGCTAATCTTCCTCAAAAAAAGAAAAAGAAAAAAGAAAAGAAAATATTCTTCTCAAAGCCCATGAATTTGAGAAAGTTGGAAGCATGGTGTTGGGAAGGCAGTGGGCACAAGTTCAGGTGGTTTTACCTTTGGATATAAAAGCTGGTGAATTTCCCCCCCGGGTTTGGCCTTTTTACTGTAGTTTCATGTCATCGACTGAGCTCAACAAGTGTCAGAATGAATTCAAATGACAGAATTGATTGTTGAAAATGATTTAAACCTCCGCTCCTTCTAGGGTGATGGCTGTTTGTTCAGATTTTGTCCTGTCCTTTCAAGCTCATATGAAATACCTTTCATTTTCCAGGCATGAGGCTAGAGATGCTGGTATTGAAAGAGACAGTTATATATCATGCAAGTTCTACTTTTTTGTATTAGTTGCCATGTTCTAAAACTCAGATATATTAACTTGGATAAAATATCTTTCTAAGTTTATATCCCACACAAAGCTGTAAATGATTCAGATGGAGGACCATAGAAAGTACAAAAGAATTTGTATGTATGTGTGTGTGTGTGTGGTGAGAAAATTACCCACTTGGCTAGGTGGGTACTAACCAGAAAGGCAGCATTTCAGAACGCTGGAAGAAGTTGTTTGTTATTTCTAAAGTAGTCACTGAAAATATGTCTATAGGAAATGGGCAACATCTACTTAGAATGCCTTTATACTTAAAATTCAACTTCTATAGGATGTATTTCTATACTGTGTGGATTAATTAATTGGAAAAGAAACTGAGGCTAGGCTGTTGTAGAAAATCTGCCAATCTGATAGGTCCCATTGGAATACATAGGAATGAGAGCATCAGTTACCATTTTACAACCCTCTCCATCCTTCTCCTGTGGACCATCCATGCTGTCTCTGTCTGGATCCAGGCACTGATCCTTTTTTCCCAGGAACTTCCTAAATGCCTAAATGGTTTCCCTGCTTCCGTTCAATTACTTCCCACTACAGCCTTCAGAGTTATCTTCCCAAACCCTAAATGAGATCATGCTACTGTTCATATGAAAGGTGTTTAAAACAAATACCTTACCATGGCCCAGTGAGGACACAGGGATCTGTGTCGAGGCCTCCTTTCCAGCCCCTTTGCCCAACACTTCCCCAAATCCCTCTGTACTCAGTTGCACTAGATCTCTCCCTGGTTCCCAGAAGACTTGCCCTTTCAAGCCTTTATCCTGGGATTCCTTTCCCTTCTCCTGTCTTTACAACTTATGAAACTCTTCATCTTTTAAGACCCACCTCAAATGTCAAATCCTGAAATCAAATCCCAATACTCCCAGGTATAGTTAGCCCCTTATGTTCCCAGTGAACTCTCTTAGTACCTTGATTTCAGCTCGTTGTCAGTTTGCTTGCGATTATAGATGTGCGTGTTGTTTTTCCCTAGCAGACTGTGAGAACGGTTGCCTTCCCTTGCTCAGCCTATCACACCTTCTGATCCTCAGCTTCCACACTTTCAAATGGGGATAAAATACTTACCTCACATGATTGTTCCTGGGTGTGAATGAGATAATGCAGACCAAGTGCTTCGCTCTGCTCCTGGCACTTTGAGAATGCTTACTCAGTGCTAACTGGCTTTGGCATGGTCACTGCCAGGACTGGTAGCACAGTGTTAACTTGGATCTCCAGAGAATTTCCTAGTCTCTGTCACTCAAGAGTTACTCAGGAAGGAAGGGAGGGAAGGAAGGAAGCATGGATCAACATCATAGCTCTTAGCTAGCTTCCTGAGCTCTATTATTTATTTCATCCTATCCACAACTCTGTGAATGGGTGTTATCTTTCCTTTTCCAGATGAAGAAACTGAGACTCAGAGAGTTTTAATAACTTACTCAAAGTTACACAGCTAATATTGAGAACTGTGTTTAGACTCCAGTTCTGAATGATTCTCACATCCATGTTCGTTTGTACTAAACATTTAGTGTACTGCAACATTGGTGGGACTTACCAGCAGAGCTTCTGAGTAGGGCTTGCCTTTGCTTGCCACTCAAATCATTTATACAAAATATTTAGGTAAAAGGAATAATATGGGTAACAGAGACACAAAATGGAGCTAGGCAGTACAAGGAACACAGTTTGCATGTAAAGACAGGTAACTTTAATGAAAAATCCAATCACCTTTATTTTAACATGGATCTTGATAGAGAAATATATGAAAATTTATTTTACACACTTATTGAATGTCGAGTATGAGCCAAGCGTGTTTTTGGACCCTGAAACTACAGCACTGAACAAAATAGTCAGTTTCTTGTCATTTAATGTTATTTGCGCAGAAGCATTTAAATAGTGAGACCTTCAATCGATTTTATAGATAGAGTATAGTGAACCGCTGGTGAAGACATCCTCAGCATCTTTGATTCTGTTATGACAGATGCTCTGTTACAAATAATTCACTATCTCATAGTCCCTTATTAGTAACTATGTAGAACAATTTTATTTCTTTCCTTTAACACATAGTTATTTTTAGCACTTCTTTGGCACTATGCTTGTGTGGCTGAGACCCAAGGTTGTGTTTTTGATATCCGGATATGCTCTCATAACAAAGATGGGACCAAGAGATCTTGTTCAAGGGCTAAGAGCACATTTCCTCTCTTGTTCAGTGGATATGAAAGATGAATAGCTCTATCTAAATCCTGATGCTGTTTATAGTAATTTTTAAAGAAAATCTGGGTCGTTTAATTACAATGAAGTTTCTTCCCAATGCAACTATTTGAGTTCATTTTAACAGCATTTGCCCTATATATGCCTTATGTCTCTATACCCTTAAGCCTGTTGCAGAAAATGTTATATCTTCATCAGAATTTCTCATTAAGTTTAATGCACTTGGATCTGATATGTCAAAACTCGCTGGATAGGTTTATTAACAATCAACTACATCAGCTGAGTATTATCTTAGGAAGTAAAAGGTCAGTAAGTAGTTGTTATCGTACCATTTCATCAGTGGACTCTTCTCCAAAGACTTCAAGTCATTATTCACTGCTTATAGTCACTTGAGATATAAAAAGTCTTTTTATAGTAATGAAAGAACTCCCACAATTAGCCAGAAGGCAACCATCTATCTTGTTAAATAGCTCAGCTTGGAGGAGAGCAGGATTTCAGGTGATATTCAGTAGATGAATTGTTATGACAATGATAAAGGTGGTGATACCAATCTGTGTTTTTCACTGTAGGGAAATGTGTGTATGGATGTACGCACACACACAAGAAAAAAGACGTTCAGTGCAGAGTAGTTTCTCTAGAGATATGCAAATACAGAAACGAGACTCTGTAGGAAGTTCTGTATCTGTGGATTCCTTCTAATTATTTGTTAACTCTAAATGATTACAGCACAAATTCATTTTTAGCTAATAACAAATATAACAATATTTTGAAACATTTTATTTTGAGATAATTTCAGACTTATCAAAAAGTTGCAAGAATAGTACAAAGAATTGTCAGATACCATTCATCTAGGTTTCCCAAATATTAACATTAACATTTTACATATGGTTTAGATTCATTCTTTCTCTCTCTCTCTCTCTCATCAAGTCATAAATGTTAACATCACCAGTAATGACAAATCTATATTACTTGCTTCCTGATAGGATAGACTGAGAAAGACACAACACCACTTCTGACATTTCTGCCAAAAATACATAACCTGAATCTAATCAAGAAGAAACATTAGACAAAGGCAAACTGAGAGATATTCTACAAAATAGCTGTACACATATAATACATGACTGTTTTACATCTGTTATATGATCTCAATAAAAGTTATGTTTTAGTTCTCCCTTAAAAATGTGTGACTCTTGCTAAATCTGAGAAACTAGACATTGTATTTTCGATGCAACTAATTTTGATAATAAAATTAATTTGCGAAGATGGTAAATTTCAGCTTTTACTCTGTTTTTGTTGTTATTGTTTAAACCAGAGGAGTTTCAAGTCTGGTTATATTAGTCAAGGTCCCAGAAGGAAATGGAAGGCACAATCAGAGAATTTAATTGAAGAAAGTTTAATGGTGGAACAACTTACAGAGGTGTGAGCAGAGTTAAGAAAAAGAACATAGGGAATAGCAATAGAAAGAGAAGTCCTTACTACCCATAGACCTGGAGAGGAAGGTAAGAGAGTAGAGTGAACAGAATTTGGTAAGAGTTGGCGTCTTGAAAGCCAGGTGAGAGGAGGGCTAAGATACAGACGCAGAATACTGGCTCTCTCACCATTGGCTGAACCAAACAACAAACATGAAGCAGGGAGCCTGGTGATGCAGTATACTGTGGTCAGCATCTCAGGGCACAGAGCTGGGTAGAGAAAAGTGAAATATGGATCTAAGAGACAAACCAAGCACCAGTGCAAGTTCCAAAGGGGAGAAACCTCCATTTCTTTCATTAAGGTGAGAGAAAATAAATTAATTTATGAAGAAGCAAATAAAACTATGCTATATGTACTTTATTTCCCTCAGAAGGAATCAAAACATATCATAACCTGTTCCTTAATAATAGTAATAATTTATAGAAATAAACACTCTTCAAATTTGTTAAATCCCAAATGGGAAAGTTTAGAAGAGAAGACGTCTAGCAATGGGAATAAAGAATCAGAAGATACAGAAGGAGGTATACAAAAAAAATTAAAAAATGAAAAGATAATGGAGGAAAAATCAGTTATGAAAGATGCACCCCCAAGATTTCCTATAACCGAAATAATAAACTCATTCAAGAACAGTTCTGGTAAATTCACAAATAATGGGCCTAGAACATCTTTTTTTCCTTTTTTTGGTGGAAGGAAGATATACTCTGAGCTAACATCTGTTGCCAATCTTCCTCTTTTTGCTTGAGGAAGATTGTCCCTGAGCTAATATCTGTACCAGTCTTCTTCTATTTTTGTCTGTGGAACACCGCCACAGCATGGCTTGATGAGCAGTGTGTAGGTCCGTGCACCCAGGCTGCCAAAGCAGAGTGTGCAAACTTAACCACTACGCCACCAGGCTGGCCCCAGGAACATCTTAACAAGAAAAGTTGAAGATGAATCTTGCTTGCATTTGGGAACTTCTCCATCAAAGTCTATTGTGAAAGGCATCAAGAAGCAACATAGTGTCCGACTGTAGTAACCTCAGGGTGACAATCAACTAACTAAACGTAATAATAGGCTTTCCAAAGATCTCATTGGATTACTGGGAACCTGCAATTCATTACTGTTACATAGTAAGTATTTTTAATATATTCAGTTCTTTAGGTTGTAAATGTGTATTATGTCATAGAAGGTTGATGAGCTTCTGTGTCCCATGATCTCATAAGTTATAGGTTAGGCAACACAGAGAGTCATGCAGGGGGCCCAAAACTGTTGAACATAAAGTGGGTCTGGATTCCAGTGGAGGTGTCCCACTTGGCTGTTGCTCTCTCTTCTTGTGGGAACATTGTCAGTAAGGAAACAGACTACAGGAGGGTCAGACTGTCTAAGTTAGGAGTCAGTCAGTTTCATTTGTCTGGGAAAGCCAGGTGCCCAGCACCAGAGGACTGTGGAGCTCAAGGGATGCAGGAAAATGACGCCACCATCCCTCGTAGTCCAGACGAGGCAAAAGGAGCCCCAGGATCACTTTTGGATAAGTCTACTCATTAGGTCGCTTGTGATAATTACTATATTCTCTTCCAAAAATCCAGTAATAGCACTGTCAATAGAAGAACACTGGACTACACGACTTTTGGGTTAAAGCAATCTAACATTTCTTATGCTCTCAGCTTCTGAAATTACCTAATTATCACAAACCTGCTAGTGATTGTTTTGTTCACTGAAAACATTTTAAAAAGGCCAACATTAATTTCAGTCAATCTCTCAGTAGGTATTTTTCATATAATTTTGCACAATTCCTATTCTGTGAGTTCGTTTTGCTATAAATACTTTTTATACAGCACTATGCTCAATTTACATTAACAGATGTCCACATAGAATCAAACATACCAAAGTTTAGAAAAAAATTGTATGCTTAAATTCTTTAAAATTGATTTAAAGATTGTTTATGAGAAGTGTTTTAATGAATATAGGGTTTGGATTATTTTAAATTCCTTCCATACACAACATTTTAGCAGCAATTTAAATATTGTTTCCTCCTATAAAATGTTACTAGACCATATTTTTACAACACCTCATTAATTGCCAAATAGAGAATTCGATCAGAATTCACATAGGGACTTTATTCAAAATTAATTCCACATTTATTTGTGAGGGTGGGAGATCTTGTAAACTGTCATGCCGAACCAGAATTACAATATTCGGGTCTGAGGATCTAATGTAAAACATGGTGCCTGTACTTGATGACACTGTATGATATAATTGAAATTTGCTAAGAGAGTAGAATTTAAATGTTCTCACCAAAATAAATAAATAAAGTGAGGTGATGGATGTGTTAATTAACTAAATGGTTGGAATCCTTTCACAATGTATACATACATCTAATCACCACAACATACACATTAAATATCTTAACAATTTTGTCATTCATACCTCACTAAAGCTGGATACAAATGAATAAATAAATAAATAAAAATTTTGTAAACATTAAAAAATAATATTCAAGTGCTTTATGCTTATACTCAATTTGAAATTGGGCTACGTCAATTGTGCATAACCCTTGATATTCTGTATTTCTTCTACTGAGTAGTCCTATATGTATTCTCCCATGAAAGGCATAGATGCTTAAAAGCCCTTATTTTTCATAAGAGGCACAGAGGGTTGGAAAGCCTCGTCATTCCCAAATAGCTGACTCTAGAAATGGCAGCTCACTAGGGTAACTTGGTTATTCGTGTGCTTGATTGCACTTTGAAAGGGGGAGGGGGAGAGCCTGTTTGTTTTCTAATACTCAGGAAAATTTTGCATATGGCTGGATTTGGACGAATAATCAAAGTAGAACAGCTCATATCCAAGCTGAGGCCACCAGTCACTCTGGGGAGGTTGTTGACGAGTGGCCCAGACTTTTCAGTTTATCCAAAAGGGTAGATTATTCGTTAACCGGAAGCTTCATCAAACATTGCTGTGATATGGTTTACATATGAAAAGCTATATTCTTTACTTAACATTCACAAGTTGCTTATGGATTAATTAGCCCATCTGCTGCAACAAATGTATTCACACTTCTTTTGCACTGATTGCTGAAAGGTGACTACTTTTCTCCTATTCATTTATCCCTGTCAATATAGTGGAAAATAACTTTTTGGAAACAACACGCTAATTTTTTCATATCTGTAAAAATATGTATATGTTTCAGCTTATCCACTGAGTTGCTAAGATAAGTTCAGAGGTGAAAGGAAGACCTTCTCAGAAAATGGTTTCCCATGATCACTTTTTCTTTTAGCCACCAATATCTGTTTGTTAGTTCATCTGAATACCTTATAACCGCTTCAAGTTCGACATGATTAAGACTATTTTTGCCACTTCTTTCCAATCCCAAATTTAGTTTTTATGAGGACAACCCCATGTCTCTATTTATCCTAGAACTTCTACCATTGGCCTCCTCCTTCTCTCTTCTCTGCTGTTGTCAATTCTGATGACCTCTTTATGCATAATGTGCCTGCTTTCTCATTTATCTCAAATCAGGTGGCTTAATCACCATTTCAGAGTCCAGCTGTCCCACTCTGGGACTTCTAGACTCTTATCAAATATCAATCACGTGAATCTTTTCAGTTAAACTCTAGTTGCTCGGTAGCAGTAGGACGAAAGCAAGTTTGGCCACAGTTATCCAAATGGTAGACGTTATAGCAATAGAGGGATTATCTCATTACTTCTCATGTTTATTATGACACTCTAACCTCTCACCCATTCCATTTAACATCCACTTTAGAAAAAGTCTTTCTCTATCCTATGCTTGAATCAAATCACCAGCCTTCCTTAAAACCCTCCTGCATGTAAACTTCAAACTCAAATCCCATAATACACAGGCATTCCTTTTTTAATCTTCAAATTACCTTTCATCTCCTCACATCAATTTTGCTCCCCACCCTCTTCATCCAGTCTTTCCTCCTGAAAATCAACTTCCCTGCTCTCTTCTAGCACTTTTGCTTTGGTCCTTTTACTAGACACCTGGAACAGTTTGGCTCTACACCCGTAACCACCTGTATTAAATGGGACACATTTAATAGAGGACTCCTCCTTCTCTAATCTCATTTCATAAAACAAGTAAAAATTATAAGTTGCCCATATAAAACTGAGATTGAGACAGAAAGGGAAGAAGATTGAGGAAGGTAGGAAAGGAGGAAGCAAGGGAAGAAGGGAGGGAGAGAATATGATGGAAAAGAAATAGAACGATAAGGCTAGCCCCATGGTGAAGTGGTTAAAGTTCCACGCCCTCTGCTTGGGTGGCCCAGGTTTCCAGGTTCGGATCCTGGGCATGGACTTACTCCACTCATCAGCCATGTTGTGGAGGCATCCCACACACAAAGTAGAGGAAAACTGGTACATATGTTAGCTCAGGGTGAATCTTTCTCTCGAAAAGAAAAGAAATAGAAAGATAAGGATATGGCATCATGCAATATCAAATACCTTGTTGTTGTTTTAGGATCTAACCACTTGGGAAAAAAACAAGTTTTGCTATTAATTTATTTGTTAATTTGCTACAAAATTTTTCTATAGGATTAAAACTTTAGATACTCTTCCAACGTTATTCTTCTCCCTAGCTGTAACTGATGATTACTGAGCAAAACAACTGCCGGAAAATCCCAATTAAACTATTCTCTTTTCTGTTGTGAAAGGAATAATTTAAAAATGGTGACCTTTTGGTAGGCTAACAATATGTTGATGAACTTCAAGTGAGGTGAAAAAAAAGAGTGTTTTGTATCATCAGTGCTTACATTTTCTGAGGGATCACGTGGGGCAGTAGAGCCTTTAAAGGTCATAGACTTCTTTACTTTGAGAGATATTAAATAGCTTATGAAAATAGAGGTCAGCTGCGTGATAACTGGAAGAAAAGAGCATTCCCCAATGGGGAAGTAAGATATTTTGAGATTACATTGACTGTCCTTTTTTAAGATTGTATTTGATTGTCCTTAAAGCCAAAAATGAAACTTGCATATAAATGCCGTGATTGTAAATGAATGAATATTCAGGTCTTAGAATCAATAGCTATTGATTTTGCTATATGAATACTAATATCATCTGCATATTACAATACATATATATAACTAAGCACTAAAATAATAGCTAATGATTATACAACCTAAAATACTCTTTAATAATTTATGTTTCTGCAGATATTTTTATACTTTTCTGGATTTTGCAAAAATAATCTTACTTAGCACATAGGAACACAAAATAAATAATCATTATCAGTAGGAACTCACTTTTTAAAAATTATTCCTGCTTTGAAGATCACTAAAACAAATAAGAAACAAAGGAATATGAAGACTAGATTAACATGTAGGCAAGGTACTAAGCCACCTTGGGGAAGAAATGGAATAATGGCATTTGTCCACTACTTAATGACACACATTTTTTGTGTTAGTAGGATTTAATGTGTGACTGGAAGAAACCCTGGCCACAAATTATTTTTTCTTTTACCCTCAGATATTGCTTGAAATTTCTTCAAACAAGGGCACTGTCTTCTTTCATTCTGCCACTGTTACGAGTTACTCTCAATGCAAAGTTTATAGGAAAAGGTAACAAATTGACATAGTTCCAGTAGGTTTTAAATAGTTGATAATAGTTTATGACTGAGAGTTCTTTTCAGAGACAGAAGGGTATGAGACCTTGCAGGAGCAGATACGGTATTCACTAAATTGAAGGGGCACTATGAAATGGGAATCCTAGGGACAAAAGGACAGTTCTTCGTTACCACATAGATTCTATCAGAGCAATTTTATCTACCACTGGATCATCTTCCATAACCCTGGAATTTATAAATACTGACCACAATATGAAACATAGACGATGATACTGTTAAACATGAGCAGCTAGATTTTAGGCTTTTCCGTTCTGGAACATCTCTTATTATTTTCTGACTACAGGTCCTCAGGGGAGACAGTGGTGGCCCCAGCCCAGAGTGCCTGTCATCTGACAGTAGCTTAGGGAATGAATGACTGTGTCTGTAGGTGTTCTGTGTTCACATACTCCCATATGCCCAAAGTCATCAAGACCTTCCAAGCTTGTGCCAATGAAGATTCAGTGATAATTTTCAAGTTTAGTCCATGGAGAAAAGAATCAGAGAGTGAATGTACAGATTACTGAGTGTGTGCACACTGGTAGGTACCCACCCAAATCTTTAACTGAAGTTTCTTACTAGTGATCCAAGAACTGTACTGGGACATATTTTGCTCGTGAGGAAACTTAATTCGTCGATTTTTGAAGGCACATTAACTCTTTCAGGGTCCATTGAGTAAATTAACTCCTCTGGGTCATTAAGCCTATTTCTACATGACGTGACAATTTCTACCTAGCATTGTATCATTTACCCCAAAATGCCCCACACTTTCAGATAGGTGCTCTGAGCACACACATATTCTTTGTCTACTCAGGGAGAGAGAATGTACTCATTTGAATGTCAGCAATCTCTCTGTTACTATAACTCAGTGACTCCCTTTGCTTCTTTTTAAGGCACCCAGGGATCTCTAAGGATTTGCTGGTGCATAGCAGTTATCAGAGCCTCACCAAGAGGCGGGTAGCTTAATTGCCTAGAAATGGTAGAATTTCAGGGATTTTGAACACAGTATTGTGCCCCCAAGTATCTCTTCCTATTTGCAAAAGCCAACATCATTGATTCATTTGAGGTGAGAGTTGTGAAGTTATTTCAGGATTCTATAGTCCTTTGTTAAAACACAACTTCCACAGAGAGTCTGTGTCATCAGGACCCATTTTAGGGGAAAAAATTAACAACTGTTTGAGAGCCGTCTGTACTGCCCCTCAAGAGGGTCCTCAGAAAAGTGTGCGGGTGTTTTGGGTGCCACAAAGACTGGGAAACATCACTGTTGCTTAATAAGCAGGCATGGGAGAGTATCACAAAAGAATAATTTTTCTCTCTGAAGTGCCAGTGGTTGCCCCTGCTGAGAAGCAGTGATGGAGGGCAAAGGCAAACGTCACCTCTTTCTCTGTTTGTCCAGGGCTGCCTTGGAGAGTCATAAATTGGCATAAATGAAAACAGGTGAGGATCCAAAGAGACAGCGTGTACTCACTTAGAGGAGTTTTAGAGCAGTGCTGCTTTTGTGTGCATATAAATCAGCTGAGATCTTGTTAAAATGCTGATTCTGATTCAGTAGGTCTCTGATAGGACCAGGGATTCTGCATTCTAATAATCTCTTAGGTGATGCTTATACTGCTGGTCCACGGACCACACTTTGATTAGTAAGGATTTAGGACAAAATGTACATTAGCAATAACATGATCTTGGATAAAAAGATGACGAATGTTAAAGAAATTTGACAATATCCTCAAAAATTAGATTCCAGGCAAGTAAGATTTTAATTAAATATTGACAATCCCACCAAGAGATTGATAGATCATTTTTTTAAAAAGGATATACTTAACATTTCTACCTTTCTAAATATTTTGGTGAACATTTTATGAAGCCGCTGTGTTATTTAAGTTTTTAAATCTTTGCTAATAATTCTGGCGGTGTGCTTCATAAAGATACAAGAGGTAATTGTTTTCCTGTTCATCTCCATTTCCTCATGTTGGTGAAGAGTTCAATAAATGTCAATGTCTGATTCAATATTCCTTTACAAAATTCATATCAGAGCTGGTTTCAACTTCCCCTTCCACCTTGTATTAATCTATCATGACAGCCTCTCTGTGCTTTCCTCTGAAATGAGCAATGTCCTTTTATCTTCGCAGGTCAATGGGAAGGATCTCTCAAAGGCCACCCATGAAGAGGCAGTGGAAGCTTTTCGGAATGCCAAGGAGCCCATTGTGGTCCAGGTGTTAAGGCGAACGCCTCTCAGTAAACCAGCCTATGGAGCAGCCCCAGAAGTGCAGCTCATGAACGCCAGTACTCAGACGGACATCACATTTGAACACATCATGGCCCTGACCAAACTGAGGCCACCTACCCCTCCAGTGCCAGATATCTGTCCATTTCTGCTCTCAGACAGGTATTTTTCTGTCATTTCTCCCAAAGCCTTATTTGTTTTCGTCATTTAACATAGGTGTTGGAAAGAATCAGTAACGCTAGCGAGTTGACAATTACAGAAACAGGCTCTCAGTTCTGTTTGGAAAATGTCTCCACTGTGTCTACATCCAATTAGTCCTCAGCTGTCCCTGCTAGCTCTTTTCCCTGACCCATACAGTTGCTTCACCTCAGGAATCATACTTGCTGAAGTACAGTGAAAAGGTCTGGCTCTGATTGGTTCATCATCATATTTCCAGTCATCAGTACCTCACACTACTCATGAGCACTGGTCAGGGAAATAGCTTTTCTCACCAAAGCTGCCAAAAGCCTTATTAAGACTGACACAGAAGCGGCGCATTGGCACCATATTCTCCTCTGTGGGTCGCCTCTCTTTCTCTCTTCTGCTTTTCTCTTCTTTAAAGAAGAAGCTAGAAAATTAATTAAAGTGCAATTCTCCAAAGAAAGCAATTATCCAATATATTGAGATGTAAATAAAAGGTCCTGGCTGTCAGAGACTAAGTATAGAGCTATGAAGTAAGGAACTATTAATGGATATTTCTTCCCTAATTTTTACCTAATTTAAAGGCAGTTAGAGAGATTTTATTCAAATAATCCTACTTGTACAGTTTTGGAAGGATTTTTTGCCCCATACTTTTTGTTCTGTGAGCTTTTCAGCAAATATTCAAACATTATTGAGAGCAGTAGCCTCTTTAGACTGCATTTTCGTTGCCTACTGCATTCCGTTCTCCACTTTGTAAAACACAGATCTGATCCTGTCACTTCTCTGGCCTTTGGTGGCTTTTGTAAGTCTATTTCAGTGGTTCCAATGTGTACATTAGAATCG
This sequence comes from Equus przewalskii, assembly GCF_037783145.1. Classification (NCBI taxonomy): domain Eukaryota; kingdom Metazoa; phylum Chordata; class Mammalia; order Perissodactyla; family Equidae; genus Equus; species Equus przewalskii. Next base: position 61,418,808 of record NC_091835.1, read on the forward strand.
CCTGGAACTTTGTAAAGAAATACCAATGCAATGCCTGAATCCCACCTCAGGCCAGTTAAAGAAGAATTTTTTAGAGTGAAACTCAGGCATCAGAATTTTTCAAAAGTCTTCCTAGGCAATTGTAACGTGAGCCATGTTTTGGAAACCACTCCTTGAAACTTCAAGTTCTGGGTAGGAGCGCTGTTTGTTTTGCTTAAGATTGTATTCATCCATCCATTACTTATTAAATAGCCCTTTATGTCAGGCACTGGAACTAGGTGCTGGGCATAAACGTGGAACCAAAAATAATCATTGCCTCCTGGAGCTTATATTCTAGAGGGGAGATGAACAATGCACAAGCAAACAAGTATGTAATATTATTAGTACAGCCTGACACAGAGTAGCAATCCAATAAATACTTTCCTGAATGCCTAATAGTAGCTAACATTTATTAGCTCACTTAACATGTTTTCAGTAATATTCCAAGTGTCGTACATTTGTTAACTCATTTAGTCCTCACAACAACCTTTGGAGGGAGTATCTTATATTATGACCCATGTCACAGATGTCAAGTAATTTGGCCAATATCACATAGCTAAAAAGTGGCAGGGCCAGGCTTCTGAGATGAAGAGGTCTGAGCAAAGTGCCCCCTCTTTCAGCCAACTGGCTGTGTCGCTCTTCCTAAATCCTGCAGATCTCAGCTTAGAGGCAGCCTCTTCCACCAAACTTCCTCGGGCTACAGTAGGTACATCCCCACCATGTGCTCTCACAGCTTCCATATTTTCCCCTTAATTATCACACTATATTAAAATTCCCACTTGACTGCTTTACCCAATTAATAGGGCAAGAACTGATTTTGTGCACCAACATATTTCCAGCACTTGGCATAGGGCCTGGCATCTGGTAGACACTCAATAAATGTTTATTGAATGAATAAGGTGTTCCTCCTGGCAGGGCTCCCATCTTACTAACTGAAAGATGAGGGAAACACATCAGATGCCCCAAACAACAAGCCTTCGTGTTTCACCAGCCCAAAGGGGCTTTGCAGAGCCAGGCAAGATTTAAGCAAGAAGGGGTTACCTGTTAGACCAGCAAGTGAGATGCTGCATACACTGCTTTTACTAGTTGGGTCCACGTTGATTAACCCTTTATGGAGCTGACAGCCATAGATAGGAGTGAGAAGAGGCTGGTAGAATATTTACGCTGACCGTGGGAGGGCACTAGGATAGCTCTCTCTCTCACATTTCAGCTCGTGATAAAGGAACTGATTTATACCACTAACCCTGATTTTTCAATAATGTCCACGCTGGTCGGGCTTAGAGGTTTTACCCACAACCAACTTGGTTAATTGCGTTTAAACTTTTTCATTGACATTTAGAAATAGAGATGAACTCATGTCCTTCGCTACTAAACTATGTTTGGCCTTCATATGGTATAATGTATAGTATCTATGTCATAGCGTATAGTAATTTGAAAGCATTTCTGTAAATTATTTAAAGCAATTCCCAAAAGTTAAAGGATATATAAAAGTAATGTACAGTGCCCTGGGTCCCCCTCATTTCCTTTACTTAATCAGTTCTCTCTTCTAAAGGGATTATGAAACCCTGTGGCTTATATGAGTTTCCAGTGAATTATCACCATGAATTATCTTTAATATTTGTGTTTAATATTTCCCTTTTTATCAAAGAGGGGAAAAATGTAGATTATGAGGGAGAATGAGGAAGGAGGTCTTAAGGAATGGGGGCAAAGTGAATATGTTTTATAATCTGAAAAATATGCGCTTTTGAAAACAGATTTCAAAAAACAGTTTGGGGCTGTATATTATGCAATTGGTAGTATTTTGTTACAAAATACTCACTTTGGTAGACTGCATTCTCAAATGCCACATACCTATGTATGAAGCAAGTCACATTTGGTGGAATGGGAGCCAGCCAAAGCGTGTTAATAAAGCACCATAGTCTGTCAGAGATTTCACTTCAGTTTCTTCACAGAATGTGGCTCTGACCGTGGGCCTTGTTCTTAATATTCTCTCAGAAATAGCAAACTGATGGACTTCATGTAGGGGAGAAGGAAAAGCAATTGGTCTTTCTGAGCTGTAGTTTATTTAAAGGCTAGATCACTACAGGTCCTATTGCAAAGCAGAGAAAACTAAAGTGAAATTGAAAAATCAGTTTTAATCTTGAAAACAACCGTTTTGATCCATTCATATCGTATTGCTGTGTTCCCCATAGCTGCCATTCTCTTCATCCGATGGAACATGAATTTTATGAGGACAATGAGTATCTTTCCAGCTTGCCTGCTGATGCGGACAGAACAGAGGACTTTGAATACGAGGTAAGATGGTTTTCACACCACTTCAGTTTTCTTCGTGAAGTTACAGTTGAGGGGTTTTGCATAACAAAGACAAAATTCATTTATTGCTATGAGAAGTATTTTGTCTATTATATATATATCTCTAGGGTAAGATCTTTTCAATATTATTTGTTTTAGCTATTTGGCTCTAGTATTTTAAGTATATTGGAAAACAGTTTTATGACATAAGCTTGAAATATTTTGCTCACATCTTTGTTGCTTCTTATAAATAATATTATGGCAGCTACATTTTTTCTTCTTTCTGTAATATAAGAGAATTTCCAAGTAGAGTTTGGAAATGAAATTATATTTAAAGTCAAGATTGTGCTTACTATGATCATTCATGTATAGTATTTTGCTTTTAAGTGATAAACTAAATTTTCTTATGTTAGTTATATTGTCTTCCCAAATTCAATATTCTCTTCATTTGTGACTCAAGTACATACCCTAAAAGGTAGTCTTACTGACTTTCTAGAAAGAGAGATGGCCTCATGCCCTTTGTTGTTAAACTATGTTTAGCCTTCACGTGGTATATGTTAGAGTTTGTGTGCTGTGATATATAACAATTCCAAAAGCCCATCTATTAATTATTTAAAAGCTTTCACAAAAGTTAAAGGATTTTATCCTAATATTTCCCCTGCTCCTGCAGTCTATAAATCTTTGAAAGGTTTCAGACTACTCTGACATTTGGAAATAAAATAGATTGAGGAGGTAAAGAAGCTTTGGTAAACAGGCAAAGAACCTATGATTATCTGCCCTTTTAATGCCTTAGATGATGTCAGACAAGTTCAGCAAAATGTTCTTTTCCATTTTACAACCCAGAAATCCTGAAATCTCTTCCCTTAGGAGGATCTGAAATCAAATAAGGCCGATTCAGTGAAGCTCACCCAAAGCAAATAGACATTTATTTGAAATCTTCCTCCCACAAAAGTCATTGCTGGGGATTACAGAAATCATTATTTCTTTTCAGCCAGAATTTGGAAGATGTGCGATGATACCTAGTATCTGAGCGGATGGTTTTGTCACTGTCGTTCATATTTATTTTTTTATCCCCTCCTCTCCATTAAGTTGATTGTAAAGTCTTCTTTTATAAATCCACTCAAGTACTGGTATGCACTGAAATATCCATTATGTTTTGCCTACTCGTGCAAAATAAATTACACAATTGAGTCACTTATCCAAATAATTCAAGATTAAACAATGTTTTTCTTTCAGTTAATGAATACTTTGGATTTGGGGACTGGAATTATCTAGATCACTTCAGCTTTTCATTTGGTTTGTGCCTTAAAGCTTTATTAAAGTAAATCTGTGTGCTGGGGGAGGCCCTGGGAGAGAGACTTGCTTAGGCTAAGCAGGTTAACAGTAAAATTTCTTTTAATTAGCATATCATAGAATATTACAATACAGGCAGATTTCCTTACATTTCTATAGGGCTTCCTCTTTTTTGACTATATCAATCTCTAATAGATGCCGGGGTCAGTATGATGACAGTGGTAAATGCTCAGACAAGTCTTCTGTAGCTTGTAAGCTCAACTAATCATAGCATCGTAGTCATTAATTTGCTGTCAGCTGTGATTCTCTTGCCGAAGACACCTTTCTGAGTGATTAAAATAAAGAATGTTCCTGTGAAATTTAAATAAGGAAGAAGTTACTGTGACAGGCTTCAATCATGAGGAAGGATGCAGTTGAGAACATAGGGTATGGTTAAAAGTGAGGGTGGAGGCATGAGGTAATACCCCAAGTTTAAGAGAGAATAATAATTCTACCCAGTACTCCTCCCTCTGTTATAGTTATGTGGTAGAGTGGCACACACCATCCCTTATGGCTGCATCATAATACACCATAAAATCTAGTCAGTCCACTGCTGTCACCAGAGCTGATCGTGGACAGCACGTTAAGTGGGGGAAATTTAAAAATGCTAATTCTGTCTTTATGTACTATTGCTAGAAACAGACTGGCCAAGAATTTCTGTGACCAGCTGAGATGACCCCAGCTCCTCCAGAAGCTCTATCACAACCTGGTAGCTCTGAGGATGCAGTGGATGAATACCTTCAGGAAGGACCAGTTTTGTGCCACTTAGAGAACATTACAGGAAACGGAGGTCTAATGACCAAAAAGAGAACTTCATCTTGGAAAGAGATTCCTCCTCTAGCTAAACATGAATACACATCAGCAGGGGAAGTAGAAAGAAGTTAACTTTTCATCTGCTTTCCTTCATTTCTTCCATAAATATTTAATGAGCACTTAAAGTATACCAGGTTCTTATCTAAGTTTGGAACTGATGTTGCCCCTGCCTTAGTGGAGCTTAACCTTTAGAGGAAAGAGATGGACAATAAATAAATAAGTAAGGACATATTATATTAGATAGTGATAAGTGCTAATGGAGAACAAGTGTAGGTAACAGAGAAAGGAAAAGCATGATTTGGGACGAGGTGTGCTATCTTATATAAGATGGTCAGGGAAGGCCTTTCTCATAAGAGACCTAAAGAGAGTAGGAGAGCTGGCCTGTGGATATCTGAGGAAGGAGCTTTCCAGATAGAGGGAAGGGCAAGTCCAAAGGACCTGAAGCAGGAGCATGCCTAGGCACTCAAGACCAGCGTGCTCTGACAGCATGGGAAAGGTGAAGTGGTAAGAGGTGAAGTCAGAGAGAGTAGAGGCATGCCTTGAGGAGCCTTTGGCTTTTCCTATGAGTCGGAAGTAGCTGGAGAAGAAAGAGCAGGGCCACGTTCTAAAGCCCTAACAAGATCCCTCTGGCTGTTGGAATGAGATTGACAGAGGAAAGCAAAGTCTACCGCAGAGCAGTCAGGTGAGAGGGGGAGGTGGGTTGGACCTGGATGGCACTGGAGGAAGGAGTAAGACATAGTCTAGAAGGACAGCATCCACCCAGCTTGAAGGGCTTCCCCTAAATATCTGTGTCTCTATTACTTTCCTCATAGCTTTAATATAGTTTGTTCCAAGTTGGTTTTTCTTCTGACTTTTTAAAAGCAAAATATCATAGACCAAAGTGAAACACAGCTTCTGACATCCACTGAAACTAGCATAATAAATACGCTCTTCAAAAGACAGAAAGTGTACAGAACTGCATTTCTGAACCTGCTACAATGCAAACTAGGCAACTATTTAGGTGCCTTTTTAAAGGCTTACTTACCATTTACTCAGTGAACCAAAGCTGATCTGTCTATCTTGTGAATACATATGTAGGGACTTTTAGTGCATGGATTATTGACCCAATAGACCAAAACAGATCTGACTATCTTGTAAACACATATTTAGGGACTTTTTAACATGCAGATTATTGCATTGATAGATTGTAACAGCTCCCTTCCGTGCAATGATAGACAGCAAATGCTTCTTTGGAGATATTATAGTCAATGTGGCAATGTTACGGTGACTCTGGTGTGTTAGGGACCTCTATGAAATTTTAATGATACCCATATCTCACTATGGCCTATCGCCACTTTGCCTAAGAAAATTATTTGACTGGGTTTAAAATTTCCCTACAGTCCTTCAGAAAAGTCTCAGAGGACCAGTCTGCATTAAAAGACTCACAGCTTGAAATTTGCTCTCTTTAAAAAATGATGGCGCTTGTTCGCTAATTAAAAATGATAAAGGATTTTAATTTTATTTTTGAGAGAAAAAATAAAAATATCAAAATTTAAACAATGCACCCATCATCAGAGTCAGGGTACTGAAATACCACTGGAGATTAAGCATCTCCTCTTCTTTATTTTCAACTTGGTTCATTTTTTTTTCCCTAGAGCCAGCTAAAGGTTGAAATAAATCATAAATAGCCCTTAGCTAGTCAGAGGCAGATCTCAGATCCAACTTCTACTAGAAATAATTTAAAGGGAAAGGCTTTGAGAAATATAGAGCTCTTTCGTCCAGTTCCCAATAAAGATATGTTTGCTACTGCCTGAGTGCAAGGAAGATGTTGAATTTTCTGCAGCATTTGCCATTAATTCTCAAAAGTTGGTGCTGAGAGAGGAGAGTCAGAGAACTAATAGGCACCAAATTTTGAGAGTATAAAACATCACATTAGCCAAGGCAGGCGAATAATTTCAGCAACATTTCTGAGCCTACAGATTTTCATCACGTAGAAATGCTACTTGAAATCATTTTTACACCTCCCCCTAAAAGCAGGCTGAAGAAACATATCCAACCGGCTGAATTCAATACACACAGAGTTCCCTTTATGTATACATTGTCATCAAAATGAAAAGGAACTTGGCAGTTTGCTTGAACAGATATTAAAGGTGAGAAGGAGATAAGGACAAGTTGTATGTGTCAGAGTTCTGTGTACATGTTAACTGAAAACCAAACTTGGGCAGGTGTCTATAAATAGGAATGAGCATTTAGCATATTAATTAGCTTCCATGTAGCAATTCTTATGCAAAGCGTAAGTAAACCCTTGTGCTATGCTAAGAAGTGTCATTTTGCAAAATGTATTTCCTGGAGCTGGATCCCCACGAATATGTGCAGAATATTTGTAAGAATTTAAGTATATAATCTCTCTCTTACAGAATTAAAGAAAAGGGAACTATGAATCGAGGAGATGTTCATTCAAAAAGATAACAAGACGATAAGCATTAACTAGATTTGTCATATCTTTTTGAGCAGCTTTGTGATTTGCAAAGCCAACTTTGAGAAAAATCTCCCTAGTGCACATGGATAGAGCTACGTGGCTCCTTCTAGGCTGTGAGGGCAGAGGCCTTGTCTGCCTTGTTCATCATTGCATCCCACCACCTGTTTCGTAAGGGTTCTCAGTATTTGATGAATGAATAAAGGAAGATCCCCATTGCTGTCTGTATGGACCAGCTTCTGGGCAGGGCAGTACCTTTCTTCCTTTTTGTGCAAGGGAGTTGGAAAGAAACTGAGACCACCATGCAGTGACAACAAATATGCTTTCCCTTTCTAATTGGTATTTGTTCTTTATATGAGAGGTTCTCATCCTAGTGCCATTTTTGTTTCAGTTAAACAATTCTAGGGAAAGGGCCCAAATGGGGGAAAACAGAGAGAAGTAACGAACTAGAATTTTAATGGTCTCCATAAATTCATCTGTGCTGACTATCATTTTGTAAAATCATAGAATCTCATACTTGGTATGAATTTGACGTGTTCTCTAATCCATCCTTGTACCCCTTTTATAACTTCTTCGCCAAGGGATCATTCAGCAAATTTGTGAAACACTACATGGAGACGGACGTGAGTGTCTCCCCAGGTAGCCAGTTCTGACTCTGGGTATTCAGAGAGGGAATTGTATCAAGGAATTTGAAAACCATTGATGGAAGGAATAAGTTTGGGTATGAAACATAACTCATAAAGAGACTATATATTATCCATATATAGTGATGGCTAGTGGAGAAAATAGTGTGTAGAGTATGAAAGTATAGAATCTTCAGAGTTTTTTAATTCACTGGATGATTTGTGTTTCACCAATCCCTTTTCTTCTGCTTGTTAGTGACATTTTAGAATTATTAATGAAATATCTAAAATAATTTTATACCACTTACTATTGGGGCAATAAAATCATCCATTAAAAAAAAATCATCTTAATAAGTTTCATTCTTGGGGGACATTTATTGAACTGAAAATTGATCTGGATAAGGTGTGAAACTATTTTTATTACTTGAACCAAAGATAAAATGGTATTCCGTAAGTGTGGAGTTGTTTCATTGAAATGTCTGTTAATGACACCATTTTCCCTGTTAGGTCAGATTAAAATCTCAGTCATGGAGGCCAAAACACTCAGTTGTCATTTGTTGGGGCTTACATTTCCAGGCTCTCTGGGACATGTTTCTCCTTCATATCGCCAATGTCTCCTTCCTTATCTAGGACATTGCTCTGTCTCTATGCTATTTCTTGGTCACCTGAGCCCGGTCCCTATTCTTTGTAGTCCATCGTATTCACCACTATCAGACTAGTCCTTCTCAGGTGCACTTCTCACTGGATCTCTCCCTGTTCATCATCTTATATGACTCTATTCCTTGAATTAACTCTAAAATTCTCTGCCTGGCAGTGAAGGTCCCTTGTACTCTGTCACTACCCTAATTTTCCAGGCATCTTGGGGTCAAACTTTACAGTGTAGCAATACTCAGAGCAAGCTGTGTGCTTTCCTTCTTCTGTGCCTTTACTTATGGGCCTCTCTGCCCCTGAAACGCACTTCTGATAATCTCTTTCCCACCACTGAACTCCCATACCACATTCTGTAAATACTTTTTGTCATTATGCCCTGGTATAGTTATTTATGTACTTATCTTTTTCTTCTAAATAGTTCGTCTTTCTTAATGAAAATGACCACTTCTAATTATCTTTATATCATGAGGAGAGCCTAACATGTGCCCTGGCTCACAGTAAGCACTCAGCAGCGTTTGCAGGAGAAGTGAATAAATTATTGACCATTGCTGCTACTGCTACTATTTTATAAGTGTCTTGGAAACAAATACAAAGGGTTAAATGGGGAAAAAGGAGAAAAGAGCTGATGGAGAATAGAAGTGTGAAACAAAGTCTGAAATTCTTTGTTTTTGTCTCATAATAATTCAATTAACAGCCTAGTAATTAGAGTAAATGGATTTAAGTATACACTTGTGCCATATTGTAAAAGAAGAAAATTTGGATTTTTTTGGTTGCCTTTTTAAGAAGGAAGATGTGCATATCTTACCCCAAGCTTGTAAGCTAGAGAACCATGGTAAACAGGCGTGCTAATATACATAGGTGAAGAAAGACTGGGGTTCAATTTGTGTTAGGATAACCGTACATCCTTGTTTGCCCTAAACTGTCTGCATGTTGCCTAACATTGCAGTTTAATTATGAATTGCATCATCTTTAACGTTCAAAATGTCCTAATTGGGCAATACAGTGTATGGTTATCCTAGTTTTTATATTTATTGAACCTTAATCAAGGCTGAGACCTTGTAATCATATTTTATATAATACTAATATTCCTAATATTTAATCCTAATATAATGTTGAGGTGACTCAAAATTTCTTAGTTTGAATACCCATGGTTATTAAATTGAATGATTTTCCTAAATTGTGACTTTCCATTAAAAAAAGAAAAGTCCTCCTTAAGGAGTGACTAGAAAGAAAATGCGACAAAGTTGGAAATAGTTATCAAATTATTGTAATTCTTTTAGATTTCTTACCAAAAGAAATGAGATTAGTATTGCTGTTAATTTGGTCATGCAATTTCCTAAAACAAATATGAGGCAAATTTATCTTTCGCCTCACTGATTATGACAACACTAAACCTTATTTCCTAGGAAAACAATGAAAAGTAAATTTAACCTTGCCAGTTGGTTATTAAACAATGTAACCATAGGCACATTTATTTTACTAGGAATCTAGATATAAAATGAAGATTCCTTATACTATGTATATGAATTTTATCAAAATGCTGACATTCAATTTTTGTTTGAAGATACTCATGATACACATTCATGATTGCCTTGCATTACTGAAAGTTGTTTGTGAAAGGTTGTGTTTAAGGTGAACATTTGCATATCAAGTTATATTTTCCCAATGACTTCTATTCTGCTTTCAAAGAACTGTTTTCATAGGGGCAAAGAAAGGAGAGCTGTCTTTTCTAATGTAAAGTAAATCGCGTGTGAGGATTCCACTGTTACTTTCAGAGGCAATACAAGCGAGACGAAGGAATCCAAACAAGGAGTCCGGTCCCAGTCCTAGCTCTGTCTCAACTTACTTCTTGAATCACAGCGTCCTCACATGTGAGCTCTGTGGGGATACCAGTGTTGGTTATGGGATGGTTTGTCAGTATCTGGTTCTCTCATGTAACTCACTTAAGTGAAGTGAGACAAATGTGTAGTCAAATCCTTAACAATTTTACAAATAGTTTAACATTTCAAACATATTAACTCACATTTTATGGGTTTTTATAAAGAGAGTGCACACATTCGTATGACCACACGTTGATCTGTGTCTAGTACCATATTGCAGCAGTTGGTAGCAAGGAGCACACCTCTCCATATTATCTCTGACTTTATCTTTAATGTTTAGAAGAAGTTAACCCATATACATTTGCCAATTAGAAATGGCAGATGCAGTCTGTAGGCACTAGAAACAAATTATTTTATATAAATGCAATGCTTTTTTAAATTAGAAAAATGCAGACAATAATGCCAGTTTGGATTTTTTCCACCAAATTGTTATCTCTGAAAAAAATGTTGAATCCTTAAATATCATGTGCTTTATATTGGCATGACAGTTCTCTCTTTTCTCTTGTAAGACATAAGCAATTGGTAATGCTCCGGTTCATGGTTCTGTGGTGAGTCCACCAGTATTCACTATGTATTAAATAGTCAAAATTAATATAAATAAAAGAGAACTTGGCATGACCAATACAGATGGTGTGTCATGAGCCAAGGATTATACTAAATCCAATCTATGTATTTGAAATCCAAAATAAAAATTTTAAATATCTTCAATTGCACCACCTGAGATAACCACAGCTAACATTTTGTGTGTTTCCCTCTTCTATGTACATCATTTTTCCTATAACTGAGATTTTACATTTTTGTTGGGTGTTTACATTTTTTCCGGATTTTCATAGCTATAAAAAGCTACAGTTGGGGCCGGCCCGGTGACACAGTGGTTAAGTTCCCACTTTCCACTTCTCGGCAGCCGGGGATTGTCAGTTCAGATCCCTGGTGTGGACATGGCACGGCTTGGCAAAAGCCATGCTGTGGAGGGCATCCCATGTATAAAGTAGAGGAAGATGGGCATGTATGTTAGCTCAGGGTCAGTCTTCCTCAGCAAAAAGAGGAGGATTAGCCGTAGTTAGCTCAGGGCTAATCTTCCTCAAAAAAAAAAAAAAAAGCTGCAGTGAACTGCCTTCTGCATGAATCTTTTGTCTGCATGTTATTTTTTCCCAGCTTTACTGAGATATAATTGACATATAGCATTGTGTATGTTTAAGGTGTACCACATGATGATTTGATATACATATACACTGCAAAATGATTACCAAAATAAGATTAGTTAACATCTCCATCACCTCAGATAATTACCTTTTGTGTGAGAACGTTTAAGATCTACTCCCATAGCAACTTTCAAGTATATAACACAGTATTGTTAACTATAGTCACCATTCTGTACATTAGATCCCAGAATTTATTCATCCTATAGCTGGAAGTTTGTTCTCCTTGACCATCTCCCCATTTTTCCCACTCATCAGCCCCTTGCAAGCACCATTCTAATCTCTTTGAGTTCAGCTTTTTAAGATTATACATATAAGCAAGAACTCAGTATTTGTCTTTGTCTATCTGACTTATTTCACTCAGCATAGTGCCTTCAAGGTCCATTAATGTAGTTGCAAATGGCAAGATTTCCTTCTTTCTTGTGGCTGAATAATATTCCATTGTGCATATATGTATAATTATATGCATATATCACATCTTCTTTAGCCATTCATCTATCAATGGACACTTTGATTGTTTCCATGTCTTGGCTATTGTGAATAATGCTACAATGAGCACAGGGTTGCTGATATGTCTCCAATATTCTCTTTTCATATCCTTTGGATACACCCAGAAGTGGGATAGCTGGATCATATGGTAGTTCTATTTTTAATTTTTTGAGGACCCTCCATACTGTTTTCTGTAGCGGCTGTACCAATTTACATTCCCACCAACAGTGTACTAGGGTTCTTTTTTCTCCATATCCTCACCAACACTCTTGTTATCACTTGTGTTTTTGATAATAGCCATCCTAACCTGTGAGGTGATATCTCATTGTGGTTTTGATTTGCGTTTCTCTGATGATTAGTGAAATTGAGCACCTTTTCATGTACCTACTGGATATTTGTATCTCTTCTTTGGAAAAATGTCCATTCAGGTCCTCCACTCATTTTTTAATTGTATTTTTTTTTTTTGCCATTGAGTTGTATGAGTTCCTTATATATTTTGGGATACTAACCCCTTATATGATATATGTTTTGCAAATATTTTCTCCCATTCCATAGGTCACCTCTTCATTCCGTTGATTGTTTCTTTTACTATGCAGAAGCTTTTGCGTTGATGTAGTCCCATGTAATTACTTTTGCTTTTTTTGCTTGTACTTTTGTTGTCATATTTAAAAACATTTTGCCAAGACCAAGATCAAGGAGCTTTTTCCCCATGCTTTCTTCTAGGAGTTTTGTGACTTTAGGTCTTACATTTAAGTCTTTAATCCATTTCTAGTTGAAATTTGAAATTATTCTTTACTGGCCTAGTAAACATGTCTAAAAATATCTCACACACACACACACACACACACACTGTCACAGAGCCTCTGACTCTGCCTCTTCATTGGCTAGAAGGATGTTTAGAATGTGGTGATGAAACAAAGGCTTTCGGTTCATTTTTAAACCCAGAGAAAAATGTCAACAATAGTAATGATGTTTACAGATGCTGCACTGGACAGTAGTATTTTGAAATGCAGCAAGTAATAATCTACACCTGTAGTCACCTTAAAGAGAATAGATTGAGAGAATGTGAAGATGAATGGCACAAAGTGTGTGGTCACTTTGATTGAACTGAGAGATGTCACTTCTTTACCTACATTATCAGATTTTAAATGACCAGATTACATCTCTTAGGACAGGACGTTTAAGGCAATATGAATATGTGTTTGTATTTGGTGTTGATACAAGTTATAGAAGTCACTGTTTCAGAACCCCAGCCTAATTGTGAGTTGGAGTTCTGCAGATGAAATTATTCACCATCCAAAGTCAAAATTTGACCAGTCTCACAAATACTCTTGCCTGTGTTTTTATTTGATTGTACTTGTCCTTTTGTAGATACTCCCTTTTCATATTTTTTTGTTTTTCAGTAGCAAAATGTTAAAGTTAAAGCTGAAAAGTTTTTCTTTGTTCTGTAAAACACATTGAAACCATTTGCTCTTTTGCTCTCCTGAGAATACCAGTTTTTAAAGTCACAGATTCTGCCCAGTGGGAAGTGAAGGATTCCATGGGAAGCAGTAACCAAAGGGGGATTTACTACAGAAAACTTGTTAAAAGAAAATAGTGTGTACTTTAAAAAGAGACCTGTAAGAGCTTTTCTTTCAAATATAAAAGGATTATTAGTAATTAGGGCATATTAAGAGACATTAGAGGTAGACTTTAAAATAAAAACGGATCAAGACATTTGGATAAAGAACAATTAAATGGTTTTTGGACAGAAATGAATTAAAATAAAGAGAACTTTGATGTAATGGAATTTGAACCATAAGGCGGCTATGGAAGGACATCTGATTTACTTGACAGAGAAAACTGAAGCCCATGAAGATTAAAGATTCACCTATCACAGCTAATTAATAGCAGATGCTGGTCAAGAATTTCTTCATTTTCTTGAAAAAAGCTTTGTCTGATTCTAAGAGTAATAGATGTTCATTACTGATATTTCCTTATTCAAATTCCCCTTTGGCATGTAATTAAGTGTGTATTCTCTTCCAGAATATAATTGTCAAGAGTATATAATATTTCACCTTCCTTTTATAAACGAACAATAAATAACACATCCTACGCAGTGTAATTACCCGTGATTTCTCTTATGAGAGAGGTCTAAAACTCCTCAATAACTATTGGAAGGATAGTATGTTTCCCAGGGATGTTTATGAGTAACTAGAGGATCCACAGACAGCTGGTGAGCCTTTTTACAGCCAGGAAGTTCATAATCCTTAAAGAATTTTTCCTTGCTTTGACTTATATGTGGATACCTGCCAATAAAGACAGTTGTGAATCCTTTTAAACAAAAGTTTTAAATGTGCTTTAAGAATGTAGGAGCAGCTTAGTTGGGAAGTTCAAAAGAAAACTGTGATTCCCTGAATGAAGACATCACTAAGTTTTTCTAATTAGGAAATATTTAATCACTTCCTGTCTATTATGCACAGAAATTAATAAAATCTCTTCCTCCAAAATGAAAGCGAAAGAGACTCCAAACTTTTGTTTCTCTTCTTCAGATAACCCAGGTGACCATGAGAGTTCCATTACTACTTTCTTCCATGATAACTTGAAGTCCTAAGTTTTTCAAATGATATGCTTTGGGATTTGTTCACCTTAAATATTTTTTAGTAGTGCACTCTCATGCAATAAAACCTAAGTAGGATGGGTAAATAAGTCTATGGACCTATTGTAATTCATATAAGTGGCAGCGTGTGTGACTATGCAATTAGTTTTACTGATTCTCATAGGAGGAAATACATTAACCTTATCCCCGCTTTAACACCAGACTGGCCATTAGATAAGCAAGTTTTATTCTTGTTGCCTGTCAAAAGCGGAAAATGCCATATGTTCTCTCAGGGACTTTGCTCAGGTGTGGAGAAATTATTTTTAGGGTCACTTCCTGTCACTTTTCTTAATGGTCTTGAACACATGCATAACTGTATAGCAGCCATAAAACAAAATGTAGACTTCTGTAACATAATAATGCAAGGTGATCAATATCTAGTTGGTATCAGATCAAACACCTGAAAAAGATTCTAGAAGATTTTCTGACAACCAAATTATTTTGTTTCTATTTCCAACTATATACAATACCTTACCCTCATTAAGTCCTTATCTATTGTCCCCTAAAATAACCTGCCCATGAATTTGCAATAAAACCCTTCAAAATTTTATTCCCAACAAATTAAAAGTCTGATGGTATCACTCTGATGGGAGGAAAAATTATATTTAGGTACATTTGGAATCAGCCTGAAGTGGGCTCAGTCAAACACCACTGCTTAGTACCTGTGTGACCACTCTGAGCCTCAGGTTCCTCATCTGTGCAAAGAAGATAACGTTAATAATAAGTAGTTCTTAATATTAAATGAGATAATATATGAGAAAGTTTAGTATGATGGCTGGGATATATATATATATATATATGTATATTTATACACATACACACATATGTGTATACTATATGTTTTTTCCATCATTTAACCATTTTAAGTCTCAATTTCATCACCTTGAGTGGAGAATATTTAAGAACAAAAGAGAAAATGAAACTTCAGAAGAGAAACTCCATGTCTCATGGATGCTAAGTTTTAAGTACAAGCACTTGAAGTATAAGTTATGAGCTGCGCACAAGGAACAATACTCCGAGTGTCATGGTAGTCCCAAATATACTCAAGTGATTTTTATTTTTAAAAAAAGACCTTGAAGGAAGTCTGTTTGGACCTTGGACTTCCATCTTCTCTATTCTTCATTTTCCTGAACATTCTTAAAGAATAATTTGATTCTCTGCCACATCTTAAAAATCTCATTCATTTCTCAACCCATTAAAATATGATTTGAGGGTGGCAGGTAACAGCTGAATGACCAAATCCAGTTATACCTTCTCCTTCCTTATCCTTTCAGCAGCATTTGGTGCTGTTGGCCATCTGCATCTTCTTGAAATGCTCTACCTGGACTTAATTCCATTTCCTGCGTCTGAGTTTGAGGCTACTGCAACCTTATCTCTTAGGGCCATGGGAAGGGTTAAACAAGCTGACCTGTGGCTCTTGGTGTTCTGAGCTGGCAGGAAGAGTGGGGCTGGAGGAATCATTATTGTGCATCACACCCCCAGCCTCCTGTGTGGCTGGAGGCTCCAAGCTCAGAGCCTTGCTGGTTCAGCGTTGCTTTAGAATCGACCTCTTAGTTTTTCTCCCTTGGTTGAGCTTCAGGCTTTAATGGGATCCCTTCTGCTTTTCATCTTCCAGAGATTTCTCAGTTTCCAATCCACCAAGGGTTCCCTTTCTTACTTTAAAGTATGACTGTGATTTTTTAAAGTACATGCTTATACATGCTGAGGTTTTGGAGCAGGAGAGGAGATGATAGTCTATGCTAGCATCAATGTGTGTTGGTTTCTCCCATTCGACTTTTGGCTCCTTTCTTCTAACTTTGCTTGTCTCTCATATTAGTTATATGTTCAGTATGTGTCTGTCAAATGATTTTTTCTTTTGTATTTTAAAAGTAAGATGAATGAAGTGTTAGTTTCTTCTTTGACTAGAGTTAGAGGAACACTGGTAGTAGTAGTAGCAGTGGAAAATGAAAGACAGGGATGGATCTGAAGCCTGTATTTCAGAGGCAAAATTAAAGACATGGTAATTGTTAGAATGCGGAGGATTAAAGAAAGACCTGGTACAATATTAGATGTCCTTATTAATCATAAATTACTGCAAATTAAAAAAATTTTTACCAATATTTACTAAATTACTTAAGAGTTTCATTGCTTTTTAAGTTTCATATATACCCTACATCAGAAACTCGTCTCAGTCCTTAGTTTTACAACTTCATGCATGTTGTAGTCAATGATTTAAAATTGCACCCTAATAACTGTTGGAAAGAATGTAAATTTGGGAAGACACTATGGAAAAAATGTATGGAGGGTGCTCAAAAAAATAAAAATAGAACTACTATTTGATCCAGCAATCCCACTTCTGGGTGTATATACAAAGGAAATGAATCACTATCTTGAAGAGATATCTGCACTGCCATATTCTTTGCAGCATTATTTACAATAGCCAAAACATGGAAACAACCTGAGTGTCCATTGACACATGAATGGATGAGGAAGATGTGGTACATATATACAATGGAATATTATTGTGTATATGTACAATAATATATGTATTTTGTGTATATACAAAAGAGAAAGAAATCCTGCTGTTTGCAACAACATGACGACCTTGAGGGCATTATGCCAAGTGAAATAAGTCAGACAGAGAAAGATGAATACTGTATTTTCTCAATTACATGGTTGGTTTCTAAAAAAGTTACACTCAAAGATAGAGAGAGTAGAATGGTGGTCTTTTCTGGGACTCAGGGAGCAGGGAATATGTGGAAATCTTAGTCAGAGGGTACAAACTTCCAACTATAAGATGAATAAGTTCTGGGGATCTAATGCACAGCATGGTGACTATAATTAACAGTGTTGTATTGTAAGTTGTTAAGAGAGTAGATCTTAAATGTTCAGAAAAAAAGGTAATTATTTGAGGGGATGAAGGTGTTAATTAACCTTATTGTGTTAATCATTAGGCAGTATATACATGTATCAAATCACATTGTACACCTCAAACTCACATGTGTTATATGTCAGTAATCTCAATAATGCTAGAATGAAAATGTACTCTAAGGTCTCATTCCTTCTGCATATAAACAAGATCATGATATTCCCATAATACATGATTAAACATGCAGTTTTTTAATTTCATTTTTCATATTCCACTAAATTTTGCTTTTAGACCCCAAAATTTTGAAATAACTTCCACTTCTATGATATAAAGACGTTTTACTTTCAGCTATCTAAAAGCCATAGTGACCCAGTTAAGTTCAGAAATAAATATTTTTGAGCATTATGCTATTTCAGATTCTATGCTGAGCATTGGTAAGCCAAAAATAAATAAGACACAGTCTTCCGTGAAGGACCTCACAGTCTAGACGTGGAAACAGGAAGACCTATCTAATTACACTACCATGAGATGTACACAATAATAAAATACAGAAATGTACACAGAAGCCAGTGACTAACTCTTTGGGAAATGGGCAGAGAGGAAATGGCACCTGAGAAGAATTTTGAACAAGAAGATGTTTAAGGCAAGAGCAAGTGCAAGCGTGTGAAGGCATCAACCAGCACAGCAGGTTCAAGGAACTGCAAATAGTTAGTCTAACTGGAGAGTAAGTTAGGAGAAGGGAAGGAAGACACAGGACATGGCTGGGCAAGTATGCAGTGGTCAGAGAAGGAAACACCTTTTATGTCATAAGGGTGACTAGGACTTTCTACTACAGGCACTGGGAAGACAATTCTATGTTGGAGGAGGTAGGATGAGTTCAGATTGGTATTCCAGAGATATCCATTTTGTAAGAGTGTAGTGGATAAATTTGGAAGAACAAAACCCAAAGAAGGGAGACAAATTAGGGGCCAATTTTTATAGTCCAGGTGTGAAATGAACAGGACTTGAACTAAGGTGGTGGGAGTGGGAGATATAGATTCAAATACATAGGTGGCGTTTTTAAATAAGCAAAAATTTTTTAGGTAAACTATTGTCTTTTTGCCATGTGACAAGTGGTATGAGCCCTTATTTTCTTTACAGTCAAGTACTAACCAAGGTCATTCTGGCAAACTTGACATTCAGCATGATTTGTCCTCTTTGATAAATGTTCCAGGGAGTCAAGACAGTCACCTGTCAAAATTGATAAGTGAGACAACAGCGGAGAATGCAGGCTTATTTGTAACAGCACAGCTGCAGCTCTCGCACGCAGCCTGTTTACCTCCAGACTGGTTCTGTCTTGCTCTGAGACTTTTCTATTTCCGCCCAAATAGCCCCAAAACCCATTGAGGCTATGTATGTGAAATATTCCTTCCAGAGTAGTCCACGAATGCAGGAGGAGGATAAAGAGGCTAATTCCATTAGGCTGTTTTCACAACCGAAGGGTTTCAATAGCTTTAAAAAGGAAAGCTTGAACTTGACCAGTTCTCTGTAGGCATTTAGCAAAATCGGTAGTAAATTCTGTGAAAGAGAAAAGCCCTAGGGATTACTGTGAAGTGTACTGCTAAAATCCTAAAATGCTCATTACCTCATGCATGGAAGGTGTCTGAGGAATAAGGAGCCCTTTTTTTGTTGTTGAAAGGACTTAGTTCTGAACAATAGAGTGGCTGGTATTTTTCAATTAAATACACAGGAAGACACTTAAACTTCATCTTCTGCTTTTGTGAAGGAAAGAAATAAAAATCTCAGAGGACCACCCCGGCAGTGATGAGAAGTCCACAGCGCAGTCCTGGACAATCAACTTTTCTTTCTTTTCTCTTTACAAATGGGATTGTGGTTATCTACGCACATGAACACATTGCTCACAAAATCTAGGAAGAAAAGAGCCGAAATCTAAACAGAGCAACAGCAAGACTTTGGTCTACCCATGGTGTGGTCATTAACAAAACTTCCATTCACGGCGGAAACTTGAAAATTCTTAGTGAACATTTTCTCTGAGTAAGATGTTTGCAACAGTTAGAAAAACTCTAATTATGGCAGGCTCGCATCTGCCGCTTCTCCTTGCCAAACCATCCTGCCTCACATTGTTTACTTTAGGAAACCATACTTTTGAAGATTAAACTGATCTTTTTTTCCCTAGAAAGCAAATAATGATTCTTTGAAACTATAATTTTCTTCACCTTCCAGCACACGTCAGTGAATTGTAAGGTTTTCACTTTCACACAGTTTTCAACAATTGTCCTAACCCTGGTAGTATCCTAAAGGTCCTGTCTTTTCTCTGCTGCAGAGGTTTGCCCAACTGACAGTTGAAATCAATTTTTCGTTGAGATTTTTTAACTCCTTCCTATGATACAGCCTTCCCATTCTCCTGCTGAGATTATTCTAAAACCTAATAGACTCCATCATTAGCAAGCATTTTATAGGACACAAATTGGCTTCTCCTAGGTTGAATTTCATCCAGTTTTTCCTCTCCATTGCCCATTATAGAAGTAATTTGCAGAATCTCTGCATTTTAGCCAGGAGCATTCAGAGGGAGTGACTACCTGGGGTGCCGGATACCAATGGCATTGCCAAGCTGCAGAGGATAGAACCCTTTAGGGCTGCTTTGTATTCAAGAGGGGTGTGTGTGTATTTGTGTGTTTTCCTGGATTTCCATGTGTACATAAATTACTCTCTCTATATATTATGCATGCTTCTTGCCCCCTTTATAGACACACATGCTTGCGTAGGCCCTTTCTCACACACACATACTTGTCCTAGATTAGATACTGAGTTAAATTTGGATACACCTAATGGTATGAAGAGACTAATGGAAGAGCACTTCAGGGCTTCACCTTGTTTTTAGAAGCAAATGTGCCTTCTTTTGTTTTTAGAAAATGGTATCCTTAATATCTAGCATTAGAGACACTTAAAAGTCATTTTATAGTTCTGTTGGATTTTTGCATTCATTCATGGAATGCTTATTCTTTTACATCATATAAGGTCGTATTAGGCTAAAAGAAATATACGGTTTCCACTCTCGGTAAACTAATATCTATTGTTCATTTTAAGCGCATGACAGTTACCCAGTTTCCTTAGAAAATGCCTATGTTTAGATAAAAGACAGACAGTAGGAAAACAGTATATTTCTGGCTGTACTCTCTCCTCCAGTTTTTTGGGATTCTTCAAGTCACCCCTCAAAATCCTTCCGGAAGCTTCTGGGAATCCTCTGCCTTGTTGCTATCCCATAAAATCTGACATTTTCCTTCCTCTGGCTTCAACTGTGATGACCATATCCTCTGCTGGACCTGATGTTCTGGTGTCCACTTGCTTTCCCTTTCTCCATTTCTGACTGTTTCAGACTGATTGCTCAGATCACTGTATACATGCCACGCCATGTTGCCAGTTACCTCGAGGAGAAAAAGTAACCTTTGCTTGTCTTTATGCTTTAGGTGTCATAAGGAGCTAAAATATGTCTTTTCTTTCTACTTGTTTTCTATTGTACTTTTAGGACAATGGCATAAGACTGTAATGGCAGGTCTAAAAATAGTGTGAGTAGTACTATGCTACAATGTCAACTTCCCTTCAAACACAGATACAATAAACACCTGTCAACTCGACACCAGTTCTTTAAAAGAACATTGCTGGGAGGTTGCAGTCCTGTGCCTGCCTCTCCCTAATCCTGTCTCTTTCCCTCCTTCCACAGAAGTAACCACTATCCTGAATTTTGTGTTTACCATTATCTTGCTTATCTTTATAATTTTGCCACATTGCGATTTAAAATCTCCATTCTCCTGATTACTAATGAGGTTGAATATCTTCTTATATGTTTATTGGCCTATTCAGTTTTCTGCTTCTGTATAATACCATTTCAAGTCTTTTGCTCATTCCTATACCATTTATTTTTATTGTTTGATTTTATTGAATTTTTGTATATTGTGAAATCAATCCTTTATTTGTGTTGCAGATATCATTTCTTAGTTTGTGACTTGTCTTTTCACTTATGATGTCTTATGATAAATGAAAGGCTTAATTTTAAAGCAGTAAAATATATTAACGTTTCTTTTTGGTTTATGCTTCTTATATCTAGTTTAAAAAATCATTCCTGCCCAAATGAAGAGTAGTTCCTATTTTGTAGTCTAAATTTTTAAAAGTAATTTTGCCTTTCACTTTAATCTCTGATTCACACAGAGATTATTTTTTATTATGGTTGGAGTTTAAGGTCCAAATTTATTTTTTTTCTCCAATATGAATAACATGTTTTCCTAGTGGTATGAATTGAAAGTCCACTTTTTGCCTGATATGTAATTACAACATGGTCATAAATCAAGTTTCTGTATATATGTGTGTCTCTTCTTTATTTCATTTATCTGTTCCATTGGTAAATTTGGTGAACTCTGTGCTAAACTACACTGTCTTAAATAGCATTATAGCTTTATAAGAAGTCTTAGGAGCTGGCTGGATAAATCCTCTTACCTTATTCTTCTTCACGAGTGCCTTAAGTGTTCACTGTCCTCTGCAGTTCATATAAATTTTTAAATTAACTTTGCAAGTCCACAAGAATATTATGAGGATTTTGAATCTGTACATCAATTTGGAAAGAATTAGCTCTTTATGCTTTTGATTCTTCCAATTCATGAACATGAGCTCTCCTTTTCTCTAGGTCTTTAATGTCTTTCAATAGATTTTATAATTTTCTCCGTAAAGTGCTAACACATCTTTTTATTAGCTTTATTCCTAAGTACTGCATTTTTTTTTTCTGTAATAGTACATAATAGGTAAGAGCTCAGACTCTAATCCCAGCTCTTCCATTTTCTAGTTGTGTTACTGGAGGTCATCACTTAACCTCTTTGTGCCTCAGTTTGCTCATATGTAAAATGGGGACATTTATATAACAAACATTTAGAACTGTGAGGATTAAATTATCCTAAGGTGGTTAAAACACTGCCTAGCACAAATTAAATTTAATGTGCTTATTATTATTATATTAAATAGAATTTTGTCGTGAGGTTAATTTATGCTTGAAAATAACACATGTATAATACATATATTCTGCATTTATTGGGAATAATATTCTGTAACTATACATTAGATCAAGCTTGCTAATCATATTGTTCAAGTCTTATATATCCTTCAACTTATGTTTCCTGATTTTATCCATTACCATTATAGTGATCAATTTGTCAGATTCTATCTCTGATTCTGTCATTTTTGTTATCATCTGAGGTGCATCCAAGGCCGGAATGCTTATTTCTTCCTGGCCAACTTCACTTTCCTTAAACAAATTATGCAGTAAACTCGCTCTAGTTCTTGTGATGATCTTTGCTCTACAATACATTTTATTCTATCTATAATAGAGTGACTGGCTTTCTCTTAGTATTTTGTGGTATATCTTTTGCAACGTTGTACTTTCAACTTTTCTGATGTGTCCTGTTTTCCATGTGTTTCTTATAACTTCCTGTGACAAGTGTTTCTTGGATGCTTGTGTACCTGATTGTTGTCCTTTTGTGCTGGTGGTGGGAATGTTATTTTTGCATTTCTACTTTGGCATTTTTCCATCTTTTAACTATATCATTTAGTCTATTTACACTTACTATAATTATCTATAAATTTGGACTTAATTCCGTTATCTTATATTGTGCTTCATTTGGTTTCTCTTTTATGTTTCTTTTTCTCTCCTTTCTTATCATTTATGTGAATTGTCTATTTTTCTCATTCCATTTTTCCCCTCTGCTGGATTAGAAGTAACACAAACTATTTCTCTTCTTTTAGTGCTTATCTTATAAATCTTAATTTATCAATTTTTATAATTAAGCAATATGTTTACCCTCCTCCTAGGTAGGAATACAGAGACTCAAGAACGCTTAAGCACACAACTCCCCTCCTGACTTACAAGTCACCTTTAGAAACATTTTCATTTTTTCTGGTCTTATTTTAACTCCTTAAGCCATTTTACAGTATGAGCTGTTATACATAGTCCGTGTTTGTTTAGATTTTCTTTGCTCTTCATTTCTTTTTTGTGTCTCAGACCTTCCATCTGAGTTTACCTTCTGAACTTGAAGTACACCTTTCAGTTTCTTTGAGTGAGAGTCTGCTCAGCAAAATGTTTTGGTTTTTTGTTTATCTGAAAATATCTTTATTTTACCCTTGTTTTAAAAAGATATTTGCCCTAGGGAGCCCTCTAGGTTGGCAGATGTCTTGTCTCAGCACAACAGAGATCTTCCACTGTATCTTTACGGAGGCACAATGCAGGTACAAGGCACAGTAAAGATACTGATTCCTGAATTGGTAGATTAGTGGTTTTCATCAGTTCTGGAGTGTTCTCAGTTTTTAGCTCCATATTTCTTAACTTCTATTTCCTATTTTTCATGTTTTTGTCTGTTTGTGTGCATTCTAAATAATTTTGTCAAATCTGTCTTCTAGTTCACTAATTTCAAGTTGAGTCTCTCCTCGGGTATGTCTAATCTGCTGGGTTTTTTTTTTTTTTTTTTTTTTTTTTTGCTGAAAAAGATTCACCCTGACCTAACATCTTTTGCCCATCTTCCTCTTTTGGTTGATGAAGATTGTCCCTGAGCTGACATCTGTGCCAATCTTCCTCTACTTTATATGTGGGTTGCCGCCACAGCATGGCCACTGATGAGTGGTATAGGTCCATGCCCAAGAACCAATCCCAGGCTGCAAAACTGAAGCATGCTGAACTTAACCACTAGGCCACAGGGCTGGCCCACATCCATTAAATTTTAATTTCAATTATTATAATTTTCATCTGTATAAGCTGTTATGTTTTCATATTGGCTAGTTTTATAATCTTTGGGGTTTTTTTGTTTTTTTGCTAAGGAAGATTCACCCTAAGCTAACATCTGTGCCAATCTTCCTCTATTTTGTATGTGGGTCACTGACACAGTGTGGCTGATGAGTGGTGTAGGTCTGCACCCAGGATCTGAACCCGTGAACCTGGGCCACCAAAACGGAGTACACCCAACTGAACCACTACACCATGGGGCCAGCCCCTAGTTTTATACTCTTTACTCATATTTGCAATCCTCTTTCCTATGTCTTTCATTATGTTAAATCTCTGTGTATATCTCTGATATATTTGCAATTATCATGGCTGTTTAATTTTTTTTTTTTTTCTCTATCTGGATGTCACTCACAGTGCATTATTTCTTTGCCTATTTTGTGAAATTTGGCTCTAAGCTCACTTCAATTCTAATTTTATCTCTGGGACCCTTTGAGGCCTGGGTTTCTCCAGCCAGAAAGCACAAGTTTGTTTCTCTGAGACTCCTGGGGATATCACCTTCCTAGGACTACTTGAGGCTTAATTATCAGCTTGAACTGTTTTAGATCCCCCCTCCACCCCTCCAGGTAGTGTGAATTGAAGCGGCAAGCCTCCCTGAGATTTGCAGGGGCCAGCTTATGATGGCATATTCTCAAGTGAGACTTTTTTCCCTTCCACTCAAGGCCAAAATTCATGATAGGCAATTTTCTTTGCAACCCCTAGGCGAGAGGGCTTATAGTCCTTGCTCACTATTACACTAAGCTGATAGTTCTTGGGACACCCCGTTTCTTCCTGTGGTCTTCTATTAGACTCTTCATCTTGGCTAGGCCCTGCCTTTGTCTCCTGTCCTTTATGCCCTGTGAAACTGTGGACATTGACGCCTAGGTTCACCTAAATCAGTAAATACTCTCAAAGTTAAAATCTGCTTCCTGATTACTCTTCAGACTATCACCTTCACTCATTTGTTTTGTCCTCTGAGTATTTACTGTTATTTTGTCATCTTGGTAAAATGTTAAAAAAAAAAAATTCTCTCAGCATCATTAGTTGTTTTCAGTAGGAAGGATCTTCAGAGCACCTAGCATAACATACCACCAAATGTGAAAGTCGTATTTTTGAGTCCTGTTCCTTGACTCTCTACTTCCTTAGTACTACTTTTCTTTTTCACAGGAGAACTTTTTTTAAGTTCTCTTATAAATAGGTCCTAGTGGGCCATCTATACCTGTCCACTAGATGTGTCCAGATGCAACTGAATACCAGTGTGAAAACATAGGCCCATCAACTGGGACTGTCCCTGTATTCCATAACAGTAAGTAAGCTTGAGTGTGATATGTATTGAAACAGAGATGCAGAGACCTCTGTGTACTCAGGGATGAAGAGCACTCTGGGTGATAAAGAGACTGTGGGAGAGGGCTGGTTTGAAATGTATGCATTTATTCAGCAAGTAGGCACTGAGCACTTACTGCTTGCAAGGTCCTACAGTCAACACTGAGATGCAAACTTGGGTACATTTCCTCCACCCTTTGGAAGATCATACTTTATTAGATCTTCAATATGGGTAGAATTTTAATTGGGATAGTAAATGAAGGACATACATTTTTGTGAGGAGGAAGATGATACAACAGATCTGGGAAATGATTCCTACTCCACTTTTGCCAGATTATCAGATCTTTGAGCAAAAGAATAGATGTGGTGGAAAATGTTGTTTGGGATCAGATTACAGAGGACCTAGGTAGGCTTAGGAGTTTGGACTTAATTCAGTAATCAGTAGGAACCATGTGGTGCTTTTGAGCATAGAATAATATATTCAAAGGCTTATATTAAGAAGAGTAATCAAGCATTAATGTTCCAGATGGATTCAAGGGGGTAGAACAGGTAGAGAAGAGAAAATGAGGACCTGAACTAGAACAACAA
Source organism: Equus przewalskii (assembly GCF_037783145.1). NCBI lineage: Eukaryota > Metazoa > Chordata > Mammalia > Perissodactyla > Equidae > Equus > Equus przewalskii. The sequence goes on from NC_091835.1 coordinate 61,444,750, forward strand.
CAGAGGGAATAAGAAGAAAGGGGGAAATTTTTGAAGGCAATGACCAATTATTTGTAAAAGGTCAAAGTTGGAGAATACAAGATAATCCTGAAGATCTAAACGGGTTGATCAGCACGATGGTAATGCCATTAACCAGGTTGGGAAGAAGATCAGATCTGTGGAGAGTCAATCAATCCGACCTGTTCGTGCAGAGATTTGGCCCTGGTTCAAGCACGAAGAACTTCAGGCCCTGGCACTCCATAGCTGAAAGGTTGGCTGCACTTTGGGCATAAAAACAACAACTGAGGTGAGCTTGTGTAACTCCCCCTTTAAATAAGATGAAATAAGTTTTTTCATAAACTGTGCAACATTTTGAGATTGCAAACTCCCACACATTGAGTGTTCATTCCCTGCATGTTGTCCCTTAGGTAAGGCCTCAAAATCTGTCCCCGCATCTTCCAAAGACCCTATTATATTAAGTAGGTTTCTCTGCCGCTCATGGGTTGGGGAAGACCTGCGTACACTGCCATTTGAGCTTCTTCCCCACACGCAGTGGTTCTTGGTGTTTGTGTTCACCTTCTTCTCACTCCACTGAATCAATCAAATTAAACTTTTTTTCTTGCTTTTTAATCAGTGTTCTCCAGTAAACAAGATGATTAGGTAGAAGGGAAGGAATAGAGATCCTAGGCTTCCATGATGTATATAGCATGCATTATTTATTTTTTCAATGACTAATATTTGTATTGTAAAGTAATGCTTATTTTTTTGATTCTAAGCAAGTATATGCTCACAGAAAATATGTCTGAAATACAGGGATATATTAAAAAGAAAGGAATCGTCATCATAATGATAGCAACTGGAGCTAACTACTCTTATATTTTCTTCCAGGAATTTTTTTATATAAGACTTTAAAAAAAAAAGGAGGAGATTACATGATTACATGTTACATAAATGTGTGTCCTGCTTTATTATTTAGTGTTTATCTGATCATTTCCCATGTTATAAAAGTTATTCAGAGTCATAATATTCCATCCTTTAGATATTCCTTTACTTACTCAAGAACTCCCATGTTGAGGACATTTGTGCTACTTTGCACTTGTAAATTATGTGCTAGTGAACAGATGCCGATATACTTTAGGTTAATTTTGATGATCCATGTTTTTGTATGTAGTTACCAAACCAGACTGCAGAATACATAACGCAATAATTGAAATTAATTTTCAAGTGGGCAAAATGATCAGATTAACCTCATTAACAACAAATAGAGAAACATGTCTACTCTTCAAAGGCTCAAGGAAAAAGCAGTTGATAAGGCAGTTTGGCAAATAAACCATGAAATAATTTTAATAAATAAATATGTTAAATAAATTAAAAAATGCCAATTAATCTGATCATTTATTTTATTTAAAATACTGCTCAAATTCCTTTACAGTGACACAAATGGGCATCATGATTATACAAACATAGAATTATATACCTATGCACCAGTCTTGGGGAAATTAGAGCATCTAGAATAAAAATCTACACAAATGTGTGAGAGTCTGCACATTCTTGTGAAAATTTACAAGCTCACAACAGTCTATGGTATCACTTATTTTGCATTTTTTAGAAGATGATAAGATAATATCAATGGTAAACATTACAGTCCATTGTTAATTATGAATCCTATGGGTACAGATAAGGAGCTATGACCAAACTTAGAAAATGTGTGTAAATGAAATTATGCCTTTAAGTAAAGTCATAGACATTTTGAGAGATCTGCTCCAGTATTTAAGAACACACATACCTCCCTCAAATGAACTTTCTCCCTTCTAAGAATGGATGTATTTAAAATGCATACTTTATTTCTTGATTTTTTAAAAAATCAAATATCTTGAGGTTTTTTGGAGAAAAGGTAAAAATGTTGAGTAAAACATAAAGCTTTAACTTCCACACTTTATCACCTTTTGTTATATTTTGTAATAGAGCTATTTTTAGGGTTTAATGTCCTTGATCAGATCAGAAATACCTATGAAAGTAATGTGAACACATTTTATTGTTTGAAAGTGCTGATTTACCAAATAAGAAAAAGAACAGGAAAAAAACAATTTGGGAACAATAATTATGACATTCATGGGATTTTGACAGGTTTAAAAGTCTTGTACCTTTTCCTGTTATGATGACCCCAGCCCCCGCTATAAAATGGCTTATAAAATGGTCTCCACAATAAGAGCCCAGTGCCTCATTAGAAAAGCCTATATTTCCTGCTCCAGTAACCAGCTGATGGAAATAAAGTTCATCTTGTCAACAGGTTTATTTATTTCCCCTTCCTCTGCTGCTTTGTTAATCTTCCTTTTATGTTTCCTTAATAACACGTGCTGGAAAAGTTCCTGAATGCATTTCAAATAAAGAGAAGTTCTGAGGAGGATTGACAAATTTCTGTTGTGTCAACATAGACACGGGCGTCTCCCAGTCTGGAATTCAATGTATAATATCTGAAGTAGATAAATGTAGACCCTCCTTTTCTCATTCATCAGATCAGGAGATATTCAGGTCTACTAATTGGTTTTAATGCATGTTATTAGAATTTTCTTGCCAGTACAATAAAGATACAATGCATTTCATGTATCATACTAGACTGGCATTAAAAAATAACTAGGAGAGCTGGCTCCAAAAAGAAGGCATAGAAAGGGAAAAGTCTAGAATCCATGCTATCAAAGGAATTCTTTGGACATTTTGGGATCATGGCCATTGGCAAAATGTAGAATCTACCAGATATGACATAATGCATGCATTCAGGATCAGCCTGTCACCTACAATTAATCACTATGTATTTACAAATAAATTTATTATTATATATTGTGGTACTAATCTGTAAGTGTGGAATATCAAGCTTCTTTTAATAATTAATTTTGTAGATCAAGTTTCTTACCATCAGATGCTAGAATAAAGTACCATATTTTTGGATGATCATAGTGAGGCAGACAATATTTTGGGTTTTCCTAGTAAGAAGAAAATGTAATTCATTATTTGATCATATTTTTCAATGAATGTCTTAAACATTGGATATAAAAATATAATAATATGAAAAGACTTCTTCCTTTGATCGACTTCTAGGAACACAGATTTATTGTATGTAACATCTTATAATGTAAAATCTTTGTAGTTTCTGTGTAACTTTTACAATTAGTCTGCCCCACCTGTGAAGAAAACAGTGGGTTTGCACTACTTTTCACAAAAAATTTCCGTTGCGTATCAACATACTGACCCAACTTGAAGCATGATAATTGAAATATTATCTGATAAATTTAAATTAGTATCTCCATTCAAGTTCAAAAAGTAGTTTCTGTTAACATGCCCCAGATTATTTCCTTTAATGAACTTTTTAGCTCAAGTTCACGGTCAATTTACCATCTCTGCTAAACTCTGTACCCTTTGGAGCAGTCTTTCAGTCCTAGCAAACCTAACTATAGTCCTTGTTTTATCTTAAGCAACAGCCCTGTACATCTTCATTCTGTCTTCCTTGCCACATTGTCCTTACTCATGTAGCCTGTCTCTCAAGGGGTAAGCAGTGTCTCAACTTCTGTGCCAAATATTTAACAGGGCTTCCAATATTCCAAAACACTGGCTGCCAGTGACATTGTTTCCCATTAGATAAAGCAATGATAACCCTTACCACCGTATCTTGCCACGCAAAGTTGATATTGGTAACATATGTCAGTCCTAGTTTACTAAATTCCCTTGAAGGTGCTCCTAAGGATCGTTTTGTGAATGCTTAGATTTTGCTGTTATCCCTCTACGATGCCCACTACGCCCCCCAGCGTAGCTCTGGATAGTCTGTAGAGACCCTTATATTTAGGTAAAGGATAGTTTGCCTTTCTCAAGTAAATGTCTGCCTCTTTAAAATGATTTCTTTTTTTACTTTCAATCAGCATCCCCAACACTAGATGGTATCTCTTTAGCTGATCTCCTTTACTGAAAACATGGCCAGCCCAAAAGCATGACGGTGACTGTAGCCAAGAAGTACAATCATTGAGTCGGGGACTACCGAGGCACAAAGGGGCACCCTGTCCTTTTTGACTGTTTACTTTGCAGAAAGCACATGGCTAATATTGAAGAAATGCTGTTAACACTTTCTTTTGAAAAAGCTATTTTCAGTAATTCGAAGAAAAGGACAGCTTACAAATGCCAGGAGTGGAGATATACAATAAAGGCAGCAGCACCAGGTGAAAAGCAGTTACTCTCGAAATGACAAGGGGTGTTTGAGCCTCTCCGAGAAGGGACAGGACTTCTGTATGGAAGTGTCATGTGCTATTTCTTCTTTTTAAATTTGCTGTGGACACGAAGGCTTGGAAGAATACCAAAAAACATTTCAACTCAAGCCCTTTTCTCCTAGATCACCTTGACTGCTTTACGTTACAGCTGCCATGAGCTTCTCAACCTTGTTCCTGCATCCACACGTCTCACCTGTGGAACACGCTTCCATCAGCATCTCATTGTCTGCAATGATTTTGCCACTCCCAACACATTCTCCTCCCAACACACTCTCCTTCCTGCACCCTCGAATCCTCCATCCCAGGTGAGAATTCCTTGGAGAATAATATAAGAGCCAGCGAAAGAACAGTAAAAAAGAACAATTGAGCAAAAGTCAGGAGGCCTGGTTTCTTTTTTTTTTTTTTTTTTTTGAGGAAAATTAACCCTGAGCTAACTGCTGCCAATCCTCCTCTTTTTGCTGAGGAAGCCTGGCCCTGAGCTAACATCCATGCTCATTTTCCTCTACTTTTTATATGTGGGATGCCTACCACAGCATGGCTTGCCAAGTGGTGCCGTGTCCCCACCCGGGATCCAAACCGGCAAACCCCGGGCCACGAAGCAGAATGTGCAAACTTAACCGCTGCACTGCCAGGCCAGCCCCAGGAGGCCTGGTTTCCACTCTCAGGTCTGCTAATAACTTACCAGGTGGACATGGGAGAGTCATTTCCGTAGATAAAAGTTGGAGGGCAAGTGAAATTGTGTCTAAAATTTCCTTCCAAATAATTCTATGAAATACTTGTGTTTATATTAATTTCCTTAAAATTTAATCAATATTAAAAATGGAAGAAATTTATGCTTCTGCCTCGGTTGAACACCAGCAAAACAAGTCCTTGCTTTCTCTCAATAGTCCTAATTTCATAACTGTTTATGGTTTATATAAGATAGAAAGCCCCAAATTTTGCATCCTGACCTCCTCTCCCCTTTCAGCCCAGGACTTCAGCTATGAGACGTTTTAGAATTTGGTCCTAACCCAACTCCAGCATCGTCTCTTAATACTTCCCTAAGCACCCTGTGCTGCAGCCGCACTGAACTTCTCACCCTCCACATAAAGGGTAGCTTCTCTCTGGAACTTTGAGTCTTGTGGCTTATCTCTGGATTTGTGGCTCATCTCAGTTGAAGGGGGGCGCATGAGTGTTTTACCACTGTGGTTAAGAGCCAGGAGTCCGGAGACAAGCTACCTGGGCTTGAATATTGACTGTGCCCCTTGTGTGGCCTAAGGTCCTGGGGTAAGTGGTTTGTACTGAGTCTCAGTTTCCTTATCTATAAATTGGAGATAATATCTACTGCTTAAACTTGTGAGAGTCACAGGGGTTAATCAGTGTACAGTGATTGGGAGCTTACCCAACACAGCAAATGTTAGCCATTGTTGTTATAACTTTGGGGGAGATAAAGATGAAGGAGGGAGCATGTGAGTCCAGAAAAGATATGAAATTTGAGGGGAAAAAAAAGTAGTTATCAAATATCTGATGGGTTCCAACATACATAGTGAAGCTGGATCAGTCATTCCTCTGCTCAGACACTTCCGCAGGCTTTCCAGGTCACTTGGACTAAAGCTAAAGTCCTTCCAAGGCCTGCCAGGCTCTGGGTGGTCTAGATCCCCTTCCCCTCTGTGACCTGGTCACCTACTCCTCCCCACACTCCTTCAGATCTAGATAGATTGGCCTCTGGCTCTTCCTCTAAACTGCCAACCACACTCCAGGCATTTCCGTTGGATGTGCCTTCTGCCTGGATTGCTTACCCCACATGACCACATGGCTAAATCCCTCATCTCCTTCCTGTTTTTGTTCCAATACCTTCTCCTTGATGAAGCCTGACCTGACATCCTATTTAAAATTTCATCCCTTTCCCTTACCACATATCTCATTGCACTATTGTGAGTTCTTTATGTGTTTATGCCTCAGTCTAGAAGATGAGCTCTTAAATGACCATTGGACTAGATAAGTGTATTGATTGAAAAACAAACTTTGAAGTAAAAAAAAAAAAAACAAAAGAAACAAACAAAACGCGTGTTCAATTTTCTGATTTAGAAAAATAGTTGCTAAGTGACCTTAAGTAAATTACTTCATACGGGCCCTGAATTTCCTTATCTATAAAATGAAATTTATAATATCTACCAAAATCAGTTGAGACTCTGATACAAGAAACAGAAGACCCAAAACAAATGCTTAAGGGAAAAAAAGGAGATGTATGGGCTCTCCAAACTAAAAATTCCAAAAGTTTGCTATTTAAGGTATAACTTGATCCAGGGGCTGAAATGATGCCACTAAATTTTAGTCTTTCTGCGTCATTTGGCTTTATCTCCTCCTCATTGAATCCATCCTCAGGCTCTATATATTGCGCTAAGATAAAACTTTGAGCTGCTCCTGATCGATATTCTCGTGGATTCAAGTACAAAAGGAAAGACAAGGTTTCTTTTCCCAATAGTTTCAACAAAAGTCTTGGACCTGATTTTCATGGGCTTGAACTGGATGAAATACTCATCCTTAAAATGGTTGCTGTAGCTAAGGAAATAAAATACATAAAATACACTCATTGGCTAATATCTAGGTCACATACCTACCCCTGGAGCTGGAATCAGTCCCAAACAAACTTATAGACTGGGAAAGAGGAAGGTGTAATTCTGCATAAGAAATGCAGGGTCATGTTTCCAAAAAGAGAGGAAATAAATGCTGGGGGATGAGCCAGAAATAACTACTATGCAATGTATTACTCTGTCATATTTTTGTAAAACTAAATGAGATATTGTTCACAAAGCATTTAGCACAACGGTTGGTACATGAAAATTTCCATTGCTGAATGAGGCCCTTGGCACACAGCAAATGCTAAGAAAATGTCAAGTGAATAAGTAAAAACTGAATCTGCTAGAGGAATTCTTAGAATGAGTAATTTATAGATAAGTTTGCTTTATTTTTACAGTTAACTCTTTGATTAGTTTTCTTGTTGGCAGAGATTATGAGAGATTGTCACATCTATTGTCACATCAGCTTTCTGAATGTATCCTACTAAATCTAATACAATTATACTGAGATATAATTATAGCAAAAGCAGTTTTAGCCTGTATCCAACCTCCCTATAGTGGTTAACTCATCCAACAAACGCATGTGGGGCTTCTCATAAGTCTCCAGACTCTGCTGCTGCTGGAATGTGAAGAAGATGGCACAGCACCACCGTCAAGAGTTATATTTCTTTGTTTCATACCTAAGCCTTGTGGGATATAACAATAAACATAACAAAAACCTGCTTCTTGAATAGTAAAGGAAATAGACAATTTTAAAAAGTAAGCAACTTAATAAAATACAAATTTGCTAAGAAAAAATAATAAATTATAATAATTGTCAAGAAGTTACTAAGGATCAATGAAATTTTGGTAGAGAATTTTAGAGGTCCTACTTCAGAAAGAGTGATGGGGAGGGATCCCATCTGGAAAGTATCATTTAAACTGAGAACTGAAAAATGAGAAAGAGCTATGTATGGACCAGAGGAAGGAGCTATTGAGAATTCAGGCTGGGTCCTTTAGCTAGAACTTGAGTCCCAGCTCTGCCTTTTCCTCGCTGTGTGACTTTGGGCAAGTTACTTAACCTCTCTCTATGCCTCCCTTCCTTCATCAGTAAAATGGAAATAATAGTAACTACATTTAAAGACTGCTATGACACTGCTTTCTTTCCTTCACGCCCTTATCTTCTCTTGCATAACTGGTAACATTCCCTGCTTGCCTTCCTGTCTCTTTTTTTTTTTTAAAGATTTTATTTTTTCCCGTTTTCTCCCCAAAGCCCCCCGGTACATAGTTGTATATTCTTCGTTGTGGGTCCTTCTAGTTATGGCATGTGGGACGCTGCCTCAGCGTGGCTTGATGAGCAGTGCCATGTCCGCGCCCGGGATTTGAACCAACGAAACACTGGGCCGCCTGCAGCGGAGCACGTGAACTTAACCACTCAGCCACGGGGCCAGCCCTGCCTTCCTGTCTGTTAACCCCTACAAGTCACTAACTGTGCTACTGCTGAAGCCATCCTTCTGAACTGCAAATCAGACTGTTACAGACAGACCCTGCCTTAACGATGGATCAACTGACGATTGTTCAACTTTATGATGAGGCAAAAGTGATTCACATTCGGTAGAAACTGTACTTCAAATTTTGAATTTTGATCCTTTCCTGGGCTAGTGATACGTGGTACGATACGCTCTCCCGATGCTGAGCAGCAGTGGTGAGCCACAGCTCCCAGTACGCCACGTGATCACGAGGGTAAACAACGGACACACTTAGAACCATTCTGTACCCACCCAACCATTCTGCTTTTCCCTTCAGTACAGTCTTCAATAATTTATGTGAGATAGTCAACCTTTATTATAAAATAGGCTTTGTATTAGATGATTTTGCCAAACTGTAGGCTAATATAAGTTTTCTGAGCACATTTAAGGTAGGTTAGGCTAAGCTATGACATTTGGTAGGTGAAGTGTATTAAATGCATTTTTGACTTAGAATATTTTCAACTTACAGGGGGTTTATTGGGATGTAACCCCATCGTAAGTCAAGGAAGATCTGTATTTCCTTTACAATGACTCCTCTTTAATTTTTGCAAAGAGTCCAAATTAGTTAATATGGTGTGGCAATCCTTCCATGGTATGGCCCTTGTCTACATCTCCAGTTTTATTTTTCATCATACCCCCTCATTCACCCCAATCTTAAACCCTTAGCTTTATACACATTATCTACTTAAAACTCCTCTAACATGACATGCTGTTTCCTACGTCTGTAACCTTTGCAGCGTCGCTGTTCTCTGCTTGTAAATTTGGTCTTGGGGAACACCAAGGTGATTCTATTATCTCTTCCAAGGCACTTTTACTAGATTCTTCCAGTACCTCCAGCCTAGAGCTGACCACCATCTCTATCTGGTTTTCTTTTGCCCCACCTCATATGGATGATAGTAATGCTTTTTTTGCGTATGTCTGGCAATGGGGATGCTCTGATAAGGAAGGAGAAACTGATAATACAGGAGAAAGAGAGGGAATAATTCCATGAGAAAAAGTCTTAAAAATATTTTAAAAGAATGGTTTATGGAGCATGAGTGGAGGCATTGGCCTTTGATAGAGTTAAGAATCTTTCTTTGATTGTAATGGAGGGACAGCCTACAGGATGAATACAGGTGAATTTAGATTGATACACTGAGTGGAGGGAAGATGCAGCAGTTTCTGTTTCGTGCTTCCTTTTTTGTCCACGGAGCATGGAACAGGATGATTAGCTAAAAGTGAAGAGAGAGAAGGCACTGTAGCAGAGTTGCAGAGAAAAGGAGTGTAAATACCGGTCTGGGATTTTGTAAAGTTGAGGTAATAATAATCAACTAGCATCCAGTGAACCAAGAGGTAAGGTCATCAACTGAGAGTGGGCAGGTTCTGTTGGAAATTTGAGAAAAGAGGAGCAACTTGACAAAGGAAGCACAGTGTGACTGTTGGTGGCATTGATGGCCCATTTGAGATTTGTGGTAACGAATTTACAGTGAGAGCAGTCAGTGTGGTCAGAATAGTTGTGCATTTTCCTCCAGGATCATGCAGCTGCTCAGGTGGGAACACAGGGAAGTGACTAGTTGGGTTTAACCATAATTGACCCTCTGCTGGGTGATACAGTGGAGGCAGAGAACAACAAAGGAGTTGTGGATTTTAATAAAAGATTATTATGCTGAACTGTGATTTCAAGCTGGACAAGGAGAGAGGGGAGAGCATGGGGAAATTATTGAAAGTGAAAAGTGGAAGGGTCAATAGGTTCAAGGTCTAATGAGACAGCGAAAATGCTGGAGTGGGAATACAAGAGTATCTGAGCTGACCAGAGAGTGGGGTGCTTAAAATGGATATTGTAAAAGTAAAGTAATGACATTTTATGAATAGTCTTTTCTACATATTGCTTATGGCATGTTGAACTATTTTGATGGAGACCCCAAGAGCTAACATATAAATCAGAAAATCAAGCCACAAATAACTGTGGGTATTTAGCAATGTCATTAGTGAGCTAATCAATGATCATTTAATGTTTGTTCAAAACGCGTCAGTTGTGAATAACTCTAGATTCCTGGATTTTTACAAAGATAAACCACACGATCCTAATACCTCAAGGCAATTGCGGTTTTCTCAAAAGATGCAAGAAGCAAAATATAGAAAAAAAAATAACTGATGTAAACAAAAGCTTTTCCCTAGTTTCCTTACATGCGTTTGTTCTGTTTTAGGCCCAGCAAGACTGGGCGAAAGCCCATTAAAGGACAGGTTCCCATGCGGTTGGCCTGATTCTCTAGTTGGCAGGGCAGAAGTAACAATACACAATTGGTGTATCACTTCTCACGTACCATGATCTCAAGTTTCCCATTTCTGTTCCTGGTCCAGAATTCAAGGCATCGACTGTTGCCTCCTGCCATCATGAATCCATTCCATCCGCCAATGAACATTTTAAACAAAATTAATATTTCTTTCTTTGTTAAGATGTAAAATCCACCCAAAATGGGTAATTTAGGACTTCCTAAGGCCATTCAGATCCCACAATAAGAAACAGACAACCTGGGTCTAGAAAAACGTGACAGCTTTATTTCCCAAAGAATTCAGAAAGTCCCTAAGAATAGGAAATTGGGAGATTAAAAAGCTGCCCACATTTCACAACAATATCTTTGAAAAAGGAAAAGCAGTTGAGGAAGGAGTTGAAGTTAAGGATATTAGTGAAAAGACATGACCAAATGCTTTCACTTTTATCCTCATTTCTCTACAGAAATGCGATCTAGTTACTAGTTGCAGCCACTTGCTGTGGATGTTTGGAGTTGGCGTGTGTGAACCTGATGTTGTCATGGTGATTTGAGTATTCTGGGAGTTTTGCTTTTTCTTGCTAAGTATTATAGCTGATTCTACTATCCAGAAGATAATGATTTTGAAGCAATATTTTCACAGTAGAGTATCTAGGTTTCCCTTGCCTGTGGGAGTTAAAGCTTTTGTATTTCCCATTTAGCTGTTTTTTAATAAATGTTTTGTTGGAACAACTAAGCATGGTATTCCACTAGTTACTAATCAATGTTACAAAATGTAAGACAATGACCTATGATTAGTACTAAGCTTGTATAGTAGTGCATATGTTGTCTAATAAATAAAAATTGGGAAAACAAACAAAATAAAAGGAAAGATATGGACCCAACAGACCCCTCTCTCTCATGAGTCATTTGGTATCATTGACTGTCCTGCCTAGCCCTGCTTCTTCTTCAGACTTACATAGTACTGACTGCCTCTGAATTTTCTCGCTCGTGGCATGGGAGTCAGAGCTCTCTAGAATTTGGAAACAATTTTCTTAAAAAGCTATTGCAAGCAGCTTCAAGCCTCAGTTCTTCCTCCAGCAAGTGAGTCCTATCTAGAGAACAAAAGTGTGGTTTTTTTGTTTAAAGTTCGGGTTCCTCCTTAGATCCAATCATTAAAAATATAAAAATTTCGCAGCACTGCAGTGTAACCAGTCTATGTAAAAATCCCATTCTTCCTGTGATTAGAAGGATGTTTCCCAGCAAGCTTTACTGACTTTCATCTTCTACTCCACCCTCAGTCTCCACAGAATCAATTTCTCACAGCATTAGATACTGTGATTTGATTTTTTTAAGGGACTGTACATATTCCTAGAACATAGCATCTTAAAGCACATTTAAGCCTCAATTAATGTAGTTTCACCAGGTATGTGAAGTGATTCTTGCATTCCAGTCACAAATGACTTATGGATGGTTGGCCATGCCATCCGTGCAGACTTGGCTTTGATTTGTATACGCCCGTGAATTGTCTCTGTGGAGAAAATGTACAGAGGTAGCATTTCACTTTTATGTTTTTCATCAAACAGCTTCCTAGTGACAGAGAGAAAGGTATGAAAGTTGTTAGGGAAAACATTCTGTATTACCAGGAGGTTGTTTCTTCAGAAGTCAGAGGCTTCTGCACACTGCGAAGGGAATACTAAATTAAACCTGTGCTAGAGGATTCCTTTCAGATAATCAGGCTTTCCAAAGCCACCTTTGCCTCATGCGAACAAAGTGGTCTACAGGTAGCTGCTTATAAGTTATTTTGTCATACAATTAAAGGAACTTTGATTCTAAAATGCATGCTTCTGTGTACCAATATGAAATATGTAGTGTCGGAAACATTCTCAACCAAAGAAAGCACTGCAAGTCCACACTGGGACGGGTGCTGGGTGGTTTGTAGGGTCCAGGGAGTCTCCCTTGAGCCTCCTTGAGAGCCTGCAGTCCTACCACCATAAGTTCAGTCCTTTGAATTAAGGCTTTGTATTGGCAGCCTTTATTAGTGTAAACCAAACCCTGCATAGCCACATTTTAAGTAATTATTAATAATGATCCCTTTAAGAAATATTTATTTATCAATTTTCTTTATATCTCAAGAGTTACTTATGAGAGAATGGAAAACCACACCAAATGCCAGATTTTGCTAGGACGTAGGTAAGATGCAAACCTAAAATACCAGTGTCCACCTAGATAGGCAGACCTTAGGAACTCTGGGAAATACGAGCATGTTGTGTGTCATAAAAGGGGGATATCGAAAACAAAGATGCTGTAGGTAACTTTGAGACCTGTTTCGCAGTTCCGCGTAGGTCTAATATGATGACAATATTGAAACGCTATTTTGACCTCAGGATCTTAGTCTACTTTCCTCTGTGATTCTTGGGTAAATACTTGAATTTGTGATATTGAAGTCTTATGGGTGGATTCCAGCCTTTTTATTTTAATAGATTAGTTCCATTTTATTGCAAAACATTTTGAGATGCATCTTCTAAACCAACACCACACCATGGTACACCATTGAGAATGCAGAGAAAACATTCACGAAAGGAATGCCCCTCTGGAAATATCTTCCTGCATCATACGGAGTCTCTCCCCAGCCATTGGAAGGACATTGAATGTCAATGGATTTCAGCTTTGACTACAGCTCCTCATTTGCTTTAATTTAGAGGTCCCAATCTCAGTTCTTTATGGGGTGTTTAGGTTTCCTTGTAGGCCTCTTAGGAATCGCAAGCTTCTTTACTCCTTAACTGTATACTTCATTGCTGTAATTGAAGCTCTTTTGTTGCTGTAATTCCTTCCTAATGTTACAGTTTTAGTCAAGTATTCTTCCCCTCCGGAGGTATTAATTATTGCCAGTTTGGAAAATATCCTTGCTTGATGCGTAGTTTTTGGTTCTGGTGCCAAATCATGTCACTGTTTCCTGTTCTTCCTCGAGGTGAAAAGATTTTTCATCCTTTTTCTTCATTCTTCATCATACACCATGCCCTTTTTAACCTCTGTGGTGTAATTTAGAGCATCTATGTCCCCCAGTTAGAAAGTCAGCATCCTTCGTATTTTCATGTATTTCACCAATTTGCGGTATATGTCTCAAGACAGAAGATTTAAATTTCATCTTATTTGCTATCAGCGGTGAAATTATTGGTCACTGGAGCTTATGATGGTCTATCCTTGCTAAGGATTTACCTATGGTTTATAGCATGTCATTGAAATGAATGGTTATTTTCCAATGACAAAGGCCTTCATTGAAATACAAAGTTGAAAGAGAGGATATTTCTTCAAATGTCGCAGACTGTCCTGGAAAATATCCCCTAGTTTGAAGTTGTGAGTTTTTCCTTATTTAGTCCTGGTATCTATTTCAGATCATAGACAGTTAAATGAATTCTGTATTATTATTGAACTTCATAATCTTCTTTTCATTCATGTACATACACTCACACACATGCACGTGCACACAAAATCTACTCCAATTAAAGACAAAAAACTCCTTAATTATTGTTTTACAAAAAGTTACAAACACTAGGAAAGATTTTAAAATAAAAGCAGTCACTCTTGAACCAGCATTTACTCAGTGTCCACACTGAGACTGCCCCTGTTCTAGGCAATGGAGAAAGAGCATTAAGCTGGACAGACAAATTGACAACTCCCACAGAGCCTGAGTTCTAGAAACTTGATCCAGACTCCACTTTCATTTTAAATGTATTTTGTTCTTCCTCATCTGATTATGTGCTAAGAGGCCTCTATATTCTCCATTCAATAGGAACAAGTTCTCCATGATGAGAACACGAATTTGTGTTTTAGTGCTTGGAATTATGCGATTTATCCTAAAGTCATCTGCTTCTGAAAGTAGTACAAGTGTATTTCATTATATAAAAGGGAAATACACTGAAATTTATTATTATTTTACTGAACATAAATCAGGAAATAGACTCAATATACATTACCGAAGGACTGACATTTCAAGCCCCTCAGCCATGTGTTTCAGTAAATGTGTTTCCTTGTTCATTTACTGCTCTATTTTGAATCATTGCCTCTGCTCATATGACTGTTGATGTCTCTCTCTTCAGCCTGGATGAACCCATTTCTTTTCAAGGGCAAGAGCTTCTGCAGAATAATAGGAAACCTTGGCCTGAGCTACCCAAAACACTTGCTTATTATCATATTGTATAGAACTCCAAAAAAGAATTGAGACAGAGTCTAGTATAATCTTTTTTTATTTGAACTTTATTTTGTTTTATTAAAATACAAACACAGTAGCTCTCAATATTTTTATGAATATTTTGCTACCTACTGTGACATTCTCAAATATTTTATTGATTCCATCTTACTGATGTATGCATATCTTATTTATACTTTATGGTGTGATTTTTAAAGAGTTTAAGTTTATGACTTGATGCAAAAGAATTGCACATCTCCAACTTTACAATGAAAATTTAAAACATTGGTTTGAATATACAGAAATACAAATGGACGGTAAATTTTGATGGTTTTGGTCACACAAGTTAATTTCACACGTTGGGCAGTAATTATGAAAACTTCCCACGGTGACCCAAAGAGTTATCAGTGAGCTCCCCATTCTGTTGTAGGATTTCTCTCTGAGATAAATGTTCTGTGTGTGTTTTCTCTCAGGAGGTCGAGTTGTGTCGTGTTAGCAGTCAAGAGAAGCTGGGCCTGACAGTCTGTTACCGAACGGATGATGAAGAAGACACCGGCATTTATGTCAGCGAGGTAAGAGATGCCATGGAGAAGAGATTAAGGGAGGGAGACTGCGAGGAATGGAGGGAAATGACTCACAATGAGAAAATCCTTGGGAGGCTTGAATGTGAAGGATTGGCCATGTTCCAATACTTGTCACTTTCAATTAGGAAAGTAAATTATGTTGCCCAAGTAACGTAATTGTTATCAGCTTGTTTAATGTGGTTGCTTTCACCACAGAATCCCAGGAAGGAGAAGTGTAAGAATGGTAACATAGCCTAAATTTGAAAAAATTCCCATAAGTATGCAGGAAGTCAAGCAAAGGTTTTGATCAGCAAATATTTGTTCTTCCATTCCACTGTGTCTTTTATCAATTTTGTTAACAATAGCATCGACTAATTGTTTTAAATCTCATATTCACAATAATCCCATATTTTACTCTGCTGACAGGATTGATAAATTTGAATATCCAGGAAGCGCATCTATTAGTTTGTTTTATTCAGCCCCATAATCACTTTCAAAAATGAGGTACTTAACTGTGAAACACCCTTAGTATTAATTACTTTGAAAAAATGTGAAAAACAATTTATTATAGATGATTTTCTTTCTTTTTTTTTTTTTTTTTGGTGAGGAAGATTCACCCTGAGCTAACATCTGTTGCCAATCTTCCTTTTTTTGCTTGAGGAAGATTGTCCCTAAACTAACATCTGTGCCAATCTTCCTCTATGGTGCATGTGGGCTGCCACCACTGCATGGCGTGATGAGCCATGTGTAGGTCTGTGCCCGGGGTCTGAACACGAAAACCCTGGGCTGCCAAAGCAGAGCGTGCAAACTTAACCACTGTGCCACCAGGCCAGCCCCTAGATGATTTTTCTAAACTCCCAAAAGAATCATTTTATGAGAAATAGTAAGATATGATTTTTTAAAAATTATATATGCATATGATTAAAAATTAAATATCTATACATGCAAACATGTATGTACCTGCATGTATCTATATTATCCAACTTCTCCATATGTATGTATGCACACACATATATGTGTGTGAAACCACGTATGTGTATATATATATGTGTGAAAATGTGTATATGTGTATATATATATATATATATATGCAGAAGTTAGACAAGCTAGATACTAATTGCCGTTCCATGCTGTTCCAAGTTTTCTTGGCCATTGCCTAACTTACTGAGCTTCAGCTTCCTCAACTAGAAACTTAGTCCAACAATGCTTATCTCATTGTTTTTATAGAAGTGTTTAGAATATGGAAAAGAGAATGTAATTAATGCACTTAGAAAACTACACAGCTCTATAAATGTGAATGTTACTCTTTATCATTTACCAAGGAATTTACTGACTGGCTCTTGCAATGGAAAAGTCTCCAGAGAACATTTGACTTATATACCTCTTTTACCTGTACAACTATGCTAATCCCTCCGATTATGGTGAGGAAGTATGGGGGAGCACCTGCAGAATTATCTTCTGTAATATGTAGAAATACAAATATAGAAGTTTAATATTAGTTTAATTACAATTCTGAAGGCAAAGTTTTAGATTTGAATAGCTTCTAAATAGGATGCAATTGATTAATTATCCCTCACTTTCATTTAGTCTAAGTCTCTCTTTGCTGTTTAAATATGTCAGCTTTGGAAGTTTACTTTTCAGGGATAGTAAAGAAGCCACAGGAACTGAACATGTGTACTTGGGAGGCATGTTTTCCTTATACCTGTTACATGTAATTATAGTGTCTTTTGTTCTGGATTGATCACTGAAAACTCATTGACTAGATGGCACCACCTAATAAGAAAGCAATATCTAATTTCCGGATAGGATGGGTCAACCCATGCTACACTGGAAATACTTTGCTTAAAAAAACACTTTGATGGAATAAGCTCAAATAAATGTTTTGAAGCCATCATGTGAAATGTGATAGATGGAATTGCCCCTTGTGAACAGCAAATCATCACTCGTTTGGCCCATTAAAATGTTGGTAAACTCTTTCAAAAGCCTGAAATATCTATTTATTCTAAAATAACATAGTTAATTCATGTCATCTTATATGTAAAATAGTGCCCAGTAATAATCTACATGGATAGGATTTTTTGAGGAACATAGATTATAATCTCTTTATAAATTAATGTGCTCATGAGATAGAAATTCCTTTAATATGTATGGATTTACCATATAGCTATCAGCTTTTCTAAGACAGCTAAGGCAGGATTTAAAAATCACCCTAGCAGAAAGTGAATTTCCTGGGTCCAGAGAATCCTAGTATTAGCATCAGCTGAAGATTGTGTCAGCCCGAGACCACGTCTGACAGTTGGCATACAGACATGAGTGAATAGATGTGATAAAGAAAAAAAGAAGAAAGGATAAAAGGGCGAAAGAAAGAGAGGGAGAGAAAAGTCGTTCTCAAATCAAGTTCTGCTCTAGTTCTTTTTAATTTTATTATCATTAATTCTAAAATAGTGCATATATATTTTTAGAATCAGTAATTTCTGACAGAGAAAAATTTGACATGCGCTCTATAATTCAATAGGGAATTTTAAAGGTTTGTAAAAATATTTTTAAAACGACACTGTAAGTTCCTGGGAAGATATTTCATATCCAATTGAAAATGTGTGTCCTCTCCATTACAGGTAGATCCAAATAGCATTGCTGCCAAAGATGGCCGAATTCGAGAAGGAGATCGCATTTTGCAAGTATGTGGTATTGTTATTTCCTTCACTTTCTTACTATCTGCCCAACAGTTTTAATTTTATTTTGTTTCTTGTAAAATGTTAGGAAAAAGAATTTGTCTTTGCTTCTGGATAGTAACATCTACAAAAAGCTATCATTTAAACCTTTTTTTAAAGTAAGGATAGTGCCATTTATTAAGAATTATTAGCTAATAATTAATGATTAAGACATAAACTCTGGGCTCAGACTCAACTTCAGCGTCCAGCTTCACCACTTACACATTACTTAACCTCTCACTGCAAGCCTGTTTCCTCATTTAAAAAAAAAATGATAATAATAAAACATATTGTTGCGAAGGTTAAATGTGATTATGCATGTGGTATGCCTAGCACCGTGCACGGTAAACAGTAAACATTAACAGCTATTATTACTAGCGGCACCAGCAGTTATTGCTGCCTTTTCCAGAATAAGTGAGGTAAACATGGATCCCAATGTTCCATTACTATAGGAAAGTCTAGAAGTCTCAAGACGTTTTAATAATTTACAAATGAGTTGCTGGGGACAGGTGGAAGAAATATGCTTTCTTCTGCACGTGGAAATGTGAAAACATGGAGACTGATTAAATTTCAGTTTAATGAGGGATATGGTAAGCAGATCACAGCCCAAATCAAGAATAATTTTGAAAGCCAAAGTTCCCGTCTTAAACTAACCCTGCCGCGGCCAGCTCTGTCCATTCTGAGTCCTTTCTCATAAGGAACGGCTGCAGGAAGACACACAGCTCCCCAGCCCTTGTGTCCAGATTAACCCAAAATAAGAACAGGCACCCTTCAGGGTTGGGTTTCACGGCAGATCACAACCGCAAAATGGAGGAGGACGCAAAAGACAAACTGAAGAAGTACAAACTGTTCAGCTATTCTGCAAGACTTGCAGTCATTCTCACAGGTCTGTGGTTCCCCTCACTGGATATGAGCCCCTGAAGAGTGTTTCTTTAAGTTCAGCACATTTGGATTCAACACTCTGCCTAAAACCAGGGCTTCAAAATTAGACAAGATGCCGTCCCAGCATTTGGGGCACTCCCTCCGTAATTAGGAAGATGATGTGTACACAGCACCATGCAGTGTGACCTTGTCGTGATAAAGTTGTGCCCAAGGTGCCTTGGGCACACTCCAGCAGGTTATCCTGCCCAGCCTTCTGTGGTTCTTTCCTTTCTCTAGGGTGACACATCACTTCTTCATTCATCCCTTCTCCCTTCTCTAGCTGGATGCCACAGAACTCCTTTTCATCAGGAACCCTCTACTGAAAGCCCCAATTAGGAAAGAATACAAGCATGAATTAGTGGTCATTCTTGGTCCTACTAGTTTTCAGAAAACTTTAAGAATATATGATTTCTACTTCAATGAGTGGTGACCTGTAGTTAAACAAAATGGAATGTGTCTGTCATTGCATATATGAGGGGAAGGAAAAGCGAATCAGGAAACCAAAGCTCAGTCTTGTTTACTACCATATTTTAAATTCTTTCTTTCCCATACATAAATAAATGAATGAGTGAAACAAAGGTATTCAGTGGAGAAAATAATAGGATAGATCAATAAAATCTGCAGTAAATGTTTACTTGTATAGCCTCATTAAGAAATAAGGGTACCATTTCAGTGCAGCATCCAGATAAGGAAAGCTTCAAAATATTTTACTTTTTTTGATTTGGAAATAATTTTAAATGTATTCTTCACTTTGTTAACATCTCCAACTAAGTATACCGAAAAGAATGTAGCCTTCTTTTCATGCTCAGGGCCGTGTTATGCCCAGAAATCATTATACAGTGTTACAATAGAATAAAACGCTCAGTGGCTAAAAAGTCTGAAAGATTTTGTGCCCCAATATTAAATGACCCTATTTGGCTATGTTTTCTGATGTTGGGTCTGTATTTTGCCATTTTTTTCTTGCTGTTTCCAGCTTTCACCTCTTCCTCTCACCAGCTACTTACATCTGCTGCTGCACCCTCACTGGCTCCCTTCCTAGTTTCCAGCTAACACTTACCTATGGGTTAGATACACAAATACAGTTATTAAAATTACATCTTTTAGTTCAGTGGCTAGACTTGGATAGAAATAAAGTACATATGTTTCCATATATGCATACTTTGTTTTGACACTTCCTTGTTCTTGGCTATAGTGTGGGCAGATAAAGTTTTCAGATAAAATATTTGCTGGATAATAAGGCATTACTTAATGGAGTTGGTTCATTGAAGAAACAACAGCAGGGGTGATAAAGTGCTATTGTCTGCCTGATTACTTTATATTCAGTGACAAATATGTCACACTTAATGAATAAATACACGTCACATTAAAAAGCCTAGAATTCAATTCTATCTGTACACACAGGAAACAAAGCGTCTTAAGGGTGATGGTGAAATTATATTAAATAAAACTGTGACAAAATTGTACCCATAGACAAATAGCTCCATATGGCTGATGAGGAGATTATGGGATACCCTGTAATGAACAAGTAATGACTCCTTTCCCAGGGAGATGAGAGTGGGAGAAAGAGAGGATTTACTTCTTATCCCTGAAGTTTCCTGGCTGGCTTTTATTTAAATGATTCTCTTTAGAGCAATTGTGATTTTAATTTCCTGTTCATGATGACCTAAGTAGAATATTTCTATAGTCCTGCCCTCATCATGTAGCTAAAATTTTCTAAATGTCATACACCATGGGCCTGTAGTACACTAGGGGTGACCTCACCCAATGACACCACACACACGCGAACACACACTCTCACAAGATTGACATAAGGTGGGGATTATGCAGAAGAGAGACCATAAACCAACCTCATGAAAACATGTTCTAATTCTCATGTGTTTTTTCTCTGCAAGTGCTTGACAGTTCTTTCGGCTGCGCCATTGCCACAAACTTGTGGTATCAGATGCATCCTCGGGAATTAATATGAGGAAGTCTTCTCACAAAAGTGCAGGGCTGAATGAAGACAAGGCATTTCTGAGACAGAGAGAAAGGATTAAAGTCCACATACAATCAGCTTTCCAAAGGAGAGAATGCTGTATTCTCATTTCCTCCTTGGGATAGTAAGCATATAATAGTCCATGTAAGCTGCCTAATCTCACGATGGCCAAAAAAGTCAGTCATATCCCTAAGGATTACTCCCTGACAAAACTCTGCAAAATCTCAAACAGTGGAACAGCAAGACTTCTTTTTTTTTTTTTTTTTTAAGGAAGATTAGCCCTGAGCTAACATTTGCTGCCAATCCTCCTCTTTTTGCTGAGGAAGACTGGCCCTGAGCTAACATCTGTGCCCATCTTCCTCTACTTTGTATGTGGGACACCTACCACAGCATGGCTTGCCAAGTGGTGCCATGTCCACACCCGGGATCTGAACTGGCGAGCCCCAGGCCGCCAAAGCAGAACGTGCGCACTTAACCGCTGCGCCACTGGCCTGGCCCCATGGAACAACAGGACTTCTAATGAACTCTGTCTGTCTTCCTCTATGCTACACAAATGCCCTCAGCATTTCTTCCTACTCTCTTATTTTCTTCCAAGAGCTGTGTTCCCCCATTTCTGTTCTTCCGACCTGTAGATCTCTATACTTCATCACCTTCTTTTTCTCCCCACTAAAATATGAACACATTTGAAATAAATTGTTCCTCTTTCGTCTTAGATTCTTGGGTTTTCAAATAAGAAATTCTAGAGGTAGTTGGATGCCAAGAATTTTAGTTGCCCATCTGCTTCTGGTACACTGATATAGAAAACCTAAAAATTGGTATGTTCAAGCAAAAAAGCTATATTAAACCATGTCTAGGCTTTTAGGGTTTTACACACACACACATACACATGCACACACTCATATGCACATATCGGAGATTGGGCCTAAAGTGGGGTTTCAACTGATTTATCTTTGTAATTGCCACAAATCTCCTCTAAGCCAAGGCAATATCCATTTTGAAACTAATATTGACGTATGCCCATGCACAGAAAATGAGGCAAATACATTCTCTGGCAAAGTTTTTCCTCTTTTATAACAAAAGTTATATGTTACCCTTCTCCTGATCCTCTTTCCCTCTTTTCTCTTAAAATGGAAGTCTTCCATTAAATTGTGATGCAACGACCTGTCTGTCTCCGCCACCCTCCCCCAACACGTTGCTGGGCCCCGCTCCTTTATGTCTGCCTGTTGTTTTCAGACACAGCAAGCTGCTTTCCCACAAGCAGTCCTGTAGCTATGAACCATCATTCAGGAACAAGAGCAAATGAAGGTTGAAAGCTCTATCTGATTTCATTCCTCAAATCTTTTCATTCCTTGAGAGACATCTTTGCTGAAACCCATGGCTGCATTTCTTTCTCCCATATCAGTTTGGGTATCAAACTAATGTTCTAAATACGATAGGATCCAGCAACCAGATGACTAAAGTGGTCTTTGTTTTGAAAAAGAAACAATAAATTACATTTCAATGCTAGATTTCTGTGGCAAGTTCATTTCATTCCACATATGATTCTGAATGTAAAAGTTCTACAACATGTGATCTGTCCTCCCAAAGTAAGGACTTATTGCCAGGGCTGGGGACCATAGGTCTGGTCATTATGAGTTCACAGAGGAGAGAGATGAATACCAGCTGTGCAGGGACTGAAAATCAAGCACAACCATATTGTTTCTTCATGAAGCCCTCTAAGGGTTACAAATTCATATGAGATAGGTATCTTTTAAAATAGAACCATGTTTACTACTATGGATTTAATTCTTGTGCATGAATTTTAATATATTTGCTTTCTTTAGAAGAAAATAGTCTTTACTGAAGATTCAAATATAAATAATGATAGTATAATAATACTAATAATAACAACAACAATAGCGTCAACAGTAATATGTGCCAACCTTGAGCACTTTCTGTATACTGGACACTTATTTAAAACCCTTTGCATATATTAGTTTATTTAATCTTTATAACAACCCTCTTAGAAAGGCACTGTTATCTGCACTTTAATATGGGAAACACAATAGTACTATTAAATGAACATGAATGAAGAGTATTTACATTAACGGTAAGTGAAATTTAGATAAAGAATTTGGAAGTATGTATATGCTCTAGAGAAGACCAGAGAAAAAAAGTAGTGAGAGTTCTATTTCAAACAGAAAAGATGAAGATTAGTGGTGTGAGATCATCCAACTCAATCTCCTTAGGATCAGATGTGCCTATGGTGGAGGGAAGTTGAGCAACTAGAGCCATGGGTGATAGACAGATGCATTGTGGGTATACTGCTAAGAATGACTGTGAAATGGACATAAGCCCTCAAAGCTCAAAGAAAGTAAAAATTTTCAAGTCGTTATTTCCAAACTACACTTAATTGGGAGGTAGTGGAATATATCACTGCCTATTTATTTTTATTTAAGGACAAAAGGCCTTGGATTCAGTACAAAACATAGCTTTTCAGATATTTACTTACAAAAAACACAACATATGCTTCCCAGCCATTCGTCCCCATTTTGGAATCATAGCTTCTATTTTCTAATTTGATGAATTTTATTCGGAAATTGCAAAAAAAGAAAAAGGAAATGCACTTGAAACTTGTAGAAGCTGAATTTCTTGTCTACATAAACAAGGGGAAAGCTAAAGTGACAGTCATTTGGTCCAAATTAAAAAATACAGCATGTGGTTATATGATTTTCCCCATTATCACTATTAGTGTCTGCTTTCTTTGTGGTAAATATTTATGATAAGACTCTAGGAATAAGGATCATTTATTGTGGTCCAAAGTTGAGATTCCTCAGCTTGTTTTCAAATCTTATGTCTGTGCTCATGTGTCAGCCAGAATCCCAGAGACCCACAAGGAGAAAACCTCAGGAGTCTACTTCTTGCTTTTAAGCAGAAATCCTTAGTGAAAGATGATAATTATTGTAAAAGTGGTTAGTGAAACCACATTTTCTGTTTAATTTATAAAAATAATTAATACTTACTTTAAATAGAATTACTTGACCTCTTCAATTGAAATTTCTTTCTACATATTTGGATTATGTATCATGGATCAAAAATCTCATTGTCTCCGTGAATTTGAGCAATCAATAAAGCAAAATATGCAAAGAAAAAAGTTGTGTTAACTAAGAGCTAAGCACATTTGAACATAAAACTGTAGTTTAAAATAGAAACTTTAGAAACCTGTTTGCTCTCTCTGTAGAACTCAGAAAAAGGAAAAAAAGAGACATTTTGAATGCCACTGGAATCTTTTCTTTTTAATCAAAAGTTTACTCAAGCTTGGTTTCTTTCACTAAATATTCTCATAAAAAGCCAGTTTTACTCTGTGTTACTTTTTAAAAATTTAAGCATACTTAAGAGATGGGCCTTAAGATATCGCATTAGTTTTGTTCTTTTAGGAAATGGAGAAACCTCAGGAAGAGCTGGAATATTGATGAGGATGTCACTAATGAACTGTGTCCTTCCCTGATTAGTTCAGCACTGAAAGATATCCTGAGAGTGATCTGGGGCAACCGAGGCAGACCCACATACAAATATGAAATGATTAAACGAAAATGCAATCAGCAGTGGCCTGGGAGCAGTGCCCGGTGAGAGATAATACTGCGGCTCTCTAATTGGCTCGCAGCAAGCATGCAGGATGACGGATTTCAGTTGTGCTTTTGCCAGCCCTGCTTCCCCCAGCACTATTATCTCAGAGTGACACTTCCATTACTCTGAGCGGAGAAAGATGAACGTCACCTGTCAGGGGCTGGTTAATTGTGTTGCTAGATGTATGTTGCCAGGGCGCAGGTTGGACATTTATGAACATAACTGCTTCCTCTGATGTCCGCCATCCTTCAGGGATCGATATGGCTCTTACAGTAAGCGCGTAATTGAGTGAAGGCACTTACCACTGAGGGGCTGAAGATGAGACCATTGTATGAGCTTCATTGTCCATACATTTACCATAAATGAGCTGATATTTGCCATTTATTGTGTGCAGCATTGTGGAAATGGAAACTAATGTGCCACTTTCATTTGTTTTCTAGATAAATGGGGAAGATGTCCAGAATCGAGGAGAAGCAGTGGCATTGCTGTCTAGCGATGAGTGCAAGAGAATTGTGCTGCTGGTTGCAAGGCCAGAGATTCAGGTCAGAACAGAGATCAGAAACCTTGAGACCGAACTTTACATTCACTACTTGCTGTTCTGCATCAAGTCAGTACCATGGATACTTGTAACACCAAGTATACAAAATATCATTGATTTATTTTTCCTAACTTACCAACCTTATCAAAAAAATTATAAGTTAAAGACTCCCTATATTGCTCCACAGAATGGCAGCTAAACATCTTATTTTTAAAAAAGAAGAAAAAAAGCACACGAAATTGGATCATTATTCTCTCCTTCCACTTGCCAGCTATTTAAATGAATTCATAAATGAAAAATGGTTGACTTTACATGATTTTTAATTCTGTATGGATCTTCACTTCAGGTTTTCATCTAAAATTACTTAATTGGCATATTAAGGTATCTTGAAAGAATCTCTAACAAGACAAACAGCATATCTAGCTATCAACTTAAATCTTTTTAGAATAACTTTACCAAATCAAGTGCCTTATGTGGCATGGTGTGGTTCCCTTTATAGTAATTGAATTTTTTCCAGTTTTAGTGTGACAAAAACATCTGTCCAGCCCAAAACAAACTGAGAGCTTCTAAAGGAATTTTTTTATATCTTTACAGAGGGAGATGTCATGAAAGTAAAGGAGAGGTAATGGTGGAAGAAAAGTACTGTTGGTACTTCCTTTTATATCCGTTTTATACCCCACCACGATGCAGAAAGGACATTGCATTGTCACCGTTCTATCCATCTGTCAGTAGTTTGAGTGAAGTTGGTTATATCACCATTTGTCTCCCAAGTTATTGATCTGATATATTTCAGACTCAGTAACTACATCCTATCTATAAATTACATTGAGCAAGTGTATTTCAGTGTCAGACCAAATCCTGACTTGAATATAGTGGTTATAAAGGATCACCCTTTCCGCATATATTTCCTTTATGCCCTTGACCATTCTAAATGGTTCCCATAAAGCCTGCCATAGCCCCGGGCAGAGTAAAGTTACACACCTGAGGTCACAGGAGCTGGAAAGGGAACCTCCACAACTGGCTGGACTGCCTCTGTGGGAGTGAAGCTTTAAAATACATATGAAATCGCACTGATTACCTCGAAATTTTGCAAATCGATTAACCTCCCTGACCCCATTTTCTTGAAAAAGAACAGAATAAAGGGGCTATTAGTGAAATTCATAGTAAGCTGAAGAGAACTTAGTAGTCATCCCTGTTCTAGGAAAGATATTTCGATGTTATAATGTAGTTTCTTTGCCCCTTCCACGTAACTGCTAGAGAACCTCATTAATTTAGAATTAAAGCATTTCCTTAAACTTTACCACCTAATGGCTATAATGGACTGTGGAAAGAATAGAAATTAATGACATGAGACCAGATCCTGTTCATCTTTGACTGAATACATATGCTTGGTAGAATCAGTGGCATTTTCGAATATTTGGCTACATTCCTGACCCAAAAGAATCAATGCTGGAGGATGAATTTTCAAACAAGACTTCCTTTCCGCAGTTAATAAAAGGTGGTCACCTGACTCTGGAGGATACCCTCCTGTGTCAAAATCAAGATCTGCTTTAGTCCTTTGATCCTGAAGAAGCCTTCATGCCACTGGAAGGAAGCTAATTGCCTTTCGAAAATCAGAATTCTAGAAAAATAAGGAAAGAAAATGCATTTTACCACCATACTTTAAAAATGATATTTAAGCAGTACATGCTCCAAAGTGGCAAGAAAAAAAAGACCAAAAAAACCTAGTCTTTATATCACCTATATTTTTCCATCAATTTCAATATATCTCATTATTGCATTATTTGCATGTGCATTTTATTCAGGGAGAATGTGGATTTTTTTGTGTGCTTTTTCTAGCCCTTTTTTTAGTGTTTCAAATGCTCTCTACATTCTTGGAAATGATCTACAGAGTTGCTGGGGGCAGCATTGTACATCTGTGCAATATTTTTAAATAACTCATTTCTCACATTCCCTGTCAACTTTCTTTCATTTTCTGCCCATTTTCTTTCTCAGACCATTAAAGATATTGCTATTCTGTCCTGTTCCCCTTGGGCCTTTGGGGCAGAGAGGGCTCTCATAAGAACTCGTAGCCACTATTTTTGAGACAGTGCAGGTTGTTTCTTTCTCTGAAATGCCATGTGTGATCCCCGACCACGCAGACAGACCCCTACTATAACAATGACCATCATGCCTTTCCTGCCACTCAGCTCAAGAGAAAGATCTCTCTCTTCCACAGTGTTAGGCAGACTGCCATGAATGCACGTGCAGGTGGAAAGGGAAATACAACAGGGAAAGGAAGTGAGCAAGAAGAATCTCTCCTCACTTATTGTGCTAGAGGAAAGCTTAATCAAAACAGACATATACTCACTACAGATGGCAACTCAAGGATCTATGGGGTTAGTTAATAAGAAAAGAGTTATAAGGAATCATTAATTTCTACCATTTGTTGTTCTTATCTCCCCCACCCCTTCATTTCAATTTCAAAAGACTGTTTCATCATTCGCTATGTCAGTGTTAGCAAGTCTTTTGTTTTGACCTGATTAAAGAAAATTCCTTGGTGTGCTCATAAAAAGTAAACATCACTAGCTTTAAGCAATTTCCTTTGGAGTCTGGTGTTTGCAGCTTCATGAAACTTAAAAGGGATTAAAGAATGTAAAACTTGGACAATTATAAATTGGGCTGAATTTAAATTTTTAGTCAGCTTGATTTTCATAGTTCATCTGCATATCAAAGTCAGTGGGGTAGAACTTGGTCAAGTTATTCAGGCTACATTAAGATAAATGAGGATGAATAAATGTGTCCATGCTTTTGGCCCCAGTCAAATTTGAGGTAATTTAAGTTCGAGATAGGTTTTAATAAATCTCAAGAAACCTATGATTGCCTTCATATTAATGAATATGATACATATACGCTAATGCCTTTCCTGGTGCAGTTTAATGTCCTTTCAGAGTTTTTGTTTTTAAGCTTTTGAAGTCCAGTCATCTTTAAGAGTTTATTTTGCCCATTAGTTTGAGATGAAAACACTTCAAACTATTGTCAATTTTGGCTCTTTAGAAAGCTGCTGTTTCTTTGTAACACAGAGTGAAGCAGAGCTGTGACAATAATTCAGCTAATTTAATCAGCATAGACAGCTAATTTATGTAATCCAGCTCCCACAATCCACTTTGAGGCAAATTATCTGTATTGACTGTCAACACTCATCACATTAGCAAGGTAACCACCAGTTTTCCACTTCACTTTATACTGAGAAGCCAAGGGGATCTGTTCAGTTTAATTTGTGTAAGAGTCCCACAAGAATACTTGCATTCAGCACCCACAAACAAAACCCCACATGCTCCACACCACTCCACCACCCTAAAATGCCACACTTCAGGTATTTTCCCTTGGAATTGGGCCTGAAAAATGAATTAAAATAGACATGGCATAGCAGCTTTTTTTTTTTTTTTTTTTTTTTTGAGAAGAATAACTTAGAACTTTTTTTTTCATATCAAATAAATGTTGTCTGTGAATTCTCTTGTGGGAAGCAGTCATTTTGTTAACTTGGAAACCATCTGGCTGAAAATAAAGAAGCAAGATGAGGGTAGCATGAGGTGGGGGTACTTTTTGTGTAGTCACCTTGAGGATTGTCATTAAGGAAAAAAGCCCAATTGTTTCATGGTCCCATTAGTACCACTGCAGTTCCTTAACACGGGGACTGTTGGAGGTAATGAGTATGATGGCTGTGGATTATGCAGTATGCTTTTCATACATTTTGAAAGATGATAATGTTCTATGCTGTGGGATCTACTTGGTTATGAGAGAAAATCTGTAGCTCTGTTTCAGGAAAGGATAAAAGGCATAAGAATCCTTTTTTTTTTTTTATCACCTTTTCTTCCTTCTGAGAGGTGAACTATCTGAGGCTGGTATTCTGAAGAGAATCATTATGATAAAAGGAACTG
Source organism: Equus przewalskii (assembly GCF_037783145.1). NCBI lineage: Eukaryota > Metazoa > Chordata > Mammalia > Perissodactyla > Equidae > Equus > Equus przewalskii. The sequence continues at coordinate 61,473,699 of NC_091835.1, forward strand.
GTCAGGCATCGCCATTTATATTTACCCTATTTTAGCATGAGTTCTCACGAACCTAATATAATGTACTAATGTATTCTTTTGCAGCTGGATGAAGGCTGGCTGGAAGATGAAAGGAATGAATTCTTAGAGGAGTTAAACTTGGAGATGTTGGAAGAACAGCATAATGAAGCAATGCAACGCACTGCCAATGAGGTGGAGCAGGTAGGGCCAACAATTTGAACTACATCATTTGTAATGTTGCCAGTTCTTTTTTTAAGGTATAACCATAAATGGAGTGAAAAACAAAATCAAAGAGTTTGATCAAACATCTCTTTAATGGTAATTTTTGAGAGCAAAGGACCATCTCAAGTGAAGTAGAGAGAATAAATACGATTTTTTTTCTATTAAGAATATTTCTAGTTCAGAGAGGTTAGGGACCATTGTTGATAGAGTACAGTAGTATTCAAATGTTGACCCAAGTACTGTTCAGCCTGATGCAGAAATTTAATACTAAAAATGCATATTTCTTCTCAATATGCCAGCTGGGGACAAACTATATCTCATGAGGTAACCCCTTCCCCCAAAAGTAATTTTATACTTTAAAATATTAATGTATCTATTTGAATATTTAGGCAACTATAGGATGATGATGACATGATGTAAGCCATCAATCTTATTTGTGTCTTTGGTATCATGATTACACCTATATACTCCTGAATAGGAGTAGTTCTATTTCAGATTATTGACATCGTTTTGCTGTAGGGTCACAATCATTCAACAAAAAATTCTGAGCTCCTTATATGTTCCAAGTACTACACTTGATCCTGAGAATGCAAAGAAAAATGAGCAAAGTCCTTCCCTTAATTAATTCATAGCTAATAAAAAAAATCACAGTGTGGTCCATGGGAAACTGAGTCTTAGGATTTTTTTCATTTTTGTTGTTTTCCTACTGGATAAAAACAAGATTAGTATATGCTAGATTTTTTATGTCAGATTCATGTCATTCATCTGCTGATATAATTTTATTAACACTTCTGCTGTCAGTTTACTGATTTGTTTAATTATAATACTATTCTAAACACTAATTCTTAACACATTCTAAAAGATAATTTTTTTAAAAAATCCTTACAGTTAGGCTTAGGAACATGAAACACATACATCTTATCACATTACCAAGCTGAGTGATGAAATATCTTGATGCTAGCATCCCATAACAGAAAGGTATGTGTGTGGGGGGTGCATGTCTATATATTAAGTAAATCATGAAATTGAAAACTACAGTGTCATCATAGCCATATGTGCTATACTTTGTGCCGATCATGGATGCCCACTGGCCACTTCACGAAAATAGTTCATGCTCAAAAGTGATGCTGTGACTGTGGTGATTGCTTTTCAATATAGGTAGGACAGATTGAAATTTTTATGTACGACTTCAACACCAGCCACAAATAAAGATATTTTTTGGTGGCAGCTGCTGGTTACAAGCAAGAAAGTCCTTCCTCCAGGCTTTTTCTCTCTCGGATACAAAATGTGACCTGATACAGAATTGACAGGAGGATGTTGGAATAGAGAAAGAAGGAAGAAATCCTGTCCAAGTGAAGTGATATGGTGTCAAATGCTGCCTACTCATCAGACGTAATACAAATGCTAGGTCTTTTGAGGTAACACTAGATGGTCCCGGAGGTTAGATTCTCATTGTCTGGAAATTTTTCTTCACCTTGAGACTGAAAAATGATGAGAAGTACAGAAACCTTTAAAAGTTCTTTGCCCTTATAAACAATAATACTACATTAGAAATGTCTTGGTAGAAACATTGCCTGTCACTATAATAATTCCGTAGGGAAATGATAAATGATAGAGTAGCGTTACATTAGAAACCAGGAATTCTAGGTTTGAGGATGGAAAACTCTTTATTTTCACATTGCTCATAAAACAGTTACAAAGGAAAGGGAAATTCAATAAAAAATAAAGTGTATATCCGTATTTTAAAACTAAAATATGTATCCATATGAAAGTTTCACTTTACCTACTATCCTTGGTCCTATGGCTGCTGGTGACACATTGTGCATCTCCCATCACATAATTTGTCTGTATCATTCATACTGCGTATAAAATAAGAAAAGAAATACTAGCCACTTTGTGGTTTTTGAGCTCATTATAGATATGAGAAAAATATAAATGTAAGTAGTGTGGTGTGTAAACTCATATGTTCAATATCAGTAACATCCTTTGGGGGTTTTATGGTGCAGTGTGCAGATGTCAACACATTTGATACTACTGTCAGCTTAGAGCAAGGGGCGTGGGGATGTAACAAGCTTCCCATTGTTAGTTACATAAAACTTTAAAATCAAATTCACTATGTTTTCAACAAATGAGGAAAAATATTCTAGGGAAAGATTGAGAATCCTAGAACAACATGAGATACATGGTCATGTTCTCTTCCCTCCAGTTTATGTTACATTTTGTTCTGCCATTACTTCTGTGAAGAAAATAATAATTATCTGGAGAGACCCTTTCAGACCTGTTTTAGAATAACTTGATCACGCATTCTGTCCTTGTAACACTAACAGGCTTAATTATATTTAATTGTATAATTACATATATAATAATATAGATATCAAATGGTGAGTAAACTTAGATATAAGGAAAATACAATCTAGAAACTGCTGTGTAGACTACTATATGATAAGTGATGGAGGAAAAAGTAACTTTACCCTATTCACAGAGAAAGAACTACACTTGCATCTCCTTAGGGCAGTGACAGTTAATTGTTCTGCCTGAGACCAAAAATTACTAGCAAGTGAAGTTTACATACATATTTAAATATGTGTGTGTGTATTTACATATATATGCCAAAATATTTTTTGACATTGTGCCCATGTCTGGCAATCAATGCTGCTTAGACTTTCATGAGAACTGTCATTTTATTCTCAGTAGAATAAAACTCACCTTTGAAGGAAATTACTGGTTAAAAGTAGAAAAATCTTTGTAAGTGACCCAAATGAGTCTTATGAGGTTGTTGCTGTTTTTCAGTAACATGATTTGGAGATGCACTGAGGTCAAAGCACAGTATCTAGGAATGTGGCATCCTGGACATATAAGAAATCCTGACACTGGGAGATGGCACTGGCCTTCTAGACCTCTCTGCTGTTAATCCCCATCTGGGATTAAGGTTCTTTATCTATAGAGAGAAGGTCCTGGGCTCCAGCACTAACCTATTCCTGAAATTTTGCAGTGTTGGGCTAACCATTATTACTGTATTACTAGATCAGTGATGTTTCCTGTGAACTTGAGGAAAGTTCAGAAAAAAAATAGTAATAACATGACACAGCTTCTGAACTCCAGGCCTTCATATCACTAAAGACCGTTTAGACATTCTGTCTTACTCCTCATCTTGTGTGTGTATTATCACCTCAGAAACTCATAAATTCACCTCATTTACACACCTTTACTCCGAAGTTTCCCAAGTAAGGGAAACCTTTCAGCTAAGAATCACTTATTTAAATGTGTCCTGTTTTATTTATCCCCACGTGTCAAAGCCATAGTTAAGCAGCTTTTGTTTTCTTTACTTCCTTGCATAAAAAGCTGCCATGAGCTAATTGCCTTTATTTCTAAAATTATTATGGATACTAAAATTAGAGCAGCTTTCTAGGAACTGCCCTTTTGCCAAGAAGCATTGCTTTTTCAAGCAAGTTTTTCAACAATTGGCGTTGTTCGAAATAATTAATTTTCTTTGTTCTCTGAACTTTGTTATCCTAGCCAAAGAAACAAGAAGAAGAAGAAGGTACGACAGACACAGCAACATCCTCATCCAACAACCATGAGAAGGACAGTGGAGTGGGGCGCACCGACGAAAGCTTGCGAAATGATGAGAGCTCGGAGCAGGAGAACGCAGCTGAGGATCCCAACAGCACATCTTTGAAGAGCAAGAGAGAGCTGGGGCACAGCCAAGACACTCTAGGAAGCGTTGAGCTTCAGTGCAATGAGAGCTTCGTGTCTGGTGAATACATTGACTCAGACTGCACTGGCAACCAGGATGAGGAGTGTGAAAGGTTCCGGCAGCTCTTGGAGCTCAAGTGCAAGATTCGAAACCATGGAGAGTATGACCTGTATTACTCGAGCAGCACAATAGAATGCAATCAAGGGGAACAAGAGGGAGTGGAGCATGAGCTACAGTTGCTTAATGAAGAACTAAGAAATATTGAACTCGAGTGCCAGAATATCATGCAGGCTCACAGGCTCCAGAAAGTGACAGACCAGTATGGAGACATCTGGGCACTGCATGATGGAGGATTCCGAAATTATAACACCAGCATAGACATGCAAAGGGGAAAGCTAGATGACATCATCGAACACCCAGAAAAGTCAGACAAGGACAGTTCTAGTGCTTACAACACAGCTGAAAGCTGCAGAAGCACTCCGCTCACTGTGGACCGTTCCCCTGACAGTTCCCTTCCAAGAATGATCAACCTCACCAATAAGAAAAACCTGAGAAGCACAATGGCAGCCAGTCAGTCCTCCTCTGGACAGAGCAGTAAAGAGTCGACCTCGACCAAAGCCAAAACCACTGAACAAGTTTGCGGCATTGAAGGCAAGGAGAAGATTTCAGAAAGCAACAAGCTTTCTGATCAAGAGAAGGCAGGCAGCGAACACATCCCTTACCTCTCTCCTTATCACAGCTCCTCATATAGATATGCCAACATCCCAGCCCACGCCCGGCATTATCAGAGCTACATGCAGTTAATTCAACAGAAATCTGCTGTCGAGTATGCACAGAGTCAGCTCAGTTTGGTGAGCATGTGCAAGGAGTCTCAGAAGTGTTCAGAGCCCAAGATGGAATGGAAGGTGAAAATTAGGAGCGACGGGACACGGTACATAACAAAGAGACCAGTGCGAGACCGGATTCTGAAGGAACGTGCCTTAAAGATCAAGGAGGAGCGGAGTGGTATGACGACAGACGATGACACCATGAGCGAGATGAAAATGGGGCGCTACTGGAGCAAAGAGGAGAGAAAGCAACACCTGGTTCGGGCCAAAGAGCAGCGTCGGCGCCGAGAGTTCATGATGCGGAGCCGGTTAGAGTGTCTTAAGGAGAGTCCTCAGAGCGGCAGCGAGGGCAAGAAGGAGATCAACATCATTGAACTGAGTCACAAAAAGATGATGAAAAAGAGAAACAAGAAAATTTTGGACAACTGGATGACAATCCAAGAACTGATGACCCATGGAGCCAAGTCTCCTGATGGCACACGAGTTCATAATGCCTTTTTGTCAGTCACCACCGTATGACCGAATGAATGGAATGCAACTGATTTTAAGAGGGTGCTACCAGTTTGGGTAGAGTATGATTGCCTCGTTCAATGTGGCGTTTTTATATATATTTTGTGACTCTTTATAGTTTAAATTTTTTGTAAGCAAAAATACCTGGTAATTTTTCATTTGTTTTTCATATCCTGGTACCTTCTTTTGGGCTGAGATCTTTCTTTAACCTGTGATATATTCATATTACTCATTTATATATAAAATAACAAACAAAAGGAAAGAGAACAAAAAAAACTTGAACAAACATACTGAGGAGCCGATTAATTTCCTACTTTAATGTATCTATTGTAAGTTAAGATCTGGATTTATTTCTCTAGTTTACTTATTTTCTACTTTAATAACAACTCAATGCCAAAACATTTCTATGCTTGCTTCCTGGCATAATATGTATTAAATCAACCTTGTTAATAAATCATGTGCCACATCTTGTCCTATACATAAAAACCACCTCTTTTTAACATCCTGTTGTACATTTAACACATAAATGACCGTTGTCTTTGTCTCAGTAAAGTGTAGGTGGACAATCTTCCTGTGATATGTAGTGACATTGGTCATGTAGCTAGATAATTGTGGTAATTGTGACAATAAAAGAGAAATAAATTATTGATTATCCTTAAGAAAGTTATCAATGAGTGTTTTATTTTCATTGTCTGCTGTGGTTACCAGATATAAATTAGTTATATATGTATACTATTTAGAAGACTCTCAGTTGTGGATTATAAAATGTGTACATTTTCTATCACTGTTTTTCAATAAAATTGTCTTGAAATACTTCCAGTAGATCATTGTGTCACATATTAGTACCAGGATTAAATTCGATCATGTATGTAGAGCATCTAACAGATGCTAACTAAACATTCAATAAACATGAGTTCCTGCTCTCCTTGCCTGCCACCCATGTAAGGAAAAATCAATAAAAATTTAGGGAAGTTATGGAGAGAGGATCAGTGAAGTGTCTAAGATTGTTTATAGTGACGCTGTATGTATTAGTCAGCTCAAGCTGCCATAACAAAATACCATAGACGGTGAAGTTTAAATAAGAGGAACTTATTTCTCACAGCTCTCAAGGCCGGGAAGTCCAAGATCAAGGTGCTGACCAATTCAGCTCTTTGGTGAGGGCTCTCTTCCTGTTTTGCAAATGGCTACCTTCTCAGTATGTCCTCACGTGGTAGAAAGAGGTGAAGCTCTCTGATGTCTCTTCTTATAAGGGCACTGATCTCATCATAAAGACCCCACTCTTATGGCTTCCTCTAAACCTAATTACCACCCAAAGGCCCCACCTCCAACAACCATCACATTGAGGGTTAAAGCTTCAACATATGAATTTAGGGGGGAAGACACAGTTCAGTCCATAGCACTATGTGCATTTCTTTAGTTGATCATTTAATTTTTGGCATTAAATTTTGGGAATACATTTTTGGGAAACATCTTTTTAATAATTTTCAGCATGGTGAACTATAAATGCCCCTTTATGTCAGTTTATTAAAAAGTGAGATGTTAGATCATCAGATAGGTTTTTTAAATCTAGCTTTTCATCATGTAAACATATAAACCGTATCATATGTCAATCATGATGCCTCCAGAGTAAAAGGCCAGATCAACCGTGTGCATGCAAACATGAGTTTGATCAAATTTTCATTCAACCGAAGAGATTAGTTTAACATAATGGAGAGACAACATCTGAGTGTTTTTATAGCTACTTTCATGTTTAAAAACCTACAGTGGCTCCTTATTAGCTCTGATGCCTCAGCCTTATATTCAAGGTCCTCCATTAACTTGCCCACCATGCCTATTGCCCCTCATCTTTAGATCTTCTTGAAGTTATTCCTGGCTCCTTAACAGCCTGCACATTTCCACTGAAGTTAGCTTATGCTATTCTCCTGTGTGGGGTTTCTGTGCCAAATCCCACGCTTCCCTTGGAGTGTAATCACATATACATTTTCTCTTTGGAGCCTGTTTTGATGACATGGGATTTTCACAGCATTTTGGCATTCACCATGATGCACCTGCAGTATCCTTTTACCTTGGGGATTTTATTCTTCTGTTATTGGAATCACATACATAGAACTTATTGTCTCCCCACTTTGATTTTAAATTCATGGAGTTTGGCCCTTGTTTCCCCCTCTGTTTGTGTAAGCCTCTGGTAGAATGCCAACTGAATAATTATAAATGCTAGTTGAGTTCAATTATTTTATTCATTCATCTCTCTCCTCCACATATTGGTCCTTTTGTTACTGTTTTCTCTACTCTTCTACACTTCTAAGTTCTTACCCTTTGAAGGGCTATTACATAGATGGAAAGAAATGATTTTTTTTACATATATTGAAAATCTGAACTCAAAACTTATAACGATAGTAATAGCAACCTAAGGCAACTGAAAATTTCATCACTTCTATCGTTAGACATCGTAATCCGATCTGTGAGACTACTCTGAATACACCTAGAGTTAGCTTTGCATCAAATGGTTTTACATGAGAATTCTTGTCTATCTTAAGAGTTCAGTTCTTTCCTGACCTAATGCCTAAGAGGTTGTTTATCCTCTTCACACAACTGGGTTTAAATATTCACCAAATTTGAATTACTCCTATAGACAAATGTGGTTTGGAATTGACATATGCATTTTTCCAGAGGAAACATATACATATCTCAGAACGCAGTGTTTCCAAAGTTACCAGTTTAATTTTAGTTTTATTAAGGCCAAGTGTTCTTGCCAATTTTTTTTAAATGTGATGTTGGTGTTCTTCAGAAATGTCTGTGTTTATACAATTCTACAAGTTGAGAAATGTCTTTTTCAAAAATCAGTGAAAATCTGAAAAGTGTTATGCTTTCTCTTTCTACATAAATATCTTTGTGCTAAACACTTTTTTTAGTAAATGAATAATAAATCTTTTGCTCAGCAAAGAAAAATAATTATATATGGGATATTTTATTTCAGTTCAGAAGAAATACATGAATGTGAAGAGGAATAATATTTTACGTGGGCTTAGCTTTGAAATTCCATATTTTTTATTGCTTTTTATATTCATGATGTGACAGAAATTGGTGTTAGGATTTATATGTGAATGACCTAATGGAGTGGAAGACAATGTATGTTCAATGGGCGTGTCTTCACTGCATGCCATCTTATTTTGTGCAGACTGTCCGCTTAGGAACACAGAATGTGGGCTGAAGGAGGGCTTCTCTGACATAGCCTTTCCGTAGCTACATACTGATTTAATCCCTGTCTTGTTTGTTTGTCTAAATCTTCTACCTAAACACACTCTCTTTATCTCTCCAATGAGCTTCTGCTCTCTGCTTCGAATTCCTTGTTTTCTGATAGTGCCACTGTTCACCTGCTCTCCCATGCTCATCACTTGAGTCTTCACAATTGATCCTCTTTTTTCTCTGGTCAGTCACGAAGCAGTGTTCACTTTTCTTCAAAACTGTCAGATTGTCTTCAGAACCCTTAAATCACCTTTCAGCTAGACTGTCACTGTCTCATGCCTAATTCCTTCAACAGGTCTATGCCTGGTGTCCCTGTACGCCCTCTCCAGTCTATCCTCCTATATACATCAGAAGCAGGAACACTGGGCCTCCTAAGTAGCTGTTTCCTCACTGTGCTCAGATGCCTTCAGAAGTCTTTTCCTGAGCGTGGGGTAAAATCTGAGTGCCTGAGACTATTATCCAGGGACTTCAACAATTTAACCTCAACCTTTTTTTCCATCTCACTCACACTTCTCTCCGGGGGAGACTTCCAACTCAGACCTCAATAAACCTGTGCCTTGGGTAGGTGAATAATATGATGCTTCTTCAAACTAATCTTTAAATTTTATTTTCTAGTAATTTATTCTACTCTATTAATTATTAGTTAATTTCCATTAGTTTTCTATTTCTATTAATAATCATTAACGTAATTGATATAACTAATTTAATAATAATAATTATTAAATAATTTCTATTAACGTTCAATTAATAAAGTTGAACCCTGCAACAGGCTCACTGACTAATGCACTTCTAAAAAAAGTAAAAACTTTTCTCCCAGCAAATTATTTCCCACTTATCTGAAGCTTTTGTTCTCTTTTCAGTTTTCTATCATTATTTTCCAAAATGTCTGTCTTTGGAGGTATATTAAATGACTTAAAATTTAGATAAAAACATACCATTTGCTCCTGTAAATATGCAACGATGTGGTTTCAGAATTCCAGTGAATAGTGACTACAGGAAGCCAGTGACAAAAATAATTGACTGAGATAGTCATCTGTTGAGTGTGTTGAGATTTTCTGTTGTTTTGCTTTTTGCTGTTTCCACTCAAGTATACTACTCTTTTCAGCGAGAGCAAGACCGGTTCACACTGTAGCAGTTTTATAAGAAGTGTCCTTGTAGAACTGAGTAAATGGGCACCATAAAGCTGATTATTTGGGGACTGTTTTTGTGCTACTTCTAGTGTCCATCCCACTGTGCTTCTGCTTTAGTCAGACAGGACTCCCTCCCGTTTTTTGAACATGCCATTCTCATTTCCAGAGCCACTCTTTGCTGGTGGTGTTTTGTGTGTTAGATAACCCTTCTCCTTTCTCTTTGTCCATTCCTCCATCAATGTTTATTTCACGTCTTTACATCTCTCCAGGAGATTTCCCCTAACTCTTGCTAACAGCCTCTCTTACTTCTGAACATTTATAGATGGTATTGTCTTAACACTCACTTGGCTGTCCACACAATAATGTCTAATATTTTTTTCCGTAATGTGTCTGTCATGAATATAGTGTGTTGCACAGTTAGTAACCATTACCACGTATGTCCTTCTGGCATTTCTTCTGTTTTACCAAACAAGAGCTGCTCAGGATTTTGGGTGCCATGCATTTAGTACGTATCCCTGTCAACAGTGTTGTGTTGGAACCAGCATTGCTCCTATGTTCATGGGCCATCTGTAAACTAGGGTCATGCTTGTTATTAAGTATCCTACCACAAGTTTTTAACTTATTAATATCCACTACTTATTTACTGCCTCCTAGTTCTGCCACTTACTAGGTCTGTGTTCTTAGGCCTTTTATTTAAGTTTGCTGCTGCTCAGTAATTATAGCTTTTTTCATAGGTTGGGAATTAAATGAGTTAATACATATAAAGAAGCTAGATGAGTGCTGGCAGAGAGTGGACACTCAATAGATATTAGCTATTTTTATTTACAGATGAGCAAACTGTAGCTAATATAATTTTAGTAATCCACCATAAATTCCCGCAGCTACTAAGCAATAGATTCTGGATTCAACTTTGTGATGGTCTGCCCCCAAAGTTTCTCTTCCTTCCACTACCTTCCACTTCCTTCCATATTAAGAATGGACATCAGAGATAATAGCAACTTGTTCACTAAGCTCCATCGGTTCTGCTTCACACAGAAGTCCAGGTACTGACACCATTTTCTCTGTGTCAGCAAACATGCTGACATTCTTCATTGGTTCTACTTTACCAGTCAGCCTATTTTTTGAATTCCGTGTTGCCTATGGTGGGGAATTATGGTGGTAGATTTTATCTTTGATCAGTCAACGAGCCTGTGATTGTTTCTCTAGAGCTAACCAGTACAAAACTACATTCTGCCTCAAATTTATTATCGCCTCTTTCCATTGTGCTGCCTCCCACATCCATGATCAGAAAAGTGACATTGTTGTAAAGAACCTCATGGATATCCCATTTGCAGGACTGTCACGGATCCTTAAAGCCTAGTATTCTAATAGGAAAGATAGTCAATGCTAGATATTCAATCCTCAAATGTGTTTGAACAAAGAGTTTAATAAACCAAGACATTTATTCAACTTTACCTCTTTGATGGTGATAAGAATAGATTAGATGGGCAGCAACTTCCCAATGTATCTTGGAATATGTGTGAGGTACTCTGGGAAGCAAAGCCTACTCAAATGTTTCCAGAAACTAGTCCTATCCTGACGTTCTCATTATGGTAGGGTCAGTGAGTATAGCATAAATTTCTATTTGTGTCCATTTAATTTGCCTGACTTCGTTTTGAAGCAGAACAGTAATCAGAAAATCAATCAGATGGAGGACACAAAAGAAATAGAAATGGAACAAGACAGTCAAGGGGAGGAAATATGTTCGAGAGCCTACAATGTTCCCTGTGTTAGATGCTTTACATGGGTCATTAATAAACTTCCTGTCTTGGGAAGATGAAAGATGAGCTCATGAAAAGAAATCTAACTACATAAAGCAGTCAATGCAGAGTGATGGGGCCCAGGAGGAGCACAGGAGGCTTAAGAGGAGTGAGGGCTTCCTATGTGTTGGCACCTCTTTAGGAAGCCTTCCCTGGCCTCGCAGCCTTGAGTAATGACTCACCCATAGCACAATTCTCTTTAATTCTGTGATCTTGAGCAAGATACATCCTTTCTTTGAGCCTCCATTTCCTCATCTGTAAAATGAGAATATTGGAATAAATGATCTCCAATGCCCATTTTGTTTCTAACATTCTAAAAATTGGCATAAATGATGAAACATTTTATTCCCAAATTTCCTTTTATTGCAGCCATACCACAATTTGTTATGGAGCTATCTTAGGTAAATTCATCTACCAGGGAAGCAAATAAGGACATTTTCAAAAGGGAAAATAAGAAAGCAGTCCACTGGTGTAAAATAATGCCTCCTCCCTCCCTCCATTATTCATCAGCCACTACATCATATACTTTCCTTCTAGAAACCATTTTTTATGATGTTACCACCTTCTGAAAGACTACGAATGCACTCTGCACTCTAGAACACCACAGAGTTGTGCTCTAGAAGAGAAACCTGGATCTTCTGATGTTTGGATATTTATAGAGAAGATGGGAAGAGAAACGGATTGTCCACCATTTGGGTAACTCTAGGCATTGCCATCAAGGTTACAGCCCTCCTAGCATGAGAAAGCTTGTTGCTGGGCTACCTGAGGGAAAGCCTCTGAGGTCATCCAGCAGACACATTGGCTAGCTTCTGCACATAATATATGACTGGAATTTAAGTTATGAGAAGCGTGGGAGAGTTAGGCAGGAACCAGGTCATGAAGGATTTCATATGCAAAGTAGTGGGGAGTTAAAGTGATCAAATTTCTGCTTCAGAAAGATCAGTCTATTAGCAATTTAGACCAAATATTGGGTGGGGAAATATTTGGCAGATGGGCAACCAGCTAGGAGGTTCTTCCAGTGACACAAAAGAGAAGAAATAAGAGCTTGAACAAGGGGCCAATGAGTACAGGGGGAGGATTTGACAGATGTTAGGGACTAGGGTTGCAGATTTAGCAAATAAAATACAGAATACCCAGCTAAATTTGAATTTCAGAAAAACAGTGAAAAATGTTTTCAATGTAACTATGTTTGGGGGACATACTTATATTGAAAATTAATTATTGTTTATCTGAAATTTTGATTTACTAGGCATCCTGTATTTTATCTGGCAATCCTATTAGGGAAGTAGACTAGCCAGGTCTTGGGGACTGGCTGGATATAGAACGGGAGGTAAGCAAAGGGAGGAAGGAGTTAAGGATGTAGTCCAGGTTTCTGGTTGGGGAACTAAGTGAATGATGGTGCCACTCAGCAGAACATGCTTAGCATAAGGAAGATGTTCTTGAAGTAAAAGTGAACAATTCGGTCATGGGTATGTTGATTTTAAGGTGCCAATGGGACAATTCAGGGAGAAAAGTCTAATGGGCAATTTAAAAAGCAGATATGGAATTCCAAAGGGGAGACAGGGGCTGGAGGAATACATACTGAAGGCACCAATAGTATGTCCGCTGGTTTTCTCTCTTTTACCTCAACTCCTCCACGTCAATAAAGATCTGGTTACCAGGAGAGGAGCAATGAACAGGAACCTTCTGAGTGTCAAGGTGAGGAGTATACCAAGTCGCATTGCCTTTCCCCTCCTGTGCCCTGCCCTGCTTATAGGGGGGACCTGTTCTGTAAATGTCACATCTCTGCCTCGTAAATAGTGGAAGGCAAGAGCATCCCATTCACATGTCCTCCTAGCTCCTCTAGAGCCACCTTCAAGTCCAGAGAATGGGTTTTAGAAACATCACCAGTAGCATCCGGGAAAGCACAGCATAATCAAATACATAAACATTTCTTCAGTGAAACATATGAATACTTAAACTACAAATAGCCCCATGCAAGTTCAGCTTAGGTTTTGCAAGCCAATTATTTATGAAAAAAAGTTTTGTTTTCAGAGATTTATGAATTTTAGAATTTCAGCTGGAGTATTATGAACCTTATTTACATCAAAGATAGCGCAACTGCTCAACAACAAAAAATCAAACAACCCAATCAAAAAATGGGCAGGGGATATGAACAGACATTTCTGCAAAGAAGATATATGGATGGCCAATAGACACATGAAAAGATGCTCACCATCACTAATCATCAGGAAAATGCAAATCAAAACTACACTAAGATATCACCTTACACCTGTTAGAGTGGCAAAAATAACCAAAACAAAAAGTCAGAGGTTGTGGAGAAAAAGGAACTCTCATACACTGTTGGTGGGAATGCAAACTGGTGCAGCCACTATGGAAAACAGTATGGAGATTTCTCAAAAAATTAAAAATAGAAATACCTTATGATCCAGCCATCCCACTACTGGGTATCTATCCAAAGAACTTGAAATCAGCAATTCCAAAAGTCCCATGCACCCCTATATTCATTGCAGCATTATTTACAATAGCCAAGACGTGGAAGCAACCTAAATGCCCATCAACTAATGATTGGATAAAGAAGATGTGGTATATATATACAATGGAATACTACTCAGCCATAATAAAAGACAAAATCGTCCCATTCACAACAACATGGATGGACCTTGAGGGTATTATGTTAAGTGAAATAAGCCAGACAGAGAAAGACGAACTCTGTATGACTCCACTCATAGGTGGAAGTTAAACACAGAGACAAAGAGAATTGATTGGTGGTTACCAGGGGAAAGGAGGGGTCAGGGGAGGGCACAAAGGGTGAAGCGGTGCACCTACAACATGACTAACAATAATGTACAACTGAAATTTCACAAGGTTGTAAACTATCATAATCATAATAAAAAGTTAAAAAAAAAAAGATAGCATAACTGAACAATCCTTTTTTACTTAATATCATTCCACATTGGTCCATAAAAAGTCTCCTCTTTCTTTTGTTTGTCCTCCTTTTTACAGGGAATAGTATTCCCTTTATTGTTGAACAATAAATGTAATAATGTATCACCCATTTATATCTATTTTGATTGTCTCTAATGTTTATTACAATTAATGCCCTAAAACCTTATAAATATTTCATGCATGAGTGAGTATATCTGAGATAAGTCTCTAGAAGTGGAATTACAGGGTCAAAGGGTATGTACATTTGTGATGTTGATGGTTACTATCATAAATACAACCCGTCCACAGAGGTGGCACAATTTCAACTCCTATCAGCATAGTATGAAAGGACCTTTTTTGTTTCCCATTTCCTTGCTGTGACGTTGTGGACCTGTTTACCCTCTGGTGTGTTTCCCTTCCCCTGCTCTATACATCCCCGTCAACTGTATGTCCCAAGTTCCCATGTCAGCTGGACTTAGTCAATGGAGGCAATGGCAGGAGAATGGAAGGGAGGGGGGAGGGAAATCCATGGCATTTCCCCTCTTGCAGGGCAATCTCCACGTTTTATGGTGTCTGTGGCTTAAAAATTCAGGAGTTCTAATTAAAAAAATAAATTTAAAAATTAAGAATTCAAAATTAGACACAAAAATATTTAAAATGTGAAAGGAAAATGCCAACAGCTACAAATTTTTAAAACTTTACAAATATCACAACACAAAATGTTAAAATTAATATTTTTATTAATTATCTACCAAGCATATATGTTTAATATCTATTCCTTCAGTGTTTTTGGCTGCCTACTCTTTGATCTCCTCTTCATATGATAATTATTTTGTGATTATTTGTACAGAGATAATAGAAAGATAATTCAATATCTTATCATAGTTGATCAAAATTTGCTTTATTACTGATAGTTTAAAATACTTCATCTTTTCAACTCATTATTGGTAATGTCATTAAATTTTTTGGATTGTTGTGAATTTTGGGAAAGCCTCTTTCAAGTTGCTTCCTTAAATGAGCTGAAAAGCTTTGAAAACATTTACCTTAGATTCACTTCTAACTCTGTATATGTTAAAATTTGTTTCTCCTCCACTGCTCATGTACTTTCCCTGCCAGGAAGTACGTGACAAATTCAGAGCACAATAGGAGCTCTGCTCCTACTCTTTTGTATAATGTCTCCTGTTGAGTTAGGATGGAGGATATTCCTACAAACTATTCCTATGCCAGGGCAGCTTGGAACAACCTAATTATACACATAAGTCACTGTGAAACACAAAAATATATCCCAATAAACCAAAAATAAATATATTTTCAGCTCATCATCTCTTTAGTATGAGCCCCAAAATGTCCATAACCATTCTGTCACCATCTGACATGAAGGGAAATGTGAAAGGAAGAAAGTTGAGTGAAAACAAGCAGCAGCATTAACTGATTACAGTTACAATATCTTAATTTTACAAAAACATGTGACCCTGATCACATTCCCAGGGCCTTAGAGAGCAAATGAGAGGCGTTTAAGCTCAGCCTTCATTGCCCCACCCTCCATCTGCTTCTGGCTCCTCCCTCTGCGCCTCAGGGAGCATCTCTGGCAAAGCTGCATCTGCTCTATGGCTACAGCTTCCACCAGACAGGCCAACCACAGTTCCAGATTCCACCACTTGACTCTGGCCCTGGAAGGCCTGTAACACTTGCCCAGGAATGGTGGTGGCTTCCCACTACTTCTGATTTCTATTGTCTCATTCTTGTGTCTTTCATCTCCCTTGATGGATTCCCTGTAATTAAACTCTGTCTTACTTAAAGTGATTTCTATTCTCCTGTGTTGACTCTAACCAATACTGTTCTTAGTACTAGATATGGGCCCAGGAAACAGACCTCAAAATAAGATTCTAGAATAGAGTTACTCTATTTGTGTGTGTCTGTCTGTTTGTGTGCGAACACAATCATGACCTCCTTGAAGACGGAAAATGAGATCTTAGTAAAGTGTGCATGCAATACGTCACCTGTGGTTACTTCGGATTAAGTTCCTGTCAAAATCATTATTTTAGGAAACCAAATAGTTGCTAAATTGTTACACTTGTCCAGTAAGGAAATAATGATGATTACAAAAAATGTGGAGTGACGTAACTACTTTTGACACCACTAGGGAGTTTATAAGAGGGAAAACATTAGGAAAAAAGGCCTGTTTTTAATAGGGATCTATCTGTGGGCAATCATAAATAACAACTGGCAATCTTATAGTGCATCTATGCTGGACAAGCTAAACATCAGAATGCCTAAAGCATCCATATTTCCCTTCTAAGTTGCTTTATAAATTATTTTCTAATGATTTATATTTTAAACTTTTGTACTAAAGTAAAACATAGAAAATGATAACTTATCACAAAATGGACACACTTGTAGAACCAGCATCCAGGTCATGAAATAGCTCATGGCCAGCACTCCAGAATCCACCTCCCAAATATTACCCCTCCCTCCTTCCCAACTATCTCGGCTTCTATCACTATCTAGTAAGCACTGTCTAGGTTTCTCACACTACAGATTAATTTTGCCTGTTTTTGAAATTTGTATAATTGGGATCCCACAGTAGTTATTCTTTGGATCTGCCTTTTTTTATTCAACATTTTGTTTGTGAGGTTGATCCATGTTTTACGTGTATTTGTAGTTTGTTCATTTTCATCACTGTGCAATATTCTCTTATAAGATTACCACAAGCTACATATCTATTCTATAGTTGATGAACATTTGGGTTGTTTCCGATTTCTGATTATTACAAATAATACTATGAACATTCCTGTATACACAATACACACATTTCTATTGGGCACATAGCTAGAAGTTGAATTATTGGGTCTTAAGATTATGCATGTGTTCAACTTTAGAGATATGAAACAAGTGATTATAAGAATTTATATTTCCACCAGCAATGTCTGAGTTTTCAGTGTTCCATATCGTTACCAATACTTGATGTATAAAAAATTTTTTTTGCAGAATTTATTTTATTACAGCACTATTTATTCATGTCACTCAGAGCATCCAAAGATTATAAGAAATACCAATTTTAAGTAAGCACACAAGCCAGTTTGTTGACTAAAAATTTAGTAGAATGTCCATTATTGTTTTTCACCTATTTAAATTTTTTCGAGTTTTACTGAGATATAATTGGCATATAACATTGCATAAGTTCAAGAGGTACAATGTGATGATTTGATACATGTATATACTGCAAAATGATTACCACGATAAGTTTAATTAATGCATCCATCACCTCATATAACGACCATTTTTGTGTGTGTGTGATGAGACCGTTAAGATCTACTCTCTTAGCAACTTTCAAGTATACAATATGGTGCTGTTAATTATAGCCATGCTATACATTAGATCCCCAGAACTTATTCATCTTATAACTGGAAGTTTGTACCCTTTGATCAGTATCTCCCTATTTTCCCCACCCCCTAGCCCCTGGCAACCATCATTCTACTCACTGTTCCTATGAATTCAGCTTTTTTAGATTCCACATGTGAAATCATACAGTATTTGTCATTCTCAGACTAGTTTATCTTCCTTAGCATAACGCCCTCAAGGTCTATCCATGTTGTGGCAAATGGCAGCATTTCCTTCTTTTTATGGATGAAAAATATTCCACTGCATATGTGTATGTATCTATCTATCTATCTATATATATACATATATATACACCAAATTTTCTTTATCCATTCATCTGTCAATGGATACTTATGTTGTTCCATGTCTTGGCTATTGTGAATACTACTGCAATGAACATAGAGATGAAGATATCTCTTTGAGATAGTGATTTCATTTCCTTTGAATATATACCCAGAAGTGAGATTGCTGGATCATGTGACACTTCTATGTTTATTTTATTTTTTTGCTGAGGAAGATTGGCCCTGAGCTAACATCTGTTGCCAATCTTCCTCTTTTTGCTTGAAGAAGATTGTTCCTGAGTTAACATCTGTGCCAATCCTTTTCTATTTTTTGCATGTGAGATGCCACCACAGCATAGCTTGATCAGCAGCGTGCAGGTTGGTGCCCAGGATCTGAACCCATGAACCCCGGGCCACTGAAGAAGAGCATGCGAACTTAACCAGTATGCCACTGGAGCAGCCCCTCTATGTTTAATTTTTTGAAGAATTTTCATACTGTTTTCCATAGTGGTTGTGTCAATTTACATCCCCACTAGCAGTGTATGAGGGTTCCTTTTTCTCCACATCCTCATCAGTACTTGTTATCTCTCATCTTTTTGATAATAGCCATTCTAAACAGGTATGAGGTTATATTTTATTGCGGTTTTGATTTGCATTTCCCTGAGAATCAGTGATGTTGAGCCCTTTCATGTACTTGTTGGCCACTTGTATATCTTCTTTGGAAAAATGCCTATTCAAGTCCTTTGCCCATTTTTTAATTGGATTATTTAGGTTTTTTGCTATTGAGGTGTAGTAGTTCTTTTTCATTGGTCACCTTGAGGTATCATGAAAACCCACACCCCTAACCACAGTCGATTGAACCAGAGGGTGGGCAACTAACTCAAAGATATTTAAACCTGAGGCCAACGATCTGACTAAGAAGAGATCTGGAATATAAGCATTATCCAAACAAGAAGAGTGATTAAGTGGATCAATCAAATTTGCTAGAAATTTGAACTGGAGCTTTGGGCAGATCATCAGTTAGTTACCAGCTGATGCTTAAGCCAACAGATACTCAGAAAGAGAGAGAAAGAGTCTCCATAACCTGAAGAACTAGAGCAGGGATTCGTGCCTTCTTAAGACAGGACAATCTCGTGAGTGACTGTCTAGTTGCTGTCTCCATAAAGGTTGACTACTGCAGTTCATGTTTTTTTTGGTGAGGAAGATTGCCCCTGAGCTAACATCTGTGCCCATCTTCCTCTGTGTTGTATGTGGGATCCCACCACAGCATGATTTGATGAGCAATGTGTAGGTCCATGCCTGGGATCCAAATCCGTGAACCCCAGGCTGCCAAAGTGGAGCGCACAAACTGATCCACTACACCACTGGGCCAGCCCCGTAGTTCACGCTTTTTTTAGTGAAAACTGATAACAAAGATTCTTCTGGTTTAATGTGAGGGCTGGCTCTGTGATTGAGATTCCTATATACCTTACCTCCGTGTGTGTCCATGATGGGCCACCATTATTATAGTAACTCGAGAAAGTTTCCATTCACTGCAACCAGAAGAATTCACCAAAAACAATGTCCTTCTAAACCTCATTCTATGCATATGTATGTGTTTTTTTTTTTTTACAAAATCAGATCATATGATACAAGCTGTTTATGTTCTGATTGTTTGATTTAACAATATATTTTAAATTTCTATCTATAACAATTAATGTGCATGCACAGCATTTTCAGTGTTTAGAGTATCCATTATGTGGATGAACTGTAACTTATTTAACAATTGCCTTTTTTCCCTTTCTCTTATTGTTTGCTGCTGGTATAACAAATAATGATGCAATAAACATGCTTGTTCATACATCTACATATCCCAATATGATTATTTCCTTTGGATAAGTAACCAGGAGTAAGCCTTCTGGATTAAAAATTATGATCATTTATAAGACTTTTGAATCATATTCTTAAAATGCTTTCCAGAAAGTTATTAACAACTGCATTCTCAACAACAATGCATGAGAATGTCCATTTGTATGACAAAAATAGTTTGCCTTAGGATCTCACTCTCTCTGGGGAGCATCCCCAGTTGCATACATACATACATATGCATACATATCCCCAGTCGACTATGTACACCAAGGGAGGCCTATTATTGAGGGAGCAATTTGGAGATGAATAGGTTTATTGAACATGAGCCTGCTAAGTGGCTGGTCAAATTTTCAGTAATTTGATGGATTAAAACTTGCTGGAGACACTTATTTCTGCACACTTTTTAGGAAAAATAGTATACACTTCCTGGAGGGATTACCATAGTGTCTTTCATATACAGGTTTTGCTTTCCTATATACTTTGAAATTTCTAGCAAACGTTTACTTTCCTTCCAAGATATATTTCTAAGTAGTAAAAGACAAAATGAGGCATTGTTAACATAAGAATATTTCAATTGTGTGAATGCATGGAAACATATGGAAAAAATACGTATTTGTATAAATAGTATCTGTGTGTGAAAGAAAGAGTGTATATTTGATAGGTCTAAGAAGCAGTGTGATATGGTGGAAAGAATGCTGAACTAGTAATCAGAAAACTAGACCCCGTTCCCTAAGAACTTTGTGAACTTGAGCAAATTACTTGACCTTTATGAGTCAATAAAATAAAAGAACCAAGCAATAGGATACTTTCTAGCTTTTAGGTTATAAGAAATGAATCAGGCAATGCATATTAGAAGGTGATTGGAGCTATGAATTTCTTGAGAGAATTCAAAAAGTTTCAATGATTTAATTTGTGATCTGTGAAAGTTATGACTTAAGAAGTTGTCATTCTAGGTGACCTGACAAAAGCCGCATGTGATGGCTGACAATGAGCAAGAAGACTAAGCATCAACTCTGTGGTCCCACAGTGGCACTGGCATTACTCAGGCATTGCTAGAAACCCATGACTTCTCAGTGAGAATCCTGACAAGAAGGCTGCATGAGTCCTCGAGACTACTGTTTGAATTTAGTCCTGAAAATGTTAAAAAGCATGTAAATAGAAGATCCATTTATCTTCTTTCTAAATGAGGAGTCATACACTGGGAATTAAATTTGTATGCTAGAAGACAAAAAGGTTGACAATACATTTGTGATGGCTGGACCTTCTTTGGCAGTAACCGTAGAAAAAATTAAAGGAGGAAGTTGAGCAGTCAACAAGCTCATGAAATTCGCTAGAGATCAAAACAGTCGTTTTTGGCACTTTAAAGGCTTTCCTCGTATTTTCTGAGGTTATTTAACCTTCCTGCCAGTCTCAACTGTGCATAAATATTTTTGCGGCTTTGAAATTACCATCTTAATGGCATATAGATGCTATACGGTGAACAACATGAAGTGTATAAATATTCATATCAGTCAAGATGCTGTCACACTTTAGACAGGATGGGATCTCCAAAATTAAAATATAAAAAGAATAATTCCGTTTCCCTCCGCTTTCGTCTTTTTCTTCAAACTTAAATGAATAATGAGGATAAAGAAGTGGACCCTGAAATTTATATCAAGGTTCAGGTGTAAGAAATTAAAACTAAAGACCAGTTCGACCCCGACAGTTTAATTTACTTCTCTTAAGATCTTTAATACTAAACTTATCAGTTCTTTCTGTTAGGCATTAACTTGTTAAATGAGTCTTAATTATACATAAGCAGATGGAGATTTGAATTAAAATTACCTTACACTCGAGTGGCTCTAGTTCATTATAACATATCTTCCTCTTAATCATTTAGGCAGTCTTATCATCTTTCATATAGAAAGTTATTAAAATATTCCAATTTCCATATTTCTTCAGATACAGCCACTATTAAATGGCAAGTAATGCACATTAGTAGGTGACTTATACCATCCAAGAATTGGTGAATTATTCATGTCAGGATCAATTTTTGTGCTTTTCTGTCATCTGTAGCATTTTCTTTTAAATACTTTATGTTTACTTGATACGTGGAACCTCACCTCATTTAATTTTAAGTACCAATTTTAATTCCATTCCATTTTCAGAGGGATGATGAAAAAAGACACCATCAACTTTATTCTGTACCTTGGTTACTCAGAGTCCAGAATGTGAAAGTACAGGCGCATGTTCCTTGAAAACTTTCATAAAATGATCAAGAGTGAGTACTTCTTAATCACTTCAGCCTTCAAAAAGACCACTGCATTCCAATGTAATGTACCTGTGGAAAGAAATACAATGCTTAAAATTAGCTCCCATTCTGCTAAATATCAAGAAACATAACTCAGTAGTAATTTTACCCCTGGAAATTAATATTTCTTGACAACCAAACCTAAGATTTGTTCTTTTTCAAAGTTGCTAAGGATGTTGAGGATGCTCCACCCAGATTTTGTTCTAAGGCCAATAAGTTCAGTGTACAAGAAGGCTAACTTGGGCCAAGTAGTAGCATTTTAGCATTCCAGAAAGTGAGAAATTTACAACTATTCCCATAGGAAACTTCTTGAGAAAATTTCAAAGCCCGACACTGCCATGCCTTCCTTCAGAAGTAGAATTCCCCTTAGGCTGTTATTTTACCCAAGTAGTCAATCAGTATTCAATAATGTTCTGTTCCAGAAGCGTCACTGGATTTACAGGCAGCAATGACAGTGGCAACAGAATCAAACTAGACAGCTGACAAGAGTGGAAGATCCTGAGTCTTGGCTGAGTCATCAAGACAAAAGTTCAGTCAGTCTTGTCAAGCATTCTCATATTTTATTTATAAAACGAAGCGGAATATCATCCTTTACATTTGACAAAACTCAATATTCAGCACAACTCTCTCTGCGCTGCTTAGCCTGCGTTGAGTGAAGACAAATGATGAGTCTCAAACCCACACGTAATTTGAAAAGTAAACTGGGTCTTGGGATCTCAGTAATCTGTACAAAAGAACAGTGATTCTGAGAGACTACTTCTTTTAATGAAAGGAAACCTTTCTCCAACCAGCAGGCAAGAGTTATGTTAATTTTTAATTGCAGCATATTAGCAGTTTGGCATCACAGCTTGCTAATGCATGTTTCTATAGGAATGTAAAGTATAAAGTATAATCGCATTTGCACCTTGAAAGCAAGTATTGAGCATATAAGATGTGACAGAGGCATTAATTCCATGATGCTTTGTTGCTTTCTTAAGCAGAGCATCTACTTGTAAACACACACACACACACACACACACATATATTCTTTTCGTCAGTCCTCATGGAAATAGAGATAAGAGGTGTTTTCGAAACAGGCCTGTTTTTTGATCTTTTTGTATTTGTTTATTTCACCTACTGTCATATAGTACCGAGTTACTTGAAAAACCATAAATGTAATGTGCTAGCAAAAGCAATTTAAATTGATCAACAATCTTTACAGGCTTTGAAACCCATCCAACCAGGACAGCTCCCTGCCAAGGGTGGTGGATTTAAACATGGTCACTTCTCCACAGAAAGCCCATACACTGTTTGGGAATCATCCAGCCAGCTCATGCTCTAGACTCCAACTAATTAAGTTTTTGCTTACCGCCATTGAAAGCTTCAGTCAGGTATAATTAAAACTGAGCCAATGACAGCAGTGGCATTTGTCAGAATCATCTGGTGGTTCAAATACCAGTTCTGACAGAAATGTCAAACTGATAGCACTCCCATCTTCCCAGTGCATGCAAGGGAAAAGCAGGAAGGACTTTTATTATAAATGCCTGGCTGATAACCTTTTGAATCCCAGAACACCAAATGCCTCTCATGAAATTTCATTATCCTGGAAAAGAACTCAGCTCATAGATGCTCCCTTCCCATGAAGTAAACTCAATATAACTCGATGGTCTTTAGTTCTGTTAGGTCTTTCAGGGAATTTTGAAATAAACAGAACATAACAGAGTCATGTGGAAAGGAATATTCTAGTCGTAGAGGCATCCATCACCTAAGTGAAAATTTCTTAAATTAAAACCATTGTTACCAATCAAATTTCTAGATGCATTGTTAGATTTGAGCTTTGTCTTTTGTTTCAGTGATAAAAGATCACCCGAAACTAATGAAGGCACCATCCTGAAAGGGGAGAAGCCACAACCCTATAGCCCAAACCGTCATTGACTAATTTTATGATTACCTACCATAGCTCCTGGTGGGGCTCAGCATATGTTTGGTGAGTTAAAGAGTGAACGAATGAATCAACAAATGAATATCCCACACATTCCCAAGAATACAATTTCTAAATCACAAAATGAAAGTGATCATGGGGAGAAGATAACTTTATGATTATTTTTTTGAGGTGAGAAAGACAGAGATGGAAAGAAGTGATTTGTCTTCCTTCTCTTTCTACATGAGTGCATGGTATTGACGATTGGATAAAGTGATAAATATAAAACTCCTTCATAAGTCTGATGGCACAGAAAAAATTATTTTGTCCACAAGCCAAACAACAGCAAATATAAAATGGTTAAGTTGAAACACTTGAGCTCAGGCATCTTGAAAGTTTTAATGTTGTACATAAGGCATGTCATGACTGCATATTTTTGTCTACCTTGTGATATGTTTCTTACTTAGAGCCCAAGAAGAAGTCTTGTGTTCTATGAGAAAGATTCTGAACTCCCACCTTTGCACGCACATGTAAACTATAGAGATGGGAAACAGGTTGGAGACAGCTGCAAAGGCACAGAGCTACAACCCAGATAAAAAGTCAAATAGACACCATTATACTTGGCACACTGAGATACTCAATAAATACTTGTTGACTGATAGAAAGAAAAATAAAAACAGAAAAAAGGAATTTGTTTAGAACAGAGCTCATTAAGCCCTTCAAGAGTAGAAGGTGAGATCCTAGGTCATAGATGGAAAGAGACAGGTGATGACTCTCCGTAGGATAAAAACAGGAAATGTGGAAATGTGGAATGGAGGGAGAGAGGTTCTGGAAAGAAAGGAGAGCGGATGAGAACGGTCAGAGCCACACAGTAGGAAGTAGGAAACTCTAACAAGAGTTGGCCAGTGAGAAAATTCTTAGTGATCAAGGGGCTGAAGAAATTTTGAGAACAAGGATCTCAAAAGGTTTTAAGAGTTTTGCTTTTTTTATTCCTTTAACTCCTCGGTCAACCCAACCAACCATCAGTAAGGTCTACCACACACACTGAACAGGATAGATTAAAACAGCTGGCCCCATCTAGTTTTACATGCGCCAGAGGGAAGAGAACACTCTTGGAAGGTTCAGTGTGAATAAAATCAAGAGTTCAATGGAAGCAGAAGCTCAGACCCAGAAATGAGCATGAGGATATAACCCCCTAGGAAATTATGGAAATATATGGGCAGGAATTGGATTTCTTAAAAACATATGAGAGTATTGAGTCAATAGTGTATTAAAAAAAGACCTGAGTGGTTTAAACTAATACCTGGGGTTTGCAGTCAGTAGTTTAATTAATTAATTGAGTCATATCTCAATTATCTTATGTATTTTTCATATAGTCCTTCATTTAATCGCCCCCACCCAGAATTGTTATACATCAATGTTCTCCAAAATATTTTGCAAGAAAGACCAGTCCTTTATGATATCAGATATCTTTTAAAAAGAAAGAAACAAAATCAAAAACAGTTGGGAAGGGTATTTTAATTCCTTTGTCAAACTAGTTTGTAGATGCTAAGATCAAAATAATACATGATTCTTCACAGCAGGGTTTCTATGAAAGACTTAAGTATGCTAATCTCCAAAAGAGGGATTATATTTAGCAGTGTTACCTAAACATATTTGCCCATGGGCTCCAATTTTCCATGGAACATCTTAAAAGATTCATCAGTGTTCTTTGAAACACTAGCCAGTGTTCACTAGATCATCCCATGAAAAAGAGATTAGCAACTTCGGGGCCATGGATGCCTTTGAGAATACCTTGAAAGCTTTAGAATCTTTCCCAAAAAGCCACCCATTCATACAAAAAAAAAAGTCCACATATTACTTTGAAACAGGAGTAGGGAGTAGGAGGTCCTGAAATTCAGAGAATTTTTAGATATTCAGAGGATATTCATTATATAAGTATGTCACAATTTATCCATTCTACTTTGATGAACACTTGGGTTGTTTCCAGTTTTTGTTTATTAAGAATAATGTTGCTATGAACATACTTGAACACATCTTTAGGTGCACAAATGTACACATTTCTGTCGCAAAAATGAAGTGTAGAATTACTGGGTTATAGTCTGTGTATGTTCTACTTTAGCAGACATTGCCAAATAGTTTTTCAAAGTTGTTGAACCAATTTACACTTCCACCATCAGTGACAAGCATTTCATATACTCTCCTCGCCAAAATCTTTGGCAACACTCCATATCCCACTCAGCAATGCCAGTTATTTTGATTTTAGCCATTCTGGTGGGTATATAGAAATGTATCATTATGCATTTAATTTTTATTTCCTCAATAAATAACAATAAATAACTGAGCACTTTTAGTATGTTTATGAGCCAGTTGGATATCCTCTTTAATGAAGGGCCTGTTCATTAGTTGTGCATATGTTTCTCTTGCGTTGTCCATAGTTCTCATTCATTTGAAGAAGTTTCCTTATATAATATGACATGAACCTTTTGTTGGTATGTGTACTGCAAATATCTTCTATCTATGGCTTACCATTTTTGCTCTTTCAATAGTGTATTTTGAAAGCATGAATCTGATCAATGATCTCCTCAAGTGCCCAGGTTGAAAACCCTTCAGTGGCTCCCAACGCACTTTGAAAGATCCCCTTGGCTGCGGTGAGTTGGTGGAGAAAGATGAGGAGTTCATTGGATGGTGCCAATCTGACAGCTGCATGGACAAGGGCCAACATTTGAACTGAAAAACACTGCTCAGGATCCTGGCCAGAGGAACATCATCTCGAATGGAGAAGAATCAGTTCCTACTGCAGTCCTCACGTGAGCCGGTAGGCAAACACAAAGCCATTTATTTGGAAAGGCCTAACCCACCTGCACCATTTCAAGTAGAGAGATAATTTGTTGCCCCAGTTTGCTGAAAACCTTTCTAGTTACAGCGTTTAAAGTCCCAAACCTGGGGAAACTCCTCAGTCTGGGCAAATGGGGACAGTTAGTCACTCTAATTTCAGGACCAGGCCTGCTGTGCCAAGGAGGGAACACCTACACCCCTTCTGTTTAGCATTTCATTAGAATGTACCAGGCAACAACAACAACAAAAAGTATCTTTTGATAAATATAAGTTCTATTTATATGTAATCTAATTTATCAATCCCTTTCTTTGTGGTTAGTGCTTTACCAGTACAGTTGAAGTCAATTCATACCCTATGGTAATGAAGATGTTCTCCTCTGTTATCTCTCAGAATCTTATTTTTTGTTTACCTTTCACATTTAGATCTGCAATCTACCTGGTATTATTTGTCTATATAGTGTGAAGTAGGGATCAAGTTTGGTGGGTTTTTCCCCATAAACGTATCTGACTGTTTGATAATTATTTATTGAAAAGAACATACTTTTCTCACTCTGAAATCCCACTTTTTTATATGTGGGTCAGTTTCGTTGTCTTTTGTTTATCCTTATACCAAGATCACACCATCTGGATAGCGTAGCTTTGTACGTCTTTATATCTAACAGATCTAGTACTATAACTTGACTTTCATTCTTCAGGGTACTCCTAGCTTAATTTGCCCATCAGCACTTTCATAAAAATGTTCCAATCAGCTTGTCACTTCCCACCAAAAGAAAAAACATCCAGGTTTTAATTGGCATTTCACTGAATTTATCCTTTTGGAGTGACTTGATCTCTTTATAATATCAAACTTTCTAATTCATGAACATGATATATATGGTTCTTTTTCAAAAATTTTACTTGGATTTATTCTAGATATTTCATATTTTCAGTGTCTTTGTATATCATTCTTCAACATCGTTTTTTGAATGGCATTTTGCTTGTAATGGCGAAACTAATTTATTTTTGTATATTGATTTCATATCCAGCAAACTTGCTAAATTTATTTATTAACTATAATAGTTTACTTGTAGATTCTTTGGGATTTTCTATGTATGTAATCATGTTGCTTGTGAATAATGCCAATTTTATATCTTACTTTCCATCTCTCACACTCCTTATTGTTTTCTTACTTTTCACACCAAAGAAAACCTCTAGTACAATGTTAAACAGAAATAATACAGTCATGTGTCGCTTAACGATGGGGAAATGTTCTGAGAAATGCATTGTTGGACGATTTCATCATTGTGCAAACATCAGAGTGTACTTACACAAACCTAGATGGTATGGCTGCTACACACCTAGGCTGTATGGTACTAATCTTACGCAACCGCGGTAGTATATGTGGTTCATCATTGACAGAAATGTCATTATGCAGCACATGACTGTAGCGGTCCTCCCTTCTTTGTTCCCAGCCTACAGGGAAAGCCGTTAATATCTCACTATTAATGTCACATGTTTGCTGTAGATTTGAAGAGTTCTTTAGGTAATCTTTATCAGACAGGAAAGTTCATTTCTATTCCTATTTTAATAATTGTGTTTAATTACAAATAATGTTCAATTTAATCAAATGCTTTTTTGTGTGTGTATTGAAATAATCGTATGATTTTTCTCCTTTATTCTATTAACATGTTAAATCAAGTAACTTTCAAATGTCCAAAGAAACTGTGATCCTGAAATAATCTCAATTTTGTCTTGAGTATTATCCTTTCTGGACTTGGTTTTGTAATATTTTACAAGGAATTTTGCATCTCTATTCATTAAAAAGATTGGTCTGTAACTATCCCTTCTTATAATGTTATTACGGTATGTCTTCATAAGGTGAGTTAAGAAGTGTTGCCACTTTTTCTGTTCTCTGGAATATTTTTCTTTAAAATTGACATTATTTCTTCCTTAAATGTTTGATAGAATTCAACAATGAATACATTTGACTTGGAGTCCTGATTGTCGGAAGGCTTTTATTTATAAATTCAATTTCTTTAACAAATATAGAATTACTTCTGAGTATGTGCAAACTTTTTTCTAGGAATTTGTCTACTTCATTTAAATTTTTAAATATATTTGTCTAAAGGGCTTCAAAACATTTTATTATCTTTTTTAACATTTATAAGATCTATAACAATATCCCCTTTCATGTTTCTAATATTGATAATTTGGGTTTTCTTTAATTTTTTTCATCAGACTTGTCAGGGGTTTATCAATTTTATTATTCTTTTCAAGAAACCAAGTTCGTCATTGTTGATAATCTCTATTATACATTGGTTTCCTCTTCCCTCTTTTTTTGTGTATGACGTACAAGAAGCATTTTATTATGCCCACTGATTATGTGGGTCAGACATTCAGACAGATCACAGTTGGTATGGCTTCTCCTCTGCCCAATGTCTGGGGTCTCACTGGGAAGACTCAAAGGTGGGGGCTGAAGTAATTTGAAGGCAGATGCACTCACAAGTCTGGAAGTTGATGCAAGCTGTCATTTGGGACCTGAACTATAGCTGTTAGCTGTCACACCTACATGTGGCATCTCCATGTGGCTAATTAGGCTTCCTTGCAACGTGGCAGCTGGGTTCCAAGAGCAAGTGTCTAAGAGAACCAGGTGGAAATTCTGTTGCTTTAAAAAAAAACAATAACAGCTTTGTTGAAATAAAATTCACATTCCACACAACTGATCCATTTAAAGTGTACAATTCAGAGGACTGGCCACATGGCCAAGTGGTTAAGTTTGCACACTTTGCTTTGGCGGCCCAGGGTTTCCCCGGTTCAGATCCTGGGTGCAGACACGGCACCACTCATCAGGCCACGCTGAGGTGGTGTCCCAAATAGCACAACCAGAGACGCTCACAACTAGAATATACAGCTATGCACTGGGGGGCTTTGGGGAGAAGAAGACGAGAAAAAGAAGACTGGCAACAGATGTTAGCTCAGGTGATGATCTTTAAAATAATAAAAAATAAAGTGTACAATTCAATGGTTTTACTGTATTCACAGAATTGTGCAACAATCACCATAATTAATTTTAGAAGATTTTTGTTTGTTTTTTGGGGGAAGATGAGCCCTGAGCTAACTACTGCCAATCCTCCTCTTTTTGCCATCTTCCTCCACTTTATGCATGGGACACCTACCGCAGCATGGCTTGCCAAGCGGTGCCATGTCTGCACCTGGTATCCGAACCGGCGAACCCCAGGCTGCTGAAGCGGAAGGGGTGAACTTAACCGCTGCACCACCAGGCCGGCCTCAGAACATTTTTATCTCTACAGAAAAAAAATAATTCCTTATCTTCCTCCAATCCTCCCATCCCTAGGAAACAACTAATTTACTTTCTGTCTCTATAGATTTGCCTATTCTGGACATTTCACACAAAGTGAATCATACAATATGTGGCCTTTGGGTCTGCCTTCTTTCACTTAACATAATTTTCTTTAAGATTCATCCTTGTTGTAGTACATATTAGGATTTCATTCCTTTTTATGGCCAAATAACATCTCATTGGATGGATATACCACATTTTACGTATCCATCCATTAGTTGATGGATATCTGAGTTGTTTCCAGTTTTAGGCCATTATGAATAACGCTGTTGTGGACAATCATATACAAGATTTTGTGTGGACTATGTTTTCATTCCTCTTGGTTGAATACCTAAGAATAAAATTGCTGGAACATATGGTAATTTATGTGTAAACTTTTGAGGAACTGCAGACTGTTCTTTAAAGTGTTTTCATAATTTTACATTCCTACCAGCCCTGTATAAAGGTTACAATTTCTCCACTTGCTAACATTTGTTTTTATTAATCATTTTGCTGCTTGTTCTGTCAGTTACTGAGAGAAAAAGAAGAAGTGTTAAAATTTCCCTCTATGACTGTGTTTGCAACTTTTTCTATTTTTTGTTCTATCAGTTTTTTTCGTATGTCTTGAGGCTATATTATTGGGCCCATACAAATTTAGAATTGTTATTCTTTTGGGTAGAAGGACACATTTATGTTCCTCTTTATCTCTAGCATTTCTACTTACTTGAAGTTTACTTCGTTTGATATTATTATGATGATACAAGCCGTCTTTAGTTAGTATATGAAAGTTATCTTTTCCATTCCTTCACCTTCAATTTTTACATAATCTATACTAAACAGCATATTGCTAGATTTTCTTGTTTTATCCAGTCTATTATATCAAATATTATCTTTGAGTTTTAATAGGAATATTTAGCCCTGTTATTTCAAATATAATTACTGACATGCCTGGTATTAAATCTATATCTTATTACTTGTTTTCTGTTTGTCCCACTTTTTCTATGTCACATTTTTTTCTCTTGCCTTCACTGGAATAATTTATTACTGGCATTATTTTCTCCTATTAAGTTATATTATTGTATTTACTATTTTATTCCTTATTATCCCAGAGGTTACAATGTGCATTATTGACTTGTTCAAGTCTGATTGAACGTACCACTTCCCAAACAACGGAAAGAACTTAGAACATTTTAACTCCATTTACCCAGCTCCTATTTTTATGTTACAGTTTATATGTATTATTACATATATTTTTAATGGCTAATGACGTTGTTTTTGTTGTTTTAATCAATCATTATTTATATAGACTTAACCACGTATCTACCCTTTTATTGATCTTCATTCCTTTTTACACCTCTCTGTTCTATCTGGGATAATTTTCCTTTCACCTGCATAAATCCCTTTTCTGTTTTCTTTAGTTCAGGTATACTGATGAAGAATTCTCTCTCTTTTTTTTTTTTTTTCACTATTTCCATTTTGCCTTTATTTTTTTGACAGCTTAATTGAAGTATAATTGACCCAAAAAAGCTGAAGATATTCTGTTTATAGCGTGCAATTTGATAAGTTTTGACATATGTATACATGCATGAAACCATACCGCGATAAAGACAATGAACATATCCATGAATCTCAGAAGTCTCCTTATGCCCCTTTGTATTATCTCTCTTCTGCTCCTAAATGCCCTCAAATCCCAATCAATCACTTATCTGCTCTCTGTCACATTAGCTTGCATTTTCTAGGGGTTTATATACATGGAATCATGCAAGTATGTTTTCTTTCTTGTCTGGCCTGTTTTACTCAGCATAATTATTTTAAGATCATCTATTTTCATATATGTTTCAGTAGTTCCTTAGTTTGAAATGCTGAGTAGTATTCCATTGTATGGATATGCCACAAAGCATCTATCTGTTTACCTTTTGATGGACACTTGGGTTGTTTCCAGTTTGAGCCTAATACAAATAAAACTGCTCTGAAAATGGATGTACAAATGTTTATACAAGCATATGCTTTTATTTTTCTTAGATAAATAGCTGGGAATGGAATGGTTGATTCATATTAAGTATATTTTAACTTTTTGAGAAAGTGTCAAACTTTTCTGAAGTGGTTATTGCATTTTACACTCCCGCCAGCAACGTATGAGAGTTCCAATCCTTCCATGTCCTTGTCAGCACTTGGTATGTGCAGCTGGTTTAATTTTAGCCATTTTAATAGGATTTTAGTGAGATATACTTGTGGTTTAGATGGTCTCTCCTCTAATGACTAATAATTTTAAGCTGCTTTTCATGTTCTTATTTGAAGTTTTTATATCTTCTTTAGTGAAGAATCTGTCCAAATATTTTGCCCATTCTTCATTGGGTTGTTTACTTTTTTATCTTTAATGTTTGAGGGTTTCTCCTCCTTGCTCTGTGGGTTGGAAAGTCTCTCAAGGCATTAAGGTGGGGTAATCATGGGGCTCATTTTATTTGATTCACATCTCTCAGGAATCACTCTTTCATTGCCTTAATGTCTAGTGTCTGCAAACTTTTTTTTTATTTACTTTGTCCAGTTTTTTGTTGTTGTTTTAGGCAGGAGAGTAAATCTGATTCCTGTTACTTCGTATTGACTAGAAGCAGAAGTTCATATCTGTTTTGCCCTATTTTAATGCTATGTTTGCTAAACACAAAAATCTTTAGCCCTTTGAAGATAACTTCCTTATGTTCTGGTCTGCATCATTTCTGTTGATAAGCTCTCTCAGCCTTATTGCTGCTACATAAAAGATATTATAACACTTTCCTCTGGCTTCTTTTAACCTTTTTTTTCTTAGTCTTTGGTATTCAGCAGTATTATTATGATGTGTCTTTATGTAGTTGTCTTCGTATTTATTCTGTTTTGGGTTCGTAGCACCTCTTGAACCTGTTGCTTGATGTCTTTCTTTCCTTTGGACAATTTCCTGATGTTAATCCTTCAAATATTTCTTTCTTCCCTTCTTTCTCTCTCTGTCTTCCCCACCCCTCTCCCTTTTCCCTGGCACCTCTCCCTCTCTCTCTCTTCCCTCTATAATTCCAATTACATATATGTTAGAGTTTTTCTTGACATTTCAAATGCCTCTAATGCTCTTTCCTGAATTTTCCACTCCATTGTCTCTCTTCACTTTAGTCAAGATATTTTCTTCTGATCTGTATTTCACTTGAATAACTCTCTCTCCAGCTGAATCTAATCTGCAGTTAAACACACCCACTGATCTCTTAATTTGGGATACTTATTTGTCAGTTCTAGATTTTCCATTTGAGTCTGGGGAGGGTGTACTTCTGCTCTCTTCTGAAATTCTTCATTGTCATACAATTTCTGGAACTCTTATTAATCACACTTGTTTAAACTACTTTATTATTTGTATTTCTTATGGATCTGTTTCTATAGTTGTTTTTATCTTGGTTTCTGGCCAGTTTTTACCTTTGTACCTTGTTATTTTTTATTCTGGGTCATACATTTTTTGTGAAAAACTATGAAAGAACTTGAGGCTCTGGATGATGTTTTACCCTCCAGAGAGCACTTACTTTTGCTTCTTGAGGAAAGTTAGTTTGGGGGAAGATTACCTTAATAAAATCCTGGATTGAACTAATTCAATGTCAGGTCCTTTACTCCTTATTCCCATCCTATGCTCTCTCACCAGGAATTTAAAAGAATTCCTTTAATTAATTCCATGGATTCTCAAAATCTAAGAAGATATTCTGGGCAGCTAAAAAGAATGACAAATGCCCACCTACCATATTATCTAAAAAACGTAAAGTCTAGGAAAATATGTATTCTATCAAGTCTTAAATATATGTCTAGTTAAATGTATAAAAAAACTAATTTGATCTGTTCATAAATAATGTACCAGTGATTGTCCTGATATCCTGATATGTTGATCAAATGTGTGACTCTAGGTTTTATGCTAAAGAAATGATAGAAGAGCTCCTTGTCATTTTGTATTTTCCTAACTGTGAATCTCAAGTAACACAGTTGAAACAGGGAAAATGCACATTCTTTTCTAGAGCATAAATAGTTAAAGATTATCAGTAGGATCTAGAGCAGTGAATATTAATCTTTTGAGGGGAGATTTGGACTCCTTTTTGGAGCCCATGAAAGCTGTGGACTCTCCCTCCAAAAAGGGAAGCGTACAGTCCACATTTATGTTCAACATTGTGTGTACCATTTTAGAGAGCTTGGAACCCAACTGAAGCTCATGAGTGAGCCCAGTGTTAAGAATTTCTATTCTAGAACAAAGAATATTTGTTTTTTATCTTTAAGAATGAACAAAAAAATACAGTATTGGAGTTTCATGAAATGCTTTCTTATTCAACATGTTTCAATCATATGTGTCACGGAACCCATATTCCATATTTTGCCTTTTATTTTGTGAAAGAATTGACAATTGAGAGTCACTGGTCGGGGGGGGGAAACTCATTTAATTTTTGTATTTAAAAATATAATAATAATAAACACCAATTCTGCAAACACATGCACTGAAGGAGAGACACCTATCTTCCAGAAAATAGACTTCAGAGAAGAATGGGATGGTCAGAGGCAAACCTCCTGGACCACCATAGCAAACAATGAGCATAAGGCTGTGTCTTGCTCACAGACAGTGTTTGTCAGGTCCCTACAGTAACTTCAAACATTTGAATTAGTTGTAGACACTTAGAAATTGGGAAATTTCATGTAAAAATATTTTTTTTCTGGCATCTCTTGAAGAGTCAGAAGATATAGACACAATTGGCCCACACTTCTATGTAGCAACAATCAACAGGGGCTGAGTAACCACTACCTGTTTTCCCAGTTCAATCACAATCTCCAGAAGCACCTACTTCATTGTTTCACTCATTTCTAGTACATGGCTGGCCTTAGTAGGCATTGGAGTTTACAACCCATGATGGTCAGCCCTTGAATAAATGAATGTTGACCCAGTATCACAGAACACTCTCTGCTAGGCAAGCTTGCAATCCCCATTGCCTTGCAGCTTCTAAAATTACTCCTGGCTCCTTGACAGAAGATTCCAAACTCATCCCATTCTCTCCGAATTCATCTCCACTCAATTTTTTCCAGATAACTTCCAGTTGACCTCCCACCACACTCTTCCAAGGAACAAAGCTTTCTGAAAGAATGAAGAGAAAGGACCATGCCTAGAATGCTAACCTCACAGTTAACAACCTCTGTGGTCTTCCTATTTCTTGACACGCCACTTTTTCTTTCCTTGTTTTGTTTTTTATTTTTTAATTTTAACCTTCATTAGAAAGGTTAGTACACTTCATCAGGATAGTTACTGCTGAAAGCTATGTCTGAAAGGGCTATATTTCTTAGTGAAACGTCTTAGAGATCATGGGTAGTTTTTGTAGCAGAGCTGGGTAAAATTAACATATTACAACAGCTTGTGTCAGCCTGGGTTGCAAACTTGCCACAAGAAAGGGTAGGCTGAAAGGTCACACTCATCAGCTCATGCCACAGAGAACTGCAGAATCCTAAAAGATGATTTCTTCTTCTTTATAAATCAAAGTCACTGATTTCCTCTTGACCCAGCCACCATCCTGCTCCTGCCCATACACAGGACTTTCATACACACCACTTCCCTCATACTCCACAGCTAGTTTCTCTCCCATCCATTTCTGTGAATTTGATTTCCTTGAGTCAGTTCCTAGCTTAATTAAACGTGTTACATTGGTCTAATGTTTTTGTTTGTTTGTTTGCTCTGATGGAAATGCTTGTTTAAATCATTAACAAGCCACTAGCCCAGACCTCAACGATGACTGCAATTGATAACAGAGTCCCCACTCATAATGTGTCTTATGTGATCTGTGCCTGTGGCATGATCTGCTATCCATGAAACTTCTTTAACATCTCACCTCATTATGCAAATACCACAGGAAAAGCACTTCCCTATTTCAGCCACTGAAGTACAGGCTGCAATCCCGTGTTGCACACCCCAGCCCACAGCCCATTGGTGGAATTGCCAGAGTGTAACGGGGCACACAGGTTCCTGCAGAGACAGATGTTCAGTGGATTCTGCACTCAACTGGAAGGTTGAGCCTGACTTGGCCACTCAAGCAGCATGATGTCAAAATGACAGCTTATTTTCTGTTACTTGTCTCCCAGTATTGGCTTGATTAATGCTAAGGTTGGCGAATGAAAGACGCCCTCAGTTTACCACTAATCCTGTTGCACTGATCCTTCCAGGTTCAGAGTCTCTGAGAGCCAAGCTGTGTCCTCAGAGAACAGAAGGTGAGAAAAACTTAAAGTGCCTGGCCCTGGGCCAGGCTTTTCTCTTTCTCTACTGGCTCCAGCATCACGTCACTACTGGAGAGCACGTCAGCATCTCCGATTAGAAGACGGCTAACTAAAAGGTGCAGCAACTAGAAAACATGTCAGTCTTTGGGGATCTCAGAGTGTCTCAGAGCTTCATGTCACCAGACATAATATTTGCTTAGGCTACCCAAAGGCTACATTTGATTTCGCAAAAGGCTATCTTTTTTTAATGAGGTCTCATCCTTTCTACATGTTTTGTCCCAAACCACCACCAACTCATATTAAATCCTGTATCTCTAAATCAGTAATTCTCCCCTCTCTCTCTCCTCCTTCTCTTTCTCCTTCCCTCCTTCTAAAGCATGCTGTCTTTCAATTAACATAGTGATGACCTATTGTCACCCTTTACCATGCTAATCCTGAGCTGGTGTGAAATTACTTTATAATAAACACTATGGAGTTCTGACTTTCAATTAATTTTTCACATGCTGTGCTAAATCAGATTAACTCTCCCCCCACTGCCACCACTTTTGACCACAGACGTTAATTCTGTCCTTATAATGAAATGGAGGATTAATTTATATGAAGCATATCTGTACACATTTGCAAATAAATGTAAAGATAGACTTTGTGCCATATTTGCATTGTGCACAGCATTGGGTCTAAGGCAGACTCCCTGAGATGATTAATTTTTTGTGTTCACTGGGGTGGGGAAAGATATTTCCAGTTGTTGTTGCTTCTCTGTTAAATTCTAACTAAATGCCTCCACGAAGAATAAGCAAAAAAAATGCTCACATGTGCCACAATGCTGAGAGCGTCGTGAGTTCTCCGGTAATCATACAATACGACATTAGGATAAGCCGAAGGAAAATGTAAACACTCTGAAATGGAAACAATAATCATTAACTACTAAATTGATTGGTGCTTTCCCTGGATGTGCACATTCGCATTTGTCGCAAATGAATGGGGGAGGGTAGCTTTTTAAATAACCATTAAATTGAAGGAATTTGATGACAGTTTCAAGCAAATGATGGCTCATAACTTTTTTGAACTAATATAGCCACTGCACTAAGTTATATTTTTGGTGAAATAATTATTTTCATCTTTGAAGCTCATTATTAGAACGGCGCTATTAGATGGGAGACCAATGTAAGCACCCACTAAATGAACAAATTTGTGTTGAAAAAATTAATCGTACTACCCAGATGCTGAGCTGTATTTTTTCTTCTGTCAGTTTCCCCTGTATTTCATTCAGCTTTTTTTAAAAAAAATATTTTTTATTGAGTTCATAACAGTTTATATCAATGTGAGATTTCAGTTGTACATTATTTCTTGTCTGTCACCACGTAAGTGCTCCCCTTCACCCCCTGTGCCAACCCCCCCATTCCCCTTCCCGTGGTAAGCATTGAATTATTTTCTTTGTCCATGTGTTTGTTCATATTCCACATATGAGTGAAATCATCTGGTGTTTGTCTTTCTCAGTCTGGCTTATTTCACTTAGCATAATTCCCTCCAGGTTCTTCCATCTTGTTGCAAATGGGATGAATTTGTCTTTTTTATGGCTGAGTAGTATTCCATTGTGTATATATGCCACAACTTCCTTATCCAATCATCACATGATGGGCACTTGGATTGTTTCCATGTCTTGACTATTGTGAATACTGCTGCAATGAACACAGGGGTGCATATGTTATTTTGGATTATTGATTTCCAGCTGTTTGAGTAGATACCTAGTAGTGGGATAGCTAGGTCATATGGTATTTCTATTTTTAGTTTTTTGAGGAATCTTCATACTGTTTTCCATAGTGGCTGCACCAGTTTGCATTTCCACCAGCAGTGGATGAGAGTTCCCTTTTCTCCACATCCTCTCCAACATGTGTTATTTTTAGTCTTAGTGATTATCGCTATTTTAACAGGCATAAGGTGGTATCTTAATGTAGTTTTGATTTGCATTTCCCTGATGATTAGTGATGTTGAACATCTTTCATGTGTTTATTGGCCATCTGTATATCTTCTTTGGAAAAATGTCTGTTCATATCCTCTGCCCATTTTTTGATCAGGCTGTTTGTTTTTTTATTGTTTAGCTGTGTGTGTTCCTTATATAGTATGGAGATTAACCCCTTGTCAGATATATGATTTGCAAATATTTTCTCCCAGTCAGTGGGTTGTCTCTTTGTTTTGCTTCCTTGCAGAAGCTCTTTAGTCTGATGAACTCCCACTTGTTTATTTCTTCTTTTTGTTTCCTTTGTCTGAGAAGACATGGTATTCAAAAAGATCCTTTTTAGTTCAATGTCAGAGTGTACTACCTATTTATCTTCTGGGAGTTTTATGGTTTCAGGACTTATCTTCAAGTCTTTGATCCATTTTGAGTTTATTTTTGTGTCAGGCGTGAGATAATGGTCTACCTTCATTCTTTTGTATGTGGCTGTCCAACACCATTTATCTCCAGTGTATGTTCTTGGCACCCTTGTCAACGATTAGCTGTCCACAGATGTGCAGTTTTATTTCTGGTCTTTCAGTTCTGTTCCATTGATCTGTGTGCCTGTTTTTGTGCCAGTACCATGCTGTTTTGATCACTAGGGCTTTGTAGTACGCTTTGAAGTCAGGGATTGTGATACCTCCAGCTTCGTTCTATTTTCTCAGGATTGCCTTAGCAATTTGGGATCTTTGATTGCCCCATATGAATTTTAAGATTCTTTGTTCTATTTCCATGAAGAATATCATTGGGATTCTGATTGGGATTGCATTGAATCTGTAGATTGCTTTGGGTAGTGTGGACATTTTAACTATATTTATTCTTCCAATCCATGTGCATGAAATCTATTTCTATCTCTTTATATCATTATCAGTTTCTTTCAGTAATGCCTTATAGTTTTCATTGTATAAGTCCTTCACCTCCTTGGTTAAATATTTTCCCTAGATACTTTAGTCTTTTAGTTGCTATTGTAAATAGAATTGTATTCTTGAGTTCTCTTTCTGTAAATTCATTATTAGAGAATAGAAAAGCAACTGATTTTTGTAAGTTGATTTTGTACCCTGCAACTTTGCTGTAGTTGTTAATTATTTCTATTAGTTTTTCAATGGATTCTTTGGGGTTTTCTATACATAAGATCATGTTGTCTGCAAACAGCAAGAGTTTCACTTCTTCACTCCCTATTTGGATTCCTTTTATTCCTTTCTCTTGCCTAATTGCTCTAGCCAAAACCTCCAGTATTATGTTGAATAAGCATGGTGATGGTGGGCATCCTTGTCTTGTTCCTGTTCTCAGTGGGATGGCGTTCAGTTTTACCCATTGAGTATGATGTTGGCTGTGGATTTGTCATATATGGCCTTTGTTATGTTGAGGTAATTTCCTTCCATCCCCCATTTTATTAAGAGTTTTTATCATAAATGCCTGTTGGATCTTGTCAAATGCTTTCTCTCCATCTTTTGAGATGATCATGTGGTTTTTATTCCTCAATTTATTGATGTGGTGTAACACATTGATTGATTTGTGGATGTTGAACCATCCCTGTGTCCCTGGTATAAATCCCACTTGGTCATGATGTATGATCTTTGTGATGTATTGTTGTATTCAGGTTGCCAAAATTTTGTTGAGGATTTTTGCATCTATGTTCATTAGCAGTATTGGCCTGTAGTTTTCCTTTTTTGTGTTGTCCTTGTTAGGCTTGGGTATGAGAGTGATGTTGGCCTCATAGAATGAGAATTCTTTGTAAGTCTGGCTAGGGGCTTGTCAATTTTATTTATCTTCTCAAGGAACCAGCTCTTTGTTTCATTGATCTTTTCCACTGCCTTTTTTGTTTCAATAGCATTTATTTCTGCTCTGAGTTTTATTATTTCTCTCCTTCTGCTGAATTTGGGCTTTGTTTGTCCTTCTTTCTCTAAATCAGTTAGGTGTAATTTGAGTTGCTTATTTGGAATTTTTCTTGTTTGTTAAGGTGTGCCTGTATTCTGATGAATTTCCCTCATAATATAGCCTTTGCTGTATCCCATATGAGTTGGTGTGGTGTGGTATGTTATCATTTTCAACTGTCTCCAGATATTTTTTGATTTCTCCTTTAATTTCTCCAATGATCCATTGCTTGTTCAATAGCATGTTGTTTAGTTTCCACATCTTTGTCCCTTTCTCAGCTTTTTTCTTGTAATTAATTTCTAGCTTTATAGCATTCTGATTAGAAAAGATGCTTGTTATTATTTCAATCTTCTTATATTTGTTGAGGCTTGCCGTGTTTCCCAATATATGGGCTATCCTTGAGAATGTTCCACGTGCACTGAAGAAGAATGTGTATTCTGCTGTTTTTGGATGGAGTGTTCTATATATGTCTATTAAGTTCAATTGGTTTAGCTTTTCATTCAATTCCATTGTTTCCTTGTTGATTTTCTGTCTGGATGATCTATCCATTGATGTGATTGGAGTATTGAGGTCCCCTACTATTATCATGTTATTACTAATATCTTCTTTCACGTTTGTTAATAGCTGCTTTGTGAACTTTGGTGCTTCTGTGTTGCATGCATAGATATTTATAAGTGTTATTACTTTTTGATAGAATGTCCCTTTGATCATTATATACCGCACCTCTTTGTCTCTCTTTACCTGTCTTATCTTGAAATCTGCTTTGTCTGATATAAGTATTGCGACACCTGCCTTCTTTTGTTTGCCATTGGCTTGGAATATTGTCTTCCATCCCTTCACTCTGACCCTGTGTTTCTCATTGGAGCTGAGATGTGTCTCTTGGAGGCAGCATATCGTTGGGACTTGTTCTTTAATCCATCTCCCCACTCTGTGTCTTTTTATTGGAGAATTCAATCCATTACATTTAGTGTGATTATTATGTATGAGGGCTTAATGCTGTCCTTTTATCACTCATTTCCCAGTTTTCCTGCATTTCCTTTGTTTCTTGTCCCCTGTGTTTTGGTCTACCCATTGAATTCTATAGTTTTTTATGATATGTTTCTTTGTTTTCTGCTTATTATTTGTGTCTATGTTCTGCTTTTTTGTTTAGTGGTTACCCTGAGGTGTGTATTCAGAATCTTGTGTATAAGATAGTCCATTTTTTGATGGCCTCTTATTTCCTTAGTCTAAACTGATTCAGTCCCTTTCCTCACCCCCTTGTTTCTCTCACATCTTATTCCATCTTGTGTTATGAGTTTGTGGTTAAAATGACAGGATTATCTTTGTTTTTCGTGTCTTCCTTCCCTTTAGCTTTATGCTATACTTGAGTGTTTGCTTCCTATTCTGATTCTGTCTACCTATTTATTTCCTTACTCTGTGTTTTGTGTGACCCCTTTCTCCCTTTTTTTTTCAGGTATGAGGGCCTTCTTGAGGATTTCTTGTGGGGGGCTCTCATAGCTATGAACTCCCTTAGCTTTTGTTTGTCTTGGAAAGTTTTTATTTCTCCCCCATAACTGAAGGATATTTTTGCTGGATAGAGTTTTCTTGGCTGAAAATTCTTGTCTTTTAAAGATTTGAATATGTCATTTCATTCTCTTCTAGCTTGTAAGGTTTCTGCAGAGAAATCTGCTGACAGCCTGATAGGGGTTCCTTTGTAGGTTATTTCCTTCTGCCTTGCTGCCCTTCATATTCTTTCTTTGTCATTCATTTTTGCCACTTTTACTACTGTATGCCTTATGCCTTGCAGTAAGTCTTTTCACATGGACATATCTAGGATATCTGGCAGCCTCTTCCACACAGATATCCCTCTTTTTCCCCAGGTTTGGGAATTTCTCTATTATTTCTTTGAACACATTTTCTGCCCCATTCTCCTTCTCTTCTCATTCTTGAATACCTATAATTCTTATGTTGCATTTCCTAATTGAGTTGGATATTTCTTGGAGACTTTCTTCATTTCTTTTTAGTCTTAGTTCTCTCTCCTCCTCTGTCTGGAGCATTTCAACATGTCTATCTTTGATTATGCTGATACACTCCTCTATGATGTCCACTCAAGCTTTCAGGGAATCCATATTTTGTTTTATCTCTTCCATTGTGTCTTTCATCTCTAATATTTCTGATTGACTCTTCTTTATAGTTTCAATCTCTTTTGTGAAGTAGCTCCTGAAATTGTTGAATTGTTTCTCTACATTCTTTTACCTCATTGAGTTTTTTGATGATAGCTGTTTTGAATTCATTGTATTTATATTACATATTCTGTGTCCTCAGGACTGAATTCTGGGTAGTTGTTGTTTTCTCTCTGGTCTGGAGATTTGATATAGTGTTTGATATTGCTAGGGGAGATGGGTCAGATCTTATGCATCCTGATATTATTTGGTTGCAGTTACCACCTATCACCACTGGGCCAGGGTCAAGAGCTGCGTATTCTGAGCCCTCTGCCTTCAGCAGAGATCCCAGGTAGCAGGGTGGGTGCTGAGCAGGTGTGGGGAGGGACGCTTTCTCCTGCATGCTCTCTGGGCTTTCTCCCTCTGCTCTCACTATCTGGTCTCCTTGGGTGTTGGCTTGATGAGGTCACCCTCTGCAAAAGCTCTCGCCCTGGTAGAGGTCTACCCTGTAGGCTGCATGGGCCCTGAGGGGCCCTTGATGTTCCCCCAAACGAACTTCCCCTCCCCTATTCCTTCCTTCACAGAGCCTCCCGTGGTCGCAGATTGCAGTCTTTAGGGGAGGGAGCAAAGTTCTCTCTTACCCCATTCCTGCTCCTCTGAGGGGCCTCCAGCCTCTCCACTCTCCATCATATGGCTGTGTGTGTCTCTAATATTTTTGCGTCGTGTTAGGATATCCTCTGTTGGAGTATGGATGCCCCTTTGCATCGTATGTTGGAGGGGAGAGAGTCCTGGGCAAGTTCACTCTGTCCTGATGCTCAC
Source organism: Equus przewalskii (assembly GCF_037783145.1). Lineage (NCBI taxonomy): Eukaryota > Metazoa > Chordata > Mammalia > Perissodactyla > Equidae > Equus > Equus przewalskii. The sequence goes on from NC_091835.1 coordinate 61,516,983, forward strand.
ATTACTCTCATTCAGCTTTTTTTTATTATTACAAAACATTGATAGAAAAATTTCCCCAATACATATTTTCTTTTGACACCAAATGAGAAAAACTGCCAGAAGAACTGAGGTATGGCACATATAAAAGGTAAATGTATACTTATAAAATCCTTTTCAACCAATGTTTTTAACAATAGAAGAGAGAAAATCTTGTTCTATGTTACGATAATGAAAATACTTACCACTGAGTTATTTTAAGACAGACTAAGCAAATTATGCTTGGCAAACACCAAAAATTTATTGATTCATTCATTCAACAGGTATTATTTGATGCCTGCTATGTGCTAACAACTACTTTAAGTACAACTGATAAAACAAGAAACAAGATAAAGTCCCCTGCTCTCATGGAGATTTCCATCTAGGGGAATGCAAACCTGAAATTAGAGAGTCCATCATGGTCTTCATGATCATTTATTGAGCTCTTACTATATACTCACCACTATGCCAAATGCTTTCCAATTATATATTTCAATGCTCATGTTTACTACTTTCCCTCTAGGTTATTATTATATACATTTTATACATAAATAACTACAGCTTAGGAGCTAAGCATTTTGTCATAACCCTACAGATATAACGTGGGAGAACTAGAATTCAAAACTAAAGTTTTTGGACTAAAAATCCTGTGCTTTACTGCCTCTGACGTTCATTGTCTTCAAAGCATGTATCATCATCTTATATTTGTCCAAATTTTATTTTTTAAACTATGGTGGGTAAAAATAGGAGCAGAAGGCACAATCCTTCACCTAAGGAGATTTCCAGTCTATTGGGAGAAAATTACATGTTGATGAAACAACTGTTCTTAAAATTTGGGGGAGGCGAGTAAGTTTACAGTCCACAGACATGAAGTGTGAATGTTGATGGCGGAAGGGGGCAGCATTATTTACTAACATTTATCTCAGTTCAAATACCATATTCAGCTTCTACAACTTTACTCATTATAGAGTGCATTACTGATTTAATAGAAGCTTTTAAAGGAAAAGTTAAATATGACACTAAATGTGGCCGTTCTATGGCTATACAATGAGTCCTGATTTCAGTTCCACAGAACTGTGAAAAGTTTGATTCCTAGAGTCAAGGATGTACAGCAGCATAAGAACATCTGTTCCTCGAAGGTTTAAAAGACCACTTTGAAACTGCGTAGACCTAGCACATTTTAAAATGGATCTTTTGGATTACTCCGTTCATCTCTTTCATGGTATTATTAAATTCTGTTATTTATATTTTCCTAGATATTTCGTCCAAGTTTTCAAATATACTATCATAAACACAATCAAAGTAGATCTTTATAATTCATTTAATCCTAACATCTGCAGTTATTTCTAATTTCTAATGCTTATTGTTCTCTATGTTTGTTTTTTCTCTTTTTGCTCAATTGGATTCTCTAGTATCTTATCTCCTTTGATTTTTTTGATCTTCTTTGTGATTCTTCAAAGAACCATTTTGTCCAAATAGCCAATTCTTACATTTCTTTTTCAATGCTAGTGTTCTTTATTTATTAATTCATTCGTTTCTGCTTTTACGCTCATTAATTACTCTACCTGGTCTATATAAGTATATTTTTATTCTTTTTATAATTTCTTGAATTGAATGGTAATTTGTAATTTTTCCTCTTTAAAAACTGTAAACGTTCTTCCTTGGCTGTATCTCATGATTACTTTCCTGGATATTCTGTATTTTAAGCAGTTTTGAATTCCTCCTCAACCTAACAATCTTTCAGGATAATGTTTTCTAAATGATTCAGGGTTTTCTCTGTTTATACTTTTAGTATTCATTTCCAATTTTAATAGAATGCAGTTCTGAATGTTGTCTAATATTTGCTCAAGTAGGCACTTGAAATAAAATGCATTTGTTGTTTGTAGAGTATAAAGTTTGATGAGTATCAACTGAAACAAGTTTTGTTATCATTCAGATTATTCATGCCCTAGTTATTCCTTGAGAATTTTATCTGAAAATAACTGAGAATGTTGTGCAAGAGCTTCTAATGCTATCATATTTCTGTTAATTCTTTTTCTTACAGTTATAGTTGTTTTTACTTTTAATTTCGGTACTATGCTATTCATGGTAGCTGTGTTTTTAGCAGTAAAAGTGACCCTGTGGTCTCATTTAATAAACCAATGTTTTGAGAATATTTAATGAGATATTGTTTGTAACAGAAAGAGATTTGAGACAACCTGAAGGTCTGTCAATAAAGATTAGTTAAATAATTTATATACATCCATATGACCAAATAGTTATACTCATTGAAAATAATGAGGAAATCCTATAGGTACTACTACATGACAGTCTCAAAGATCTAATTCTACATGCATGAAACAAGGTGTAGAATAACGTGTAGAGTATGTCGTCATATGTTATCAGCTCCACAGAAAGATAGGAACTCAGATTCTCACGTGAGCCTGCTTGAATGAATCCTGGTGCTCCAACTCTCACTAGCTGGGTAACCTTGGGCAAGTTACTTAACATCTCTATTTCCTCACTTGTAAAATAGGAACAAGAATTAAGTGCTATCTCCTAGGGTTTGGGGGAAGGATTAAATGAATTAAGACAAGAAAAGTGCCCAACATACTGCCTGGCAACATGTGCTCAATAAATGTTAATTTGTTAATATTTAAGGCAAAAAAAAGACAAAAAAATTCTCACATATATACATATGTATATTTATATACACGTACTATATAGTTTGAAGGTACTGTGGCTCTATAGCTAAAACTTCTCTGATCCTTTACCGCTCCGTGTATCCGTGCCTTTACAAGGTGATTTTGCAGCTCCCCCCACCGAGAGGTGGACTCTGTTTCCTCACCCCTTGAATCTGGGCTGGCTTTAAATATTAGAATGTGGCAGAAATGGTAGTTCGCCAGTTCAGAACCTAGTCCTCTGAGGCCTTTTGTGCTTCTCCTCCTTCTGTCAGACCCCTGCCATGTCCACTATGAGAACAAACCCAGGTTAGCCTGCTGAATGAGGAGAGTCTACATCGGAGGTTCTTGTCATCCTACCTGTCCCAGCCAAAGTCATCATAGGCCAGCCATGACCTAACCAACCCCTCAACCACAGACGCATGACTGAGCCCAGCAGAGATCAGAAAACTGCCCAGCTGGTTCATAAGTACTTACTACTTTAGGTGACTGGGTTTGTTATGTATTAATACCTAGCTGATATAGAAGGATACATGAGAACTGGCAGCAAGAATTATCTTGGGGTATGAATTTTGGTTGGTATGGATCAGGATGGACTGAGAAATAGATTTCACTATAGAATCTTCTAGATTATTTTATAATGTGCAGGTGTCACCAATTTTTAGGTATTATTATTTTTAAGAGAACAAATGAACCATGCACTCACTAATTCTCAAGACAGGAAACAAGCAAGATCTAAACTAGATATCTGTTAAGATTCTGAACCAAGAAAGATGAAAAACCTGTATAAAGATGAAAGTCCCTAGGTGGAATTATAAGGTGATCTTGTAGTGATAAAAGTGTGTGTCATGAAGGAAGAGCCCTCTCACAGCTTCCAATCCCACCACACCATATAGAGGATTTGCGAGAGACCTTGAAGAGTTGTAGATTAAGAGTTTGTATGACTCCTTGCATGCACTAACATAGGGACGGTACAATTTTCTCATATGACAAAAAATAAAGGAGGAAGAAAGAACACATGTCAATTATTTTAATTTATTGATCCGATGCAATTTTGTGGATTGCCTGAAATTTCTTATTTTGATCTATTAAAAAAAAGTTAGTCTCTAATATTTATTTTTCAACAATTGGATTGAGTGATTGCTACACAGCAGAGTAAGATGAGCACTCTGAATTATTCAGAGTATAAAATATTATCTTTATCTTCAAGGAACAATGATAGAACAATGAATAGAACAAATAACCATTAAAACAATATGTTACTTAAGTCTCTTTTAGTGCAGATTCTTGAATATTTGTCATTTGTAATCTGTAGTTTGAAGTTCTTTTTTCAGCTTTATTGAGGTATAATTGACAAATAAAATTGTAATATATTTAAAGCATATAGAGTGATGATTTGAGACATGTAGGCATTGTGAGAGGATTCCACAGTCAAGTAACTAACATCTAATCCATCACTCACAGGCTTACCTTTTTTTTTCTTTTTTTGTGAGAACACAAGTTATACTCTCTTAGGAAATTTCAATTATGCAATACAGTGTTATCAACTATAGTAACCATGTTATACACTAGATCCTCAGACCTTATTCATCTTATAACTGAAAGTTTGTATCCTTTTACCAACAACTCCCCATTCTCCCACCCCCAGCCCCTGGCAACCATCATTCTACAACTTGTTTCTATGAGTTCACCTTATCATATAAATACTATAACTTGTGAGCAAAAATACCATTTAACTGAAAACTAATGAATAATTTTTAAAAATCACAAAATATCTAAGAGCTAGTGTTAGACATCACATTATATAACATTTAAAAACTTAAAGTAACATGATTATTGTGGATAAATATTGACTGAGCTTCTTCTAAATGTAATGAATTATATTTCAAAAGTATGAGACATGACCTTTCCCTTTAAAGAGATTAAAAATCAAACATTACTCTTGAAAAAAGAAATAACAGCCTTTATAGCGTGCACTAGATGAATGGTGCACAAAATATTCAGTATAAAAGCTAAGAAGAAAGAGCATTTGCTCAGTTTGGAGGGAAAGGGAAAAGCTGGGTGCAGAAAAGTGGAATGGGATTAGACAAGCAAAGCAATGAGGATAGGGTATGGCAGACTGAAGGGACAATGTGAACCAAAGGCCTCAGGTATGAAAGTGTGTGTGTTTGTGTACCCATATATATGTGTGCATGTTATGAAAATGCACATGTGTGCGTCCATGCTACATAAATGCAAACGTGCATATAAATATATAAATATATTTAATACATATTTATATATTATTATATATATAATAATATATAATATAAATATATATGTGCATATAAATATAAATATGCACATATGCATTTTTATGTGCTTCCATTTATGGTACGACATTTAATTCACTCAGCAATCCACTAGACTCAGCTCCTTGATATTTGAAACCCTATACTTTTCAGCAACTGGCATGATGTCTGGTATGTTTTAGGTGCTCAGTAAATATTTGTTGAATGAATGAATGGACACTGTAAAATAGATATGAAAAACTTGAAGCTCAAAGTTTGGCTTTCCCAAATTAAGAAATTAGTACAATGTATTTCTGACGGTGTTTTCTCTTCTATCTCCTTTTTACTCAAAGGCATCCACGGACCAGCAGCAGCAGCCCCTGGGAGCTTATTAGAGATTCAGAATCTCAGGCCCCACCCCACCCCTGCTGGTTCAGAATCTGCTCTACACCCAGATCCCCGGGTGATGTGTACGCACATTAAAGTTGGAGAGGCACTATTTTGCACAGCATCCTGGAAGAATAAGATGAATTTAAAGAATTGTGGAGGTTTGCGAAAGGAAGAAATGAAAAACAAATGTGGAGACATGGGTGGGAAACACTTTGAGGAAGGCTTCAAATTCAAAGCTAAGCAATTTATCTTATAAACCAGGATTTCGAAAGCAGTGTCTTGACCCCAAGGGATACATTCAGCAATCAATACACTAGGATGTGGGAAGAAAATTTTAGACCTCATTAATATTTAATTTTTATCTAAAAACAAGAAAGGGATTTGACTTTACTGATATTTAATGTTCAGATAGACTGCTGCCCCCTCTCCTGGTCTGCTTGTCAGGTTATAATTCAGACACGTAGCGGGGAAAACCACAATTCAGGTGGGCGTGTTCACACACAGGGTGTTGAAATATAGGCAGGCTTTATTTAAGAAAACACTTGTATTAATTATGTTTTTTTAATTAAAATAAACTTCAAAAAGTGAACGAGTGGTTTTAAGTGATTTCTGAGCAAGAATGTGTGCAGGTACACATGTGCACTGACACACATGGACACCCACACACGCACACATATACTGGATAGAGGATTAAAAATGCAGCACGTTTGAACAAGAAAATGGCAAAGCTAACCCTTCTCTTCACATCTGATAAAAGCTCTCAGTCACATTACAAGGGGAAAGCAATGACAATCAGACCAAATCTGACAAGAAGGCAGCCAACAAATGAAAAATCGAACTGCTTTTCAAAAGAGACGTCGTTACGAGGTTGGCATGTCAAACCTGGATGTCTGGAAATATTTCTGTAGACTGTGTTTTGGTTGACAATAATAATGTAGGTATGTCTTCTGTAAAATCTTGCATGTCTGCATACTTAAAACTCTTGGAAACAAATTTCTAACATTAAAAAAAAACTTCTAAATAAAATGACACTGAGTTTAAACCAATGTGAAAATTCAGCATCTTCTGTTTAGTTTGCAAAAACAACTGATGGACATGAGGGAAAATGAAAATTTATGAGCTGGCTTTAAGCAAAAAGTTGGCTTCACGGTTGGTTGGGATTGAATAACGATTAATATTGTGACTTATTAAGTGTAGACTGTCCTGAACTTCTTCAGCTTAGATGTACACGTCCTTGTGAGGTATCTTTCTCAAATGTGACGTAATACCAAGTGCTTAAGTAAACTGAATTTAGAAATGATCACAACGTATAAATAGACCAAAAAATTTAAAAACAGTAAAACATAATGAACAACATTATTCTCTCCAAATATATTAGAAGGGCTAACAAGTTTTATGCCACTAATAAATTTGAAGTTAACATGTTTAAATATTTCTCTGCATTAAAATTTATTTTTACCTTTGTGTAAATTTTACAGTTTGGTATTATGTTACAATGTGTCACCTTATTTCATCAAATTTAAGCTGCCATCAATTAGACTCGGTTACATAATTATATGTTCCACTAAGAAAGATAAGAACACTATGATTATAATTGTAAGATGCCATTAATAGTGAAAGGCATTCAGATTGTAGAGATGTTAAAGTCTGGGGGGTGGGGGGAAAGTGTATCTAGACTAATTATGATTAAGTTTGGCAGCTAACAAAAACAACAGAACGAAAATAGCAGTAGTCTTAACAATCAAGGAGTCTTTCTCTCATGTAGAAGTCTGGAGACGTAAAGTCCAGGCACAGAGCGCCCTTCTTCTTAAACGCACCAATCTCTTTACTGCTTTGGGGTCTCCACCCACGCATCCCTACTACCTTTGTCTATGGAGCCCTCCTCTCTCCTACTCTGGGCTGATTTCTTCTTAACCATCAGGTATCAGTTTAAATACATTCTTCAACCGCGTGTCCCCGACTCACAATCCAGGTTAAGTTCTCCTCGCTAGTACCTCTCATGCTCTTTTCCTTCCTGGCACTCATCACAGTTTGTCATTATAGCTATGTGTGTGTTTCTCTAATGTCTGTGCCCCTCGCTCCCCACAGAAGGAAGACTGTGCATGTTAGTTTGCACATGCATTGTCCATCAGGGTGCCTGGCAGTAAGTATGTGCTCAGTGAATAGTTGCTGGAGAGCTACAGAGCTCACCGTTCCTGAGCCCTTACTCTGTGCCTGGCACTCTTCTAAGCTTTACATTCTCGTTTAACGCTCAAACTCTACTAGGCAGTTATATCGTTAGCCTTATTTTACAGATGAAGAAACCGTGGAAGAGAAGCGAACGTACAACCGAGTTCAGTTCAGTCATCAAACATTCTTTGAACATTTACTGAACACCTACTGTCAGGTACTTAGGCTACATCAGTGAACAAAATAGACAAAAATCCCCACCCTCAGGAATCTTACCATCTTGCGATGGTAACTGAGGGAGCCAGGACCTGGACGCAGCAGTGACTCCGGCGCCTGCGGACTTTATCCCTACGCCACACCCTCCCACGCCGCCTTATGAATGAAAGTTGCGGACAGACTACAACAGATACTTCATTTTGAAAATCACACTTACCTAACTTTAGGTTATTCATTCATTCCACTTTCGATTTATTTATTGTTTCTCCTGATTTCTCAAAGAAAAATAAAATGTAAAACGCACTGTAATCTCCCATAGAACCTTATTCCTCTTTACATCCCGAGACCTTGCATCTGCTCAGCATGCAGTGCCACCAAAACACACATGTACGGAATGAACGGACGAACAAATGAGTGAGTGAATGAATGAAGGAGGAGCAATAAACTGTTCTCTCCTGAGGGCATTACCACCCGATTGTTAGTGTGAAAAGCTTCTCTTATTTTTTGGTTTGATTTCTTTCAGGCAATAGACAGTCCTCAGCTCACTAAGACCCTGTCTTATTAAATACATGAATATTTAAAGTGATAATCAGTTCAGTTTTAACTCCTGCAGGGAAGGCAAGAGCGTTGGGGAAAGTCTCGGGAGAGGACAGGGGCTGACGTGCAGCTGTATGTGACCACAGACACCCGGCGATGGGAGTGGGAGGAAGGGGAAACCAGAAAGGAGAGAGAGAAGGGAGGGAGGGCTACAGAGATGAAAGGCAGCAGTGGGAGAGAAGATGTTTACCACCAAGCAGTGACCTTTTTATAAAAGAAAAAACGGGCTACAGAACATATTCCTCACCTCCCTCCTTTCCTACTCTGTTTTCATTAATAGTCATAATTATTCACATTTTATTTCTTGTTGGTTCAAGGTTTGATTTTTATGCCTAATGAAGTATTACCACTTGAATAAATATTTAATATTTAGTAACAAGAATTCAAAAAGCATAAACCATTCACTTGCTTGATACAATATCTGTCTTTTCATAATATGAAGAAAAAAGCATTATGTAAAAGAAGCTTCACACCTTGACCATATTCCCATCATACTCAATATACCTGATTATCACTGTATTTTTAAAAATGTCCTGGCAGGGGCCGGCCTGGTGGCATAGTGGTGAAGTTCATGCACTCTGCTTTGTCATCCCATGGTACACAGGTTCAGATCCCAGGTGTGGACGTATACACTGATCCTCAAGCCATGCTACAGCAGTGTCCCACATACAAAACCGAGGAAGATTAGCACAGATGTTAGCTCAGGGACAATCTTCCTCAAGGAAAAAAAGAGGAAGATTGGCAATGGATGTTAGCTCAAGGCCAATCTTCCTCACACACACACAAAAAAAGTCCTGGCAAATTCATCATAGTTTGAAAGGCAGGAGAAGGCAGAGGTGAGGAAAAGTGATCTTGCATCCCAGGAATTCCTTCAAGCCACCTCATTTCATCACTCATAGTTCGACCTGCATGGTAGTTATATAATGTAACAAAGTAACACTAAATCAGCTGTTTCAGTCTTGTCTCTCTCTTCATATTTCCCTGATAGCGTTAACTGTGAAATGGGCTAATCTGCTATCAAATCCTAGAAAAATAGAATAGCTTGGTGCACTGATAAAATACAATTCCTTTTATTATTGATTTTACTCCCTGATTTTGAACATTACTTTAATTGATACATAGCATGCATGTTATAACGACATCTTGGTGACTGTTGACTGAAAGCAAGGTTCTGGCATAGTGTCTGTATTTGCATAATTCTAAAGCAGAGTTTTAGAACACTGTTCTAGTGAATCCTTCCGCCCTTGGTTATACATTCAGGTCATACTGACTTCCACCCTTAAACACTAAAAAGAATTGTAGACCGAATTCCAATCTGGACTGCACATCTCAAAAACAAAAAGAAGGTGAAATTCACTCTTTCATGCTGCACACCATTCCTATTCTTAAGGGATCAGTGGGAAATCAGAGAGAGGGTTGAAGACAGGGAAATTTTGCATTGTGACAATATCAATTACTTAGCAGCCATCAGAACCCACAAAGGTCATTCTTCTCCAGACCTTTTCTTGAACACAGAAAACTTACCAAAGAAAAACAGCCAGGGTAATCCTGGCTTTTCCTTGCCCCCGTACTTTCTAAGATGCCACAACACAATGCATGGAGCTTTGATAAAATGGCAAGCAAATGCGTGTAACAACCTTCCTCAAAGGGAGGTCAAGTCCTTTTTCCTGAACAACGGCCCTTCAAGTAATAGGAAGAAAGCGGCAGCCTTAAATATTTCAGAATAAAGCCTGTAACCTTCACAGAGACTTTTATTCCAGCTGTGTTCACATTCATTATAATGACTCTGGAGAACAGCACTGGCTCATTTTAGATGATGACTATATAACTATTCATTTGTACTTAATGAGTTTATTCCACCAGGTATATGATGAACTCTAGACAAATAGTGTCATTGAATCACACATGTCAATAAATTTGAGTACTAAACTGATTCCACCTAGCAAAGGTAATGATAAAGCTAAACCGGGAGGATAGAGAGCTGCGTCTAATTAACGAAAATGCCCTTTGTATTTTCTAATGGTTGAAACATTAACTTGAAAATGACTTTCCCTGCAATAATTTACAGACAAGCACTCTTTAATGGGAAAACAATTCAAATTTATGTGCAATTGAACTACAACTATTTGATTAACTTTATTAAATTCTTGTTGATTCCACAGTCTGGATGAAGTGTATCATTTTTTATAAGTTTCATACGTTGCAGTTTTAAGTTTTTCAACCTCGGGATTGAATTGATCCTGAAAACATCCTTAGGAACCTGCTTTTGTGCCTACTGGATCGAACCAAGGTGGTTGGGATTCATTTCACTTGTCTCTTTCCATAATGGTAATTTTATTATCATAGTCAAGAGACACTTGAATAAATTTAATAGCAGAATTCACATAATTCTTTGCTGCTTTGTGTGTAATTGAAACGATGGGAAACACTTGACTGAAGGAAATTCCATTCAAATTAAATGAAATACATGTCTATATGTTTAGGTTTAACTAGGTATTACTGACAGCTCAAATATTCTCTGTTGCATTTTCATGTAGCATGAAAGCCTTATATTGAAAAAAGAGAGAGAAAGGTCCCAAATCAATAATCTAAACTTACACAATAAGAAACTAGAAAATGAAGAGCAAATTTAACCCAAAGCCAACAAGAGAAAGGAAATAATAAAAGTAAGCTGTAGGGGAGGGGAGAGAAAACTAAAAACAGAAAAACAATAGAGAAATAAATGAAACCAACAATGCAGTTCTTTGAAAAGAACAATAAAGGAGCCTGCCTAGTGACACAGTGATTAAGTTCGAACTTTCTGCTTTGGTGGCCTGGGGTTCGCCAGTTCAGATCCTGGGTGCGGACATGGCACTGCTTGGCAAGCCATGCTGTGGTAGGCGTCCCAAGTATAAAGTGGAGGAAGATGGGCACAGATGTTAGCTCAGAGCTAATCTTCCTCAAAAAAGAAAAAAAGAAAGAAAAAGAAAAAAAAAAGAAAAGAGCAATAAAATGCATTAATCTCTACCTGGAGTGGCCAAGAAAAAGAGAGAGAATACATAAATTACCAATATCAGGAATTAAAGAGAATATAGCCTTACAAATAATACTAAATAATACAAATAATAATACAAAAAGATAATAAGGGAATATAATGAACAACTCTGTGCCCATAATTTCAACTTAAAGTGGAGAATCCCTCAAAAGACACATTCTCAAAACATACTCAAGAAGAAATAGGTAACTTGAGTAGTCCTAAATCTATTAAAGTAATTGATTTTGTAGATAAAATCCTTCCAAAAAAGAAAACTCAATGCCTAGATGATTTTTTTTAAAGATTTTTTTTTTCCTTTTTCTCCCCAAAGCCCCCAGTACATAGTTGTATATTTTTAGTTGTGGGTCCTTCTAGTTGTGGCATGTGGACGCCCCCTCAGCATGGCTCAGTGAGCCATGCCATGTCCACGCCCAGGATCCGAACTGGCGAAAACCTGGGCCTCTGAAGCAGAGCAGGGAACTCAACCACTCGGCCACAGGGCTGGCCCCCATGCCCAGATGACTTTACTGGAAAATTTTACCCAACATTTAAAGAGGAATTAACATGAATTTTACACAATCTTTCCCAGAAAATAGAAGAGAAAGGAATACTTATCCACTAATCTTGTAAGGGCGGCATTACCTTGATAACAAAGCCAGATGAAAATATCACAAGAAAAGACTACTACCAGTCAATGTTCCTCATGAAAATAGGCAAAAATCTTTAACAAAATGTTATCAAAATTGAATCCAGCAGTATGTAAAAAAGATATTACAATACAACAAAGCAGGATTTATGCTGGGAATGCAAGCCTGGTTCAACATTCAAAAATCAATGGAATTCAGGATATTTACAGTTTAAAGAAGAAAAGCCACATGATCATCTCTATATACACAATGAAAACATTTGAGAAAAATGCAACATTCATTCATGACAAAAGAAATACTCTCAGCAAATTCTGAATAAAAGAAGCTTCCTTATCCTGATAAAAAGCATCAACATAAATCTACATCTAAGATTATATTTAATGGTGAAAACCTAAATGCTTTCCCTCTAAGAATGGGACAAGGCAAGGATGTCCATTCTTATCACTCTATTCAATACCATATTGGAACTGCTAGCTAATGCGATAAGGCAATAAAAAGAAATAAAAAGCACTTGTATAAGGAAAAAATATATGAAACCATCTCAATTGCAGACTGCATGATTGTCTATGTAGAAAATGCCAAAAACTCCACAAAAAGTCTCTTAGAAGTAATAAGTGAGCTTAGCAATGTTGCAGGATACAAGATCAACATAAAAAAATCAACTGTATTTCTGTATACTGGTATATAGTATGAACAACTGGAAATCGAAATTCTAAAATAGTACTCTAAAATAGCACTAAAAAAATGAAATACATAGATACAAATCTAACAAAATATATTCAGATTCTGTCTGCTGAAAACTGTAAAACATTGACTAGATAAATAAAAGGAGATATATACACTGTTTATGGATTGGAAGATTCAATATTGTTAAGAAGTTAATTCTCCCAAAACCATCCTGTAAATTCAGTGCAACCCCATTCAAATTCCCAATATAATTTTTTTATTGTTATTGATAAACTAATCTAAAATTTTTATCAAAATGCAAAGAACCTTAGAATAGGCAAAACAATTTTGAAAGTTGAAGGACATACACTACATGATATCAAGACTTACTCTAAAGCTACAGTAATCAAAGTAGCATGGTCTTGATGAAAGGATATACACATGGATCAATGGAACAGAATAGAGTCTAGAAATAGATCCATACAAATATAGTCAATTGATTTTTGACAAATGTACAAAGGCAATTAAAACAGGTATAAGGATAGTCTTTTAAACAAGTGATATTAAAAGAATGGGTTATCACATGCAAAAAAGAAACCTCAACTATTACTTCACACTTCATACAAAAATTAATTCCGGATGGATCATAGACCTTTTTGTGAAATGTAAAGCTCCAAAACTTTTAAAAGAAAGTTTAGGGGAAAATCTTTATTATCATGGATTAGGCAAAGAGTTCTTAGATATGACTCTAAAATCATGATCCATTAAAAAAAAACAATCAACTGGTCATCATCAAAATATAAAACTTTGAGACTCTGTTGTGGGAATGAAAAGACAAGCCACATACTGGAAGAAAATATTTATTCACATATCTGACAAAGGATTTGTTAGTAGAATATATAAAGAACTCTCAAAACACAATAGGAAGAAAACAGCCCAATTTAAAAAAAAAAAATGGAAATGAGGTAAACAGACACTTCACCAAAGAAGATACAGGAGTGATAATTAAGCACATGAAAATATGTTCAATATAATTCGTGATTAGAGAAATACAAATTAGAACCACAGTTAAATAGACACTACTACACATCTCTTCGAAGGACTACAGAAAAAAAACAGATAATTCCAAATGCTGATAAGAATCCAAAGCAATTGGAACCCTCATACATTGCTGGAGAAAATGCAAAATGGTAAAGCCACTTTGCAATTTAATGGTGTGTTATAAAGTTAAACATTCACTTACCATATGACCCAGAAATTCCACTCCTAGATATTTGCCCAAGAGGAAAGAAAACTATGGCCACACAAAAATCTGTATGCAAATGTTTATAACAGCCTTATTTACAATAATTTAAAACTGGGAACAACACAAAAATCCTTCAACTGGTGAATGGATAAACAAACTATTCAGCAACAGTAAGAGTGAACTGATGATACAACAACATAGACAAATCTCAAATGCCCCATGCATGATGAAAAAAGAGACTTAAAAGGCTACTTACTGTATGTTTCTATCTTGAAAAGGCCAAACTATATGGATAAAGAGTCAATCAGTTAGTTGTTGCCAGAGGTAGGGACTGGAGAGGGGTATTGACGGCATAGAGGCAGGACTAGGGAATTTTACGGGGTGAGATTGTAGTACTAGATACATGACTTTATACATTGTTAAAACTCATAGAACTATATACCAAAAACAGTGAATTGTACTTTATGTAAACTAAAAATGAAATAAATCCATAGAGATCTAGATTAACTGAATTTCACCTTCATCTTGTATTTCCATTTGCCTTATTTTTTCCCTAAAAAAAAACTCTTTACTAATTTATCCATCACTATCACTGGTGCCACCTAGCCTCTGATCCTTAATAATCATTATCCCCTTATCTTTGATTTATCTTTTTCTTACATTCTCCATCATCACCACCTCATTTCCAATCAATTACCAAGTTCTGCCCATTTTTCCTATTTAATATCTTTCATATTCACCTTCTCTTTCCCATTTCTTTAGCTACCATGTTTTCTCCTGCTCACCAATCAATCACTATATCTAACTAGCTATTTTGCTTGCCTAAAACAAGCCTTTTCTTTTTGTAATGCTGTCTTTAAATATCATTTTTTCCCTCTGATCAGAAATCTTCAGTGGTTTTCCATTTTCTATCATCTGTCCCCAATGCCTCTATTGACTATCCCACATACCCTTCCATCTCCATGCCTTAAAAATATCCTTTCCAAAGTAAGACTAGTAAAAAGAATATCTACTATTGATTTTTTATTATATGCTAGGCATCATGCTAATTTATCTATTATTTCTATTTAATCCTAAGAGCAAGTCTATGACACAGATTTATCCCCGCTCTACAAATAAGAAAACTGAGGCCCAAAGAAGTCATTAAGTTTCCTAAGATCAGGCATCAAATAAATGGCTAAAATGGAATTCAAACCTGGTCTCTCTGACTCCAGGTCCTATACTTTTAACTTCCAAATTCTTTAAAGTCCCTTAAATTTTACTTCATTTGATTCTTTACTATATGTCTTCTCAAATCATTATTTTTCCTTGAAGATTACTTTCTTCCCAGCTGATCATTGCCAAATTCTTCAAGAAGAGTTCCTGACTACACCCACACCAGCATTTAATTGCCCTCAGCAGATGTTTTAAAGATATATTTTCTTGCCGCAAATCAGACACTGTTCCATAATTACTCTCTAAGATATTTCACATGTATATGTTTTATTTTCTTCCACCCCACAATCTTTTTCATTCATTCACGGGAGAAAGTAACGCAGATTTAATAAGCACCTAATATATGCTTAGCAATGAGCAAGGTAGATCACTGCTTCAAAGAGCTCACAGAAAATTTCCTGACAGCAGGAATTATGCTTCTTTTTCCCCCCTCCCTCCTGCCTCCCCAAGAACCTATTATGTTGCATCGCATATGCTACAGGATGGATGGGTGAATGTGCTGGTTTGCCTTGGTCACAAATACACCGCATCTGAAAGCCAGGACGGAAGGACTATCACAGCCCCATGAAATTTTATGTTGAAAAACGGCTAATGATGCCATCAGGCCCAGTGTCCTTTAGGAGAGAAAATGAGCTCTTGAGGCAAACATGTAGAAGCTGCAAACCATTTGTAATCAGAAACTGAAGTATGCAACAAGGGAAGCTTGCCAAGCTCAAGGACTCAGTGGCTTTAATGAACGGATGATATTACCGGTGGAAATCAAACTTGCCTACCAGCTGGATTATCTCATCTTCACAATGAGCTTTGCTGGCTGATAACCACAGGGTCCTGCGAAATTAAGCAGCCCCACAAATTACCTGCATAACATTCTGGCTAGACGTTAGAAAGTTGAATTAATTGCCTGAAAATAAATGAATGGGGTAGGGCCAAGAATTGCCTCATTAGTATTCAGCAAGACTGCTGTTTTAGGAAGAAAAGGAGAGGAGGCGGGAGGAAGGCGAAACAATGGGAAGTAGGGAGGGGAACTGAGAAGAATAATGAGGGAAGTCGTTATTTTACAAGTGCATTACGGACACTTGTTTTTTCAGATTAGTTAGAGAATTTCCTAGTCTAGCCCAGTTCGCAATGCCTAGGTAGACTCCACTCGCGCTTTCTGCTGGAGCAGACACTCTGGGGAGCCCAGCAATTAACACATGTGCAAAATACAAATCGATTAAGCACATGGACACTTTCCCTTTATTTCCCAAATGAGAGTTAGCAGAATTCAGGTGTTTTTCTTTGGCAAGAAAGGGGAAAATGGAGAGAAACAATGCCCAACAGGTGTACCACTCAGACATTTTCATCGGTGGCTTTATTCGGGCAAACACTACAGTGTTAACGCCTGAATCCTCCAGGCATGATTACTGCTTTCCCTTATAGCATCTTTAATTAATAATTCTGTTCAGTCTTAAAAACTGCAGTAACAAAGCCATGTCTTGTGATGCTCATGTGCACAGCAAATTTCTCCAAAACGTACTCTTACTGCATCAGTAGAGGCTGCTCCTGGGAAGTCCCTTGGAAAAAAGCCATGCAAAGATCATGGCAGGAAGGGGATGTGGAGGCCACCATAGTGACCAGACACTGAAATTGGCAAGCAGCTTCCCGAAAGAGTCAGTTCACCAATAACTTACCAACTATTTCTTCCTGAAAACCTGTTTGAACTTTGCATTACAATCACTTCCTAAAGTTGGGTTTTCAAGACCACTGACTTTTCAAAGCTCTTCTGCACTGATTCTATCTTAACCCTTCAAGATATACCCCGAAGCCTAAAGGTAAAGCTGTTATAGTCGGCTTCATTCATTTGTGGGCTGCTTTGTTTTGTTGTCAGGAGTGGTTTCTCTTTTTATGATGGATGCGCCTTGAGTAACTTCCAGCTAAAATGCTTTTCTTCATTCTGAGTGCTGAGAATATGCCTGTCCAGGAGACTTAGACTGACATTTCTCTTTGCATTTCAAGGTAGATTTCATCCCATTTTCCTCACCACAGATTTTAGACCATGAGGCACCTTAAGATTACATAAAAAAAAATTTCCCATTATTTTTATGTTCCCTCCAAGTTCCTTTGTCTTTCGAACATCAAATTAGAAGGCACTTTACTCACGCTTTTCTTTTACACCCCTAAAATACAGCTATATGCTGGCAGTAATCTTAAAAAGCAAAAATATTCTCTCTGACCTATGATTAATCTTGGATGAGAATGTCTGCTTTGCTTTCTTTATACCCAACAACATAAAAGTGAGTATCTCTTTTTATCATATATAACAAAAATATTTTTAATCTCACTTAAAAAAACAAAGGAGATTTTGAAGTGAGAAATCAATCATTACCAAGCATACGTGGAGAATCTATTTTGGGCACGGGCCTGTACACTCTGGGGTATGTAATTACACGGAAGAACTGGCAATTGGACTTGTGTTATAGATGTTTTCTTCTTTTGCTTATTTCAAAGAAGGTGGGCCCAAATGGTTATGTTAGTGATTCATAAATCGCCACATAATTTTTTCCAAGTAACGATCTCTTCTGATTCTACGCATGTTCAGTTGTCTCAGGTTCAACCTAAAAACCCTCATTTTTGGAAGAGTCTGTCAGTCCCAGGAGATCTTGTCCTGGATTTTTCATGTTATTTTGGACTTGCTGAATTCATTTATGAGTTAGAGTGCTTTAGGCTGTAAATATAAAAACATCCATCCCAACCAGCCTAAAAAATAAAGAGCATTTATTGACTAACTGAAAAATCAAGAGTTAGAGTTGTAATTAGGCTTAGTTTGAATAGAACCACAGCTTATTTCCTCTGATTTTCATCCCCGTCCTCCACAGAGTGTCAGCTTCAACCTCAGAATGAAAGGAAAAGCATCTTCTCACCTTCTCAGTCAGGGTTGGCAAACTATGACCCACGGGCCAAATCCAGCCGGTCACATGTGTTTATAAGGAATGTTATATTGGTACACACTCTCATTCATTTACAGACTGCCTATGGCTGCCTTTAGGCTACAAGGGCAGAGTTGAATAGTTGCAACAGAGACCACACGGCCCACAAAGCCTAAAATATTTTCCATCTGCCCCTTCACAGAAAGTTTTCCTTACAAGTCCTCTTGTGGCTCTTTCTTGAGGGCTAGGAATCTTCCTTTACACAAATGTCAGTAAATCTCTTGTCATCTCATTAGGTTACATGGCCATAACTAAACCAATCTGTGGCCAAAATTATGGCAAACTCTGGTAGACTTAAACCCCCTGGGGCCGAGAGCATGCGATTGCCTGTAGATTAACCAGGTTAATAGTTTGCATGGGAGAGGTTCGTTGGAGTAGATATGATTGCTATATCATTAGGATAGAGAACATACACGATGTCATAGATAGAACTGTGTCTCCACCAAATTTAGATGCTAAAGTCCTGACTTCATAATGCGATTGTATTTGGAGATACCGTCTTTATAGAGGTAATCAAGTTAAAGAGTTCATTAGGTGGGACACTGAAGCAATATGGCTGGTGTTCTTATTAAAAGGGAAAAGTTGGAGACAGACTCGCACACAGACAGAACACCATGCAAAGATGAAGGCAAAGGTTGGGCCAATGCTTCTAGAAGCCAAGGAACACCAAAGATTGCCAGGAAACTACCAGAAGCATGGGGAGAAGTCTGGAATAGATTTGGTCTCACAGTCCTCGGAAGGAACCAACCCTGCCAACACCTTGATCTCATACATACTTCTAGCCTATGAAATAACAAATTACCATTGTTTAAGCCAGTTTTTGGTACTTTGTTATCACAGCCCTAGTAAACAAATACACGTGGGAAAACAATAATGTCCACTACCATGCTATAAATTTCCCTATCTGGAAAGTGATCTGAAAGACCACAAGAAACAAACTATCTCTTGAATCCATGTGTAAATGACTTTTCTGGTGACCACTGCCTGGTGATACCATGATAGCAAAGAGCATATGTCAGGAGGAAAAGGATGCAGCTTGCGAGAGACCAACACATAGACAAATAAAGAACACCCCTTCAGGATAAAATTAAATGATCTGATAAGACCACCTGCCCAATAGATCCCTCCAGGATGCCTTCTCCTAAACCTTTGGGCATTGTCTGATTATCTTTTTTTACTATCCTTTATTACACTGTCTAAATCCACCAACCAGAGATTTGCATGGATTTAAAAGCATCTCCTTTTAAAAATAAATACCCTGCAAAGGCTTCTATCCATTACTCTTCAGACTGTTGGCTTGAAAAACAGAGATTTGAGGTTTGAGAGTGAGAAGGAGTTAGTCAATAAGAAAACCAAGTATTATTTCTGTATTGAAGACTTGAGTAAGAAGAGTTGAAACTACCAAGCCATTGATGCATTGAGATTTGTTCAATCACTCACTCAACAAGTATTTATGGCATTCCTATAGCCATATTAAATGTTTAATATACAAGAATAAACAAAATAAACATGATATCTGTCCTCACAGAGCTCAGAGTTTAGCAAGGGAGAAAGGTACAGAAAATAAACAGAATATTATAATATAGTGTGGCACGTGCCAGTATAAAAGAAGTTTAGGATTCTATGGGTACACATAAGAGGCACGTAATCTGATTTACAGTGGGTCAGGGGCAGTTTCCTAGAACAGGCATTGTATAAACTGAAATTTGACAAATAATTAGGAAATATTCAAGCCAAAAAGAAGGGTATAGGAGAGGATGGGGAGATCATGAATAGTGGTAATAACCATCTGAAAAATTATAGGTTTTATCCAGAAGAAAATGAGGAGCCATGAGAAGTAATACAATCAGATATGCAATTTAGAAAGATGATTGGCTACTCAGAGAAGTAAGGATGTCATGCTAGGTTTGGCTTTGGTCTAACAAGGAGTCATTTCTGAGTCAAGTAAAAGACACATGCCCCTAGGCATGGAGTTGTATCCCTTAGTTAAATCAAGTTAAAACCGTCCATTAGGGGGCTGGCCCCGTGGCCGAGTGGTTAAGTTCGCGCGCTCCACTGCAGGCGGCCCGGTGTTTCGTTGGTTCGAATCCTGGGCACAGACATGGCACTGCTCATCAAACCACACTGAGGCAGCGTCCCACATGCCACAACTAGAAGGACCCACAACAAAGAATATACAACCCTGTACCAGGGGGCTTTGGAGAGAAAAAATAAAATCTTTAAAAAAAAAAAAAACCGTCCGTTAAAAATTATCCAAAGCTTTACCCACCCAAAACAGTCAAGTTACCAGTCATTTTAAGGAAGCTAAAGTGACTATAGTAACGTGGGAAACTATTGAAAAGGACTTTTCTTCATGAACGGGAACACCATGCTGCAACCTCTAGGTAAAGTAATTTAACCTCATCAGTGACAAACAACAAAAAAAATACAGCTATTTAAAACATGATTTTAGAAACAGCACTACATTTAGAAGGTATAGGTACTAAACTAGCAGGATGTGGTCTAAATTTACTGAGGTAATTGGTTACATTGGTGGCCCCCAGTAAACTGTGTCCTCCATTTTCACATCCTTGTATATTCTCGTCCTCTTGGATTTAAAGGAAACTGTGGTTTGCTTTAAATTTGGCAGATGTGTTTCTGTGCAAGTTCTGGAACTGACAGCCTCTCTGTCTGCAGTCCCGTAAGCTTGAGCCACCTCATAAGCTGTCTAGCTACTCTGTTTAATAGACCATGGAAATAGACCATGTGAAGAGGCCATTCAGAGAGGAGGTCCTGAGATTACAGGGAGAGAGAGTCTCAGCTGTTTCAGCATCCTGGCTAAGCCTAACCCCCAGGTGGCCCAACTGAATGCAGCCACATGAGTGACCATTGGAAGCACCAGTTCAAGAACCACCCAACTGAGCCCAGTAGAGACTGCAGGATTGTCACAAATAAAATGGCTGCTGTTTGAAGCCACAAAGATTTATTACACAGTAATATATAACTGGAACACTTACCATCATCCTTTTAGTAACAGAAATAATATATAAATTAATACTATTTAGTCCAACTCCCTTGTGTCAGAGAAGAAAACTGAGAAACAGAAAGGTTGAGTGACTTGTTCTGAGTTCCACAGCATCTTTTCCTTTAACACACAGCCTCTCACAATGCCCTAGTCTCAATTTTCCAGTGTAAAAGGTAATGAGAAGAAAGGAGTGGAAGAGGAAAATGGAAAAGATCTGGAATAAGAAAGGCAATCATAAATCTAACAAACCGAGGACACTGGACACAAAGTCTGACATCTGGCCTTGGAATAAATAGAGTATTCTCTGCTCCCATATTGTATTGTGTGGTATGTATTGTGTGTGCATACTCATAGGACCAAGAAGTATGGGAAGTCTTTAGGACAGTATATGACTATTAAGGACTGAAAGTCATTTCTACAAGCTGCATGCCACTCTCATTACCTCATTTCACACTGCTGTGTTTCTGAGAAAATATTTCTCAAGTCTTCCAGGAGCTGATCCACTTACAGAGTCAATTGACATCAACGCAGTTGACTCCCAGCCAGGTTGTACAAAGAGATAATATTTCAAGATTCTCAAGTGGATTAGTTTTCCCAGATGAGGCTGTACTCGAGATGCTAATAATAAGGTCTCTCAGGTTCTTTCGCGTTGGCCCAGGGCTCGTGCTTTCTGAGGCATTTTATAAATAAGTAAGTTACCCTATTCTCAAAAGCCTCTAGATGGAAACACTTTAATACAACAGACCTAATTTTTCAATCTCACCTTTTGTAACTGGGTATGAATGAGCTATTCTTCATGTTCTTGTAGCTTGACAGGAACAAGAAAGTGTACCAAATCATTAATTCTCTAATTTGCCCACATAACATAAAACCAGCTGGCTTTTAATATTTAATTAAATTAGTGTGCTCCCCGACTGAGTTCTAATATTCCAATTTCAATTTTCAGCACATAGCTAATATAAAACCAAAGAAGCACTGAGTGATGTGGAAAGGGAAAATGTGACCTTGGTAGGATAATGTGAAGACATCTACAGATGAAAAAAAATATTTTTTTTTCCTTAAGCAATATAGGATGTCCTAACTAAAAATTCTTCATTCTCTTTTAAGAAGTAGCATCATGTGGTAAAAATATGTGCACATTTGGGGACGGTTTCTTTTTCCATTAATTAATTCCTTCGTCGACTCATTGGTTTCTCATGCTTGTTGCATGCCAAGTATTGTACTGGGAGTTCAAGTGTGATGATGAAACGCATTGTCCTTACCCCCAGGGGGGCTCATTTTCTCTACTTCTTGCTAGGGACCTTGTAGCCAAGTGTCTGTATGAGATCTCAGACAAGCTTAACCTTTGAGCTTCAGGCCACAGTCTATAGAATGACTACCTTTGCAACACTTGGCTCACGCAATTCCTGTGAGGATTAAGCGAGAGCGTGTCTTGAGAAACAGCTTAGTACATTGTAAAGCCACAATCACATGATGAGTCAAAATCATGAGGTATTTTGTGTAGGGTTTTTGTTTCTGTTAGTTTGCAATTGCAGTTATGGGAGGCAATAGGGAAAGGATTCTACTATGACTGTCTATTTTCTCGTGGGTCACTTCTCACACATATGCAGTAAAATGTGGTTAAGTCTGGCCTCGAGAGATTCAATCTTGGGCCCTTTATCTGTAATTCTCCTTATAAGATGTTTCCTGCCTTGAATAGCAGATTCAACATTCAAGGCCAGTTTGTTTCTTGCTTTAATCAGATTGGATTATGCTAAACTTAGGCTAAAGGTTTTTCTTAGCTTTTTATGGTGATTTTACCCCTGTGTGGAGTGTATATTAACAGCTGTTGATTTTTTGTTTCTCTTTTCTGTTTCTCTACTTTTTGTTTCTCTCTACTACACTGAGTTGGGCTGACTTTCTCGCCTGTTAGCAGCGTTATAGGGCACCAGGTACAAAGCTAGTCAGTGCGAGTGATTGGTGAAGATGCCTGAGAAACGTCCAGTGGAGAAGAAAACAGGCAGCTGTGATCTCACTCCGTGGTGCGTCTGGCCCCTGCAACAGCTGTAGAGTGGGCCTGGACCAGCATTCAGAGTCAAGGCCAAAAGACATATATTAAAGGTAAACCACGGGCCAGAGTTAGAACTTTGGGTCTTAGGCACATAATTTCATATGGTACCCAAACCTCTAATTTTTCCTGCCTTTTCCGTTTGGCTTATGGTATGACTGTTCACTCAGTTGTCCAGACAAGATTTAAGAGGCATCCTTGATTCTGCCACCCTGTCACCGCCTCTCACCCCATAGATAAATTTTTAGTTTTACCTTGGAAACCATTTGGCTTCTGTTCCTTTCTTTTCACTCTGTTATCAGTACTTCAGGATTGGCCTTCATTACATCACAATTGCACTATTTCAACAATATTCTACAGACCTGCCTACCTACAGTATACCGCCTATAGGATAATGTATGACTCCTTAGAATGGAATTGCTCTTCTTATTGAATTCCCAACCTGTCTTTCTTACTTACCTTCTACCAACCACAACCCTCCACTCCAGGTACTAAATTGTGAAACTGCACCAGGTACGCCAGGTACTAAATTGTGAAGTTCTGAAGGTAGCTTACTATTCCCCAAACACACCTTATGCCTTTGTTCATGGGATTGTCTCTGCCTGGAATGTCATTTTCATTCCATTCACTGGAATCTCACTCATTCCAAACTCCCACTTACTCTTCAAGGATAAGCTCAAATGCTGCTGCTTCTCTACAGCTTTCCATGACCCGCCAAGGTAAAATCAATTGTTCTTGCCTCTTTTTCCCTATGTCCAATACACACAGTTTTTTTTTAATTTATGCATCAATATTTTAACTAAATGCTGAGGTGTGGGAAAGTAAGAATATTCTCTTGAAAATCTCTCCAATTTCTAGAGAAGTGGCCCATAGCCTAGCTCATATAGATGTTCAACAAGCACTTAAATTGAATCGTTAAATTGTTTATCTTTCTTAATATCAACAGGTAGTCAAGTCATGACTTGAATCTGCCATTCCTGAACCATATAGCATTATGATTCATTTTTTTAAACCATTTGTTATTTTTCTCATTATAAAAGTAACATCAATTCACTGTAAAGATTTGAAAAATACAGAAAAAATGTAAAGAAGAAAATAAAAATCACATAATAAACCCTCTGAGTTAGTTAACATTAAAAAGTTGATGAATTCCCTTTCAGTATACTTATAATGCATACAAATTTTGTGCTAATTTTATAATAACACCTTTAGCATCATTTAGGATAGCAAATTTACTCTCCTTGAAAGGACAATATATGGATCACTATCAGCTGTCAATTTATTTCAGTTCCCCAGGTCTTGAAATTAGTGTAAATCCTCAGTTTCTGCATATTGAGAGAGACTGACTCACAGATGTTATCCTGAAGGGAAGCTTGTTTCCATATACACTATTTTATATAAATGTGAGATTGGACTATATAAATGATTTTAACTTGTTTTTTTTTCACTTCATATGATACCACTAACCTTTCTCCATGCTATTACGTATTCTTCCCAACATGACCTTTAATGTTGTTTTCATGGGCTAAATTGTATCCCTCTCCTCCAAAATCATCTGTTGAAATCCTAAACCCCAGAACCTCAGAATGTGACTGTATTTGGGGAAAGGGCCTTTGAAGAGGTAGTTAAGTAAAAATGAGGCCAATAGAGTGAGCGCTAATTCAATTTGATTGGTATCTTTAGAAGAAAAGGAAATTTGAATACACAAAGAGACACAAGGGATGACATGCACAGAGGGATGACCATGAAGAGCCAGCAAGAGTGGCCACTTGCCAGCCAAGGAGAAAGGCCCCAGAAGAAACCAAACCTGCCGACACCTTGATCTTGGACTTCTCACCTCCAAAGCTATGAAAAATAAATTTCTGTTAAGCCACCTAGTCTGTGGTATTTAGTTACAGCAGCCCTAGCAAACTAATACACTGTATAATATTATATTTCATCATATTGTTTCATATAATTTATTTAACCACTCACCTATGGTTGGACGCCAATTTCCCTTCAATAAAAACAGTGTTGTTGTGATGTACATCTTCATAAAAAATCTTTACCAGACTATTTCCTTATAAAAGTTTTAAAATATTTCTCAGTAAAAAACAGCAGAAGTTTATTTAGAAAAATTTAGAAAACAGAACAAAAAGAGAAAAAGTAACATGATGTTACTATTCAAATACAAACATGGTTATATTTATTATATTTCCTTCCAGTCCATTTTTCCTCCCTCATTTGTGTGCTTTAAAACATGGTTGTACTAATATTTATGGTTCTTTGGTTTCTTTTTTTAAATTTAACATAACATTATAAGCATTATGTCACATTGTTTCATACTCTTAATAAGTGTTTTAATGGCTCCATAATAGGTGGGTTCATCAAGAAAAGAAAAACTGAGCTTTCCCTGACTACTCTTTTCTTTGTATCTGGTGTTTGGACTTTGGAATAGTTAGAGCACTGTCCAAGCCGCTGGTAAGGAATGAAAGAAGAAAGATGGAGGGAGGGAGGGAGAAAGGAAGGAAAGAAGGAGAAGAAAGAAGGGAGGAAAAACAAAGAAAAGAAGGAAGAAAGGAAGAGAAAAGAGAAAGACGAGACAGAGGCTTAACCTAGATGGTGGTTTATTTCTCTGTCACACAACAGTCCATTGGCAGATAAAGATCCAACACTGGTAATATGGCTCTGCCTTCCTCAACATGGCTTCTACTTGTGTGCCCCAGGTTGTTACTCTAGCTCCCATTATCTCTCACCCAGCAAGCAGTAGGGAAAGGACCAGAGGAGTGACCTCACTATGCTTTTAAGGGCAAGACCCAGGAGTGGTACACATCACTTCTACCATGTACTATTGGCCTTAACTTAGCCTTGTGACTGATGAGGATTTTTAGGCTGGTTACTTTTAAAACTGCAGATGAGAAGCAGGCTCTGAGGAGCAGAGTTTGCTTGCCCCTTTGTTGGGAAACATTTACATTTGTAAGGGAAACCTCCATCTGTAAAGATGCCTCCCTCTCTGTGCCAGGAAGAAGGGAGATGACCTTATCTCTAGAAACTCTTAATCAATGCCAAAGTTGGTTACTGTCTGGCAACCTCATGTAACTGACCCCCCACCCCAATATCCTCCTTTGTCTTTAGCTGAAGATAGTATTTAGGGTGGTGGTTTCTGGCCTTTACTTAATCTGATTTGATTCTTATCTAAAAGTTGTGGGACCACACAATGGCCAGACCCCACCTGCACTGATACCATTTTAACTTTTTTACATGTTCTTTCCTTTGTCTTGTAAAGAGATGGCTCACATACCTATGCCTTAAATTTAGCCTTACTCTCCACCCATGTTTGCAGCAGCAGCTCCTCTTGCCCATGGGTCCTGTCCCCACACAGCAGCTCTGATTGCCCATGGGTCCTGTCCCCATGCTATTCCACACTATTCTCTAAATAAAAGAGCACTACTGCCAGATCTTGAGAGTCCAATAAATCTTTCTTTCGACTCCTCGGCTCACCGACCCCGCATCATGACCACATCGGCAACAATTGAGGCTGGACACTATATTTCCTTTAAATATAAAAAATATAAATCCAGCCCTGACGGCCTAGTGGTTAAGGTTCGGCAATCACCAGTTCAGCGGCCCAGGTTCATTTCCCCGTCATGGAACCACACCACTGGTCTGTCAGTTGCCATGCTGTGGCAGTGGCTCACATAGAAGAACTAGAACAACTTAGAATTAGGAATATACAACCATAGACTGAGGGCTTTGGGGAAGAAAAAAGAAGAGAGAATACTGGCAACAGATGTTAGCTCAGGGTGAATCTTTCCCTGGGGGGGGGAGGGGGAAGAAGAAGAGTGAAAATAAATAAATAAAATTAAAAATTAAAACATATATTGAATCAGACAACATTAACTCAATGCGTATTGTGTGCTCAGGACTTTCAGCAGTTACTTCATTTTACAGTCTCTTTCTAGATATTATCATCAGCATGGTACCTGGGGGTCACTGAGACTCCAGATAGATTAAATAACCCAACAAAGGTCACAGCCCCTCTGTCATCCAGCCAGAATCTAAATCCAAGTCTGTGGGACTCCAAAACTGCTGCTCCTCCAGCTACATTATTATTGTGCTTCCTTATTAACCTAAAAATTAAAATTTAAAAACACGTACAGAGTTTCCTTCTAACACTTCTGAATTTTTAAAAATAATTCTTGTTGGAATTAATAGTCTCTGTTAATGCCTTCAAATACAGGTTTAGTAGAAAATATTGTGAGGTGGTTTTAGAATAAATTCGGTCTCTGGATTTTTGTGACTACTTAAAGTAAATAACCAGCATTTATAATCTTTTAACTTATTCCCATGTAAATTATGACAGTTATTGTTTTTCAAATGTTTCTAGATCTTAGTAAATAGACCTTTTTGTGACAAGATGAGCTGGAAAAAAGCACTCCCCCATACCCTTAGCACAATAAAGTTAAGATTATTGTTTTGCTAGGGGCAAGGTCAAAGTCATAATCACAGGAGTTCTACCCTTTCTTCATATGATGAGAAAATAAATTGGAAACATGGCAAAATGTACTTGTTTTTTAGGAGAACTAAGGGGACAATCAGCTGCACTGCTCTGTGATGGGGAGATCAAACAAGAGCAAGAGCACCCAGTTTCACTTGAACTTACAGAACTAACACTTCACATTTGACACTCAACTTTGCAGGACACAAGATGGGGCCAAAAGGGAGGAACATCTTCCTTCATGCCACAGCAGAGATCCCGAAAAAGGGGTGAGGCCTCCCAATCGGGAGACACAAAAGAGGCCAGCCAAGGAACCATATGGAATAGTCTCCTTTTAGAAGACCTGAGGCGTAAACAAACCCTTCCCTTATACAGTTCAAGAGCGTGACTAAATTAGATTAGGTTACAACCTCTGTCTCCCCACACACTGTGTTGCTTTTTTGAGAACTGACACAGCTTAAGAAAATACCTTCATACATTTCCATTATAGAAGGTTTGGTCTGGGGAAGCCTGTCAGAACAGCAGGTACTCAAAGAGAGGATGGCAGCTATTCTCCAACCATCTTTCCAGGACTATAATAGGCGGAGGAGGCTGGGTATCAATTCTCTGATTGCAACCCCCCTAGACTCACTTCACGCCCCCACCCCTCCACCATCACCTATGGAAAGCAGGGAACTTCCCTCAGGTTAGAAAAGAAGGAACCTTTTCGCACCAGGCTGCACATGTGTGTGGTAAACTCAACTAAAAGTAATGGACAAGTTAGAAAAATGTTGAGGACTTAGAATTCCTGTTGCCTCTCAGTAAGAATGGCAACAGTTAATTGAATAGAATACACAATCATTAAATAATGTGAGTATTTTTTGTGTGTGATATTCAACCTTAGCTTCTAAAAGGCTTCTACTGATTATGTTTTATTACCCGGTTTGTTAAGCATCTATTGTAAAGTGCTGTTAAATTATAATGAATTAGCTTTCCTTCCGCAGAAGTGTCACCTGAATGTACTTAGCTGGCTCATCAGAGCCACAAATGTGTAATTATTGATTTTATTAAGCAGTTTTGTTGCCTTTTACACGTTACAAAGTGCTTTTTCATTAGTTTTACTTGGGAAAAAAAGTTAAATTATTGTAAAGTATGGAGTTCCTTGCTACAGAGATATACTCACAAAATTCCAAAGTTCTAATCAGTTTCTCAGCCCTCTGATACTACTTACAATTTTACCTTTGATCTACAGATCAAAGAGCAGAGTGAGAATCTTATTAAAGCTATGAAATTTCTCCCAAGAAAATGAATGTAAACAGAGAATGTTACATAAAGCTTCAGGACTTTCACGGATCCCCGGAAAGCTGTTCTGTGGATGCCCAGGTTAAAAAATTTTGAGTTAAAGAATTTTGAAAATTCATGATAAAGTATGTAAAACAATGAATTTTCTGATACTCTACACTTAATTTTTCTTGGTATTTATGCAGTTAAGAAGCAGAAGACAAATGTCTATCATCATAACGGCAGGGACGACAAAATTCATTTCAGTGTGCACTTTGTTGGTTAAAAAAATAATGCCTCATTCTCTTAATCTTCCCATGTTAACCAAGGATATATTGTCTAGCACCTTCTCCCAGTTGAATTTTACATGAAAAAGAAAATTACTTGAGTCATTTCAGCTATGTCAAATCTTAAAGAATTGAGAAAGCATGTCCTGATCTAAAATTATTGAGTGCTTACTCTTTGCTGGACATTGTGCCAAGTGTCTTCCGCGCATTATTGCATTTAACTTTTAAACAAGTGTATGAGAAAGCTACTGTTTTTATCTGCACCTTACTTAGAGGAAGTTAAGAGAAGCACGGTAACTTGGCTGAGGTCATACTGCTGGTAAATGATGGGGCTGGAACTGAATTTTTCTTTTCTAATTTGGCAGCCAGGAAAAAATCATCAGAAACAGGTGTATTTTAGCTGAAGTTCTGTGAAGGAGGAGCAGTTTTATTTGATTTCAAAGAAACAAGTGACCTAAATCAATTTGTAGCTGCCCTTGATTTTGTGCAAATTTATTTATAATGAATGGCAAAGGAAGGGGTGATAGTCCTAAATTCAGAAAAATTTAAACAGTCTTAAATCAAGCATGTAACATGCAATCCCATTTGTCCAGAAAAAAAGCAAAAGGCAGAACAGTAAATCTTTTCCATAGCAAAATTATCACAAGGCTACGTGGAATCTTCCAGGCTCAACTTTTCCCCTTTGAATGGGAACTACAAATCACTGGGTTATCATGCCGTCTAAGCAGTGAGTCCATTAATCTCTTTCGCTCTTCATTTGCCTCAGATCTGATTTGACTTTCTGATAATACATCGCTCTGATCACTGTGTGCCCTCCTTGATATGGAGTCTCCAGAGAAAGCTACAAACAGACAGAGAAAGAAGGCTGGTGGCTCCATCCTAACAGGGTCTCTGGATGAGGAATGGCAATGTTTGGAAGCATCTTCAACATAATTGTGGTACCCAAGAGAACTTTCAAGATATAAGCCAGCAGTAAAATACTTGTAGAAGTGAATGGTAAAGCAGAAACTGAAAATGAATTATTATAAACACTCCAATTCAGTGTAAAATTTTGCTCCTAAGGATATAATACTCAGATACCTGCTGAGCATATAAATACACATCTAAATATGCACCGCAGTGGTTAATCAAGTTAGACTTCAAGGTTGAGGTTTTTTACGTGGGAAGCTGAGATCGAGATGAGTTGAATTACTTGAAGCCTCGCTGAAAATTGGTATTTGTAGGGCTTATTCCAATGCCTGTCCACTATACTTCATTCCTACTCAAGTCTACTCTAGACCAGGGGCTGGCAAACTTTTTCTTAAAAGGTCAGATAGGAAATGTTACGCTTTGCAGGCCATTCTTTCTCTGTGGCAACTACTCGACTCTGCCATTGTAGTGTGGAAGCAGCAACAGACAACAACGAATGGCATGTGTTCCAATAAGACTCTATTTACAAAACAGACAGTTGGCAGGATTTGGCCAGCAGATGGTAATTTACCAACCCCTGCTCTAGACTACAAATTCCGTCTCTTCCATTTATTAATTATAGGCTTTGATTTAGTTATTTAGTCTCTCTCAACCTCAGTTTCTTCCCCCAACGAAACACACTGTTTTCCCAATAGTGGAAAGAATTTTTCTCAGACAGGTTTATGAAAAGTGGTTTCTTACAGAATATCATCTGGGGAATCTCACTCTTTAGGTTTATAAAATTATATATAAATATGTGTGTGTATGTGTATAATTTATTGAATACCTATTATGTGCGAGATATTGTATTAAATACTATACATATTCTGTCAATTTAATCCTTATAATTGTCTTTCAGTGTGGGTTCGGGGGACTCAGAGACATTCAAGAGCTTGCCAAAGGCACACATAGAACTGTGGTTAGTTGCTTATAGAAACTTCACTCATGCCTCTACACTATGCTGTCTTTTTACTGTATTGTATCTTACTTTATTTTATTGTGGAAAGAACACAATACAAGATCCGCTATCTTAACAAATTTTTAAGTATACAATACATGATTGTTGACTATAGGCACAATGTCGTACAGCAGATGTCTAGAGTTTATTCATCTTGCTTAACCAAAACTTTGTGCCGATTGGTTAGTAACTCCCCATATCTGCCTTCTCCTAGCCCCTGGAAACCACCATCCCACTCTGCTTCTATGAACTTGACTATTTTAGATACCTTCTGTACGTGGAATCATGCAATATTTGTGTTTATGCAGCTGGCTTATTTCACTTAGCATATTGTCTTTTGATGAGGACATACTGGTGATCTTTTTGAAGAGTGATAAGGGGCAGGAAGTGTCACATACATGGAATACGATTCATATTTTCTGGAGGATAGCCTTCTGCCAAGATGCAAACACTCGTTGGACCATGTTGAAGTAAGAGTTCTAAAGTTTAGGTTGGAGTAATCTCCCGTCCTATTGCCGCTTCCTCCTTTACTTTTAGCTCTAACGACTCTTAAGAGGACTCTGGTCTTTTTGCCCTTTCAAGGAAAAGAACAAGTTATCTCCTCTCTGATCTCTCAAAGGCAGCCTGGCACAAGATATTTATCAAACATAGGCTAAGCAGCCTAGGACCACTCAGCTCCAGGCGTTGGGGCAAATTTATACTCTCTTGCTATCTTTTTCCTTTTACTCTTGGCATAGTGGATAAACTTCAGATTCACTTTTTCTTGCAAAGCAATGGTACGATCACATCCTCAACTTTGAGATGTATAATAGGCATAGACACAAAGAGAAAGAAGTAGAAAGCTCAAATATGACATGAGACCTAAATAATGTTCTATAACAGTTTTCATCAAAGCTCTGCATTAAGGGCATTGGGACGTTTTCTCAGATTAATAAAAACAATACTTCTTTTACCATTTGACCACAATCTTTGTCCATGAGATCCCTTGTCAGGGGATGCCAGGGAGGAAGAAGGAAGAGGAGTAGTAGCCTGAAGACTCATGTAGGTCTTTTACATTTAAAACAAACAAATTATCAAAACAAAAAGCAAACAAACCAAAAAACTCTCCACTTCAACCCTGCATTAAGCAATCCTCATGGAGTCTAGTTCCTGCGTGTATTTTTCATATCCCTCAGTCATTGGCTTCCATCCTTATATTCCACTGAAACTTCAATCATTAAGTTATTCAATGGCCTCTACTCAAGTCCAATGGCCACGTTTTAGTTCTTAACCCATTTGATCTTTCTGGATGATCCCTTTTTTTTCCTTTTTTTTAGAAACCCTCTCCTCCCTTTGACTTCTTGGGAGCACTTTCTTTGTTCACTTATATCGTGAGTCAAAACTTTAATCTCTACAGGTGCCGAGCCCATGACATAAATGAGTGAAGTGGTCTCTTCTGTTTTATTGCTTTACCACAGATGCATTTTGTACATATATACAACATGTAAGAACATTCTTATCTCCCATAACCAACATGGTCTTGCCCATTGTTCTTGAAACTTGTGGCCCACATGTCCTCTCTTTCGTTTTCCCACTTTAGATGGAAATATGGATACAAGAAATGTTTCACTTTCCTCTTATCTATACTGTAAGAAAATTAGCTGCCACTGAGATGATAAACAGCACCAGACACTTGGTCCCAGGGCAATGGATTATGGTGGAGACTAGCAAACTAGAGCCCACATACCTTATCTAAAGAGGAAGTTTCTATCCAGCTCCAGATTATTGTTCCCCAGTCTTCTTATTTGCAACAGATGCTAGAAATCCAGATTTTATGTAAATCCCTGAATTTTTAAATGTTGGCAACTCTATGTAGGCCAAACACAATACCTTTAAATGTGAGAGTTGCTAGTTTGCCTCCTTTGTGGTCAGAACAGATCGTCTCTTCACTGACTCCCTTTTTGTCAAAGTATCTCCTGGTTCCTTCCTGTGCCATATTCTCATTCCAAATGCTCTTCTTAAGTAAGTCCATCTCCTTTGCCACATCTTCAACCCATAATACTTTGTTCCAACTGTATTCTCACACATTATATTCCTCCTTGTATAATTGCTATTTATGAAGTTGTCTTATCTGCCTCATATGCTAATAAGTATATTATGGGTAATGACTGATTCTTATTCATATGTGCATTCCACATAGCGCCTAGATCCATTTCTTTGCACATGAAAGTTTTTCATAAATGCATCTTGTTTCATTAATATTTAGATTCTGAATTTCTATAAAGAAAATACTTTTAAAAAATGGCTACCATGTCAGATGGTCTCAGGATTATGCAGACATCCCACTCTGTAGATCTCCATTTATATAAGGCAATAGTTTCTTTCTCAAATTCCTGCAAAATTCATGTAGTGCCAAAAGCAGCTTTGTTCTCAAGGACATTAGTTTGGCTAAAGGCAGAAAGTATTTTGTGAAAAAGTAAAAATGAGTCCCAGGGTCAAATAAATTGGAGAAATTCTGTTGAACAATGTTTAACAGATTTCTTATTGTTGCTCTTCTCAGAGTTTTTGCACTGCTAACGTGTACTGTGATTATCCAAAGGAGTAACAGAGTGCTTTCCAAATGTTTTTGATGCTGGAACCATTTTGTGAGAATCATTATTAAGATCTCATGAGACTGGAACACAGTTTGGCTTAAGAGTCTAAATGCTTGAAATGTGAGGTCTTCTATGATTTGTTACCCCTCTGGACTTTCAGTGTGTTTCCTACTAAACAAATCCTCCAACCATTCCAGAACTCACGTTATTCTTCTTTTCCCAAACATGTGCCTTCCTACTTTAGCATATTTTCTCTCAAAATGTACATGGCCTGAAATATCACTCGACCTTCACTAAATCTACTTAAAAGTTATCTATTCTCCAAAACCCAGTTAAATACATAGTTTTCTAAGAACTCATTAAAAATCATTCCTGCCCTTGATGATCTCTCTTTCCTCTAAGCAGGAGCTACATTAATTGTCTTTATCAAGCCTTTGATGTGTAAGATAGCCTATGCTAACTGTGTTTTTTATATTCGTCTGCCTGTATCTCCACTCTCCCCTTTAGATTATTTATCTTCTCAAGAACTGTGCCTTTTGAGTCAATTCATTCTTCACAGAGGAAACTCCATCAGTGATCTTCATGATATAAAATAGAATAATTTGGTACCTAAAATGCATATGATTAAAGAGTCTGGAAGCGACCGCTGGTGTAACTGAAGTTTTAGTATAGCACAATTTTCTCAGCAACCAGGAGTACAACACAGCTTTTTGTCTCTCCTGTAGAAAGAGTGAAGACCTAGAATACTTTCAAAGTAACAAAGATAGAGGAAAGAACCCTCTAGAAGGGAAAACAAAATACCTTACCTAGAGGACAAGAAGCACTCTCTCAGGGAGAAAATGTAGGTCCAGACATCTTACTCACAGCCTCAGCAATTCTAAGAAGTCAAAGACTGTCATGCGGAGTAGTCACACAATTACCCCTTGCCGCAGTCCAGGCTGCTTCTCAGGGGATTTAGTATATGTTTTTTTAGAGTTTAGTATATGTTGTTTAGAGTCAAAACTGAAAAAGCACCACCTGGGGTTTTGAAAAGGCCAATCAACGAATGTTGGAAAGAGCTCTCACGCTTAGAACAATTTTCCTTCTACCTGCAAGATTTGGGGGTCTATTCAAAACGAAACACCTGGGGGCTATGAGTGAGGACTAGGAATGGAAAAAGCCAAAGTGTGTATCATCAAGACCCCATATAAGGGAGCTAGCCAGGGAGGGGATCACTGGGGCAGGCATTGGAGAGGGCCCCAGGACAGCAGGGACCCTAGGAACAAACTGAAGACCATCGGGAGCCAAGCGTCATAAGTGAAGCCCTCACTGTTTTTCTCATAGCTGTTATATCCTGGGGAAAGAAGGTTATTCCAGAATGCAGCACTTTACTTCCCAATAAAATAAATGTGGCAGAGTCTAGAAATTTATTTTGCTTACAGTTTGATTTCCTGGCCTGTTAATTTCTCAGAAAGAAGAAAAGGAATTTGAAAGTGAGAAATATTTACTTATGTGGGAATAAATATGCATGAAAATGCTAAACAAAAGTGCAAAACCAGTATTTATGCCCATTTGCATGAATTTTAAAGCAATATGAATCAAGAAAGCTCTAACATTATCATTCTGACTCTATAATGGGACAAAGAAAAAAGTAATATATACATTTAAAATTTATTCTATGTATGAATAGATGTGCATTATGTGGATGAATTTCCTTATGAAATAATTGACTTTTTTTCTTGTAAACCTAATAAAAACAGTTTGAGATCACCAAAATTAAGAGATCAAGCTAGTGCATAACAAAGTGAAACATTCTAATCTGTATATGTAAATGAGGTAACAGCGACACATTCAACATCTGTTAAACTCACAGCATATAATATTCATTTCAGGAGGTTTGAAATACAGGCATGAGTATTATAAAGAGGAATATACCTGCCTGAGAGAACCCTATGCGACATTTTTCATTTCATATTTACACTCCACTATATGTGTAAATAAGCAGGTATTTTAATATCTGTACCAAATGAAAAAATATATTGCACTAGTTTGAGTTTTGATGCACAAGGTTTATATATGTAGTTTAATTTGAAGAAGAAAATGATGGAGAGCCTGGAGATTATCAAAGTTATACCTGGAGAAATGAGAAATTATCACCTTAGCCACCTTCCCTGTTGAAGAGAAGTCCATCTCTGGATGATAGAAACTGCATCTATTTTTCTATCAACAGAAAATACACCATTGCCTGGTAAATAGTTACATATTATAAAATGTAGATTATCTCTAATTAAAAAAAGAAAGACATTGTCTTTCAAAGTCTGGGAATGTTATCTTGTGATTTTGTCACAAATGATCTTTATTTAATTGTTCCATTTTAAGGATTATTTATCTTGTTTTCACCTCTTTGATTGCTTCCTTCTAGGGCTTTATAAATTGGAACCACTATTAGCAACATCACTAATTTCCTTTCAAGATCATCTGAGCTTTCAAGCTGAAACACTGCACTCAGTTTTATTTTTCGTAAAATTGAAATGGTTTTAGATGGCTAATTTTTATCATCTTTAATTCAAGCCCCAAAGGTAGCCAATTTTTTTTACAAATAAGTAATTGCTTGGACTGAAAAATTTAACTACAATATTTCAAAGGAAAGATAATGTTGAAATGGTGTTGGTTATAATAATTAAACCCTTTGTTCAATCAAAAATAGACTCTTTAGCTAAAGGCCACTAAACTTCATGAGGTGTATAACAAATCATGTTTCAATTTATTGAACACAGATTTTTTTTCCTTCCCTGTGTTTAGTATTTGTCATTTAGATACATAAATAGAGAATTAGATTCTGAATAAATTAAGCATAGCAATAACTTGTGGCAGTTCTGATAAATGATACATATATGCACTGTGATTACATGAAAGGAGAAGGCCATCACACATAGGCTGATAAATTGCTCTAAGTCCGGAAAGGGTTTGATCTGCAGACCAGCTCTCTTTTCTTCCTCACTCAAGCAAAAACATTAACTTTTTAGCTAAAAAACCTTTACCTAATATTTCAAATGTACTTTAAAATACTGCTAGGTGCTGGGTGATGTTCAATTATTAGGATTAAACAAAAAACAAGATGAATATTATTCAAAAGACAGAACTGAAAACTAAGGGTATATGACACATTTCATTGAGAGGGAGGAGACTTGCCAGATGAAGTGGGGAGGAAATAATATGCTGTAAAGACTGATAAAATTGGAACAGAAAGCTGTGACTGTATTGCGGAGGGGTAAGGATGAGGTATTTAATCCATAAACAGCGGGAGCTGCCTTAGTCGGTTCAGATTGCTATAATAAAGTATCAGAGACTGGGTGGCTTATAACCAATAGAAATTTATTTCTCACAGTTCTGGAGGCTGGAAGTCTGAGATCGGGTGCGAGCACGGTCAGATTCTGGTGAGGACGCTCTTCTGGCTTGTAGACGGCCAACTTCTTGTATCCTTGCCTGGTGGAGAGTAGAGAGAGAAAGCAAGCTCTCCCTTGACTCCTACAAGCGCACTAATCCCATCCCTGAGGGCGCCAACCTCCTGCCCTCATCTAATCCTAATTACCTCCCAAAGGCTCCCCCTCCTAATGCCATCACATTACAGGAGGGGAGGGCTTTAAGATGTGAATTTGGGGGGACACAAACATTCAGTCCATAGTGGGCCACTGAGGATTTTGCGTAGGGACTTGTGTGATCTAGACAGCATTTTATGAAGAGTGATCTGGTGGCTTTTAGCAGAAGAGACTGTATAGAGATGGTCCAAACGTAGGCATACACTTTAAGTGTACCCGTGGTGGTTCAAGAGTGAAATGAGAAGTTGCTGAACACAGGAGATGGCAGCGGTCGGGAATAGGATAGGATATTTTGAGAGATATTGTGGAAGAAACATAGACAGGGCTTTCTATCGAATACATATGAATGTTTGAGACAATTCTAGAATTAACAACCAGAGAGGTGGATTTGGGGACAAGAAAGGCTATTTCTGCATATCAGTTGAGATCCTCTAAATTGTGCTACAGAAACAGAGTCCCCAAATCTCCTATGCTTAAAACACCAAAGTTGTTGTTGTTATTGTTGTTTGTATTTCTCACTCTACAGGTGCATGGTGGCCAGCTGGGTCTCTGCTCCTCATTGTCAGCCTCCCTCAGGGACATGTGGCACTGCTGACAACTGCCGCAGAAGGAAGAGAAGGGGGAAGCACACATTGTCTCTGAAAGCTTCCACATGGAAGGGACACATGAGAGTTCCTGTCACATTTCATTAGTTAAAGCAAGTCACAAGGCTCTGCCTGGCTCCAAGGGGATGGGTACTGGAGATTAGTAGTACAACTTACCACTTTCTCTTCTTGTAATAGGCCTGGGCATTTGATGTATAAGAATAGTGTTTTTTCCTAGATTATATTCTACAAAACATGAAAAGCAAAGCTATTTCCTTCTTGTTTTTGATGACAAAAAAATAAGTACACATGGACCAATGTAGAAGGAAATAGAAATGTAATTAAATGATAAAGAATGTCTCTAGCTTTGTACAGTTGGTTTTATAAATATGCAATCTCCAAAGTCTTTGGTATTTCCACTTCATAGGGCTTTCTACAAATTAGTTTCTTATGGCTGCTGCAACAAATTTCCACAAACTTGGTGGTTTAAAACAACATTTATTCTCTTACAGTTCTGGAACTCAGTTCAAAATCAGTTTTAGTGGACCAAGAGCAAGGTGTCAGCAGAGCCGCATTCCCTTGGGAGGCTCTGGGGGAGAAAAGTTTACCTGCCTCTACCAGCTTCTGGTGGCTGCCAGCCTTTCTGGGATCTTGGTTGCATCACTTTGGGCTCCACCTCCATGGTCACATTGCCTTCTCCCCTTCTGTGTGAATTCTCCTTCTGCCTCCCTCTTATAAGGACTCATGATTACACTGGCCCACCCAGATAATCCAGGATAATCTCCCCATCTCAAGATCCTTAACCTAATCACATCTGCAAAATCTCTTTTGCCATATAACATAATATTAACAGGTTCCAGGCATCAGTACTTCAACATCTTTGGAGGTCATTATTCGGCCTACCATACTCATCATGGCACCGTATGTTATTTCTTGTGGCTCCCAATGTGTTTAGGTAAGGACATGGAAGAAAAGCAACCAAAGCACTATTAGCATAAGCCTGTATTCAAAAATTCCAGGCATGAGAAAATTCTAAAGAAATATTCTGACTTGGGAAGGAGGGTATAACTTTGTATAGGGCTTAAGGAGAAAAAGGTCAACTAAAATTCATCTAGCTTTGGGAATAGTTGGTCAAGCATGGTGCTGGAAGAGGGAAGATTGCTTCTGTAGATTAGCAGCCATTGTTTGCACAATATAGACTTTACCCAGATGGGTGGAAACAGTCAGCAGCTAAGATCGTGTTCAAGATCAACCTGCAGGTGCAGAACAGCTGCAGGTAAAGAGGTTAGGCGTGAGGGCAACAAATAAAATCCTCAGGTTTTCCACATTTCTTACAAATATAGCAGAGAAAAAAATTAATCTATATTTGTTAATAGACCTCCAGTTGTAGAATGGCCATTGTCTAGGGAAGGAAAGGATTTCCTCTACTGTCCAGGAAGTTTCTGTGTAAGCTTGACTCTTTGCTCTCTGAACCTTTTGTCACATTGTTCTGAGGAGAATATAAAGAAATCCAGAAAAGTCAGATATTTATACACTAGAAAAGGCAAAGAGCTTTCTGTGCAAGAAAATAATAGATCCAGCAAAGCAGACAGCAAAGGGAGGAGTAAGGTAGGTTGAAGAACAAATGGGAGAAATGGGGAAGGATAATTTTAAATAATTTTCCTTCGTTAGGAACATAATTTTTATTTACTTCTTTCCTAAAGACTTTAGAAAATATATAGACTGTCAAGACTAGATGCAAATTCCCTACAGAGAAACTTCCAGCTAATTACCTGGCCTGACACACTAAAATCAGTGGAATAACATATATTGCAAATTCCAGCAACTCTTCCCTTGAATATTCTAACGTGACATATTGGAGGTTATATTCTTCCTCATGGGGCAGGTGTTTTCCAATTGTAATTTTACCTTAGGTTTTCTTTACATCTAGAAACCCAATAGTGTATGCAAAATCATTTTAGCTACTTAAACATATTGGAAAGACCACGTCAGAACAACCAAGCAAGGACCTTAATGGTTGTTCAACAAGCATCATAATTAGAGCCAACAAGAAAAGCAGCAAAAGATCAAATGATAAATTTGTTCATGTAAATAAACAAACTGTAAGATTTCATTTCTTCTTAGAAATCCTACATGTCCTGAATCCAAAAGATGCTAGTGAACGTTACATGCTAATCACATTCTAAACAATCTTGTTCATTATCCCCAAATCATCACACGAAATATTGTGTGGCGAGTAAAGATGATCAGACTCTGCCTAGGTTTGGAGGAAAAGTCCACTCTGGGAAGTATCTGGATCACTGGGATCTTCAACTCTAAGTGATAACATCTAATATCCTTTTGGATTTTTCTAGAGATTTGTTTTCAGCACTTGATAGTCATTATCTTATGTGGAGCTCACAAAATCCTCAAGAGTTAGTCAGAGCAGCCATTGCATCCTGTTTGGTAAAGAAATAGTGCTCA
The DNA here is from genome assembly GCF_037783145.1 of Equus przewalskii. NCBI lineage: Eukaryota > Metazoa > Chordata > Mammalia > Perissodactyla > Equidae > Equus > Equus przewalskii. Next base: position 61,557,232 of record NC_091835.1, read on the forward strand.
GAAAAGTGATGTCATTTTTGTTTACTGCAGAGCAAGTTCTAGAACCTAGGTGTCCTTCCACCACACTGTCTCATAACTAACTCTAAAAAACAGGCATTGTCTGGTTTGGGCTGGCAAATAGCTCATATTTACAAAGTCCCAAGGGTATACATCAATTTCACAACCATTATAACCCAAAAAATTCAGCTGAAAATTGGTCTCTGAATATAAAGGCAGCGGTGGTCAGAAGTAAATTCTGAGCTGGTAGGCTGCAGAAACCCACTCTTGTCTCCTGTGCAGAAGACCCTTATCTGCTCTGATTCCCCCATGCAACTGGAGTGCCCATTCTTACCACTCAGGCTCTGAATCCAAACAAAACGCAAGAAAAATGTTCAAGCAGCCTTTGCCAACGGTTAGTTATTGTAGCCTGTTCATATGCCACAGAAAGCCTTTAGCAGACTGTTCTAACATTATTAAATATTTGTAAGAAAATGGGAATTAAAAAAATTTTTTAAGAAAAATCCTTATTTAATAACACTTTGCATTTGGGGTATTACGTTGTATTCCCAAGAACTTTTTTTGGTCATTTTTCACATTAAAGTCTTGAACTTTCCCAATTAAACTGTGGGTGTGAAAACAAGTCTATGCATAAATAGCAAATAACTGCAAGTGGGTGACAGCTTTAACATGAGGTGGACATTCATAATCACTTATTGACCCCACTTACATACACACATACCACACACATAATCTCCGCCTCATTCCCTACTCTATTTATTGTGAAATATATTTTCTGCATCGATTATTCTATACTAATGGGCTGTGTAATATCCTTTCCAGATTTCACTGTAGGTATTTTATAAAAATGAATAGATTCAATTATAGAAAAAAAAATTACGTCCTTGCCTACTGCTGTTTATTTTAATTGTAAGTAGTTAAGAATTTACAATTTGCAGTCTTTGGCTTGGATCTAAGCTATATGAGGGATCTGATTCCCACTGGTAATTCTTTGTGATTACTTTTGCATTATAGGTAGGCTAAGATGCGAGTTTCTGAGATTATGTTGTACACATTCCATTCATAGCACATTAATAAGCATTTGCCATCTTCAGATGTTGCAGATGGAGAAAGAAAGTTTCATTCATTATTCATCCACTCCACAAAAATTTATTGCTTGCCTACTATGTACCTGGCACTTTTTTGGGCACTGATGATAGATCAGTGGAAAAAAAAAAACAAAACATAAACATCCCTGCTGTGACTAAGTATCCATTCTAATTGGGGAAGGAAGACAATAAATAAACAAACAAGTAAAATACATACTATGTCAGATGGTCATGCATACTAAAGGAGAAACGAAGGCACAGAGAGAACTGGGGAGTCCCAATGGTGGATAAACTGTTGCAATCTTAAATAAGTTGGTGGCCTTTCTGAGAGGGTATCATTTCTGAATAGACCCAAGGAAGATGAGGAAGCAAGCCGTACAGATCTCTTGGGAACATTGCAGGTAGAGGAAACAATAAGAGCAAAGGCCCTGAGGCAAAAATGTGCACCGTGTCTTAAGGCTGACCTAGAGGTGGTATGCCAGGAGCAGAGAGAGCAAAGGGAAGAGTAATAGGAGTCCAGGGCAGAGAGGTAATGATGAACATTATATAGAGTTTGGTAGGCTGCTCCAAGGACTTTGCTCTTTACTCTGAGTGAAACACAAAGACATGGTTTAATTTACATTCATTTGAAATTTGATGTAAGTCCAGTGATGCTCCAGGCAACTGTCCTCTGCATGGTGATTCAGTGATCCAGCCTGCCTCTATTTGTGGCTTTATTATTTCAACACTCAGCTGACACATTCGCTGACAAGTGGAAAGTGAACTGGAAGGTCCACGGCGGACTTTTGCTTCTACTTACACTCCTTTGCCGAGAACTAGTCAGAAGCCCCAGGAAATATAGTCTTCCCAGGAGGGAAGGAAAACCAGATTTCCTCTTTTTTTTTAAGTGAAGTATAGTTGGCATACAATATCCTACTAGTTTCAGATGTACATCATAGTTATTCGATATTTATATACATTATGAAATGAAAACCATGATAAGTCTAGTTATCATCTTCCAGTTATAAAATTATTAAGTCATGGCGATGTAATATACAACATAGAGAACACAGTCAATAATTGTAACAACTTTGTATGGTGACAGTTGGTAAAACCATATTTCAATGAACTCTAGGAATGTCTGCTATTGGGGGAAATGTAGAAGCAGCACAGGCAGGTAAAAAATATTGCAATTATCCAGGAAAGGAGATGACAATTTTTTGAACCACGTTGGTAGCAGGAATCAGATTCCGGATCTATTTTGAAGGTAGGAACAGTAGGATATACTGATGGATTGAATGGGGGATTTTAGAGAGGAGGAAAATTGGAAGGATGGAGTTACCATTTACTGATTAAGAAGACTTCAGAAGTAACACGTTAGAGGGCCAATAGCAAGAGTTTGGTTTTGAAACAGTAAATATTTCATGGGACATTCAAGTTGAGATGTTGAGTAGATGGTTGAGTACATGCATCTGAAGTTCAGGAGAGAGATACATTTAGGAACCATCAACATAATGATGGTATTTGCAGCCATATGACACAAGAGGGATACCCAAAGAGTGGATGTACATAGAGAAGAGAAAAAGTCCAAGCACTGAGCTCTGGGTCACTCCAATGTTTATAAGTTTGGTAAACAAGTAGGACAAACAAAGGAACTTGAGAAGGAACAGCTATGAATTAGGAGAAAAATCAGCAGTGTGAACTGTTCCAGAAACTATAAGAAAAAGGTATTGCAAGGAGAGAGCTATCAACACTGTGAAATCCTGCTGATAGATCAAGTTAGATAAGGACTAATAATTAGTTATTGGATTTACAACATAGAAGTCTTTGCTAACCTTAACAGGAGCCATTCTGCGGAATGGTGAAGATGGACGCCAACTGGAGTTCTTTGGGAGCAGAAAAACGGGGTGGTAGTTGGAGAGGGCTATGGGAGAAATTCAGCATGTCTGTATGCTGATGAGAAGGATTCAACAGGGCGAGAACAGAGGAATACATAGGAGGGGCAGGGGGAAATCTCTGGGGTGATGTCTCGAGTGGATTAGAAGAAATAGAAACTGATGCATTGGTGAGGGGGCTCATCTCTTAGAGGAGTATAGTAGTTTCACCTACTGAAGTGGAAAGAAGTTAAAGTGTCTGGGCATAAATGCATGTAGGTGTTGTTGGGAACATGCGGGACATCCTTCTGATTGCTTCTATTTTCTCAGTGAAATAGGAATCAAATCATCAACCAGAATTAGAAAGAAGGCAGTTTGAAGAGAGAAGAGATGATCATCTAGGTGTAGACGCGTGAACGGACTGGGGCATAGAATACAATTTCCAAGCTGCTCTGAGGGACCACTTAAGGTCGTGAACTTAAAGGTAGACCAGTCAGCATGGTTGTATGTTTTTCTCAAGTCATGGTCAGCTGAGTAGGTACAGGGGCAGGTGTGAAATGGACAAAAAGTTGGGTTTTAGGAAGTCTCATTGTCATTGGTCATGATCTTGCCATTAATATTCTTGATTGTTTTGATTGTCTCCTTTCGCACAGACACTCTTGAGATTGGTGAATCACTATAGATCCTACCTCCCACAGTTCAGTCTAAATTCACTTGCTTTGGTTTCTTCACTTCCAAACCCATTATCTCTACCTGCTTTCCCCTTAGCATCCACCACGTTTGCCAAGACCTTATCTTATTTCCACTTGACCTCTGAAGGACATGGTTCCAGTTTTCCTCAAGGGCAAGCTCAGCAGCCTCTGGGCCAGCTTCCAACTTCTCTGCCTCTCCCACTTTTCCTCATGTTAAACCCTGTCTGCAGCCTCTAGTCCAGATCACACCCTGATTCAGGGAGTTCAGAATATGGATTTGAGTAAAGAGTCATACCACAGAGAACTATCCTATGATAAAATAAAAAAGAATCAAATACCACTGAGGCAAGAAGCCAGAAGTTTCAGGACCCCAACTTAACCACTCTGCTTTCTGAGCCTCTTCTGCCTTTCTGCTTCATCCAGAAGCCAATTCAGAGTTAGTTTGGACTGTGAGTGACATGAGACGACAGACTGCATCAAAGAGTCCGTGCTCCTGACCTCAAATTGGAGCAGTTCTTTCACAGTCCAGATGGCTAATGCTGCTGCGAAGACGTAGTCAACAGGTTGAGTTTACCATCTCGAGCAGCTTGTTCCTGGGGAAGCTTGAGAAATTTCTACCTAAACGAATGGGAGGTCAGCTTATTTCGTTTAAAACAAACAAAAAGAACCTCTCTACAGAAACATTTGGGCAGGTTTCAGTTTAAGCAAAAAGCATTTCATTCATTTTATTTTAATGGTCTCTGTTGAATAAAAATGAAAAATGGTTTTCATTAGTCCTTCTTCCACATTATACCTGACAAGCAGGGGGAAAACATGAATTTTTCCTATACTTAACAAATAGTCTATAGTGATACGGGGCAGCAGGAGAGATGCAAAAGGAATAGTAATTTTGCAAAATGAAAAGGCTTGGGCCAAAACAGATCGTTAATTCCCAGGAAGGAGCAAGAATATGCTAGCACATGATAAAAATAAACTGATGAAATTTCCAATACTGGAGATTATGATTAAAGACAATTTATAATCGGTCTGAAAATGAGGTGGGGAGGAAGTCTTCATTTTCATTATTTGCTTCAACCTTATTTATTTTCTCACGCCCCATTCATTCAGCAGGGGACCCCCAACAGTCTCTCCAAAGTAGAATTTTTTGCCTCATGCCCTGGGTAAAATGCTCGCTACCATACAAATAGGTTATTTCGTAAGCTACTTTTCTTGCCAGGTCTAGGATTTCAACATTAATGTGATTTTCCTTTCTTTTTAATGCTCCAAGATTAATTGTAGTCATGGAATATCTAGTTTTGAAATGTAAATGCCTTTGACATTTTACTTTAATTCCAATTTGGATGGTAATTTAAGGGTTTAATTAACAATAAAGAGGAATCAACCTATAAATGAATACATAAACAGGGAGCAGCAATTTACAAAAATGAAAGAAAATTTTTGTAATGCATTCTCCATAGATTCTTATTGGTGTGGGAGAGTAGTGTGTGTTTCTGCACTTCATCACACAATTAAGAATAGAAAAGACCCAGCCTGGAATGCTGCCTGTTCAAACAACATTTTAAAGGCCAGTTAATGGTTGTGAATATCAGTCATAATAATTGGGTGGGGGGGGGGGAATGGCTATTTTAAAGCAAGAGTGAGTAAAGTAAATAAGTAGTAAAAGTCTAAAAAGAATACCTCCCTTAAGTTTGCATAAGCATAAAACGAGTAACTCAGTCAAGTACAACATAGAATTTGTATTGATCTCTAACCATGAGCCCAGGAATGTGCTAAATACTTGTATTGCTCATTTATCTTCGTATAATATATGAGATATATTCTATTATTATTCCTAGTTTACAGATGAAGAGACTGAAGTTCAGAGAGGTGAAGTAACTTGAACAAGATCACACAGCTAGTAAGTGACCTGGGCAGGATTTAGACTCAAGTCAATCTGACTCTAGACTTATTTTACACAAAGATCATTCTTAAGACCTATTTTTTCTTTATTAAAAAAATCCTCTTAAAATGTATAGAATAGTATTGTCTGATAATGAAACTGTATACCCATTAAAAGTCAGAGACATATTGGCACAATTTGAAAAGAATTTTTCCTGAGGTTCGATACCACTCCTAAACTTACTTGTACCACTTAACTTGTACCTCTCAGAAGCTCACAGGCAAGTGTCAAAGGGGATTACTAGCCTGCCTAAAATGTTGCAATTATCTTACCTAAAAAACTGCAGTTTCTGCTCTGAGTCACAGAAGGTGCACAAAGGAAATGGCCTCATCTCGCTGTGGGGACATGCAATCTCTACCCCATTGGGGATGATCGGACAGAATACATTCCTTTAGGTTGTTCTGGTAAACGGGAACTAGAGTAATATTTTCAGCTAGCACACGTCAAATTGCATATTTCTTTGTATAAGCTGACATATGAACAGAAGACTCAGTTTTCTGCCTTAGGAAAGCAGGAGACGGAGAGGAGTTTTTACAGAAATGTGAAACATTAATAGGGAAAACTAAGTAGATAGTAAGTTATAAAGTATTCATAAGTTCTTACATTACTGTAGCACTTAGTTTATGCAGTGCTCTTGGACAACATTTGCTTATTCTGATAATGATTCCCTGAGTTGGGTGGGGCAGTTATCGTCATGCTCACTTAACGGAAGAGACAGCGGCTGAAGAAGGTCAAGGTTACAAATATTTGCTTCTTCCTTTGCTGGAGTCAACGCCAAAGTTTTATCTTAACACGAGAACAGGCTGAAAAGTCTAGGATTTTGTGACAGTCTCTATATCAGGTCTGGATATGGCTCCTGTGGTTGTTGAGCTCTATGAACAATCAATCATCAATCAATCAATAAAAGTAAATAAGTCTGCTTCATATATGCCAGTGGTGTGTGGGAGCTGTCTTTTATCTCCTTAGGAGAATCAATTGTTAAATTTTCAGGAATTTTGCAAATGTCACATTGGTAGCTTAAAATTGGCCATGGTTGGAGTATTTACATCACAGAAATAGGCAAATGCTATCAATCAGAGCTTTTTTTCCTAGAGAGAGTTATTATACACTTACTGGCATATCACTGAATATTGGCATATATTGGTGGCACAGAAACAAGATAATGGCAATAAATTCTCCTGTTTGGAAAGAAGACAAATGGATACCACATAACAGTCATTGACCCATAAGAATTCTGGAACGTCACCGGGCAGTTGTTGCAAGAGCTCCCTACATTGGAGGTGGGGAACATTCCCTTATAAACTACTTCTGTTCCCTGCAAGTAGCTCCCAGGCTATGTTCTCAGTGTTCTCGGTGACCTTGGCTCTGCCCTCTGGGTGATCCTTTATTTTTCTTTTGCTCCTTGGCCTCACCTAAAAAAACACATTGGAAACTTCCCTCCTTGGAGGTTGCACAGCTATTGAATCCCGCTTCTTGTGCACAAAAGATTGGCTCTGTATCTGTGGAACTCCAGTCAGTTCCATATACCAGGAGCCACACCTCCAGTTGTTTTCCAGACCTGCTCCTCTTTAACTGCTAATAATTCTAGCCTATCATGTTTCTGTGGAAGAGTCTGGAAGTCTCTTTAACCTGAGCCATGTTTTCCATTTGAAAGGATTTCCTGGACACCAGCTGAACTGATTTAGAGATTTCAACAAAGAACATGGCAGCCACACCCTTGATTTGGCTTTTGCCAAGAATTCGGGTTTTAATCAGTCTTTGTAGCTCAAAGCTTTTCTTAGTTTCCCCATTTTCGGTTTTTAACACTACAAGTCCCAGAATTTCTGGACTCTTTACTCTTTTTTATTTCTTCTTGCAAATGAGTCAATTCCTGAGCTCATCTCTTTCTTCGATACATACTTTGGCAAATAGAATCAACAGTGATCAATTTATGCTGCAAACATTATATTTTCTCACTCCTTCACCTAAAGTCACAAATTAAATGCATTCTATGCCTTCCAAGGTACTGTGCGTGACACTACCGCTCAATGTTTCACTACTGCATTCAGTGTCTTTCTGCCTGCAATAAGAGTTTCCTTGCCACCCTCTGGCCAGCCCCAAAACAGTTCACATATTTCAGGCATTTTTTTTGACAGCAGGGAACTCTACTTCCAGGACACCTTTTTGTATCATTCTGAATAGGCTAGTTTAATGGTAAGTATATCCCAAAATGTCAGTGGACGACACTAACAAAATTTATTTAACTTTACTTCTCACTACGTAAATGTTGGCTACAAAGGTTTGTGGCCCTACTCCACATCCTTTTCATTCAGGGATTCGAGCTGAAGGAGTAGCCTTTATCTAGGATATTGTTGGTCTCATGACAGAGAAAAAAGAGCATGTGTGGCTGACCATGAAATGGATCTTAAAGCTCTGTCACTTCTGCTCACAGCCCATTGACCAAGAAAGGCACATGGGTGATGGGATTTGGCTATCCCACAGGGAGGGCCTATAGGGAAGAACCTGTAGGGAGCAAATATTTTGGAATAATAATGGAGTATTCTATGGTAGCTGAGTCCGTCTGACTCCAAAGCTGTGTTCTTAAACACTGTATCATACTATTTTCTCTCCAAAATAGGGCTTAGCTTCATTTTGTTGTTAGAAGAGTGACAGAAGTTCCAAGAATGCTTTGTGACCCAGAGCAACTACTAGTGTGCTTTAATTTCTATTTTTCTAAGTGATACGAAGGCAATAATAATCAAGGATACGTGTCACAGCTGAACTTTTTTCAAACTAGCTGGAGACAAAATTCATTTCGAATAGAAAGAGTTAAGGGAAGGAGTTCGCCCACAGTAATATAAGGTGTATTTTCGCACCTTCTTTAGAGCTACGAAAAAGTTGTCATAAAAAATTATGTTCTTAAATGATGTTTTTCATCTTGAGAGATTACTTGTAATTACTTATCATTAGCTATGATTTAAAGCAGTTAGAGAAATAAATACTTTATCTCTCCTATTTTATAAGTTGGGAAATGTAACCCAGGTCTGTCCTTTATACTGGCACAATGAAGAAGGAGTTTAAAACAACCATACAGGTGACTCACAGAAACACCGTATACACATATGTTTCTTTGAATATATATTGAATATATAGAGAATTCTTTAAATATATATATAGCTTTTTTTCTACTCTTTATTTAGCTGGGATAAATCCAGCGCCAAAAGCCTGACTCTCAAAAGTGTCTTTTAAAAGAAAGAAGTTTGGACTGTATGTTGGAGCATTGTTTTTACTAAAGCCTTGGTTTTGGAGCCACAGGGCCTCAAATTCCTCTTCTTACTTCCAGTATATCTGGGGTGTATAGGGTAGTGGGGGACTCAACAGAGGCCACACGCAACGGGGACTTGCAGTGTCAAGATTAAAGAGGGCAGCAGGTTTAGTCAACGATTATCAGAGTGCAATTTTATATTTTCCTATCAGAACCAGGGTTATGCAGGCATTGAAGTCATATTCAGGCATTGGAAGCTGAGGATCCCTCAAAAGGATCTTTGACCATTTTTTTAAGCCTGTGAGATAAAGACTAGGAAGGAAGTGATTATTTAGCATGGTGGAAGAACTGATGCGCTAGAAACAAGATCAATCTATTTGACCAAATAAAATCACTGATCCATTGGCCCTACTTTGCTCTCCAGATTCCCAGGCTGGAGTTTCTATTGACTTCTCACATTTCTCTGCTTCCTTGCTCATACTGATCCCCCTGGAAAAAGAGCTTGGTCCCAAGGGCAATTAGGCAGACATTTTATCTACTGACCTTTAATAATGGCTTCATTCTTATCTAAAACAATTTCTAAACCATAATTAACTAATTACTAACGTATTTTCTACAAATGGGCAATAGATATTTGGGACTTAATGGTCTCAGTAGGCTATTTAAGCCCCACACTTAGTACATTTAGATCATAGATTGCAGTAGTTTATTAGTCAGAAACAAGAGATATGTAGGAACAACTAGAAGTTTAGAAGATTATTCCTTGGAAGATATTTTCTCCCTCTTAAAAGCCCTCCCTTAATGCCATTTTAAGTGATCTGACCTTGGGCTGTAAGGTCAATTAGCTGAATTCAGGGGATCATGTTATAATCTTCTTAGGTTAGCAATTCACAATGAATTAAGATTTCTGATTTTTTGGCTTCTACATAGGCTCATCATAACGTAAAGTAGAGATGTGAGCTAATTATCCCGAAATTTAAAACCCTAGCTGTCTCAGACATTTTCTGATAAAAATATTTTCTGCTATTAAATGTATTAGCATAATAAGTAACTAAACATTTTAATAAACAATAAATTTATTGTGTGGAACCATTAAACACACTGGCCTCACAAATACTTGGCCTTGTGATTTCCAAATATGTTCCAAATATATTTCCAGATATTGTTTCCCATCCTTTCTACAGGCCTCATCAAGGCTTAAAATCTCTTGTTCTGCTATCTCAAAAGAGAAATATCTTTTTCTGACCATAACTTCTCATCACCACCTCTTCCTTTCATTGTCAAACCCTTGGACCTCCCCTTTTCTCTAAGTCTATGATATGCCCTCAGTATCTAGCTTGGATCATTTCTTCCCAGTTTAATCTCAATAGCACCTCAAAATACTCTCCTTCCTTTCACCAAAAATGCAGTGTAACGTGGGTCTAGAATGAGACAACTTGTGGGCCAAGTTGTCTTGATAGTGACAGCATGAATGGCGACGATCCATTCTTTACAGGCATCCAATTTCTCATCAGGAGAGAAAGTGTCCAATAAGAGAAGATTTTAAAGCTATAGCCTTGAAGGACATACGTTCTGAGGACTTTAAGAAAGAGAGAGACAGAGAGAAGGAGAGAGAGAGAGACTATCTGGGCTCCTGTAAGCAGGCCTGAATAAGGAATAAATGAAACCCTAAAGAGGAATAATAGATTGGGATACCTTTGAGCTGGTCTGGAAGATTCTGAATCTTCAGCAGCAGATTACAGTACCAGGTAGTGATTTTATGAAAACCCCAAAGTCTTGGTGATGAGGAATTTTAGGCTGGTTAATTTTAAAACTGCAGATGAGAAGCAGGCTCCGAGGAGTGGAATTTGCTTGCCCTTGGTTGGGAAACATTTACATTTCTAAGGGAAACCTCTATCTGTAAAGATGCCTCCCTCTCTGTGCCAGGAAGAGGGGGGATGGCCTTATCTCTAGAAATTCTTAATCAATGCCAGAGGCAAGATCTTAAGTTGTTTACTGTCTGGCAACCTCATGTAACTGACCCCCGCCCCCAAATCCTCCTTTGTCTTTAGCTGAGGATAATATTTAAGCGGTGACTTCTGCCATTTACCCAATCCGGTTTAATTCTTATCTAAAGGTTGTGGGACCACCAAATGGCCGGACCCTACGAGCACTGATACCATTTTAACTTTTTTACATATTCTTTCCTTTGTCTTGTAAAGAGATAACACACATACCTATGCCTTAAATTTAGCTCTAACCCTCAACTTGGGGCAGCAGAAGCTCTGACTGCCCATGGGTCCTGTCCCCGTGCTATTCCATACTATTCTCTAAATAAAAGAGCACAACTGCCAGATCTTAAGAGTCTAAGAAATCTGTCTTTCGACTCCTCGGTTCACCGACCCCGCATCATTGGCACCCCAGTCCTCCTTTACACAACAATTAAGACAGGTTTTCCAAAGGTAAGGGGAAAGATCTAACAGACCACTCCAGGGGTTAACGATCTAGTATCTTGAGGAGTACACTAGGTTGGATTACAATACCTTACCTTGATTTCCGACTCAAACTTACAGGAAGGAGTAGGGTCTCTTGGTAGGATTCTTACCAGCAAAGTGTATCTGTTCCTTGTCTCCAGCACCTCTGGGTCAGATCTGGTGAAGCATGCAGTTATTATGGAGTACGTATGTGTCCACGGGCATCGGAGACAGGGCATGAGACAAGAGGCCTACACAAGAGGGTGACGTGCTTGTTCACAGTTAGCTTTCGAATTACGAGACCCTCTCCCTCCATTTATAGCCAGAAGTGTCTCCTTCCACTGGGTCTTCCACACACTTTTCTTTCGACAGCTTGAGTTTGTTCTCAAAGCGACCACGACAGTGTAGTTGTTATTGAAGTTTCATCATTTAATTAAAGAGTACGTATACTAGTGAAATGTGAGTGTGGGAAGAACACACATTCATTCAATTATGAATAACTGAATGCTTTGGAGAAACAGGTTGATAAAGAATAATTGCTGACAAATGAGGCATCTGTATTTGTCTGGGTTTTCCAGAGAAATAGAACCAATAATATATACAGATAGATATATACACATATATCTATATATATACATACATATAAATACGTACATATAAAGAGAGAAAGATATTTAGTATAAGGAATTGATTCTCTCAATGATGGAAGCTGAGAAGTCCCAAGATCTGCAGTTGGCTAGCTAGAGATGCAGGAGAGAAGATGTGCAATTCCAGTCTGAACCCAAAGGCCTGAGAACCTGATGTGAGTTCCGGTCTGAAAGCCAACAGGCTCAAGGCCCAAGAAAAGTCAATGTTCAGTCTGAGTCCAAAGGCCACTAAAGACTAATGTCCCAGCTCTAACAGTCAGCCAGGTGGAGTTCCCTCTTATTCAGCCTTTTTGTTCTATTCAGGTCTTCAACTGACTGGACAAGGCCCACCCACATTAGGGAGGGCAATCTGCTTTACTCAGTCTGCCAATTCAAATAATAATCTCATCCAGAAACACCCTCACAGACACACCCAGAATAACATTTGGCAAGTGTCTGGGCACTCCATAGCCCAGTCAAGTTAACACATAAAATTAACTATCACAGCATCATTGTGGCATTTACTTAAAAATTAGAGAATTTCAAAAGAATTCTGAATTCAGATGCAGTGTATGGAAATTATAGATGATGTGTTATATGTGTGGTTTATGTGAGGGGATAAAGGATCTTCTGAATATGGTTAGATTCATATCTCCCCAAAAAGTTCTATGTTCTACATTAAACATATTGAAGAATAAATGAATATGTTTTAAGTAAAATAAAATATTTGCATACTTTAATATTTTTAATAATTTTTCACTTTAACAGAATTTTTTTCAACTAACGACCAAACGTCTGTCCCAGATGATATCAGGTAAAAGTAATTCAACTGTATAAGACCATAAAATTGACAAGTACTGTCAAGGAAATGAGACACTTGAATGTCAGAACTATTTACGAGGACAGCTTGATTTTGCCTAACGGCATCTTTTTTTCCTGTGCATCCTACATATATGTCAATTCTTGCTATTTGGTGTTTTAAAGATCACTAAGAACCTGAAAATATCCATCATGGCCATTTCCCACCTCGGGTAACATCAATCATCAGATCACTCCCCTCTTACTATTGACTACTGAGCATTGTTAGAAAAAGTCATACAACGATGCCAGCTGGCATTATAACCAGTCCACGTTATCTAACATCTGCTGGGCAATCATTTACCTCTAATTAACTCTAACTCCATGCAGTTTTTGTTATACACATCTTTCCTGCTTTTTCCATCTTCTGTCTCCAAATCTGTGTGCATCTCCTTCACTCTCAGCAAACGGGAATCTTGCCTCCTATTTGAGAAAATAAAAACCACATGATAAGAGTTGCCTCCACCTCCATCAATTCAATCACAATATATAACATCCTTCTTTCTCATTTACTTTCCTCTTCCCTCAGAGTTTTCATCTCCCTCCCTAGGCAATCTCATTTATTCCCACAATATAACAGCACAGAAGTCTCACTTCCGCGTTTTCCCTGATGCAGTCATTTGACTACTAGGCGTCCTCAACTAAATTTCCAGCTTGTTTTAAACTCCATGACTTTAAATTCTTTAAGTTTCCTTTCAATTCTATAAAATGTTGTGGGTCTATAAAATTATCTGGATAGTTGTCTTTATTCTCCAGTTCATTTATTCAGGTCAAGATTGGTGAAAAGTGTTTTTGTTTCTTGTTTTTTGTTTTTCTATCTGTGGCACTAAAATTCCATAATCTTTTTATTGTGTCGAGTCTAATACTCTATCAAATTCTTCCTCCAGGACTTAGTCCCATAATGCATTCACTTTGGCCATCTCAATTATGAGCTTATTCCTATTCTAAAGTGAACTTGAATTTTCCTGCTTCTCCAAATGACAAGCTAAATGAAAGATCCTTGCCAACAGATTTCTTAAATGATAACCTAAAGTTGCCAAAATACTCTCCTGAGAGAGTCTGCCGTCACTTGAACAGGATCTAAGTCCAATAGGCACGGGCTCCCTGAAGGCCATACCTGCCAGCTGTCACCGAGCGCTTCCAGGTGGGCATCTCAGCTAATCGACATGCTGCTGAGGGAATTGGAATCCAATTACAGTGCCTCACAGCAAAGGCAATTTACCTTTCTTTCAGGAAGGGAAGGACAAAGTGCCAAATGCAGCAGGTTGCATATTTTTGCTCATAAAATACATAATTTGTCAAAATCATTTTCTCTAAACACTTTAATGGAAATCCTTGGCAGGCCTATGCGATAATGATTTCCATGTTAATTCAATACTCAGTTGTTCCAGTTTATCCCCAAACTCTTTGCATCTCTCAGGTAGTGCTGTCATTCTTTTAGTATGAGTCACATAACTAGACCATTTTCCAAGAAAAAAGGTATCTTTGTTACATTCAAAAGTACTCTTGGACTCTCCTTGGATGGCCTCTGCTGAAATTAGTCATAACAGACTCGATTGACTATGGAGCAATTTTTCATGACTTCTTGCATGTTGACTTACGTAGACCCAGAATATTGAAGAGAAGCATTACAAAGCAAAGGGATCAGGGAAACAGAGTTTTCAAAGTTAAGAAATCTCTTCTGTCTAATTTGCTTTATTAAGACTTCTTTCCTGATTTTAAAAATATCGGAATATCATTTATTTTACGGATTTTCTTTAGATATTTCAAAAATTTTCCTCAAATAAAATTTAAAATTTTTACCTCACCCCTTCATGGCAGGAGCAATTTTGCTGCCAAACTGGTAAAATAATAAACAAGAAGAGAAGATGTTGTTCAAGAGAAAAAAAAATCACCTCCTATTATAATAATAGACAAGGAGTGAGGCTTTTGGGCTCTGAGTCGATGGGAGTATCTTAGTGGTCGTATTAAAATGCACATCACATCACAAGTTTGTTTCTACTGAAAACTGCTCAGTTTGATCTGATATGTTATCAGTCAGATTTTAAGTAGCACTCTGCTTACCTTTAAGAATGTGATAATGTGTTCTACTGAGCCATCAAATGATTTCGTGTTTTGTTTAACCCTTTGAAACATTGTTGCCAGAAGGGTATAGAGTCCACGTGAAACTATTGTTTCCTCGACAAGGGCAGGCTGCCCGCCCTCCAGTTAGGCAAAATCTGTTGTTTTCGTCGTCAAAGTAAGCTATTCGGATTTCACAGCCATCACAGTTTTCCTTCTTTTCTCTCCTTGCCCTCAGGATATTCTCAGAGGGGTTTTACTCAACTCCTTATGATGCTGAAGTTGTTCGGGAGCGATATGGTAATTGCAGGCAAGCTACAGTTAAGGCCTAATGAACATTATGTTTATGAAGAATGTAGCTCTGATTTCTAAAAGCACTTTGGTAAATTATACAAATTAAATATTCATTACTTTGTACTTCATTAGTTCACATTTGGAACACTTTTTCTTCATTATAATAGCCTGGAGTAAAAGCTGCTTTTTTTTTTTAATACATTTTATGCCGTTATTTTTCAAAAACTCTTTACTTAGACTATTAGGGCAAAGCTGTATTTTTTCCATGGGGCCTATAATATTCTATTTTATTTTTTAAAAAAGACTACGTATTTATCTCACACAAAGAACGTGATTATGTGTTTGCAGTTCTTATTTCAATAGTCAGCATAAAAATACGTAAACTTTTAACCCTGACTTTCACTCGAAGTTTACTTGCTGCTCTTATTCCTATTAAAAAATCGCTATTTCATGAGGAGGAAACCTCGGTACTAAGTTAAAAGTACTGCAGAGTTATAAAGAATGTCTATTTCCCATGTTGGAATAACTTTACAGTGATTTATTAGTCATCAGGCTCTGAGAAGTTAAAAATCCTTTAAGTAGTAAGGTTGTTTGTCTGAGACAGGTGATAAATAGACAAGCTTTCTTGGCACGTGGAAATTAAAATAGAAAAAAGAATTATGATTGGAGCTGCTCTTCTCCACTTCTAAATACGCTAGTCAGCTAAAATGTAGTCTTCCCTCAATGCCTTCAGCAATTGTGTGTGTGTGAAATACTGAAAATAAGTAACTCCTCCTACCATTCTATCCGTTGAACGTCTGTTGCAGGCAGTCAGTCATACCGTTATAGTTAAACAACTAGAAACGGGTGACTTAAAATGTACTTGTAATCAAATTAAATGTCTTCAGATCTAGAGATTTTCAGATTTTTTTCATTTTAGATTTCCACAAATAGCAATTAATGATGGGTTCTCACTAAAAGATATTGGGGAAAGAAGTGAATTCTGAGAACATATTTTCAAAGATCACAGACAAGATGGTCTGCCTGAACTGAAATGAAATGATGTTTAAATTTTAAGAAGCACTGAGGGCCAGCCCTGTGGCCGAGTGGTTACGTTAGCACACCCTGCTTCAGCGGCCCAGGGTTTCATGGGTTCAGATTCTGGGTGCAGACCTAGCACCACTCATCAAGCCATGCTGAGGTGGCCTCCCACATAGCAAAACCAGGTCCGAAGGACCTACAACTAGAATATACAACTATGTACTGGAGGGCTTTGGGGAGAAGAAGAAAAAAAAGGAAGATTGGCAACAGATGCTAGCTCAGGTGCCAATCCTTAAAAACAAAGCACTAGACTAGGAGACGGAAACTTGAATTGGAGTTCTGGATGCATCACATGGTCTTTAGGTCTTCATAAAATCCCTCAATCTCTTTAAACATCAGGGATCTAATCTGGTAAATGGGAATAGTAATACTTGCTTTGCCCACTCCTCTGGGTCATGGTGAAAATACAGTGAGATTATGAAACATTAAAAAAACAAAAAGCAAACAAATTTTGAAACATGAAATATTCTATAGATTAGTGATATTAAAAATCCAAATCATGAGCTCCATAATTTCCATACACTAAGACGTCAACAATAAAATATCAACTCCATTTTAAAGCATGCACAGTGAAGAGAGAATTGTGGTCCAGGCAATTAACGAGATGCAATCTCCTCTTGAGTTCTAATCATCATATTCTCTCAGCAAGCTTCAGCAGGATAGTCATTACGTCTTTTAGGTGAGAGCTTATTCATTAATCTTTTTGCCTCTAGTATTTATTTTATCTGACTTTGCTCCCTTAGGGAATTTAAAGAAAATAATAGAGTCATAAGACTAAGCTTTCAGTAGGAACTTGAAAGAAAAGACAATGGATGGCTTTGTAGACTTTAAATATATTTATTTCAAAATTGAAAGGATCCAGAGAATGTCATGAAGTGAGGAAAGGAACAATGTGATGACTCAAGAAGCTTAGGGAACAAAACAGAAAATAGAACACAGACTAGGAAAAAGGTGTTGGCAAGTAGTTTTGCAGAATAAGCTGGAAAAGAAGCTCTTGAAAGCAACTGAGAAAGAAGAAAGGCAAAAGTGAAGATTCTACTTCAGAAAACTGCAGGTTTGATGGGGATAACAGTATTTTGCATGTATCAAAGAAAAAATTACTGAAAGGATGAGTCTTAGAAGGCAGAAAAGCAATCTACAAATAGATTCTGACATGTTATAAAGAAAGAACATCTGAATTTGTCAGGAGGATTCATTTGAGAAGAGAATGGTAATTGCAAAGAGTCAAAGATAATGGGGAAATTGCAAGTTAAAGTAATGGGATGGATAAGAATGACAGGCTAGGATAAATATTAGGACTAGCACAGAGTTAAGTAATAATGCCTATTTCCTGTTCTCTCTTGATCTGTGTTCATTCCTGACATTAAAACTTGTTGAAATTCACTTTATTCAATGAGCCTCTTCAAAAAAAAAATCACGGAACCGTGATAGCAAGATATTTCGAGTAGTTTTAGCCATCCACGCCTGGAATTCTTTCAACAGCATTCCAGCCAATGGGCTGCCTGGCTTACATGTGATCACCTCCAGAGATGAGATAGTCACTATTTCCCCAAGCAACATATGCCACATTTGGAGAAGTTTACAGGTTAGAAAAGTCTTCCTTATTATATTAAGCTGAACTTGCTCTCCTGTAACTTCTCCCCATAAGCCCTAGTCTACCTTCTTAGGGTCGCCCAGCGCGATACCTGCCTGTTCTGCTCAGTTCTGCATTCCTTACTTTCTCATACTAATGTATTGAACAGATATGTATACAACATAAATAACTGTGCTATTATAAATTCAACTCCCCTTTTGTCTTCACAGTGGTAGCAGAGCCCACCCCTCCATCAAGGTCCACGTCTTGACATTACCACAGGTTCAAGGTTCCGTGACAAACCCACATCTCCTCAATTTCCCAGGAGGAAGGAAACCTACATTTGATGAACCCTGTGATGTGCCAGAGATACGACATAGATTATGTCATTCAATCCCCTCATCAACCCTACAAAACAGATAATGTTATTAAACCCTTTAAACAGATACAGTAGTCAGTTTTATCCTTTCACACTTAGAGACCAACTATATAATTACTTTCCCAGGTACTATTTCTATGTCTGCTCTTGAATTCCCTAATGTATATTTTCTTGTAGTGTTTATATTTTTTATTATTTTTAATATTTGTTCCTCTAGAAGTGTTTTCCAATTCTTTCTCGAATGAGACAAGATATAAATAAAATAGTATTTTAAATTGACATTTCACATATGGGTGCTAAAGCTCAAAGAGGTTGAATAACTTGACCAAGAAATGATCAGACTCTGGAAAATGGATTCTCAGTAACTGAACTCTTGAGAATCTGATTTATAAGCCCAAAGCCTCCTTTACCACTTTTAATGGAAGATCTATGCGGAAGGATTACTGAGGCCCACCGTTGCACAAAGCACTCAAAGACCAAGCCACAAATCAAATCACATATCAGAGGACTGCTTAGTTAGAAGCACTCAAAAAAGAGTCTATGACGCCAAGGTGATATTTACATAAATAGAAAGTAGCTTGACTGTTAATCTTCTTTGTCTAGAGATATTTCAAGCTAAGGGTTTAAAAAACATTCCTTAAAATTGTAGCACGAGGTGTCTTACACATTCTTGAAGCTAGACTATCCAGGTTTTATTTTTCAAATTTCTTTTCTCACTGTTACCAACTAGTTACCTACATTCTCAGGCATAAGTCTTCCTAATATATTGTACATATGTGTTTTTTATTTAGGAAGAAAATGTTGTAATATTTAAAAATACCACAAAGATCTCACATCTCTTTAGGTAGAATCCTTGTGGTTTCCATTTCATGGAATGATGTTTTATGACCTCATTCCTAAATAGTAGCAATGTGCTTTGTCTGAGACACAGAGGCCTGGCCACATACTGTGAAATGAGTGATAATTTCCTTCAAGAAAATGGATGGTAACCATGTGATAGAAAAATATCTAAGACCAGGGAAAATAGGACCCTGGAGTCCAGGGATAGAGGACGTGTTCAAAGAGACCAGGTCCAGGGGAATTAAATAGGCCACAGCCATAAGGCCATAGGCCTGGGGCTAAGAAGGAGCTGGTCTGTGGGGACTCTTAGGATAAGAAGGGGCAGAGTTGATGAACTCTAGGAGCACTAATTTCTCTCATGGAACTCTAAATTTTCATATTCTGTTGTGTAATCTATTACAAAATCCTCAAGTCTTCAGGGAAATTTTCTTAAATTGTTACTTCTTAGTGCTGTGTCTTATGGATATAAGGGGGATGCAAACTTGGGGTTCCTTAGGAAGAAAGGAGATAATGAAAATGTAGAAGCAACTAACAGTATTGCCTCAGAAACTGAACCACAGGAACAAATGAAAAAAAGCTGTGTTTCTCCTGATGGTATCTGTAAATATTGTTTTGTATTTCAAGTTTTGACAGTCTCCACTAAATTTTTCAAATTATAATCATAATAAGCCAAGCTCCCAAATGGATATATTATCAGCTATGTAAAATCAGAAACACATACTTTCAGAAAGAGAGACAAGTATAGCAATTTGTTATACTTACAATGATAAAGTAATACAAGTAATAGAAAATATACTCCTTGTTTCATAATTGTGCAAATGAATAAAAAGGAACATAAAAGGGAGTGTATAGCCATTTTAAATTCATCATAAAACTAACTGTTACATATTTTGAAATTTTTTTTAACTAAGGTATCTTTTATATTTGAGAATCTGGTTTTTTAGTCTCTCAAAAATTAATAAAAAATTGACATTTCTAAAATATGATTCACTGAAACTGACAGAAATTTTTTAAAGTCTTCTTTTAAATTTCTTAAAAGACTTCAGAAACACATAATAACTTTATATTAGCTTATGTTACTCTTTAACTTGTGGGAATTAGGAAATTAAAATTTTAAGCAAGGTCAGTTCAATTACATTTCAAAAGCTTATCAGTGCTTTCAGCTCTTTTATCTTTTTCAGTCCTGTCATATAAATATTTGTTATCAAGAGTATTAAGGTCTTGGCAATAAAATTCTGAGATGAATACAGATTTCTCAGGCTATGAACTCAAATGTGCAAATCATGTCAATTTAATTTTCTATAATTGCATGTATTTCTACCTTGAACCTCCATTTTAACCAATGATAGCAACTTAATCTTTGTCAATTCAGAGTAAAAAGATAATTCAGAGTTTCTCAGTCAATCTACACTTTTTCTGAGTTAACTTTTATTTCCCTTGTGAGAAATAACCTTTTATTTTCCCTTGGACATAGTCCCTGTGGTTGTGTACAAGTTTTGAGAAGACTCACACAATGAGTCTTACATATACTCATGCTGCGTCCTCCAACCGTCCTTGTGCCTGGATGGTCTCCAGATTTTGGAATCTGAAGGACATCTAATTTCTCACCCAGTCTCCAATCATAGACTGCAAGCAAACTTGCTGCTGCATTCTTCTCCCAAGAAATACAGTACTACTTTCGGTCTGCTAGAACTTTCTCAGCTACTGCTGTGTTCCTCTCTGGGGTACAGGAAGTATTCAGATGCTCTCCAAACCCCTCTGGGCCCAATGGACACACACGGAGCTGTCTCCATGCTTCCCTAACCAGATAGTGGAGGGTAAGCCCTACAATTTAGGTTAGTGCTCTTAGTCTGACTATCTAAGATGGTTGAGTAATTGGCTCTTGATCTTCTCCCACCAAGACTGGCTCAGAAATGTGCTCACAGCAGGCTACATTAGGGTGGGGAGGCTGAGAGTGATGGCTGAGAAGTATCAGCCCTCAGGGCATTGTGTACTGTTTTTTTCAATAACCATAAATTCATTCGTGGTATATTCGAGATTCCTGTGGCACAAGTCCAGGTGAATGGTTAATTTTCTTGTACCTAGCAAAATACCAAGCCCTTCTTAGATAGTCACCAGCATCTAAGCTCCCTGTCGCTCTGGACTTACCCCATAGTCTCTCCCTGTGGAGGTTTTATCCTCTTGAAGGTAGTGGACGTTGTAAGACAACATCATGCACTTCTCTTGAAGCGATGCTCATGGAAAACACTCTTGGCCATAAGTCTTCTAGGACCATGGATTTTGAGGTCAAAAAAGAAAGACTCTGTAATCGTTTCACAGTGTATATGTATGTCAAATCATGACATTGGACGTTTTAAATATATACAATTAATTTTGTCAGTTATTCCTCAATAAAGTTGGAGGGGGAAAAAGGAAAGGCATTGAGACTCAACAAATTCTCTGTCAAACTTTTGTCTCTGTCATGAATTTCAAAAATCATTAGATGATTCAAGGATTTATTAGATCATTCAAAAATACTCTGGAATTTACAAGACTATAATTTATATTGTTAAGCATTTAAATCCAATCAATTTTGTTATCAGATAAGCCCTTAGCTTAGTAATCAGCAATTGTATAGATAATTTCCTCTGAATTATAAATAACTTCAACTTAAATACGACATTGTGCTTACTTGATTGGAGAAAGTGTGCTCTTGTTTTAAAAAAAATTCAAATTCTTTCTCAGCATAAGCTCTTTGCCACTATTTAGAAAAAATCTTTTTTTTTTATGCTAGTATGATTTTAACTGTAAAAATCAGTTTTATAACGCAGCTTGAAAAATACTCTCTGGAATTCAGCTTTTAGACAATTCTCTTGCAATTTTCAGTTGCTCACATAGTTCAATTTGCACCCTCATTTGGTAGTGTATTATTTCTAGTATTTTCATATCTGCTATGCTTTTACTTCTTTAAAGGATTGCCAATATTTTTTATTTCAGCCAAACTAACCTAGGTAGGAAAGACAGAGACAAGCTTTTCCTATTATTAAGACTGGGATGGGGCTGGCCCAACGGCGCAGCGGTTAACTTCACACATTCCGCATCTCAGCAGCCTGGGGTTCGCCGGTTCGGATCCCGGGTGCAGACAGGGCACCGCTTGGCACGCCATGCTGTGGTAGGCATCCCATATGTAAAGTAGAGGAAGATGGGCACGGATGTGAGCTCAGGGCCAGTCTTCCTCAGCAAAAAGAGGAGGACTGGCAGTAGTTAACTCAGGGCTAATCTTCCTCAAAAAATAAAAATAAAAATAAAAAAAGACTGGGAGTTAAGATGTCTTCTCCATAATATAAAAATGACTTCCCTAGTCACGTTCTAGAATGTTGATCTTTGGTCATTCCTTAGTAAATCAGTAATAACTCCAGATTTATACGTCTAAAAGTGCTCTTCACATGAATACACTTCCCCCTGCAAAAACCAAGACATGCAATTCTGAAATATGTCAAAAAAGAGATTAAGTAACTGTGGACTGCAGATATGTTCTAGGGGAAGATGACTGCCGATGAGAATATCAAATAGTATGAACACTAAAGTAAATAATTCAGCGGCATCTAGAAAATTGAAGATGAGTTCACCCTAAGACCCAGCAAACCCACGTCTAGGTAAATATCTCAAAGAGACTTAAATAGGTGTATAGGAGACACGCACAAGGATGGCATGGCAGCATTATGCCAACGGTGACGATCCGATTCTGAAGGACTTTCAATAGAGGAATGAAAAAATAAAATATCAATACTACAAAGCAGCTAAAAATGAACTTGATCTCTATCATATCAACGTTAGTAGATCTCAAAAACATAATGTTGAGTGGCAAAAGCAAGCTGCAGTTTCAGATTAATACATAGAATGTCATACAAAATGCATTTGAAAACAGAAAATAGCAATAACACGTTGTTCATGTGCGTATATACTTAGAAGCATAAAAATTAAAAATGGATCAAATTCTTCCTTTAAAATGTAAAATATTCTTGGTCAGAAATGTTTGTCTTTTTTTTTTAACTGATGTATTTCAAGCATCTAGAACTCTGCCCAACACGTAGTAGGAGCTCACTAAATCCTTACTGAAAAATGCGTTCATGATAGTGATTGCTTTGGCGTCAGTCTGGGAGGGAGATTAACTACGGAGTGAGAAACAAGAGTGTGAGGGGCCAGCCAGTGGCGTAGTGGTGAAGTTCATTCACTCTGCTTTGGCAGCCAGGGGTTCACGGGTTCGGATCCTCGGCGCAGAGCTACACACAGTTCATTAAGCTATGCTCTGGCAGCATCCCAGAAGCAGAATGAGGAAGATTGAACAGATGTTAGCTCAGGGCCAATCTTCCTCACACAAAAAAAGAGAAAGAAACAAGAACATCGGCTTTATCTGTAAAGTAATATTCCCCTTATTTAGAAAGAAAGAACAAAAGAGAGAGATTGAAGGACAGAGGGGAGAAAAAGACTTACAAATATGAAAAGAAGTTGTTTTTTTGTTAATTGGTCCATGGATGTCTTTGTTAACTATTCCTGTACTTTTCTGTATTGTTTAGCTTTAAAAGAAAACTGCAGTCTTACAAACTGCAAACCATATTTTTATAAACCACGTACCTGAAAAAATAATATGGAATTGTAAAGGAAATTCAATGGGAACATCATTACCCTCAATTCTAAACCCTGCCCACTCTGATAATACGTTCTAGTTGTTTCATAGGTATTCATTTTGTTTTCTTCTTTATTGTGAGCAACTCATGTAGAACCTCTCAATCTTTAATGTGTCATGTTTCTCCTGATATCTTGATTCAGAAGTCAGAATATGTGGCGTCTAGCCCCAGTCCCACATGTAACTAGTTGTGTGACCTTCACCGAGTTGCTCAATGTGGAACTTTGCTTCCACATTTGAAAATTAGAGACATTGCAAATGATCTCCCTTACAGCCCCTCTCATATGTAAGATTTAAGGACTTTATAATCTACATTTCCTTTTACTTCTAAAATTTGATATTGATTTTCTCATTAAATTCCTATTACACATGTTTTGTACCTTTACTCGAGCATCAAACACACCCTCTCTCCTACAGTGACTACACAGTACATGGGAAGACACAATAAACGTTTGCTGTTTTAAGGGCAGTAAGTTCTAGAATGCTAATTAAAGTTTTTTAAAGAATCACATGTCATGTCAGTCCTGTGTCTTCATAAATGCTGTGTTAATTCAAGCCACAAAGTTGCGACAGAAGAGGCTGTTCCTTGGATTGTTAGCTTACAGCAAGTCAGTGGGAGGATACATATTCTTTTGTCTTAATGTTGCAACATGTTGATATGAGCATGCAGATTGCCCATCTCTTCCCCTGTGCCTTTGAGCAATTACAGATCAGATGACAGGTAATCCGTGAATCTCTGCCTTTCTCTGACATGATCCTTTTGAAGACAGAGCAAGGTAGACCTGTTTCTGTGTGACTAAGTTCTATTTCAACAGCCCTGCTTGAAAACCCAGTTACTATGGTGACATATGGTGACAAATAATCTCCTTCTCAACAACTAAAGTTCTCCCCTGTTCAGTAAAAGTGGTATCTATGGCTTAATGGTTCAGCAAAAGGCTGACACATCTACGGCCTTATTTCCGACTGAGAGGTTTTTAATAAGTAGTTTGAGCTCCTGGAATCTGAGAAGACTCAACAGGTTCTGTCTAAATTTAGCAGGGTCAGTGTTAAAGGACATTTCCTGGATAGATCAAATACTGTGTAATTAGAATATGCTGAATTGGCATGCCAATATTTGACTCTTTTGGGGGGCAATGGAAAGAGAAAGAAACAGACAACCCCCTGGGTCTTTCAAAGGAAAAGGAAACTGACATAAAGGGAGTAGACACTGTTCCCCGAGAGTGATTTTCCTGTCAAGAGCTCCAGCTCACCCTGGAGCTCACCCCGCTGGACTCCCACTAGCCTCTTGGAGCTGTGGTTCTAACTATCTCTCTCTCAAAAGATAAGGAGAGTGGAAGAAGGGCAAGTTTCCTATCACTGCAGAGACGTGATCTTCTTGGCATTCTGAGTGGCATCTCGGAGCGAATATTATGTATTTTCCTTAAATACATATTATTTTACATAAGGATTAGCATCAATAACAGCATACGTCATGGGTTAGGATTGTGGTTGACTTGTTGCATTAACACCCTCTATGTCCCATTTATATGACAAACTATATCCTCAGTACTGAATAACTGCCTTGAAATGGAATTTGGAAAAAAATAATTATGTTAGATAACTGTGTAAACTGCTACACTGTGAATACCCCAAAAACCAGAAACTGCTTTCTTCATCTTCACACACATCTGGCAATCGCACATATCTGATTCGCATGATGACAGGCACACAGTAATTAATAGTGTTTGGGGGTGAATAAGACACGAATAAATTTACTCCAAAAGTCTTCTGTTATGGGAAATATTTTCAGATATGTTCCATGTGTTTATCACAGTTCATCTTTAGCTGTTTTCAGGAGAGACTTTTCTATCGCCTAGGGAAAACTAACAGTCAAACCCTCCAGTGAAGGTCAACAAGTAAGAAAGGTGAGGAAGCTAGGTGTTCCTAAAATGAACCGATAATTACAATTATAATCACGGACTGCAAATTAACCAGGGTTTCAGTCTGTGAGTAAGAACATCTGATGACATAACATTAACATGTTAAATTAATATCTACTCTGAGATAACAATACAGCTTGAGGCCAAATGCAGGCTTCTGGCAATCCTCTAGCATGTACTGTTGGCCATAAGGCCTGAATCAGCAGATATTTTTTATCATTAGATGATGCTTCTACCTTGGAGACTATGGTTTTAATTGTGATCTCTATTTGTAATTACTAATCAAAATGCTATGAACCAAAAACAAAAAATCTCTTAAGAATATGACACTATTTTTTTACTTTGATAAAAGATTTTGTTCTTTACTTTGTGTGTGTGTGTGTTTTTCCAAGTTGGGGTACATGATCTTGGTAAGCCATGTTGTTGTTAGTGCCATGAGTTGATTCCCATTCCTAGTGAACCTGTGTCCAGCAGAGCAGAACCCTAACCGGTGTTTTTGTGCCATCCTCTCATCTTCCCACGCTCTGTCAGACAACGCTCCGCTGCCATTCACAGGGTTTCCATGGCCATTTTTTTCTGAAGTGGTGGCCAGGTCCTTCCTCCTACTCTTAGTCTGGAAATTCCACTGAAACCTCTCTACCAGTGGTGACCCTGCTGGTACTTGAAATACCAGTGGCATAGCTTTCAGCATCACAGCCACAATATGACAACCAACAGGCGGGTGGTGTGGTTCCCTGATTGGGAAATGAACTTGGGCTGCAGCAGTGAGAACACCAAATCTTAACCACTAGACCACCAGGGCTGGCCAGTAAACCACAAGTCAACGTTTATTTGAAACCCTTCCTAGGTTGCTAAATTTTAACTCCAGATCAAAATGCTGAGAAACCTAAGCTCAGTGGTGATTTTCCTAGCTCACCTAGAGATAATCACAGTTTCTTTGAATGCAACTAAAAAAAAATCTTTCTGAACATAAAATTAATGAATTATATAGTTTTCCCTCAAATTATTTTGCAAAGCATATTAAAATCAGGTTTCTAACGCGTCTGATTGATTTGGTTTCTCTCCTTCCTTAGCTTCTCAAGGAGCCCACAGTCCTAATTTTCCTTCCTTTTCCTCTATGCTTTCTCTTGCTGTGGTCCCTCTTCCTGCAGTTTCATAAATATAAGTGCTGTTTGATGTACTGTCCTAGAAGTCAGCACTCCACATTTCTTCCCTCTGCCATCTCCCCATCTCTTCAGCTATAAGGCTTTGGATGTAACTTCCTAAGTCTGCCTCTCTAATCTTACATTCTCTTCTAACTCCAGACTTGCCATATAGAAATCTTTATTAAAAGAACATATCTGAACAATGTGTATCAGTTTCTCCCTTCTTTCTCCCAAATTATCTCCTCTTGACATCTCTTTGCATTATAAATACCTGTTTGAAGTACTACAGCCCCAAATCTCAGAATCATTGTTAATCTTTTCTCTTCCTTGACCCCCAAATCGAATTAGTTCCATCCTGCAGGTTATGTCTGCATTCTCCCATTTCTTTCTTTCTGATCATTCCTGTCGGTGTCGCAATCCAATGTACATATCAGGATAGATGCAGAGAGGGCTGACGGCCACTCTGAGTTTATTATAACCAGCGTTTCAATATATACATACCTTACAGCTGTTAAACATACACAGGTGCTCTGGATGAAGTAATTAGCGAATGCCAAGAATTCTTAGTGATTTCTCAAGGAGCCCTCCCTTGGCCTCTGTTTTGATACTATCATGTTATTGCTGTGCTCGTACACTTTCTCTCGGAGCATGCAAGGCCTCCTAGGCAACAGCCCCTCCTGCTCCCGATATCGTGTCTCCATCTGTGCCCCCGGGTGGCCGATGCCTGTCTTAGGTTGCCTCCCCTTGGAGGTCTTACCAGTCATTGGCTAACCGGCCTTCTCACCTCCGGGTCACAGTTTGTTGGCAAGCTTTTTCCAGTGATTATTAACCCTTCCTGTGTCAGGGGCTGCTACAATTCCCAGCTGTCTTAGTTAAAATTCACGTTACCTTCCACATATACTATGACTAGAGTTACCTGACTGGTCACCAGATTCCTTGCTCCAATTAGCCAAGCCAGCACCACCTAAACTGACTCAGATACATAACATTATTTAAAGAGTTGAATTTTTAAGCCATTCTCCCTGTTATAATTTTGCATGTGTGCATGTGTGTATATGTGTACATCTCTAGTTAAACTATTTGACTGTTTAAAGTTTTCATGCCATTTGACCTAATAACTGGAACTCTTATACGCTGCTGGTGGGAATGTAAATAGTACAATCATTTTGGAAAACTGTCAGTTTCTTATAAAGTTAAATGTACATCTACCATATGTCTCAGCTATTCCATTCCTGAGTACTTATCCAAGAGAAATGATTTACGTGATTTTGATAATCACCCTAATGCATTAGATTGATCAGTTTTTAAACCAGTACTTTTCAACATATAAGGATGATGCACAAGCGTGCTTTTGCAATGTTTCACTGCTTTTTCAATCAAGCATTTTTAAGTGCTTGTGAAAAACAAAATCTCTAGAGAATCATATGTTTGGGAAAAACAGGTCACAGCCTCTCTAATTACATTAAAGAAACAGGCAGGAATATGGTGTCAACTTCATTATTTCTCCCTAAAGAAATTGAACTCCTCTTCAGTTTTATTGGCAGACTTGATATGTGTGAGTTTACTCACTGGTTCATTGATGTGACCAATTGCACTTACGGTAGACAAAACTAAATGAATACACGGAAGAGGTGACAGTTGGGAAGTAGCAAACAGGACTTTTTAGTCATTAAACCTGTATAGACTGTGTCAAGCTCCTCTCTCTGAATACCTCAGAGCACTTTACAACCATCATCTATTAAATCTGTCCGACATTGATGCAAGGCCAGAGAATAATTGCATCACCACCTCCCTATTGGAGTTAAAAAAAATACCTCCAACAGAAAAAAGGAAGACACTTGTTTACTGAATGAGCCAAGAATAGAGACGAGAACAGAGCCTTGTTCCAAGGGCATGGCCTCTGAACCTCAGAGGTCTTACAGTGACTGCAATTAGGTGACTTTGATTAGGTCGATAACATGAGAGAAGAGGAAGGGAGTTAACTAACTATTTACCCAACTTTTCATTTTTCTCAATTATCATATATTACACTCTCTCTTTCTTTGTATTCCCCAATATGTGGCATATGGGAGGTACTCCTTTTTTTCTTCTTTTGCATTTTTAACAGTTTTATTGAGGCCTATGTGTCATATCACAAAATTCACTCATTTAAAAATGCAGAATGATTTTTAGTAAATTTATACAGTGACATAACTATCATTGCATTCCAGATTCAGAACATTTCTATCATCCTAAAAAGTTCCATCATGACTGTTTGCAGTCAATCCCCATTTCCTCCCCAAGGCCCAGGGAAACACTGATCTGCTTTCTGTCCTTATAATTTTGCATTTTCTAGAGATTTCATATAAATTGAGTGATGCAATATATAGTATATTATGTCTGGATTTTTTCACTTAGTAAATTTTTTAGATTCATCCATGTTTTGGCATTTTTTCATTTTTATTAAGTAGCATTTGATTGTATGAATACTGTATATCACATTTTGTTAATCCCTTCACCGGGTGATGAACATCAGATTGTTTGCATTTTTCACCTATTATGAACACAGTTTCTATGAACATTTGCATCACAAGTCTCATGGACATGTTTATTTCTCCAGGATAGATACCCAGAAATCAAATGACTAGGTCACAGGATAATTATATGTTTAATATTTTATGAAACTGCCAAACTGTTTTCCAAAGCAACTGTCATTTTGCACGACCACAAGGATTGTATGAGGGTTCCAGTTTCTACACATTTTCTCCAAAACTTAGTATTTTCAAGGTTTTTGATTATAGGCATTTCAGTGGGTGTGTAGTTTTGTCTCATTGTGTATGTGTTATATTGGTAGCTTTATGGAGGTATAATTAAGATACAATAAATTGAGCATGTTCAAAGTGTATAATTTTTTAAGTTTTGACATATATGTACAACCATGAAATAATCACCCCATCAAGATAATGCAGATACACATCACTGACAAAAGTCTCCCTTTGCCCCTTGGTAATTCCTCCCTCTGCACTGCCATCCCCACTCCATGCCCAGGAAACCACTGATCTGCTTTCTGTTACTGTGAATTAGTTTCATTTTCCATGATTTTATATAAAAAGTGAAATCATACAATATATACTCTTTTTTGTCTGGCTTATTTCACCCAGCATAATTATTTTGAGATTCATCTATGTTGTTGATTCTACTGTAGGCCATTCTTGTTTGCTGCTCAATAGTATTCCACTGTAGGGTTATACCACAGTTCACCCATTTATCTGTTGATGAGTATTTGGGGTTTTTTTCCCTCAATTTTTGCCCATTACAAATAAAGTTTCTGTGAACATTAATGTGCAAAATGTTGTATGGACATATGCTTTCATGAGTAAATACCTAGGGATAGAATGCTGGGCCATATGGTAAGTGCATGGTTAACTTTCCAAGAAACTATCAAACTGCTTTCCAAAATGGTAATATCATTTTATGTTCTCACATAGGGTATTAGAGTTCTAGTTACTCCATTCCCACTAAGACTTGGCCTAATCAATCTTTTTAATTTTAGACATTCCAATAAGTGTGTAGTGGTGTATCATTGTGGTTTTATTCACATTTCCCTAATGACTAATCATATTGAGCATCTTTTCATGTCCACTTATGAAAAATACTTGCAAATCAATTTCTGAAGGACATATAGCTAGAACATAAAAAGAACTCTAAAATTCTAATAATGAGAAAATAATCCAATAAAAAATAGGCAACATATTTGAATAGACTCCTAGCCGAAGATGATATATGAGAGCAAATAAACACATGTAAAGATCTGGGTTCACTCAGATATTCTCCTCACCTTGAGATCCTTAAGTTAACCACGTTTACAACATCCTTTTTCCCCGTAAGGTAACATATCCACAGGTTCTGGGGTTTAGGACATGTACATATCCGGGGGTGGGGGGGGGTGGGGCAGGTAGCATCGTTCTAACACAAGTGGCATCCCACAAATTTATTATGTTATGTTTTCATTTTCATGCTAAACACTTTCTCATTTCCTTTCTGAAGTCTTCTTTGACCCATGGATTATTTAGAGGTGTGAAATTAAGTTCCAAATATTTGTGGATTGTACAGCATCTTTCTGTAATTGAGTTCTATTTAATTTCCCGTCATTAGAGAACTTTCTTTGTATGATCTGAATTTTCTTAAATTCTTGAGACTTGCTTTATGGCCCAGCATTTGGTCTATCTTTGTAAATGTTCTAAGTGTGCTTGAAAAGAACATATATTCTGTTCTTGTTGGGTTCAGTGTCCTATAAATGTCAATTAGGTCAAGTTGGTTGTTAGTGTTGTTCAAATCTTTGATATTCTTACTGATTTTCTGTCTACTTAGATCAACTATTGATAGTGACTGTTGAAATCTTCAATTATAAACGTAAACTTGTCTATTTCTCCTTGCAGTTTTTGCATCATGTATTTTGGAGCTGTGTTATTAGGTGCATAATATTTAAGACTGTTATATGCTCTTAATTACCTGATCTTTTTAAAATCTTCAAGAGACCCTTTATATCTCTTGCAATATCTTTGTCTTAAAATCTCTTTCATCTGATAATAATAAGCCACCTTGGCTTTCTTTTGCTTTGTATTAGAATGGCATATCTTTTTCTATTCTTTTACTTTAATCTATTTGTGTCTTTATTCTAGAGTGTATTTCTTTTAAGTGGCATATAGTCTGACACTCTATTTGCATCCAACCTGATATTCTCTGCTTTTTTTATTGGAATATTTAGACTATTTACATTCAGTTTTATTATCAATATTGCTGTGTTTAAATCTGTCATCTTGATACTTGGTTTTCATTTGTCCTATCTTTCTTCTGTTCCCTTTTCTTCTTTATTTACCTTTCATTTGGATCCAGCAATTTTTATTTTATGTCTTTTGTTGACTTATTAACTAGAACTTTTGTTTTACTTTAATGGTTGCTTTAAGACTTATAATACACTGTTAGCTTATTAAAGTCTACTGTCAGGTGATACTATATTACCTTACATCTGGTATAAGAACGATTAAACTATATACTTACACTTTTTTCCTCCTGGTCTTTGTGCTATTATTGTCATACACTTTACTTTTACATATGCTATAAATATTATATTTATATATATTACATTTTGGGGGGGGGGCTTTAAACTGTAGATTATCTCTTAATGTGATCCTTTGAGTAGGTCCATGTTTCCAACTGGTTTCATTTTTCTTGTGCTTAAAGGACTTCCATAAACATTTTGTGAACATGTCTGCTGTTAAAGAATTCTTTCAACTTCTGTGTCTGACACAGTCTGTTTCATCTTTACTATTTTTTTTAAAGATTGGCACCTGAGCTAACATCTATTACCAAACTTCTTTTTTTTCTTTCTTCTTCACCTCAAAGCCCCCCAGTGCATAGTTGTATATTCTTGTTGTAGGAACTTCTGGTTGTGCTATGTGGGATGCCACCTCAGCATGGCTTGATGAGCTGTGCCATGTCCACGCCCAGGATCCAAACTGGCAAAACCCTGGGCCACCAAAGCGGAGTGTGCAGACTTAACCACTTGGCCACAGGGCTGGCCCCTGTCTTTACTTTTTAAATAGATTTATTGAGGTAAAATTTACATACCATAAATTTCACCCTTCGTAAGTACACAATTCAATAAATTTTTCATTCAGTAAATTTATAAAATTGTGCAACCGCTCTAAAATTCAGTTTTGAATATTTTCATCATCCAAAAAATTCCATCATTCCCCTTTGTAGCTAATCCCTGCTCCAATCCTCAACCCCAGGCAACCACCAATCTGCTTTCTGTCTCTATAAAGTTGCCCCTTCTAGACATTTCATATAAATGGAATTCTATGATCTAGTCTTTTGTATCTGCCTTCTGTCACATGCACTTTTTTGTAGTTCATCCATATTTGAGTGAATATAAGTAGTTCGTGCCTTTTCATTGCTAAATGTTTTTTCATTAACGAGTATAGCACCTTTCATCTTTTCACTCACCAGCTGATGAACATTTAGGTTGTTTACAGTTTTTGGTGATAATGAAGAATGTTCCTGTGAACATTCATGTACCTGTCTTTGCGATGACACACATGTTATTTCTCTTAGGAGTGGTTAACTTTATTTCCGAGAGATATTTTTATTGGGTAAAAAATTCTAGTTTGACAGGCTGTTTTCTTTCATTATTTTAATGATGTCACACCACTGTCTTCTAGCTTCTGTTCTTTCACACGAAGAATCTGCTGTCATCCTTATCTTTGTTTCTCTCTACACAAAGAGCCCTATTTTCCCTCTGGCTGCTTCTAAGATTTTCTGTTTATCACTGGTGTTAGGCAATTTGATTTTGAAGTGTCAGCATAGTTTTCTTCATATTTCTTATGCTTCAGGTTTGGTGAGCTTCCTCAATTTCTCCGTTTATAGTCTTCATGAAATTTGGAAAATTTTGGCCATTATTTCTTCAAATTTTTTTTATTCACATCCCTCTCTCATCTTTTTCAGGTACTCCAAAAACATGTGTAGATATGTATATGTGGTTGCTTGAAGTTCTCTCACAGTTCACCGATGCTCTGTTAATTTTTCTCAGTTCTTTTTCTCTCTGTGTTTCATTTTGGATAGTTCTGTTGCTATTTCTTCAAATTCACTAATCTTTCCTTCTTGAATGTTTAATCTGACATTCAACCCATTCGGTGTATATTTCATCTCAGACATTGTTTTTATCTCTAAAATTCTGACTTGAGTATGTTCTATTTATCCCATGTCTTTACTTAACATATTCAATCTTCATATTCAATCTTACCTCTAGTTTCTTGAATTTATGGAATGCCATTAGAAATCTTTTTAATGGTCTTGTCTACAGATTCTGTCATCTCTTTCATTTATGGATTAGTTTTGATTGATTGATTTTTCTTCTCACTATGGGTTATATTTTTTCTGCTTCTTTTCAAGCCTGATAACTTTTTATTGGATGCCAGACATTGTGAATTCTATCTTTTTGAGTGTTGCATAATGTCAAGAAATATGTCCTTCTCTTTTTCACCTTTGTATATCTATCACCTGGCACAGTTGCTAACTCATAGCAAGGACTAAAATATTTGTTTAAATAAAGATCATAAGAGAAAGGAAAATCCTCAGTTACTTAGTTATTATTCTATTCATATGGGGGCAAAAATAAATGTTTTTATAATGCCAGCATCATAATTCCCCTTAGGGAGGGAACTATCCTTGGTAGCTTTTGGTGTAGATGAGACTCACAAGGCTTGAGTTAGCAGGAGACAAAGTGATACTAGACACAGTTAAACTGCTTTCTATTATAAATGACCAGGGAATTTGAGGGTGGATTTTGAATGAAGAAGGAAAAATAGAAGGGGAGAAAGGAGAGATGGAGTAACTAAGAATGTAATAAGTGCTTAAATAACATTTAAGGTCAAGAAGGACTAACATTTAAAGTTTTTACATTAATGAGACGTAAATCTGCTGTCTCCCAAATCCTCAGTAAAGTCTGCTGCTTATATGTCTTCTGAAAGTGTTTTCTTTGTTTTTTTTCCCCAATGAAATGAATGAAGGACTAAGTCCTATATTTGACACAATGACAAAACAGGGAAAAAGAAACAATCAGATGGCATAGACGAAAACAAGAATTCAGTGGAGGCAGATAATCAAAGCCAAACTGATCATGAAAATATGTTCTTCCTTCCCTTAGTAATTTTCAGCAACCTTGGGAAAGGCATGAAAGTTTTTAAACAAAGGGCTAAAGAGATCTAGTTAAAATATGAGTTGCACATAAGCAACACCTCCTTATTTTCACAAAACACCAGT
Organism: Equus przewalskii; assembly: GCF_037783145.1. NCBI lineage: Eukaryota > Metazoa > Chordata > Mammalia > Perissodactyla > Equidae > Equus > Equus przewalskii. The sequence continues at coordinate 61,591,742 of NC_091835.1, forward strand.
TTGAAAAGCAACCATAGTCATTAATTTCTCCATAGTTCTACTTATCAACAGTCCTAACGTACAGTATTTCCATTCCTCCTCATTTTCAGACACTGCCTTCTACTAACTAACTTCTCATCACAGACATTTATACCCAGCAGATGGTGGCTTGTTCCCTTCCTTCTTCGGATTCACACTTCCTACACTACGTACCGTATAAACATTGAGTGCAATAAACATTTCAGCTGTTCAAAAATTGTACTAAAATTTATGGCAGAGTTGGCTCAACCTAGGAAAGTGCAACAAAAGAAATATTAAAATAAAAATACCAATTAACAGGGCTAAAGTTAGCAACATCCCTTCATGTTTTATTTCCTGAACCCCTCCCCAACCTTCATATGAGTGGTAAAACCAAGGACGTTGGAAATATAATAAGATTGTCAACCATGCTCTTTGTCACGAGAGTCTGAGCCTTGGTTACCCCCACCCCAGTGACTTCTATAAATGCTAGTAAGTGACACATTTTAAGAAAGGAAGTTAAGTATTTTAATAGAGTACTTAACATACCATAATGAGTAACTCTGGGCATGGAGTTGTGTAGGATTTTCTTAGGGAAAGCTTCATGGAAGAGGTGACGTTTGAATTGCATCATGAAGGAAGAATACGAGTTTGTCAGACAATTAAGAAGCAGAATAACATTCTAGGCAGAGAAAATACTACATTCCAAGTCTCCAAAAACCTGAAAGAACTAAGTGTCCTTTGTGTGCAGTGAAAAGTTCAAAAATTCTTGAACATGTAGAGAAGTTATAAGGGCAAGTCACTGAAGGACTTATTCCAAAGATGACAGCCCTATTAAATACCTTTTAAAAAGTTTGTTCAGGCAATGGTGTGCTAAAAATATTAAAATAAACAAACAAACAAAAATAAACACTGCGGGCCTTGCATTCTGTGTCTGAAATTTCTCCAAAACACGATCTGGTTGCCCACCAAGGCTAATTGTTCCAGGACCCAGGAAATCCCAGACACTCACTAGCTCCCTCTTTCAGACTATCCTTTGCATAGACAACTTGCCTGGTCCGATGACCCAGACTCCATACTGTCCCCCCCGCCCCCCGCACACACACACACACACACACACACACACACACACCCTGCCTGGGTATGTAGCACTTACCTGCTGAGTCTCCACTTCCTCCAGTTTTCTCATCAGAGACTGAGATCGGCAATTAGCAATGAAAAGTCAAAGGACGTTTTCAAGCAAAGGAAAAATGAGTTTGAGTTATGAAGAGTATTAACATTGGACATTTTTTCTTACTAAATATAAAAGCAATATTTTTGAACAGTTGGAGCTCAAAGAAAACCAGATAATGAAACTTCAGCAAATTTTCTCAAGTGATACACTTATAAGTGGCAAGTTTTTACAAATTAATTGAGGGTATAAGAACACAGTCAAACACAATAAAACTAGTAAACTGTTCGGATTTTTCCAGAATTAAATGTTTTCCTAATATCCATCTTCTCCATCACCGCCCTCCCCAATCCATCTATGTGAATTTCATTTCCCAAAATAACGTGAGAAGCCGAGGAAAAGAGGCAGAGAAGGAAGAGTGTGGTATAACATTACAAACATGAGCACTCATTATTGGACTGCAAAGTAAAATAATATTAAAATTTAAATCCCCATAGTATGAACTTAGAGAGACTTGTATGATATCAATAAGTCATTTATTATTAGTTTTTCTGCATTTATAGATAAATGAAGCCAAGAAAATCTCCATTTTCCCAGCTGCAAATTTTCTGACTATGGTGCAATATTAAGCTATTGAGTTGAAGAGTGCTGCCCGCTTTAACTACTAGTTTTGAATATAACACGAGTAATCAGCACGAAATAGTATTCTTAGACCCCTCATCATAATCAGCATGTAATTGTTACAATATCATGCTACCCAAATAAAGTAGAGTCTCCCCATTCTTAATTTTTGAATGTGTTTAAGGAATAAATTATAATAATTTCCAAACACATGAAGGACAGCTTTGTAAGATTGCATCTTCCTCCTAAAAATGATAAGAAATTCACTAAGGAGTCCATTAGACAGAGTCCATTAAAGGTGACAGGACAAAGATCTCTTGGAGACCTCATCAAGTGGAGACAATATGCAGGATTAATTCAGTGTCCATTCAGCTTCCCTGTGCTCAGATGGGAAATGAGGTTTGAGTGACAACTTTATTTAGCAAGTCAAAGACTGCTGAAAATTTTATGAAACGGTGCAACTCACATGCAAAACAGAGCAGAGTTTTATTAGAAGAGTTTGATGTGATACTGTGAAAAATGTGAGTAATTCTCATATCAGTTAATAAAAGGCATGAAATATAAATTAGCTGCAAGCTTGATCTGCATGAAGTTGACTTCGTGTTTGCAATAGCAGCCTTATCACTATACGTTTATTAATAGGGATCTCGTTTATTGTCCTGTCTCCTTCTATGCTCAACTCATTTGAAATCGTAATGGTTTCTATTAGTTAGGCTTCATTTAAAGCTATCATTGATTGTTTAGACATTCATCCTTAGAAATTTATTTTTAACTGCCATTTTTGGCGCTCAGAGATTTTGCTTCACTCAAGAACAAATTTTTAAATTAAGAAAATAAGCCTCATATACACAGACATACAAAGGAAGGGTTACTGATAGTTGGACAACTCAGAGATTGAACTGTAAAGTTTTAAAGGGTTAGTGTACATATTCCCATGTGAAAAAACATGAAATTATATGGCCTAAAATCCATTGGGAATAATAATGCACATGTATAAATTTTATGATAAAAATAGAAAACATTATATATTGTTTTATTATATTACATAGTGTTATAACAGAAAGTAAATTTTTAAGAAAGAAAAGGGAGACAAAACCTAACTTCATTAAAGCTCTCTTATTGTAATCATGACAACAAAACTCAACATTCGCATAAACATAAAACATTCACTAAATGTTTTACCTTTTTTTAATGTCTTACCAATATATAAGTCCCACAGATATTTGTGTATGTTTAAGATATTTTGGCAAAATAGTTGTCCTTCTATAACCATTTCTAATCTGTCAATGTGTTAACTAAAATAGCACTATTTAGAGGCCAGCCCAGTGGCATAGTGGTTAAGTTTACGCACTCCACTTTGGCAGCCTGGGGTTCACAGGTTCAGATCCCAAGCATGGACGTACACACTGCTCATCAAGCCATACTGTGGCAGCATCCCACATACAAAATAGAGGAAGACTGGCACAGATGTTAGCTCAGTGACAATCTTCCTCAAACAAAGAGAGGAAGATTGGTAACAGATGTTAGCTCAGGGCCAATCTTCCTCACCAAAAATAAAAGTACTATTTTTTGTAAAAAAAAGATGTGGCTGGAAAATCCAGTATGTGCTGATTTCTATTATTTTGAAAAAAGGAAAGGCTTAGTGTTGGGTCCATTTTGGGATATTTTAGTTTGCCCACTTTGACCATGGGTAACCCATGCCTGTACTATACCAGTATGTCCCAGGACATAAGCCCAAGATACATAAGCATGGGAATGTAAATGAGAACACTTTCACAGTAGTTACCCCAATCATTGAGACTCTGGCCCCCTGCCACCTGTTCATCCATCAGGAAGTTGACATCAGGCCAGTTGTTTGATGAATGCCCCACAGTCCAGAAGTGTTCAATTGTTTCCTGTGATATCATTTTCCTGGCTCCTCTGGCCCCTATATCTTCTGTAAATAGGTAGTGAATTCAAATTAAATATTTTTGGCAAGAATATTTTCTAGCGGATGCTGTGTACGTCACATTACATCACATCAGGAGACCCATGACCTTTGGTGTTCCCACCAGTAGTGATGTAAGTTTCATCACAGGTTAAGGTGGTGACACTTGGATTATCAAGAGAAGTCTTTCCCTCTGTGATTAGCAAGCCATTTATAGGGTGATGCTTTGGCATCACATGAAATCTTTTACCTAATGGTTTAGCATCAAGTGATAATGCTCGCTTGAATCAAATATTTTATCAGGGGTTAAATTTCTTTTGCATTTCGCTTGGCATTCTGCTGTTAAATTCTTGAGAGAACCTCAGCTAGAGCTATTTGCTTACCCTGAACTACAGTCCTAGTTCAGGGTAGGATAAATGCTTAATTCTTTCCTTTTAATTACCAACTTCCAAAGCAAGGAGTTGAATTAATAGCACTTGCCAACGGTGACAAATAAGGGTTTAGTCTTCTGTTTTATTTTTGTTAGTATCAATATGAACTCATGAATTTTTACATATTCAATGACTTTCACTAATCGCATTATTTATGATGATCAAATTTGGTCAGGTAGAGTCCTTACAAATTGGTTCACATATCCTTTTGATATGATTTCTTTGATTACTTTCTTACTTTCTGGTACAAAATTATCCTAAACTTGGAAACAGTTATTTTTCCAAGACTTTTTTTCATGTGAAAGTTATTTAGAAACCACAGCTTGGATACCAAGAGTTTCATTGCTCCTGAGATGTCAGTGATTCTGGGCTTTTTCAATAGACAGAACTAGAAAATATACATCTTTAACATCATGAGATCATATTGATATTTCCTATTCAAATTTAACATTTCAGAGTTTTCATTTCTTTGATTCTATACTTATATCTCTTTTCTCTTTTACTTAAAAATTTGTTTGCTACTATCTTTAGTATTTTATTCTTGCTCTATTTTACAACATTAACAAAAATAGAGTGAAAATAACTACCAATATTATTAACACTAATAGTACAACTACTAACTGAAGTTTAATATTTTTCACAGGTTTTTTTCTTTTTTTGCCCTTAGAATATATACCAGTAAATGTATGCACAGTTCTAAAGTCACTTGAAATAATTCTTTTCTCTGTGTGTGGTTATGTCTCCAATTTGGCGCAGAGGTAGTTCCTTTGCATTGGTTTGCTTCCACTCTGAGGACTTGCTTTAGTTACAGCTAGGTAATGCTCCATTAGGGGCAGGTACCAGCGTCCATTCAACCATACCCCTATGAAGGTACATTTGTGTTGTTTCCAATATTTTGTTATTACAAACAATTTGCCCTGAATTCAAACATCACAACACACCTATGATATTATTGCTATTTTAATATTATGAAACTGAAGTTCACAGAAATTGAGTAATTTGCCTAAGTTTGTATAGCTGTCCGAAGCCAAAATCTTGCTGTTAATTTTTAAGTACAGTGCCTCTTAGGCATCCCCCTCACCACATTCACTGACAGTTTTCTGCACTCCATTGTTTCCAGGTATCTTTGTGAAAGCAAACAAACGAACAAAATAAAAAAGACAAGACTGGACACGCACATTTGAATGCAAATAGATACGTGAAGAGGGCCTGGGCCAGAGGGGTATTATCTGATACCTACAGCCAGAACTAGCTGAGCATCTGCTCCTACCTAGCCACATCCTCATACAAAGATAATTCACTACACATCTACACATTTGCTTAACCACAATGCCATATCTAACTACCAGAGAAGTGGAGTGTAATGCACAAATCCTTTGTGAGAATGTATAATGATCATATTTGCTTTGGCATCAGTGTACAGAGTTGCATTGAAATAATACAGTTTTAATAAAATTTCCCCCTATTCAAAAGTGTGAGATCCACCAATAAAATAATACCTGATTTGAGTCTCAGTATAATACATGAAAGGACTGTACATGATCAAGAATTTTCTTTTGAAGCCCAAATGAACTTCCTGACCATGGACTGTTTTCACATGACAGAACTTAATCACAACTTTGAAATGGCCACTAAGACATCACTCTTTCAAAAATAGCAACAAAAGCCCACCCCACTATATGGGAGTGCTTGCTCTCCTGTAGGGATCCACTTCAGAGAGCCAGCCCTGGTGGTCTAGTGATCAAGATCCGGGCTGTCACCACCGAGGCAGGGGTTCGTTGTTCATTACCCAGTCAGGGATCACACCACCTGTCTGTTGGTTGTCATACTGTGGCGGCTGGGTGTTGCTGTGATGCTGAAAGCTATGCCACTAGTATTTCAAATACCAGCAGGGCCACCTGTGGTGGACAGGTCTCAGCAGAGCTTCCAGACTAGACAGACTAGGAAGAAGGACTTGGCCACTCACTTCCCAAAAAACTGGCCATGAAAACCCTGTGAATAGCAGCGGAGCATTGTATGTTTTAGCACCAGAAGGTGAGAGGATGGCGCAAAAAGACTGGGCAGGGTGCTGCTTTGCTATACACAGGGTCACTAAGAGTGGGAATCGACTAGACAGCACTAACAACACTTCAGATGGCTTGATGGACGCATTCTTCAGGCCCTTTTCCACTGACGCTTTGGGGGTAAAAGTAGGGGTAGTGAGCCGACTGTTCCTCCGTCTAGAGAAAAGAAAATAGAACCTTCTCTTAGTTTGAATTTATATTTAATTTTCATCAAGCTCACTTTGTCCTAGAAGATGTGTATATCACAAAGTTTTACCTCCGGGACCCATGATGGCAATCCATCTCCTTTTCCCACATCTAAAGCTAGAATTGGCAGTCTTCTCCTTATTCCACGAACTACTTTTAAATGACATGCAGGAGAAGAAAGACACTGTAGTTAAATATATAAAAATAAATTTTCTTGGCTTACTGGGGTAGCAAACAAATATCTATGAGTAATGCCCCTATATCGCCAGCTAGCAGGGCACTTAATAAAACCCAAACAACTGTCTCACACACAGGTTATAAGGTCATTTCTCACATATAAGATAAACTAGAAATCTATCCAAAGGATAGAATCAGGGAGACTGTTATGAAGTTTGCTGGAAAATAAAAAATGAGTTTCACATGTTATTTCATTTCCCAAGGGCACTTTGATAAGCATACACACATATTGTCAATGCATACTGGGACCCCAGTGCATGTGAGGGACACAGAAACAAGCAAGTTCAAAACCATAAATGTCATTTAGTAACAAATTAAATATTTGCCACAGGTGACAGGAAAACAAATAAGTAAAATAAAGCTGTATTTTTTTTTTTGGCTGCCAACCATGTGGAGAAAGACAGAAATGTAAAATATGAAGACACTGTCCTTCAGGAAGGTAATGATAAAGTTTATATTTATAACATTTCCATTTAAAATAGTCACAGAGGCTTGTATCTGTCAATGTTTGTTGAATGAATGAATGAATAAATGAGCAAAAATAAATGTTGCAGAAAGTGAGTTCATATGGGTTGTGAAGAAAGGGGAATTCATGGATGTGGATTCAGAAGGGTTCAAGAAGCAACAACCAGATTTCCAAATGAAATCTGAAACTAAAGAAACCATTCATTTTTAACACTTTCCAATACTGTGCACACTTGCACAACAGAAAAATTCTAGCCTAGTGGTGTTTAAACTTCAGGTTGCATTAAGATTCACCTGCAGTGTTTGTTAGAAATGTAGATTCTGACTCTGGCCCAGTAATCTGCATCTAAACGTCCCATGTGACTCTGAGACAAAGTGGTCCAGAGACTGTTATTTTGAGACACCAAGTGGCAAGCCTGTGGAGAGGTTTGGTTTTCCCCCTTTCCTCTATGGGTTTTCTCTGAGAGCAGTTTTTGTTTGCTTGTTTTGTTTTCATTAAGCCTGCACCATGCTGTATTGCACCAACACCATAGCTGAGCTCAGCCTTTCTATAGGGAAATACTGTGTCATAAGCTCAGAATTCATATTTGGAATATATTTTAAAATAGAATCATTCCCACAAAAGCCAACACTTAAGTAGAGAAAATCAGTGAGTCAAGAGTTTTGATTCTGTGGTAGTTAAATGGAATTTGTAAAAGGCAGAGAAAGTGAGTAGTAGAAAGATACATCAAGGCTTTTCTTCAGATAAAGCAAGACACGGTAAAGAGGCTGGAAAAATGTAATACATAAAAAATATTTTCTTTGAATTAAAAACAAATTAAAGTCATTAAAATAGATATTAGGGCTTCCAGATACAACAGAATAGTCAGTTAATCTTGAATTTCAGATAAACAATGAATACTTTTTCAGTACAAATATCAAATTTATATTGCACATCCTTTATTTTCGTTTGTTAAATCTAGTAACTCTACTATTTCCCATGCAAAACTAGTGTTAAGAATTGCTTTTCTGGGTGCCATAGTGAGAAGAGCATGGATTACAGATCTTTGAGTGGATCATTCACATAACTGAGGTCTGACTTCCACTTAAAGAAAACCTTGCAATATATTTCCCGTGCCCTGGGAACTGCCATTTATATCAAACATCTGAGAAATTTCCCCAAAGACTATTTCACTCGATCAATATGACAATTCTCTACCAGCAAGAACCTCTTAATACCCCACAGACCTTTTTAATGAAAGATTGAAGAGGGCAGTTCAGAGCACAAATCCACATTTATTTTCTAAATGTATATGATTATCTAATAACAATGTTGTGTATATTAGTCTTTCTCTTCTCTCCCGTGGAAAACTCATTTGTGCCTTCCTGCTTCAAACATTCTTAAGTTCTGAGCACTTTTTGTGTGTCTCTTGTTTTCTCAAGGTGTTCTATTTACTTCTTTACAACAAGAATTTTTTTAAGTTTAGTGCTATTGACATTTTGGTCCAGATCATTGTTGTTGGGGGCTGTCCTATGTATTGTAGGATGTTTAGCAGCATCTCTGGCCTCTACCCAGTAGACAGCAGAAGCACTCCCTGAGTGTGACAACCAAGTATGTCCCCAAACATTGCCCAATGTCCACTGGAGGGCAAAATCACCCCCAGGTGAGAATCATTGCTCCACATAGATAGGTTATAATTCATTGCAACTTTCTTTTTCCTTTCTTTCTTTTTCTTTTTCTTTCTTTCTTTTTCTCTCTGTCTCTTTCTTTAAAAAGTGGGAAAGGATAGTAATTTATCTTGTTTCTTATGGGGAAATGAAAGAAAAGTGCTGTTTAGAAATTTAATTTTTAAAAATATGCAATCAATTGCACCCAAAAATGGATTAGGAAAAAAAATGAATGAATGATATTGGGATAGACTGATAAGCAATTTAAGAAAAAATAGGTTACTAAATAGACTATATACATATCTATTAAGTGATAAAATTTTTTAAACTAAGATATATAAAAAATGATTAAAAACAGTATTGGGTATTTACCAATACTGCATATTAGTAACTTGGTAAACTCTTTGAAGGGACAAAAATAAATCATAAAGGAAAAGACTGAAAGATTAAGCTCTATAGACATTAAATATCTACATAATGTAAATCAGTGTAATAATAATGAAATACTGCAAAAATATATCTTGTTCATATGAAAAGGGTATATAGATACAATTTAGTATATAGTAGAAGCTCTCTTATCTGAAGTGTTGGGACAGTAGCTAGTGAGTTCATCAAAAAGTTCAAGTTCAAATTATTCACAAATACCTTAATAATTTAGTTAAACTTAAAACATGTAAAGGTACCGATATTCAGCAGTCTTTTGATATAGAATCACCTCCTTCATTTTGAATATTAGTCCATCAATAGGAGTTCCACATTCAATTTCTTGCAGAAACCACACCCACATTGCATCTGCAATGATTTCCAGGGTATTTTTCTTTAAATAAGAGAATTGGTTTTTTTTAAAGATTGGCACCCGAGCCAACAACTGTTGCCAATCCTCTTTTTTTTTTTTTTGGTCTGTGTTTTCTCCCCAAATCCCCCCAGTACATAGTTGTATATTTTAGTTGTGGGTCCTAGTAGTTGTGTCATGTGGGATGCTGCCTCAGCATGGCCTGACTAGCAGCGCCATCTCCGTGCCCAGAATCCGAACCACCAAAACCCTGGGCTGCCGAAGCAGAGTGCACAAACTTAACCACTGGGTCACAGGGCCCGCCCAAGAGAGGATTTTTTTAATATAAGGGCAAAAATCCTTCTCAATGTTTATAACGTCTTTGAATACATTGCGATTATCTATCCTGTTCTAAATTTAAAAGCGTCGTCCACTTAGCGATTAATCTTTATTCTTCCTGAAGCATTCAACTCAGTTTTTATAGAAATATCTCTCTTATCACACTCATAGTTCACTATTCTAAATAATATGAAGTTGAACAATAATTATATATTATAAATAAATTTCAAATGGCATGAATGAGTGTGAGAAAAGTACAACTGCCTTTTGGTAAGATTACAACAACTATACTTTAAATAGAACTGCACATTGATCAATTTTTTCTTTGTGGATTGCACTTTTGACATTATATCCATGAAACTTTCGTCCAGCTCAAAGTCACAAAGCTTTTCTTTTACATTATGTTCTAGATGTTTTATAGTTTTTAGTTTTTATACTTAGATCTATTACACACTTTCAGTTAATTTTTTTTATATAGTGCAAAGAATGGATTGGATTCAAATTTCCTGCTATTCAAAATATGCTGTTAAGAGCATGAAAAGACAAGCTACAAACAGGGAGAAAATATTTGCCTTTTGCATTTCCACTTAATTTTAAAATCAACTTGTCAAGTTCTACACAGGAAAAATAAACTTGAGATTTTGATTGGAATTGCATTGATTCAATAGATCAGTTTGAGAAGAACTGACAGCTCTAATATGTTGAGTCCCTCAGATAATAAATGCTCAATTTATTTAGATCTTTTTTTAATCTCAATATCATTTTATAGCTTTCTGCAGAGAGACCTCACAAATATTTTGTGAGTTTTATTCATGGGAATTTGATATTTTTTATCTTATTATAAGTAGTATCTTTTCAATTCTTTTCTCTTTTTGTATATTTCTGTAATTTCCTATATATTTCCCATATATTAATTTTGCCCTTCTTCTAATGTTATGAATTATATTGATTTTTTTCATGCCAAACTGAACTTGCATCTCTTTAATAAATCCAACTTGGTCATGATGTACTTTTTCATATAGACCTAGTTTCAATCTCATTATATCTTGCCTAGAATTTTTACATTTATGAATAAAATTGGCCTATAATTTCCTTGTCAGGTTTTGATGTCAAGAATATGCTAGTCTCATGAAATGACTGGGAATTCTTTCTTCTTCTATTCTCTGGAAGAGTTTTCATAAGATTGGTGTCTTTTCTTCTTTAATACTTATTAAAATTAGCTATTAAAACCATTTAGCCAGCATCAAATTTTTAATTATCATGTCTCTTCTAATTTTCTACTTTTTCTTGTGCTAATTTTAGTAAGTTGTACCTTTTTGAAATTTGTCTATTTCATGTAAATTTTCTAATTTATTGACATGAAGTTGTTAATATATAATTAGAATATGGATAATTTTTGTGTATCTGTAGTAATGTCTATTTTATTTTTTATTCCTGTTATTATTTATTCTTTACTTGATCAGTGTAGTAGAAAGTTACAAATTTGATTAGTTTCTTAAAAGAACCAACTTGAGCTTTATTGGTTCTCTCTGGTGTATGTGTTGTTATTCTAATAATTTCTACTTTTACTTTTTTTTTCTTCTATTTTCATTGGATATAATTTGATGTTCTTTCCCTAATTTCTAGTTATGCATTTCTAACTCATTAACTTTTAGTCTCTTTTCTACATTTTGGGCTCTACTTTTCCCTATAAGAAATTTTAAGGTGCAGTATTTTCTTTTTCATTTAGTTAAAATTTTTTTCAAATTTCCATTTTGACTTCTTCTCTAACTCATGAGCTATTTACAATTATATTTCTTAATTTACAAAAATATGGTATCTTTAAAATTTCTTTTTGTTATTTGTATATAGTTTAATATTGTGGTCAGAGAACATATTCTATGATATTAAGCTTTAAATACATGGAAATGTGATTTATGGCTCAAACTATAGGCATATTTTTATACATTTTATGTATACTTACTTTAAAAGAAGGTGAACTCTCCACATTTTGTGAACCGTCTTCTATGTGAGTTTTCTAATAATCTTATTCAGATATTTACTATCCTTGCCAATTTTTTACCTGATTGTTCTACCATTTAAGGAGAGAAGTTATTCACATATTTACTATTTTCATTGCTGTTTATTTCTTCTACCACTCCAATGCTCCATCTAAAATTTTTCTTCTGCCTGAGGAACACTTTTTGTTACTTTCTTTAACGTTCATCTGCTGTCAAAGAATCACTCTGTTTTTACTTGTCTAAAAATGTCTTTAGTTTTTCTTCTTTCTTGGAGGGTTTTTTGCTGTTGCTGTTTGCTTTTTTGTTTGTTTGGTTGATTGGTTAATTGGCTGATTGGTTTTTGGTTTTGGGGAGTTTTTTGCATATACAATTCTTTTAGCACTTGTAGACACCACTCCATTATTTTCTGCTTTCCTTTGACTCTGTTGAATGACTATTTCAATCTAAATGTTGCTCCACTAAAGGCAATCTGTTTTGTTTTGTGTTATTTAACTGCTTTTACGATTTTTTATTTGTCAGTTTGGAGAAAACTGACATTATCTTTTTAAATATTGCTGCTGTCTAATTGTTTCTCTTCTCTCCTGCTAGGTCTCTAATCACATGTGTGTTAGACCCTTATCACTCTCTTCTTTATGTCTCTTAATTCTTTCTTCTGTATTTTCAATCCTCTTCTTTCTCATTACTTTATTGTTGATATTCTTCTGACTTGTCTTCCTGTTCAATAAATCTCAGTTTTATCTAATGTGCTGTTATTCTCATCTTTGTGCTCTTAATTTTGATTATTCTGCTTCATAGAATTAGATTTTGCATTTAACTTTTTCCGATGGTTTCCAATTCTCTGACAAAATGCCCAATCATCTATTTTTTCTATTGTAAGCCTATTTTTTAAAAGTCTTTGTCCAGTAACTTCATCCCTCCAGTATCTGAAGCCCCTATGTGTCTCTCTCTATTGTTTGTTATTTCTACTGCATTTATTCATGTTGTCACCTTGTGTGCCTGATTTCTTTTAATTGTATGCCAGACATCATATTTGCAAAATTGTTTGTAAAATTAACTTGAGTCCAAAAATTCTGTTATCTTTCTATAGAGAGAATCTATGTTGGTTCTGTCAACTATTTGGGGGCCCTGGCAATCTGGGACCACCTTCTGTTAATTAGGAAACAAGAAGGATTTGCAGGAAATCCAGTCCTTTCCAGGGCTGTTTACTCTGGTCTGTCTTCACTACTAGAATGTAACCCTATGGGCTATGAGCCCCAAGCCAGGGATTTTCCCCAGGGCCATTTGCCCTGTTTTCAGCACCGAATTCAAATTTCCATTTCCTTTCAAGGCTGTCAGAACCAGCCATCAGGCTCTCAGCCCCTTACTTCTTTTCTCTAGAACCAACAACTTTCCCCCATACAAGGAAAGCAGCCCCAGACAGGGAACTCACTTCCTCAGGTCTCAATCCTTCCAGGTCCTAGGCTGATTTAACTCTTACTTGATAACTCTCTGATGTCTTCATTGATAACGTCGCTGTTGCCCTTTGGAGCTTCGGAGCCCAGCAGAGTGGGGCCAGCTTTCCTCTGTGCTTGGTAAGCAGAAAGCATCATTGTAACACCAGCGACAGCAGAAGCTTAGGATGAGATGTTCTTCCCTAATTTTCCTTAACCATCTAAGCCCCATGTTTTCTCCTTGTCTTCAGTGGAAGAATTTCCCAAATTATTTCATAACACCATTTACAGAAGTGGAAGCCAACTTGTCTGTGGTTTATGTCTTTTTGATTCCCTTTGTCACAATGGTTTAACTTTCATACTGACTAATAAAACACTTGTAGAAGTTGACCCGCTAATCCTATTTCTTGGGAAAAAATGATAATGCTTCATAATATGTACTGGAGCATTATTTACACGGCACAAAAATCTATTGAGGTATGAAGGTGAGCCTAATTCTCAGAGGACTTAAAAGAATAACATTTTTTCCCTTCCCCTCTTCACACAAAGGACATGCATGCCCTTGTATTATAAGTTCTAGGCTCTTCTTGGGGTGGAGTTCCAGAGGGCTGAACAAGCTCCTTTTGTTCATTTCATCTCGGAAGCCGCCCTAAAGTAAACTCCCACAGAGGTCTTGCTTTGAGAATTCTGGGCTTTTAAAGGGAGAAATTAAAATTGTTTGACAGGGGATGGGAATGGAAGCTGGAACTACCAAGAGAGTGAGTTAATGTTAGAAGACTGCAAGGATGGGTTTGGGGTTGGGGATTTTTTTGCGTGAGAAAACTGTGTATATGGTTGCCTACAGTGCTCCACAAGGAGCAGAGATCTTGGGGGAAGCAGAAGGAAGGTGGTTGCATGTCGGAGCTGCCACCAATGGGCGGGGCGTCTGTGAACAGACAGCGCTGCTATCATTTGGACCAGCCCTCTACATTGGATTGTAACAAAAAACAAAAGGAACAAAGCTAAGCTGCTAAGCAGCTTTTTCCCAGTTTCCTCGAGCCACATTAGTCCCAGGTTTCTGGTGAAACCAATGAAAGAAAGAGAAGCTGTTTCAAAAATGACTGAGATTGGATTGCTCATTAACCTTCACAGGTGGGAGCCCTAGCCAGATTTCATTTGATTTAGGAAAATAAAGAAATGTGACCTTTCTAGTACTGGAGTGTCATGAAGCAATTCATTTAGGTTAGATTCATAATACTAAAATATTGAAAACAACCTAAATGTCAGACAACAGGGCAGAGAACAATCACCGTATAGCAACTCTATACAATTTGATACGGTTACTAAAAACTGTAACTACTCAGACTCCTTAGCAATATAGGGAATGTTTATGCAACATGTGAAATGCAAAGAGAAAACAAAATTGTATCTATCTATGATAGTGTTTCAGAAATTGTGTACAGATAAAAATGAAGTCTGGAATAGAATAGAAAACAATAAACATTTATACTTTGGGTTAATGTTTTTCTTTTCTGTTTCCTTTATTGTTATTGTTATTATTATTATCCCAAAGTTAAGTGATTTTTATTTTTTAATGATACATGATTGATTTGTTTGCAAAGATTCAGTAGAGCTGAATTCTATTATTTGACTATTAACCATTGCTTTACTCAACGAATGTTTATTGAGCACTTACAAAGATACCAAACACTATGCTAGTGATAAATGAAACTGAACAAATCTCACACAGATGGGAGAAGGATAGATATAAACAAACCAAAAGCACAAATACGTATTTCAACTTTTAACTCATTACTCAAATTACTCCTTGTTAGAATGAGTGGTATATAACACTTTTAGGTAACTTTGGAATTAATATCCAAGCTGAGACTTGAAGAATATGGAGCCAGATGAAAAGAAAAGGGAAGAAACAGCCTTAGTGAACATGCATCAGAAAGTACCAGGCCCCATTTTGAGGCTAGAAGAGGGGGCAGAACATAGCAAGAGAATAAGAGCTGCTTACTGGTTAGAATTTCTAGGGTGTGCATCGTGTTTTCTCCAATGAAGTGTTAGTCAAAGTGCAACATCTATGCCTATACCCTCTCAGACAATTTTAATTTCTTCCCTCTATAAATTAGTCATTGGAGGAGAGTTTAATAATGGAACTGATGTGTAGAGACTCATAAAGGAAGTATACAGGGAAGTCTCAACGGATAGTGCAATACTCTCAGACGAGTAATGGTAGGGAGCTGTAAATACCCCAAACCTGAAGGAGTGAGGGAAAGAGCAGTTACCAGAACCTAGAACAAGTGCCATGTGGAGAGGGCCACCCATAAGGGACTGTGGCCTTAGGGCCTGGGACACAGCCAACTTGCAGCAACCCCGAAGGGAGAGAATAATTACCTTCACCTTAACTTCTTCCCTTCCATTGACCTCTCAATGGTGTTCCCCATTGGCCAAACCCAACCAGAAGCCAGAGGGCAAGAGAGAACCAGGATGCATGCCACACAGGTCAGCCTCCCAGGGCAAAGAGCAGTGGGGAGAAGGGTAGATAGTGGATCTATCTAGAAAAGCAAATGGAAGATATCTAGTATGGATGACAAGTTGACCCAACTTGACTCCTTGACTTTACTGTTTAATAAAGAACCTAAGGCGAATGGTTCAGCAGTCACGAAGCCAAGGTCCAGGAGTCACTGTCAATGCACCTATTGCAGGCCACATCCAATCCAAGGTCTAACTGGTCCTGAGACCAGTGTCAGGGATAAGAGATCAGAGGAGACACAGTTGATGCCTCCTTTACTTTTTCTATCCTCTGAACCCCTTAGATTGGCTTCTATTCTACGAACTAACTCCATTCAATTGGCTCACATGGTAAGTTAGGGAGAATTAGGATAAATTAATGCCCATAATCCATCTCCCCAACAAAGAGCTCACTGAAACACTCTAAAGTCCTCTTTACTCCTAAAGTTTGAATCACAAATATTTTGAGTTATCAAAATCTTCTCAACAGTCCTTCTGTCAACTAATTATGGATGTATTTTCCTTCCCTCTTTCCTGACATACATTCTAAAATGTTTTTACTAGTTCATACCAGGGTACAAAAAAGTCCATTCAGGGGCTGGCCCCAGGGCCGAGAGGTTAAACTTCCTTGCGCTCTGCTTCGGCAGCCTGGTTTCACAGGTTTGGATCCTGGGCATGGACCTGCTCCACTCAACACCCATCCTGCAGAGGCACCCCACATATAAAGTAGAAGAAGATTGGCACAGATGTTAGCTCAGGGATAATGTTCCTCAAGGAAAAAAACAAAAATGAAAAAAAGAGGCAGATTGGCATGGATGTTAGCTCAGGGCGAATCTTCCTCACAAAAAAAGTCCATTCAGCTTTGAATGTCAGGCTAAAGGATATATCAGTCCATTTTAAGAACCGATGTAATTTTAATGCATAGCAAATGAGTAGAGTCATCATTAAACACAATCACTGTACCCTTTTGGAAAAGAACAAGGACAATCCCACAACAACTATGATTGTCTTGAAAAATCTCTCTTTCCCCATAACTCAATGAAAGTTTTGACTCCTTGAATAGGTTTTTAAGAATTAGCCTTTCAGACCAGGTCAGTGGCATAGTGGTTGGGTTCGTGCACTTCACTTCGGTGGCCCAGGGTTCATGGATTTGGATCCGGGGCACAGACCTACACACTGCTCATCAAGCCATGCTATGGCAGCATCCCACATACAAAATAGAGAGGGATTGGCACGAATGTTAGCTCAGGGATAATCTTCCCCAAGCAAAAAGAGGAAGATTGGCAACAGATGTTAGCTCAGGGCCAATCATCCTCACACACACACACAAAAAGAATTAGCCTCTCAGGCTGCTGATTCTCTGAATGTAATTTGCAAAATATTCACAGAGCTGCAATCAAAAAACAGGTCCCATCTTATAATGGGCAAGGATTTGTTAAATAGGACACAAAAAGCACTACTCATTAAAAAAAAAAGTGATAAATTTGATTTCCTCAAATAACTTCCATTATCAAAAGATATCAGTAAAAGAGTAGAAAGACAGGCCACAGACTAGGAAAAAAAAATTTGTGATACACATAGCTGACAAAGGACTTGCATCCAGAATATACAAAGAACTTCACACACCATAAGACCCAGCATTCCCACAGAGAAGTATATATTCAAGAGAAATGAGTGCATAGATCTACCAAAAGATATACTCAAGAATATTCATAGCAGCTCTATTCATAGTAATTCCAAACTGGAAACAACCCAAATGCCCAACAAGAGAATGGATAAATAAGCGCTAGTATACAATATACCTGATGGAATACTAGTCAACAATAAAACAAAATAAGCTGTTACACGCAACAATGTGGATGAATCTCACAGACATTAGATTGAATGAAAGAAACAAAACACCAAAGGGCTTATAGTATAGGATTCATTCATGACGTTGAAGAAGATGCAAAACCAATTAATGGCGATAGAAGTTCAGATAGGGATTACCTGTGGGGGAGGTAGTATTGCCTGGGAAGAAGCATGAGGGAACCTTCTGGGATGCAGGAAGTGGTCTCTGTCTTCATCAGGGTGACCGTGATGGGTGTATACATCTGTAAAAATTCACTGAGCTATTTACTTACAATCAGTGCACTTTCTGCTCTTTACTGTGTGTATGGTATGCTTCAATTTAAAAAAGTGAAAACTACTCAGGACCGACTCCCCAAATTTCCTCGGTCAGGATAGCCTCATGTGAGTTTAGCAAAATTAAAATGAATGCACTTTGTAGTTCCCTAGGGTGAAACTCTAACATGACAGACCACCACAAATTCCAAGGGTAATTGAATTGACTCAATACTCTCTCATAATGAAATTCTGCAAATTTGGATTTAGCTGAAAGCACAGAGAGACTCCAAAGGAGCTGTTAAGAAGGATGGTTGAACAAGCTGTTAGATTCTTTCTCGACATATTTTTAATGAAATAGGTTTTTGAATACCTATTTTTAAATGAAATAAGTATTTAAATATACCAGTTAGGTAGGTCAATGGAGATCCATTATTGTCAAATAAACTAAATTAAGGACTCTACAATGGAAAACGATGAGAAAAAAAATTTTGAAGGTGCTTTGTGCTCATTTGCAGCCAAATTCAATAGCTTTCAGGCAGAAACCCAGGGGAGTTTTTTATTGAATTCAGTCCTTGAATTGTTTCTAGCTAACGGGCCCACTTCTATTTACAGCATTATTTTCTATTAAAGGACAAGGCTGGAAAGTCAAAGAATTTAGAGCTACTGTTTTACCTGAATAATCAACACTTCCTAGACAACCTTTATCATTCTTTTCTTTTACAAAAGATTGAAAATCAAACTGAGTGCTTTTTACAGCTGAGCTGAAACTTTCCAGGAACAGGGATTTACATAAATATATAGAGGTGGTAACTATAAAAATGTAATCAGCCATGAGAGGAAGCCAGTTACGGTCCTATGATGGAAACAACTGGAATCTGTGGCCTTCTCCCATTAAAAGATGGGGAGAATGAGGCTCAGTTACAAACTCAGCACTTCTCCATGAGAGCAGATCTCTCCTGAAGACATTTTGACTTTATAATGCAACCGAAATATTTGACTTAAAGTTACCTTCTAAATTCGGAAATGATTTTAAGTTAAATAAGTAAATGTTAAGGTAAACCACCTTTAGCCACTCATTGATCTAGGAAACAACTAAGCAGTAAATTTTTCAAAAAATCAAATTTTGGAAAAGAGTCCATTTATTCCAGAATCCACCATCTTTCTACTAAAACCTAAAGGCGTTGAAAAATTTCACCCAATCACTTACTTTGAGGGGGTTATCTAGGTCTTTATACCAAAGCCCTTCTTTTTATTTATTTTTTATTTTATTTATTTACTTATTTATTTATTTTTGTGAGGAAGATTGGCCCTGAGCTAATGTCTGTTGCCAATCTTCCTCTTTTTGCTTGAGGAAGATTGTCGCTGAGCTAACATCTATGCCAATCTTCCTCTATTTTATGTGGGATGCCACCACTGTGTGGCTTGACGAGTGGTGCAAGGTCCATACCCGGGGTCCAAACCTGTGAACCCTTGGCCACCAAAGAAGAGCATGCAAACTTAACCACGACTCTGCTGGGCCAGCCCCTCTTTTTATTTTTATTGGAATTATACTGTTATAAATTGCAATCAAACCACGGGTTTCAGTGACCTTTCAGAAATAATATTCAAAAGCCCCAAGAGGACAGATAATCAGGACCTCAAATTCTGTGTTTAAAATGTATGATGGTTGTTACATTAGTTAGCAGTCAAAGTCCTGGAACTAAAACTCAGATCTGGACATTCTCAGACTAATATTTTGTCTACTAACCACAGTGACCCTCTTTCCAAACATCTCCACCATTGACCTTGACATTTCTTCCATGTTATAATGCAAAGAAGTATCTGGGATAGAGAATTTATTAAGCTATTGCTTATTGTTATACCTGGTCCCCCTCAGGAAAGCAAATCATCCTTGGGGTATTGAAGGTTATGCCCTCAGAAAAGTGGGTGTCTGACCCTGCACAGCACTGAGAGTAGCTGCCATCAGGAAGGTGAACAAGTGGCCAAGTAGCTCCATTGTCTGAGGAAGGTGGCACAATCAGATGTTTTTGGGTTTTGAGATTCTAAAAAGAGATTCCTCCAAACTCTCAAGGAAGAGACTAGAAGAGGGAAAAGCATCTGGGTTCTGGTAAATCCTGACCTGTGCTCTGAAGCCAAGGTGTGGCTGTGGTCCTGAGGGTTCTACGTATGTGAACAGAGAAGACCTTCTGTAAATGGTCACTGAGTCTGTGACAGTACTATGATAGGAGACCCAGCATGACACTGATTATATTATTACCATTGCTAGACTAGATCATTACTGTTATTACTACTAATACGACTTGTTTTAGACTATCTTTTGGCAACACATTATCACCACCACTTTCTTCTAAGGCCTCAGAGGAGGAGCCAGGAACTCCACTTTCCAATATCCCTTCCCTATATGGTTCTAGGTTAGCATTTCCTAATAAGAGACACTTACGTGGGATTCAAAAGGTTGAAAACAAAAAGCTGCTAGTCTCCAGAGGCAGCTGGAAGCAGATTTGAACTTCTTTTTTTTTTTTAAAGATTTTATTTTTATTTTTTTCCTTTTTTTCTCCCCAAAGCCCCCCAGTACATAGTTGTATATTCTTCGTTGTGGGTCCTTCTAGTTGTGGCATGTGGGACGCTGCCTCAGTGTGGTTTGATGAGCAGTGCCATGTCCACGCCCAGGATTCGAACCAACGAAACACTGGGCCGCCTGCAGCAGATTGTGTGAACTTAACCACTCGGCCACGGGGCCAGCCCCTCAAAGATTTGAACTTCTTTAAGCAGCCCCCAGGGAAGCTTTTAAGAACTGCCCTCTTCCATGCTTCAGGCTGATAATCTAGCTAGAGCTTCCTTGATCTTTGTTTCCACAGTCTTTCTAAATATTACTTAAGACTTCTCTTATTAAAATTTTTTGTATTTGAAATACATAGAGTGGCTTATGTTTTCCTGACTGAATCTTTACACCTCAAAATATCGAGATGAACTACTATAACATTGTGAGATGTTGATACTACCACTTTTCTTTACAAAACAATTATACAGTCGAATTGCATTATTCATGGTAGTTATGTTCTATAAAGTCACCACAAACATTGAATTTGTGAAAACTGAGTTACCGCTCCTAGGCGAAACACAGGTTTAGGTTCCTGTGAGCATTTGGTCACATTTTCAACAACCAGCCAATATATATTACCTTGTTTTGTTAGTGTTTCTGTTTAGAGAACCTTATTTAATATATTGTTGCTCGATTAACATTGAACTCACGGCTAGCAGCACCATAACTCATCCCTGAATGAAATAACTAACCCATGCTTTTTCTCCAGGAGGCACATCACAGCCTTCTTGCATTTAGGAACACTAGCCAGCGCTTCAGCACTATGCTTGGGGACCATTTTAAGTAGCACAATCACCAACAAAAAAGCAAAAAAAAAAAAAAAAAATACGGCACTAAATAGACCAAAAAAGGATATTTGCTTACAGTATGAGAGCTGAAACAAGAAGGTAGAGTGTCACCTTGCTTGATCTCAGCTGGGAATGTGCGCTTAAGATGACTCACCTTTTTCGCTGCTCTATGCATGTCCACAAATAGCCATAAAAGCACTATGAGTATTGATTTGGGGATTACAAATAAATATTAGCAAGTAGGCATATTCACAAATATGGAATCTGCCAATAATGAGAATCGACTATATTTGAAAAATTAAATGGCTTCCCCTATTGACACGCTTAGTCAGTGACAGAATTAGGAGCAAAATCTCTGCCTTCTGCTTCCAGACTTGTTGTCTGCCCTTTGTAACTTGAGCATGCATATCCGTATCCTCTCTTCTCTTTTTATTGCATCCTGTAGAACCAGGGAGCAGGGCTTATGATGTTTCTAGCTTAAGAGATGAATTTATAACTCAAAATTACTTTAGACAACAAAGTCATTCAAGACACATTGGCTGGGAAAGCATTTGGAATGCTGTCAGCAATGCCACAAGTTTATGCAGACTTTTCCACTGTTCAGTCAGTAAAAGAACAAGGAAATTGCGAAGAAGTAATGGGCTAAGGTTAATAAACCATTCATTGGCCCATATTTTTATAAGTATCTAGTTTATTCTGATCTATTAATAAATGATATACATGTAGAACCAGTTTTCATAGTAAACAGGGAGAGAAAAGACCAGGAATTCTCCAAGGTCATCCAAAGAAAAGGCTGGTGGACTGTGTTCCTCTCCACACCATATGTAAAGAATGAATACATTATACACTCCAGTGCCTGCAGTGCCACAATACCGAATCACCTTTTCTTACAGTTTTTATCCTCCCCTTTCCTATAATCAAAATAAAATTTCAGTGTTTTTCATCAACTGGTAACATAGTGGTTAACACCACATTTATTGTTTTATATCTATATTCTTTAGAAGTTCAAGGAGCTATTTTTAATGCTTTGGGATCAATTGTGCATATAAAGTATTTAAAACAGATTGCATTCCAGCTCCCTGATACCTGAATACTAAAGGAGAGCCTGTCTATCGAGCTAAAAGCATTTAAAACCTGTGAAATGCAATGGGATGAATCTGTCCAGAACCAAAAGAAAACCTATATTTATAGCAGCTGATTTATTTGGTTGATATACAGTATGTGCTGTGGTTTATAATTTTTAAGGCATGTGAACTGGGACACATTAGATATTACAGAAAGAGTGAGTTGATGATTTACAAGACTTCATATCAGGCCTATTGACCTTCTCAATAAGAAAGGTTGGTGGTCGTAACAGCCCTGAAAAATGCAGCCCTTGGGAGTCAATTTAATGTAGAATAAACTCTTTAACAACCAGCAAGATGGCCATATCAGCTGCTCCATCTGCAGATTATGCTGCTGTTGTAAAAAGCACTTTTTTAATAAAAAATGCATAGACTTTATTTTTGAAACATATGTTCCCCCTACCAAACCAGCAGTTTCTCCCACATAAGCACTTCTGCATTACAAGAAGACTATTGGGTGTAACAACAAAAAAAAAAGATGGGAGAGGGAGAGGAGACACCCACCTCCCGATATAAAGAATGCTGGCAGCAATTTGCCCAGTGTCTTTCTAAAACTTAATCATGGATCACAAAACATAGATGTACCTGTGTGCCCTTTGTTCTGGTTAAACACAGTCGTCTCATTCTCAATGCAAACAATATTAGTCCATGTAAAACCCGATACAATCAATAAATGGACTTAGCAATTGGTGATGCTTTATGTTAACACCCTCATACTGAAGCTGATCTTTTGAGGACCAGATGTCTCACTTAATTACCAGAGTCATCTGTCAAGGGAATTCCAAAAATAGTCAATCTAAACAGATCTCAAACATAGTAAATCAAGGTAGGAAAAATTCTAAAAATGTTCCTCCTTATTAGCATAGATTTTCTGGGAGAGTATTCACCTCTCTACCACTGGAATTAAAACATAAAAATGAGTTACAACTTGCCTGATCTTTGACTCTGTTTTTTTTTTTTTTTTTTTTCCATAGCATTCCACAAACACTTAGCTGAAATGACTCGGGGAAAAAGAAAAAAACAAGAAGTATGATAAATCCCTATAGAAAAACCCAAGCTTTAAAAATAAAAAAATTTTTGTTTATGAAACCTGATCCTATGCAGCAGTTGAGTGTGAAAGAATCAATAAACAACAGTAAAGCATTGGGATGCAAAGTGAAAAACTGAAAGTGCAGATAGTGTAGGAGTGTAATCATTATCACTCCAGCAATTAGTTTGGTAGAATCTTCTTATTGTCTCAATTGTTTTGATGACAGAAATAAACCTTAGCATAACATTCCTTAAAAGATTTTCTTTTATTCGTAAATTCCTGTGTATGTACCTCTATCCTAGAACTTATGCTGTTATATAATGTCATCTATTTGTCAGTGATCTTTGCATTCTCCAAACCTAGCATAGTATCCAGCACATACTAATCATTCAATAAATATATTTTGGATTGAATTAACTGTACATATGCATGTCCTTTAAATACTAATGGTTTCCTATAGTCAAACTCACTGGTGCTCTCTTGAGGGTTTCTGAAACTCAAGTATCCTTTCAAAAGTAGCCCATAAGCTAATATTTAATCAACATCCATTCATTCAACATATTTTTATGGAGCAACTACTGTTTGAAGACACTCAAACAGGTCATGTGCAGGACAAAAAGAACCTTCAGAGGTGGTCCTTGTCTTCAATAAGACTTCATTCAGAACGGGGATATCAAGTTTAAAATCTAATAAGATAAAGAACCCAAAAGACTTAAGAGTCACATAGGAATATACGAATAGTTATCAGGTGAATGGTACCGGAGAGGATCACCAAGGAACACAGACAAAGGAGACATTTCTTTAAGCTGCCCATTGGACGATCAGGAAAAGGCATATAGTAAGCGGGACTTGAGGCAGGTCATAAAGGGAAAATTTTCTGTACTCAGTAAAGAAAGCCAAGGAAAGAGGTGAGTCATTTGAAGGGGTTTTTATATCCTCTCTCCAACGTCCCTTTCCCCTTGATGCCCATTTCCCATCAGGACTGAAATGGAATAGTGGCAGAGCGAGCATTTCAAAGCAATGATAAATATGTTTGGGGGATGTGACTATGAATCGGATGCTGTGCTGGTGGTGGGGCTTCTCCTTCACCCACAAGTACTGACGTAAACGGATGCAATGGCACTGCCGTCGTGGCCAGCTCCTCAGGGTTGGAAAAGCGCTCTGTGCACTGTAGAGCGGGCCTTCCTTCAGCATTGTTCTACAGCTCCCTGAGAGGTCTTCTGAAGTCTACTTTTCTAACATGAATTCTGGTTACAATTCAGCTTCCAGAAAGGTAAATATCATAAAATGTGACTTTTGAAAAGATCTCTCTCTCTCTACACACACGCACATATTTCCTGGGGGAAGAAAGACAATTGATTTCTTTAGGATGGTAATCTCCAAAATATTTTAATCCCTGTACCTACACACATGCACTAATTGATAGTTAAACAAACGTTTAAAAGTTCTTAACTTGGCTATCATCCAAGAAGGCCTGCCTGCCGGAAGAAGCCAGTCCATTTTCGTGAGGCAGGTTATCAGACCTATGGGACAGTCTGACTCTGATCTTTCTTGATTATCTGACCCTGGGTTTGAAGCCAAGTTATCTTAAAATAGCACTTCTCGGTCCTTCCCCTTGACAGAGCCCTAACAACAGACGGTGGCCCCATTCCCAGAGGGGCCTGAGGGCGTGAATTGCTTTGAAGTCTCCTATTTTACACTGAAATTCCTTGTTTATCTTTATATAAAATCAATTTCCCCCAAATACTTGGGAAAACGTAAACTTCTTAAAGATATGCTGTATGGTTTTAGCATCCCATGTGGCATACTGAGATGCCCTAGAGTTTTGTGGTCACTGCACAGAGGCAATATGAATCCCCCACCCAAAATTATTTAGGATGTTGAGATTGATGATGCCACAGACTCAGCACAAGGGTATTAAAATATTGATGAACCACATAATGAGGCATTTGGGGGAGAGCAGAGCAACCGCCAGTCCAAAATAGCTTGAACAGAGGGAAGCATGAGTGGTTTTGGTTTTCAAAGCAGTTAGAGAATGGGGTCAAGGTGAGAATATCCGCCTGAAGACCAGGGTTTGAACCTCTGATTGGCCCAAAGGAGGGAGAGAGGGGGTTTTCTTATCGGCTTTGCCAGATTTGGAGTAAAAAGAGGAAGAGTTGCTGGTGAGGCTTAAAAGATGTCAGCAGTCAAATATCAAAAATTGAACCAGGGGCTGGCCCAGTGGCATAGTGGTTAAGTTTGCATGCTCAGGTTTGGACCCCAGGTGTGGACCTACACACTGCTCATCAACTCATGCTGTGGCGGTGTCCTACATACAAAATAGAGGGAGATTGGCACAGATGTTAGCTCAGCAACAATATTCCTCAAGCAAAAAGAGGAAGATTGGCAACAGATGTTAGCTCAGGGCCAATCTTCCTCACCAAAAAGAAAATTGAATCAGACTCTTCATTAAAATTCACTCCTGATATTTAATCAATGCTGGAAATGCATCATGTCTCCTTTAATTGAATTGGAACTAATTGAAGTGAGCCATTATGGTGCTCTATGAAGCTTGCAGTATGAGGTCTGTAACAGTCCAGCATTGCATGTTTTGAGAAGTGAAGTGAGTACCTTTCGGTATTAGTTACCTATTGCTGCTGTAACAAATTACCACAAACTTAGTGGATTAAAACAACAAAAATTTATCATCTTATAGTTCTGGAGGTCAGAAGTCCACAGTCAGTCTCACTGGGCTAAAGCCAAGATGTCAGTAGGGCTATTCTCTTCTCGAAGGCTCTAGGAGAAAATCTGTTTCCTTGCTTTTTCCAGCTACCAGAGGCTGCCTGCAGTCCTTGGCTTTTGGCCCCTTCCTTCATCTTCAAAGCCAGCTGTGTGGTCTTAAAATCTCTCCCTCTGACTCTCTGATCTCTGCTTCCATCTTCGTATCTCCTTCCCTGATTCTAACCCTCCTGCCTCCTTCTTTTAAAGACCCTTTTGATTACATTGGGCCCATCTGGATAATCGAGGATAATCTCCCCATCTCAAGATTCCTAAATGAATCATATTTGCAAAATCCCTTTTATCAGGTAACATATTCACAGATTCTGGGGATTAGACCATGGGCATCTTTAGAGGGTCATTATTAGCTTATCATAGATTGTAAATATCAATAATGTCTAGAACTTCAAAAGGGATAAGAGGTGTGCTGGTGAGGCTTTGTATTGTGGCTTTAGCATATGCATAGACATGCGTAGCCTTAATTTGTATTTTGGGTATTTGCGTGACAAGAAACTTCCAGAGATTTTTACTTCAAAAAAGAGGACTTTGGATACAGAATTGTCGTTGATCATATTGGTCAAACGAGACAGCCAGGCCATTGGCAATGGGCCAAAGTCTAAAATTGTAGAAGTGGGGCCAATTGTTGGCCAGGACGTCCTCCAGTACTAAGATAATTGTCTGAAGTTCAGCCAACTATGCTGATCTTTGGGTCCCATTCTTGATCAGGGACATCCCATTTAGGGGATGGACAGCAGCAAGTGTCCAGTAGACTCTATCACAAGTGATGGTGGCACTATTACCCATAAT
Source organism: Equus przewalskii (assembly GCF_037783145.1). NCBI lineage: Eukaryota > Metazoa > Chordata > Mammalia > Perissodactyla > Equidae > Equus > Equus przewalskii. Next base: position 61,618,741 of record NC_091835.1, read on the forward strand.
CTGCATGAACTCCCTTTCTTGATTACTCAGTTGATCTCAAGGGGCTTCCCAGTCAGTCAATAGGTCCAGGAGAGGGGTGGCCTCCTTTGGTGCCATTGCACCTAGCAAGCAATTGAGGACAGGGAAAGCTACTTCCTCCTGTAAGTGGGGTATGCTAGAAGGCCCAGGATTGGCTCTATCTTGTAAGTACCATTTTTATTTCAACAAGGGGGCCTTTGTGGTTATGCCAAGACTGCAAGGTGCTGCTTCCATGACCCAAGATGCAATGGACAGGTGGGTGCAGAGAGTCACAGGCTCAGGACCTGTGAGTGCCTCCGTCTTCACCAGGGCCAGGAGCTGCCATTCTAATGGTGTATGGTGTGGGCCGAGAAGGACCATTTCTCATACCAGAAGCCCATGGGCAACTTATGGCCATCATGGGTTGTCCAGAGACTCCAGGAGGCTTGAGAATAGGTTGCTAAAATCTCAACAGTGAAGGAATCTCTGGGGGTTACTAACGGTTGTATCGCAATTTAGATGGATTTTAGAGTCTTTTGCTGCAGGGGGTCCCACTCAAAATGAGCCAATCTGTGGGACAGTATAAATAGGCTTAAGTAAAATGTAAAAATGAAAAATATGTGGCCCCTAGAATCCCAAAAGGCCCAAAAGATATGGGGCTTGTCTTAACAGTGAGAATGGGGAGAGGGACAATAGTTGCTTCTTGACAGTGTCAGGGATAAAGTACATCAGGCAGGGCCAAATAATTAGCAGGAATTTTACTGAGGTGTCCAGACCTTCTACTTTGTGTTAGGCAGTGGCCCATCTGTTTTTGTGAGAGTTCCTTTGTGAGTATTTGTAGATCCTGAATGACTGTGTGTAATGACTCTCTTTGGAGAAGGTCATCAGCGTGATGTCATACCTGTGTTCCTGGGGAAAGTTGGATGTGATTGAACTCCTGCCTGCAGAGATTGTGTGCACCACAGGGCTATTGAGATGCCCTACGGGCAGCCAGGTAAAGGTATTGTGTCCCTTCAAAGGTGAAGACAATCTGTGGCTGAGAGGCTGTTGAAATAGGCACTGAATAGAGCTTATTAGCCAATCTACAATAGCAAATATGTTACAGTTGCTGATTGGATGGAGTCAGTAACTTCAATAATATTGGATCTGGGGACCTGAATTGGGGTGCCATGACATTAAGGTTGCAGTCATCCTCTGTTAGATGCCATTCATTTTTACTAGGTTTAAGCATTGGCCAAATCAGGCTATTAAAGGAGACAACAGTAGGAACAATGACTCCTTTCTTCAGTAGCTCTTGAATAATGAGTCTTAATTTTTGTTAGTTTTTGTTTTACCCTACAATGGGCCATATTTACTTTTTTAACTGGGTAGGTGGAAACAGGAGAAGATGCATGGGGCCCCATTTTTGTCAAGCTGATTGTCAGTGTTAAAGACAATTTTATTTCAGTTTATTACACATTGGATCAAGTCATCCATGCCCACTGTGGGATATGTTAGGGCACTAGGCACTATGACCATGGGGAATTTAGGCAAGATGATAGTTCCTGTGGTTAAGGTGAAGCATACCTGTTTGCCCTCTATTTTATATTCTGTAATACCTCTATAAGTACAGGGGTTGCCTTGTTTAAATATAGTGAGATCACTAGGTATAACCATAATTTGAGTCCCAGTATGGATTAAGGCCACAAAAGTTTGTCAATTGGCGCCTCTCAGCAGATGGTAAATTAATTTAAAACCCATGTTGTTGATGTGTAAAATCCATTGGTACCCTTTTTATGTGCTTTAGTTTTTTGTTTCCTTTCCTTGTATCAAGTTGTTTTGTTTTGCTTTGTTTTTGGTGATTACTGGATATCCTTTTCGCAGTGGTGAGGGGTGGCCTCTCTCTCCCGCTCACATTTACAAATTTCTTCCTCCAGAGATCCCCAAATCAGTATCATTAAGGCAAGGGGCCTTCCTGATGCCAATTATTGCTTTACTGAGTTTAGGGACCTGAGCTTAAGTTGAGTTTGAATTAAGCCCTTGTCATGTTGACAAGCTGCAGCACTCAATAGAACCCAGAGTCTTTGTCGGTCCATTTTACAGTAGTTCAAGAGGGCAATGGTGTCTTTTGGGCCCTTTAAAAGGTGTGGAGTGAAGCATTTAAGGCTGCTTTTCATAAGGGTCTGGACCATGGGTGCATTCCTATGGAATTCTGAGGATCACAATCTTTTTTGGTGACAGAGGCATAGGCAGCAGCAGCAGCAGAAGCATTTTATGGAGTCCTAATGAGTCGCTGGCTTTTTGGAGTGTGGACCCCAGCACTCCACATAGTGACCACTCTTCCTCACATGAGTGATGACCTGATGCTCCACGGAGTAGAGTCTTTTCCCTATCCTGTCTACAGAACAAAGGCCAATGCCTACTTGAGACACACAACCACAAATCACAGACTAAGTTGCTCTGAGTTCAGTGTCCATCACTGCTTATGCTGAAATCGAGACACACAATTCAGTCCAAGACTCATGGATTGGTCTGGGCCAAAACGCATGGCCCAAGGCCACTTTAAGAAAGGCCCCAATCTCGTACTCCTGTTTATAAGCTTCAATTACCAAAACATCCAACTCGCGTCTGTGAAATCTATAACAGAAGCTTAGTAGGACCTTGGCAAATGTAGCATAAAGTAACACAGCTCAAGGCACCACAGGCAGCAGCTCATAGTACATGTTCACCAGCAGGCAACAGCCAGTCAGCAAGCCAAAAGCACAAGAACTCCCCCAGATGAGGGTAGTCACCACCTACACCATCCTGCTCACAGCATCAATCATTGTGTGGTTGCCCTTAGACAGCAGGATCAACCTCCACCCAGACCTGGTTCAGACGTAGAGTCTGTTGATGCAACACATGCACCAAGAAGTTATGAAAAGGTTTATTATTCACATAATGTGGGCTTCTGGGGAGAGCAGGGCAAACACCCAAGCTGGTCCCAAATGGCTTGAGTAAAGGAAGGGGTGAGTTTGGTTTTTATTATGGTTAGAGAGCAGGGTCCGGGGGCACCAAGGAAGGAGTACCTGAGCTTTGTTACGGGCTTGCCCAATTGTGAGGCAAGAAGAGCAGAGAGGGGTGTGGGGTTTGAAAACTGTCAGTAGTCAACTATCAAAAAATGGAGTCAGACTCATTATTATACCTAGTTTAAGAACCATGATTTTAAATTAGTTTATTTTAAAATCTTTTCTTGGTTTATTCAGTAACAAAATTTACTTCCCTCTTTACCTTAAAACAGGAATGCCTAAGGGATCTGTTCTTTGACTCCCTGAATCTCCAGAAATTTTCCCAGTGCCAAGCACAGAGATTCAACTACACATGTGCAAAAGATAAACAGTTACCAAAAATCTTCAGGCGTCATCAGAATGCAACTAGAAGACTTAAAATGCCAGAAATTTATCTTATTCTTATGCTAGAATCAGGGGTAATTAGGAATTGCTTTTGCATGTTTTCCCAATCAGAAATAAATATATTCTTTTTATTTTGAAAGGAAAATTAAAAATTTCTGATTTTTGTGACCTAGAATCTGGATCCAAAAGACTACAAAAGCTTTCAGAGAAATAAAGCATTTTGTTGTCATTAAAGTAATTACCCTTCTCAAGTCAAAAAGAAATAACATTCCGAATTAGATACATCAATAAAGACAGAAAGTTAGTCTCCAAAGAACAGAGGTCATGTTTTTATGTGGTCACTGACTCAGATGGTTCCCAGCTTAATTGTTCTTTGGGTTTCTTTTCCAGCCAACTTAAAAGATTTCTTCATAATCAATGGGATCAACAATCCGGTCAATTCAATTTAGTTATTAAGACAGGCAAAAACAATAGATTGACTATATTTTCGATCCAGCTGTGTTATGGGAGATATTTCAGTCAGAGAGACATGGCAATAAATTTTCTTTGAGAGGAAATCTGGGTGGGAAAAGAAATGGCAGCGTTAGCTAATAAATGTTGCTTTTCAAACCTGCTAATGCTCTCGGATGATTTATCACTGTTTGAAAGCTTTGGGCTATTTTACCAAGAAAAATGCATCATCCCTTGAAGTTGTGTAAAAATTTTTTCAAAGTCACACTTCTTATAAAACCCAGTATCACCTGAAACTGGAAAACTCAAAGTCATCCAGCCAGGCAATACCCAATGGCTTGCACCAGTGAGGAGGCCAGGAGGATCTTCTGCCCATCTCATTTCAAAAGGTGAGGTTTCACATATCACATATCTCCAGATGCTGGCTTCACATGCCCTCTCAGAAAGGAGTCTAAGTGGTGATGGGTATTTGAATGGTGTTCACAGAGGTTTCCCCAGAGGTGGTATCTGGAATATTCACTCCTATCTGATGAAGGAAGGATGAGAAAAGAACCCTAGGAGACAAGAGACTTTGGAAGACGCAATTTTGAGGGCTTTTATATCGATGGCTGTGCGGTTTGCAGAGATAGAGAGCTCTGATCATCCACAGCCCCGTCCAGTCCACGCCAGGCCTCGTGGAGTGAGGCAGCCACTGCAGTCAGATAACCACGGGAGGCAAGGGAATATAAACAAATCCCTCATGCTATGTTTTAAATCAATGGCAAGATTTTTAAATGAGACTGTACAGCATTTGGCAGGCACAGTTTGTATCAGAAGCATCATCAGAAGAACTTCAACCTCTTACAATGAAACAGTCTCTAACATTGATCATTCACTGAAAGTTCATTGATACTGCACGGTTTATTTTTACTCTTCTTACCATGCCTATAATTCATCAGAAAATACACTTGGCCTTCTGAATTTTTATCAAGAGGCCACTATTCCAGGCTGAAAAGAAAGTTTCCCAGCCAAAAAAAAAAAGAGAGAGAAAAAAAAGATGTGAAAATATCTGAAGTGAAACTTTGAGCAGATAAGCTTCCTACTATTGCCTCTGAAAGTCTAACTTTAGCAATCCCTTTCTTGTTTGGTAATAAATAATTATTGAGCATCTACTGTGTGAAAAATATGAGACCAGGCTCCATGGAGATACACAGATGAAAGAAAAAATGATAAATATATCATGGTAAACAATAAAAAAATGATAAAGTATTATCATGGGAGATAGAAGACTGCTGCTCAAGATGGGGAAAGTGAAGAGTTGTACTATATGATTATTATTCCATTCAGTATAAATAATGACTCATGGGCTCATGGCTATCTATTTATTTGTTTAATTCTATGGATTAAAACTTCATACTGTTATTTATATTGTTGCTAAAACTATTTCAGTTTTGGCCATTAGAAGCTCCTTCAGGTTGGCTGCTGTGTTCTTTTAACAAACACTACCACCCCCATCTTTTTTTCAGCATTTACTTACTTTCTGGCACCACAAGACACTCCAGGCTCTGTCTGTATCTTCCCTGCACCAGCCCAGATTCAACCACTTCTCCCAGGAGCCCTGGCTCCTTTTATTGGAGAATGGTGTTTAGAAACCAAGATGTCAGCGCTTCTTGGTCCTCTCAGCAGACAGAGCTAGGAAATATATGTACGTATTCTGACCCACCCCCATACACATGTCTATATTTATGTATTTATCTATCCGTATGTATAACAAAAGCCAAGAGTTCATACCGATACCTCTGATTCCAATTCAACACCAGACGGCTCATTTTAGCCTTCCCTTTGCCTTATTGATAACTTCTTTCTCCAACAGAAAGAACTCGAACTTTCATTATCTACTATGTATTTACTTATTTATTCAGTTCTAGTAAATGCATAAAAGAGTTGCAGAATCGCTAGTCCATTCCTTGGTGAAGGGAACCTACCTGCTGTTACTAGCAAGATTACAGCATGCTCGTTGGGTTCTTTTTGTGTTAGCCTCAGAGAATCCAATCCAAGACGCTGTTTTCCATGGTTACTTGGTTAGTACTTTTCTTTCCCACCCCCCTCAGGGTGGGTATGTTAATCATTTGTAATACAGTAGGTTGGTTTGTCAGCATTTGTATTCCATTTTGTGTTCCTCCCACAGCCCAGTTGGTTTTAATTGATTGTCTACTTTTTAGGTGTGTGAAATATGACTATGATTCCAAGAGTCAGAGCGGTACAAAAATATACACTCACAAAGTGTCATTCCCTCCTCATCCCAGCTACCCTCTTCTCATTTTCCCTTCTTTCCACCTCTTTCCCTCCCACCTCTAGATACCCAGTCTTTTCAGTTTCTGGTTTACCTTTCTGGATTTTTCTTTGGCAAGTATAAGCAAAGACCTGTGTGTGTTCTTATTCCACTTCTTTCTTTCAGGAGAGTAGCATGCTATAGGTACTCCTTTGAGCTTTGCTTTTTGACTTAACAACGTTATTGCTGCATGTTCCTGCTGAGGTTTCACTCCCGGCTTTCTGGAGTCAGGGTTTTCTCTGACTCCTAGTTTCACCGAAGATATAGTTTGCGGGCTTTATTTTTGTATTCTCCTTCTTGTTCCAGGTGGTTTCCAAGAGGAAAAGCAGGTTCAGAACTAAGCTACTGCCATATTCCCACTGAAACCAGAAATTCACAGTATTTGCATTTTCAAATGTTTCCCTAGAAGTACGAAGAGAATGATTTTACAATGGAATTTTACGCAATTAGTTCTTTCATGGAAATGTTTGAAATTAGTAAGGAGGGAAGAGATTTTATAAAAGCAATATCACCTCATTACTCAGGCATAGTCATTGAGCAAGTAGTTTTGAGGGCCTACTATGTGGCAAGCATTGTTGTAGGCGGTTTGATATACCTCAGAGATAAGAACAAAAATCCCTGTCCTCATGGAGTGTACATTCTAGAATTCCTTCTATATGCAAGATACTATACTAAGGACTTAAAGGACAACATACACATAAAAAATAGAAATAGGTCGCTGCCTTAGAGAAGTTTACACTCTTGATAATAGATAATATGTACACACATTCTTGATGGGTAGTAATGCGCACATTCGTGAAAAAGACAAAGTGATTTATCCTAAGTTCCAAATGATAAACATGAATTTTTTTCTTTTTTCTCTTAAATGTTTATGGAGCCCCTATTATGTGGCAGACACTTTTCTAGGCACTAGGGATACAGCAGTGAACAAAATAGGAAAAAAATCTGCTCTCATGGAGCTTACAGTTTTATATCAATAGAAAGACCATCGATCAAAAAATTAAACATCAAAACATGTCAAATATGAGGTAGTGATAAGCCTTTTGAAGAAAAATAAAGCAGGAAAGAGGGGTGGGAGTGTTGGGATGGAAATGGAGTTTCAAAATCTCAGGAAGTTGATTTCAAAGAGCAAACACCTAAAGGATGTGAAGACATCTTGGGGACAAGCATGAGAATAGGAAGGGCATTCTAGGGCAGCAGTAATAGGACCAGTCATGGAGCACAGCAAGGTCCAAATGAGACAACCCGTGTGGCTGTGGAAGAAGAGTTTGGTAAGGCCAGAAGAGCAGGTTGGAGACAGTTATGAAGGCTATGAGTGTGGACCACAGAATATTTCTTTTCTCTGTTGGCATGGGGGAAATTATTGAAAGAGTCTAAAAGGAGAATACACAGTAGTATATATGGTTTGACCCCCCCTTTTATTTTCAGGAAAAAAAAGCCCACCTATGTAGCCACAGAGATAAAAGACTACAAAGACTATACCAAATGATAACACCAGTTACCACCGAAAGATGGAATGGTGAGTCATGTTTATTTTTCTTCATGCTCTGCTACATTTTCCAAATTTTCTGAAAATAATAATTATTACTTTTATAACCATAAAAAATAAAATAAGCCTTGTTATCATCAGAAATGAAAGATGTAACATGGGAATAGCCAGAGGGGGTGTTCTAGAAGGATTAATTGAGGAGTGGATACAGACGAACAAGAGAAGGAAGGAAGAGGCTGCTCCTCAGGAGTGTGGTTCCAATCACAGGACACGGGCTCCTTTCTCTCTCAAGCCCAGGCCCAGCTCTGTTCCTGAGAGCGAGCAACAGAGACAGCTGTGAGGACAGTGATATTTCTCTGCACCCAGCTGTTTGCAGCAGCCCCACTTTCTCCCTTCCAAAGGGTGGAAGGCGAAACTGCTAAAATGCAAAAAGAAAAAAAATCCAAAAGTCCCAGAGCCATTAAGATACAGCCCACATGTTTATTCTGTTTACATATTTGCGTTTCACCTTCCAATCTAAAAGTCACCGGAGAATGAGCACTCCTGGAGAAGCAAGAAGGAGGCTCTAATTTATGAAATTCTTCCCCTGGGGAGGCCACAGAGACTACCATCTTCCCTCACATAGCTCTGGGAAAGGAGATAGTATAGGAGAGGAGGTCTTTCACGGGATCTGTCAGGAATGGAGGGCACCATATAGGCAAGTCTTTGTTCCCAAATTGGCAGTGCCAGAAGCTCACCTTCTGCTATGGACTGAATTGTATCCCCCCAAAATCGTATGTTGAAGCTCTAACCCCCAAAGTGATGGTATTTAAAGATGGGGCCTTTGGGAGATAATTAAAGTTAGATGAGGTCGTGAGGGTGGGATCCTCATGATGGGATTAGTGCTTTTATAAGATGAGACATCAGAGAGCTTGATTTTTCTCTCTCTGCCATGTGAGACACAGCAAGAAGGTAGCCATCTGCAAGCCAGGAAGAGAGTTCTCACCATGCTCACACCATCATCATAGACTCCCAGCCTCCAGAACTGTGGGAAATCACTGTTTGCCATTTAAGCAACCAGTTTACGGTATTTTATGACAGCCTGAGCTAAGACACCTTCCCTCCCTCTGAGTTCCTCCTGGACCCATTGTCTGTATTATTCCCTTGACTGGGTCATAGCCTGCCTTATATTCTTAAGTGTTACCTTAGTATCTTGAAGCCATGTTCTTAAATCCTGCTACCTTCCCCACTGGCCAAAAAGTGTTATACACATATTCATCACTCAGTCAATAAATAGTCATCAAGTAGTTCCCAGATACCAAACATGTTGATAAGCCCTTGGGAATCAAAGATGACAAATATACTGTCCCTAAGCTCAAGACACTCACAGCAGAGCAGCAGAGCATACAAGACAAGTATATAAACAAACCTAACAAGTGTAATAAGCACAGTTGTGGTGTCATGTGGAGGTGCACGGACACACAAAGGAAGGAGCTATCCCTTGACCTGGGAGCACAGATGTACGGAGGGGACTTCTCAGGTGAGGCAGCATTTGAGTGGGAACTTAGAAAACATGAGCTCCACAGATGAGGAGAAGAAAGAAGTTTTCACTTGAATCAGGAGAAACAGCATGATGGTGAGTACAGAGTAAAACTGGGGTCTGACTCAGTGTAGTGTGTGTGGGCATTGGACATGCGGAGAGATAAGACTAGATGAGTAGGTTGTGGCCAAATCATGAAGGACCCTGATTCCTGAGTGAAAACCTAAAAATTTGCTGCTTAATATTTTAGGTCTTAGGCTGCTCTCAGGGATTTTTAAGCAGGGAAGTGAGCGATCCAATTTGTATTTTGGAAAAGTATGTCTAGAAAAAGAAAATAATATCAGAAGTGAAGACTGCAGATTAAAGGAGAATAGTGCGGAGACTATTGTAAAATACCTGCCAAGAGATAATAAGGGAAGAACACGGGAAGGAACAGAGAGAATGGAGACGAGGGCAGCATGGAACGACCTGAGTTTGGAAACCATATTTGTAATTCAAACAGTTACCACTGTTACCTGATTTTCTCTAACACATTCTGTAGCCCTGAACAAGAAAGGGTAACAAACCAACCAACAGCTGGAGGGCCTATCCTGAGCGCACGATGAGAAAAGCCAGGTGACGCTGAAAGTCAAAGGGTCACTGGGCTTGAGGACATTGGTGAGTGTGCTGTGTAAGTGATTTCTCATGGATCCAGATGGGTGCAGATAGGAGAGAAGACAGGAGACTCTGAGGGAATAGCAAGGACTCATGAGCACAGATGTCAAATGAAGCTAAAGAACTGGTTGCAATGAGGACAAGAAAGTAGAAAGGGATTTCAGGATTGAGGATTTCAAATATCGAGCAGTTTTACATGTGACAAGGCCCAGGGTATAGCCGCTTGTGATGCAACTAATTCATTAATGTAAAAAAGAGGTGAAAGTTTTTAGAAGAAATTATTTTATGGAACTGAGATATTCGATTGTTAAACAGGTCATGAAATAGGATACTGAAGGCCCCCAGGATGATGGCGTGGACTGGAGAGAAGAGGCAGACTGCAGGAAGGGAATGGGTGGGAAGGCTTTAGAGGCATACAATGAAGTTCTGAATAACTAAAAGAATTCTAATTTAAACTGTTTCAGAAGTGCACAAAGGCCGCAGAACAATGGTGTGAAAGCATAAGGGAACATCAGGACAATGCAGGTCCTTTCTTCTGACCCTAGCAAATCTCTAGTGCCAAGCTTATGACCCTGCTGCCAACTCCAAGTCCGGGAAAGCCAAGACTCCGGAAGCCCGCTCCCTCTGCGATTCATCCAAACATTCCACTGTGCCTTCTGAGATCAGCACATTTTGCTACATACATCCTTGACATCTTCCTGAAATGCTCAGTTGTGAAATATGGCTCATTTTGAGATAGGTTTCTTCTGACACTTCAACTCCTCAAGTGTTCTCCATTGCCATTCCAGACCATTCTTTCCCCTCCCTCTTGGAAAACTCCTGATCTTTTGTGGCATGGGCCTTACTTATATGGTACACCCTCTTCCCTTCTTTACTGCTATCAACAACCTACCTCTTAGTCACTTCCCCTGACTTCATTTTCTTTTCTTGGCTCCCAGTATTCATCTCTTCCACAATTCCTTTCCTCATTCCTGTTGAATTCAACATCCCTTGGATGAATGCACCAATACCCAAGATTTTCAGTTCCTTCAACTCTTTACCTCCACTCCTTAGCCATCCAATCCCACGGTCACATTTTGGACTTTATCACCTCTAGGAATTGTACCCATCTATAATTTTTATTTCAAATATGTCCTCAAGCATGATCCTAACTTTGTAGTTCGCTACTCAAGTACCTCTGCTTCCACAGTTCTACAGCCTCCTAGAGATACTAATGAGTTGGCTCCACCACCTTCTCACTATCCATTATCTGATCCTGGTTTCATGCCCCTACTTTCGTCAGGCCCAGATTCTATGGTTCACCATTATAATCACCCTTTTGTAAAGAATCTTTAGTCTCTTGGTCCTCCTCATCACCTCCTTTGTAGCCATCTGCCTCATCCTACTCCCAAATAAACCCTACAATCCACCTTTTCTATGCCTGCACCCAAGCAGCTGGCTGTTGATGAAGAAAAATACGCAAGGTAGTTGATTAGTTGTACTGTCCAAAAAGCCTATCATATTTCTTTAGTAGACTCACATTGCCCTCTACTACCCATTACTATTTCATACCTCTTTCCTTCTCTTCAACTCTATTATACCCCAATTTGACATCCGCTCACAGCTCATGACCTTGCCTTATACTCTAAGGAAATATAAGCCTTTGGATCTGAAATCCTACATCAGCCTACCTTAAACCTATCAACTTAATTACACATGTAGTCATCATCTTCTCTCCTTGTACAGTAGAAAGGCATCTTCCCTTCTGTCACAGGGCAATTGCATTCACCTTCGTTTTCCTTCTCAAGGACTTGGCTCCTTCAGTTATCCCCAGTTACTTCTTTCCCCAAATTTGTATTAGTATTTGCCATATTCTTGTTTATCTCTCATTTTATATATAATACACACACACATGAACACACACACAAACACACACACATATTCCCACATCCATTGCCAGTTACTGACGCATTCCTCTTCTCCAGTTCATAGGCAAATTTCTGGGAAAAAATGTCTATAAAAGAAGTCTTGACTTTATCTCCCATGCACTCCCACAACCCACCGCATACCATCCTCTATCCTAGTCCCCCACCAAAACTGTCCTCTTCAAGGTCAAAGACGTTTACATTGCTAAACTCAATGGAAACTTCTCTCTAGGCTGAAACACTAGGTGACTTGATCAACTTTCAACAACGCATGTACCATCTGTATGCTGATGAGTCCCACATTTACTCTCTAGTCCATTTCTTTGAGCTCTAGAATTGCCTTTTTTTTTTAATTGTCTGGTTGATACCTTCAGTTAGATGTCTCACAGACTTCTAAAACAGCCCCCAAAACTGCCCTTCCTATACCTGAGTCTTCCTCTTCTCAGTAAATGGTATCACTGTCCACTCAAATCACAAGCCAGAAACCTAGGAGACATTACTTTTTCATTGCTTCACCCCTCACATCAATACTCTTGTTGGATTGTAGTAGAGTATGGACTCTCATATGTAGAGTCTGTGCTCTCTGCTCACCTCTACTGCAACTCCCATAGTGCAGCCTCTGTCATCTCTGTCATATATGATAACATCCTCCTAACTTGCTTCTTTCATTTATTCTCTTACTCAACCCATTCTCCACTCGCCTGCCAGGATGATCTTTTAGGATGGAAATAGAATCACACAAGTCTCTCTTCTTCCATGGATTCCTATTCCTACTGCATGATTCTGTCTCCTCGTTTCTCTCTGACTACATCTCAAAACCACTCTCACCATATTCCCTAAGCTCCAGCTACTACAGTCTTCTTTCAGTTTCTAGAACAGACTATGCTACTTCTCACCTCAGGGTCCTTCTCCATGTTGTTTCTTTTCCATGGAATGCTCTTCTCTCCTTCTTTAAATGGCCAGAATCTTTCTCTTCCCTTATGTCTCAACTTTTGAAAGAATGAAAAATTAATCTTCAATTTTATGGATTTTGAGAAACGTGTACAGCCAGGTTTTAGTTAAGACAAGAATGTGGAATGAGTATCAAAAAGAAGTAAGAAGAAGAAAACAATTGAAGATAATAAACTAAAATTAATGAACACTTATCATGTATTGGGTGCTATCTCTTGACCAGATAACAGAGATGCAAAGAGGAACAAAATAAGACTTAGAATGGGGCCAAGGAAAGAGAAGAAACGAGCAGAACTGAAGAAGCCTTCACTCAGGGAGATTCTGATAGTTGTGATAATAACTTGTGATAATCAGGGAGATTCTGATAGTTGTGGTAATAACTTGTGATAATAAGTTGTGATAATAAACACAAGATGGCTGCTGGGGAAGGTCAGAAACTGGTAAATGAGCAAGACAATGACTGATGTTACTGACCAGTCTCAGAATTTCATCTGGAACTTTAGTGTAGACTCATCATAGTTTCCTTCCAAGGGTCAGAAGAGAACCATGGGCCAGGGAGAGCAGATGTGTACACATGCCTTGTTCAGATACCAGTCTACGGATGTGACCAGCAGAGCAATACCCACCTGGCTGGGGGTTAGAGAAGGGTACCTGACAGGGCACACAAAAGACAGGGGAAATGGTTAGGCCAAAGGAAAAACATTTAAACCCCACCCTAGAGTAACTGCTTAAAAAGTATTTGCGCAACCTCCTAAGTCCTTAGCACAATGAAGATCCTTAGTAACTCTGAGAAAATAATTTTTTTAAAATTCTGCAACCAAAGTTTCAAAATTTAAAGGTTTGAGGTTCTAGGGGGCCACTCCTCAAACTCCCCTTTTCAAAAAAATTGGGAAATTAGAAAAAAAGTTTGCTTTGAATGATTAACAATACTTTGTTTCCCATTTTTCATGCTAACACTATTTTACAGAGACACAGTTTACACAGACTCATGCACATGTCTCCAGTGCACAGCTCCAGGAATGCTAACACACGTACTCACCGTCTGCCACCACTGCCCAGCTCAGGAGGATAATGCGACACTAATACTTCCATTGGCTTCAAGACGAGAAATACAAATTCCTTGTGCTCGGCAATGTCTATTATTGGTGCCCTCATCCACCCTCAGTCTAAGGGGACCAAGGTGATTGTGGTGTGGTTGAGTTAATGCCTAGAACAGAAAAGCCATTTTCACTGAAGTTATCTTTATAATGTCAAAAACCCAATAGATATCATTCTTTTCTAAAAGAACTGCCAGCCATGGTAGATCTATATTTAGAGGAAAATAAGAAAAACATTCTTATGCTTTGGGGAGTAATTCATGACCCTGCTTCTCTGAGTGGGATTTTTCCCTGGTTATTCTGTTCTTGAAAGCCACTAATAGTCCCAGCTCTACTGGTTTGCTTTACCCTGTGCCCCCTAGAGGGACCTATGTACGGTCCTGTCAGGTGTGAAATCAGAGGGACCAAAGCCTAAATTTTTTTTTAGGCTGTTATTACACTGCTTTTGCTTTTGTGTGTCTCACCCTGTGGGATGGTCTGTAGTTTCCATGGCAATGATATCTGGAAACAAAGCCGGGCTGCCTTCCAGGAACTGGGGTTAGAAGCTGTGAGACTAAAATACGTCTGTCAGAGGTAATGAAGAGTTCTCTGTGCAAACATTTCTATCTGACTGCTCTGCTCAGCCACCTGCACAGGTCCAGAAGGTAATGAGTATGAGGCAGGGGTAGGGATCTGGGGATGGGAGTGTCAGCCTGAGACTAACATATCACATAGCACACAGACCATCTCTATTGCATGTATCATCCTAGGGCCAAGACTCCCATGCAAATGGATGGCTTATTTGTCTAGATAATAAATTAAAAGCTGATGCTGTGTGACCTCTGGAAGCTTTTGCAAAAACTTTGCAACAATTCTCAGATTCAGCTTTAAAAGTTGAATTCCTCATATTTGTATTCCCTGCCATCTCTAATAAGTTGCTTTCCCTGAGTTTACTATTTCCGTTAATGTTATCACCATTTTCCTAAGCATCCAAGGCTTCAGGTTGGGCCTTCAACTCATTTTCTAATCGAGTCAACAAATCCTATGAGCTTTTCCTTCTCATCTTTTCTATCAACCATTTATATCCATCATTTATTCATAAATCCATTCATTTAAAAAATACTGAAGATGCAACAAAGAACAAAATAGAAAAAATAATTTCAGTGTCTGTAGATGGGCTTACAGCACAGAACCAGGTGAGAGACATGACTCTCTATTCTGACAACTCAAGTCAGATTTCTGCTCACTAAGCTAAGAATTTTCCAGTTATAAACATCAAGTAATCCTCTAGTAGGCTGCCCATCTCTTTAATACCTCTGGACATATGATGAATTACCCACCACCAAAGATCCTTTTAGGTCCAACTATTCTGACTATCATTATATCCCTGAGGCTATTTACTGTTCTACCCTGCTGATGTCTTATTTCTGGAAATAAGTGCTGGTGTTTGACCTCTGCCACTGCAGGATCCCTTCGTCTCCATCATGATGGCAACATCTCCTGCTATCACCCCAGCCTACAGAGGCAGCTCCCATTGAGCTTTTCGAGAATGCTGATGCTTTATTCACTAGTTTATTTTTCAATGCCTTCATGAAATGAGTGTCTCATGGGATCACCAAAGGACACTCAGCACAGGAGAGGTTCTCAATATCCAATATTCAAGGCATGTTCTGTGGCAGGTAGCCTCTTTCCCCACCAGCCTTAGGGTCCTTAGCAGGGATAGAGGTTATGGAGGAGCTTATCAACATGGAGTTTCACTCTCCAAAGCTGAACCGTCAATCACTATGGCTGAGTGTATAACCTGCCAATTGCAGAGACCAAAACTGGGCTATTGATATACTGTCATTTGCAGGGAAAGCAGAGAGCCACCTAGTAGCAGATTACTTATACTAGAACTCTTTATCATAGGGGGCAGCCACTTGTGCTCATTGGAATATATACTTATTAGAGTAGGAATTTCTCTTCCCTATCTGTAATGTTTCTGTCCATATCATTATCCTTGGACTTACAAGGTGCCTTATTCACCATCATGGCACCCCACACAACATTGGGTTCTGCTCCTTCATGGGGGCAAAAGAACTATGTTTGGATATTATAGTCTTCTATGGGTGTCTCTTAGTATTTCCATGTGCAGAATTTGTGGAAATCTACCTTCAGACCCTTTTAGAAATGAAGGCTTGAATCGTGCTACCAGTAAATAAGCTTTATCACCTGAGTTGCTAGGTTAAGATGAAGGGAACATCAAGCAGGCAGTGGAAAAGAAAGTATAAATATCAATCATGGCCTCACAAACAATTACAGAAAGGTAACTGTTATGAATACTTTCTATCTTGCTTACAATGTGTGCGTTGCTATTGCTAAGTCCTGTTTTTCCTCCCTCCTCCTTTCCCCTGTTATTTCACTTAAGTACCACCATGGGTAGTTAAATTTATAGCTTTGTCATTATGTTACAGAATATTCAGATAGATATGGATACGCTTGCTGTAGGAAATCCTCCCTTTTGAGGAGAGAGCACAGTCTTCATCTGTATGAAGGATAATTGCATCTTATTAGGCAGAAGCACAAAGCTCTTACTGTTGGTTAGAAAGACGGGTATGGCTGCAGATTAGCTGAGGGGATAGACTGTGCTGGTTAGTTACCTATCTTCTGGGTGCTCCAAGCCCTTCTATACTCCGTATTGCTGGCATAGCTTTGCACACTACTTTCTTCATACTAGCTTGCCAGTTGGCCTTCTATTAGGTTCTGCTGATGGGAGGCAACAAAGGATTGGAGGTGGCAAGAGGAGAGAAGGGCTATTCTTCCTGTTAGCGATGGTCCAGCAACCGCAGATGGCTGACTCCAGCCTCCAGCTTCTCCAATAATCCCAGCACCAGCCTTCCTATGACCCTTCCGAGGTACCTACAACAGTGAGGCCAGGGATTGTTGGTCATTCCAGAACTAACGATGCCATGTTCCCTCACCCACTGGGCCTGGCCCCCCTCCCCTCCGTGGTCTGCACCCACCACATCATGCCCTCTCCTCAGAAGTCTAAATACCCATTAGACCTCACCCTGTCTTCAGAGGTCCAGAACTCACCTAACTATACCCCTCCTCAGAATTCTGAGCACCAACAGTGAAGAGGCCCCAGGTTCTAGTAACTCACATCTTCCTTTTTGTTTCCTAGTCCTGTAGATAGCCATCTCCTGCAGTTACTATCACAGTTGCCTCAGCATCTCTTCCAATGTTGTGTAATTAATTACCTCTATTAAATCCCCTTTATTTTGAATGTCTAATTTGTTAGGTTTTATGTTTTTGGTTTTTGGTTTTCTGCCTGGACCCTTTATTGTACAGAAAAAAGTAGTAAGTTTAGAGGAGAAACTGATTAATACCACCATTCATCCATTGTTACTGCATTGATTCATCCCTTCACTCTTCAACCCATTTGATATTTATTGAATACTTATTAGGCACTCCATTAGGCTTTGGGACTATAAAGGTCAACCAGGCATGGTTCATTCCGACCATCAAAGAACGTAAGAGTCTAGTGGAGGAAACAGGCCATTAAAGCAGCAGGGGAGTGTGATCCATGGTAGAGGAGCACTTACCTCAGTCACAGATTGGGGGAGGGTCAGCATAAGCTTCCAGAAGCAGTGATATATGGACAGAAGCACAAAGTATGAACAACAATTAATAAGGTATAAAGTGGAGTTTGGGGAGAAAATGTTCCAGGAACAACAAGTATAAAGAAAATGTGTTTTCAGAAAATGTGGCAAGTTTAGTACTTCAGTATGGATGGAGCTTAGATTGCAGAGTAGGGCAGGGCAGAGCCTGAGGGGAGGTGGGAAGGTAAAGGGGCAAGGCCAGGCAA
Organism: Equus przewalskii; assembly: GCF_037783145.1. Lineage (NCBI taxonomy): Eukaryota > Metazoa > Chordata > Mammalia > Perissodactyla > Equidae > Equus > Equus przewalskii. The sequence goes on from NC_091835.1 coordinate 61,636,310, forward strand.
GAGAACTGAGGTTGGGCGGCTAGCAGGAGGTGAGCCTGATGGCTCTTGTAAGCCTCTCTTCTCTCTCTTGTTCCATACAGTGTTCAGTGTTGGATACAAAAAGGTCATCTTACCAGTGGATGAGCAATAGTGCAATGGACTGAAGGTTTGTGTCCTCCTAAAATTGATATGTTGAAATTCTAACCCCAAGGTAATGGCATTAGAAGGTGGAGCCTTTGGGAGGTGATTAGGCCATGAGAGTGGAGCCCTCATGAATGAGATTAGTGCCCTTATAAAAGAGATCCCAGAGAGCTCCCTCCCTCTCTTTCTACCACGTGGCTTTGTTACAGCAGCTTGAAGCGAATAAGTCAAGTGGAGCGTGGTGAGAGTTCCTTATCCACTTCTGCAGTCTCAATCCAAAAGTCCCATTGATAACACTTCCCAAATAAGTCTTCTGACCTCCAGGTTACTTGGTTTCCTCTCAAATGTGGCTCGCCACTCCAGTTTCCTTCTAGATCTTTCTCTCCTTTGTCCCTTCTGGGTTCTTTTCCTCTCAGTTTATCCCTCTTCCTAATGCAGAGCAATTTTGTTCTCTCTCAGCTCTCCCAAATGTGCATCATCACCCCCATCACATTTGCTCATCCAGTTACCAGGGCCCACCCTCCTTAGCAGGCAATCAGATTATATGTGACAAAGACTATTTTCTTGTCATATGAAGGAAGTGAATAATTTGAGTAAGTACTGGGAGTGTGTTAAAAAGTTGTTTGAAGAAATACTGTGTGAAATAGCTGCCTCTTCTTGCTAGGGCCACAGTGAAGTTGGTGGTGGAAGAAGATGCTCTTAATGACCTGACAGGTATTACCAAATCCAGGAAGAGTGTGAACCCATCTAATTACTATTTAGTAAAAATCTTTTATAAACAGAATACAACCTAAGTACCTTAAATTATTTTTAAATCCATTTCAAATGTAGCTTTTGAAGTTATATGATCCTTTGACTTATGCGAAGGATGTATCCCATGTGTAATTAAAATTTTGTTAACGGAACTCTACCTCCCACTGATTGCCACATTTAAGCCATGTGTATGTTTCCACATAAACTACACCCTGGCACCAATATTTGGGTATTCTTGTCTGATACCATCTTGTCTGATACCATCAGAATCATTCTATCACTTGAAATACAGAGCAAACACAGAACTACACAACCACTCAATGTAACAAAGAGAATCACCAGAATCAGATGCAAAATTATGCGTGTAAAAATTAAGCTATTTCTCTCATATGACCTTACTCTTGGTCTCCTTCTCTCTGTACACTCTGTATAATCAATTGTGAAGGGATGCTGAGTACATTTTTGCATGTTCCAAATTTTCTTTTTTAATTTAAAGATTGGCACCTGAGCTAACAGTTGTTGCCAATCTTTTTTTTTTTTTTTTTTTCTGCTTTATCTCCCCAAATCCCCCCTGGTACATAGTTGAATATCTTATTTGCAGGTCCTTCTAGTTGTGGCATGTGGAACACTGCCTCAACATGGCCTGATGAGCAGTGCCATGTCTGCGCCCAGGATCCAAACAAGCGAAAGCCTGGGCCACTACAGGAGAGCCCATGAACTGAACCACTTGGCCATGGGGCCAGCCCCAAATTTTCTACAATGCAAATGTATTCCTTTTATAATTATGTAGTAGAGCCTTTACATGAGGTATTCAATTATCTGGGGTTATCTGACAAACCAATGGGGTTAGATTTCCCAATATGTATTTGCACAAGCAATTGAGAAGACTTCTCAGAGCAAACTTATCATAAAACACAGCCAAGAATGAGAGCCTTGACCCAGTAAACAAGCTGTGGTCATCAGAAGGGAGGGATGATCCTGAGTACCTCTGACTTGGGTCTCTTGGACGTTCCTGTCAACTTTGGCTTCATATCTGAGTTCTCTGAAGAAAGGGTGGCTGAGATCAAAGGGAATGTTTCTGTACCACTCAGTGTTCTTTAGGACGTTGGGGCACAAGTAGCCCAGGTTCAGGACTCCTCTAACTAGGTGTACCACAAGGACAAACATTCTTTCTCCATTCACAATGGAACTGCTTGGGCACCTGGTAGAATCTAGTGGGTGGCTGTGGTGCCCAGCAAGTAGATGTCGAGTCTGGAAGTCACAGAGATAGATGCTCACCTGGGAAGAGAAGTGACCCTCTGCAGAAGCAGCAATATTGCAGAGTGATTCTCACAGAAGAGGTGAGAGTACTTACTAGATTGGAGAGGTGTCAGGTGGACCCAGCAGTGGTGTCCAGAAGCAGTGTCAGACACAGTGGTGTGCCTGGCAAACATGTTAAACCTCTGGAGGAAGACAGAACCAGGAGAAGACAAATAAAACCCCCAAGGCACATGGGAACATGTGAGACACTCCTTGGGGACTCCCAGGAAAAAAATAGAATTTTCAGGAGGCTGGAGCAAAAGTTAGAGAAACACAGAGGTGAGGGAAGCACATCTCACAGTGTCTCACACAGGATAGGCATTCAAACATTTTCTTTTAGAAGTATGGGTTTAAATTCGGTAGCATTGGCATAGAGAATGAGAAACTCACAGTTATAAACATATTCTCTGAAGAGTGTTACATCCGTCTTAAGGCGATTTCTATCTGCTGGTCATTGCTCTGTCCTGTACAGCAGTTACCTATCAATCTATGTTTTATGGATTCCTGGGTTTCAGTTGGAGGCGTCTCAGAGGGAAAGTGGAGGTCTGTGGGAGGGGCTCGAGTGTGATTCCATAAATGATTTTGCCAGGGAAAAAAAAAAAGATTTTCTCACCTTAAGATAAAGTCACTCCTGTATGGCAGTAGCATACAACTCATTCTCCAAAACAATAACCCTTAAAATATTTGAAGACACCTGTCACATCTCTGCTTAGCCTCTCCTCCTGAGGCGAAACACCTCAGACATCTGTTCTTCAGATAAGGCAGCTTCAGCCTCTTCGTCATGCCAGTTGCTTTCTTACATTGCCCTCTGGTTAGATAATCTGTGTCCTTTTCCATATGTGCATGGCTGAATCAAAATTCACAGACTTTGACTGAGACATGTTTAAAAAAAAGCTTTCATTGTCTACAATTAATTTTATCTTACTCTTGAGCCCCTGTCCTGATCATGGTGAGAAAAATTAAACTTTCCAGATAAATCTATTTCTTCCCATTTAAAATATAGACTGTTCTGCTACAATACACATTTCAATAATACCAATTACTCATATACGATTGGTTAATAGGAGGATGATGTCAATCTAATGCCGAAGTCGCTTTGGTTAATACATGATTTCTGCCAAGCAAAGGAAGCAGAATTAGCAGGAACAGAGTTATAATCAGCAGCAGGAAAGGAAAATACCCTCAGCCTGACAGTTGCACAAGCCGGAGCCTTTTAATCTGCACTTCAAGAAAATTAAAAACAGGTATCTACTAAAGAACTGGTTTTTTTTTTAATGAGAATCTACACCCAAGCTTGCTTCTCCGTGTTCAGGACTCCAGTTCCACCTGCCCTGTCTCAGCACCACAAGCCTGCGCCTTCACACTATCATTTTTCAGAATTTTGAGCCCTGAGACAGCCTGAAGCCACTGATCTGCCTGCTGCCCTGGCAGTCCACGTTAGCCCTGAGATTGACATGGTGGTTTTGTTAGTGCTCTGGTTACCCGATCACGTAGGTTTTTGAGGCTTTTGCCCCTAAATTTATTTTTCCTACAAAACTTGCTATTCTTCATGAGCACTTTTACAGATTGAGAGGTTTTACAGGCTCTAGTACCTGGAGTTATAACAGAAAGGCCTATAGTCTCATTCAGGTCAATCTTTAATCATGTCAAAGTTTAAATTGTCCGTCAGAGAGTTTCTCCCCTCTCAAAGTGATTCCCAACTCGGGCCCCTGCCCTTCCCAAAATGTTTGTAGGTTCAGAGGTAGCTTTTGTATCCTAATGACAGTGGGGATGGACAAGGGCTTCTGATCTCATTCAGGATGCTCTCTGGGTTGTCACTATCCTCTGTTGAGATGTCCGCTCCCATCTGTTTTCAGGTCCTCTGGGCTGGCACTTGTCCTTCCCAGTGTCTCTAGGTATTATATGAGCACCCACTCCTGAAAACCCTGGTCCTTCCTATAGTCTTCAGTTGCAAAGTCCCAGCAGTATGCTCTCCGCCACGTGACCGCAGTCCTTGCCTGCTCCTCAGGCTGCCCAGGCCTTCTTCGTTCCCCCAACTAGAAGAGGCAGAAACCTTCAGCTACGCTGCTCACTCTGTGCAAGATGCGGGTGACCAGGAGCAGCAACCCAGGCCCCTCCATCTAGGCATCTCCCTCCACAGTGCTGCTCCTCTGCTCTGCACTGTGCTAAACAATGATGGGGCAGGAACTTTCATTATATCTTATCCTCCACCCTCCCCAAATCTTTCTTCTCTTACAGCTCTATTCTCAGACTGCCACAATTCACACGATACAAAAAGGGAAACATTTGAAATTTGAAACCCCTTTTGTGTCCAAGTAGAGCCTGGCTTTCAAGATTATTGTGTCTCTATAGTTTCAAAAAAAGTCAAATTTGAGTCTCAATATTGAAAAATATTTTTCCCATTGTTCTAGGCTGTCATTTTCCCTTCCCCTGAAGCAATGATTGTCAGTGATTTGGGGTGGAGGAGCTGTGGAACCATGAGGAACTCAGGAGCATCAGTAATTAAGATACATTTGTTTGGCATGTTTAAAAATTTCATCGGGGTTTCATGTGATGTCCAGAACTGAACATGTAGGTCTGGCCGACTGGTAGTTCAGTGGAACTAGAACTGGGAATGAGCTGATCTCTATAAAGGGTACTCCTTTTTTATTAACCATATCATATTTTTAAGTCATGTAACTGAATTAAGTGGCTGTTGAAAAAGGGGAGATGTGGTCCACCCTTGGGTCCCTGGAGTGCCCACACGTGGTTTTCTGAGCCAAGGATGCTACTAGGATTTCCCCATCTGCTGTTTTCATCACCATGAGGATCTAGCTATGGCCCTAAAGATCTATTATTTTTTTTTTGTTCTGTTACCTTATGCCTCCAATTTCCTTTGCTCACAGGAGTTCCCTGCAGCTGCCAAGCACACGGAATAAATGATGTGGTCTTCCCCGCAGACAGCTGGGCCCTGAGCGAGCCTCCCCATACTGACCGCTGTGGCCAAGGAGCGCCTGACTCGTCAGTACAGAAGGCTGACTCACACCACTGACGTCATCCAGCCAGCCCACGGCGCTCCCCACAGAGCACCTTCCAGCACCTTCACTTGCTCCCTACCTTTACAACCTGATCAAATACTCTTGTTATTCTTCTTTGTTTTCAATTAATAAACTTCTGGAAGAGAGCCTCAATATCTAGAGAGGGCTATACCAAATGGCAAACATACAATACATAAAATTCTCCACGCTGTGTACAAATTCCACAATTTCTATTACATCTACATAGTCTGACGTAGTGATGGTAAACATGCAGCAGCCAGTACAAGAGGACGGGAAAGATGGGGTGAAGGCTTATTCAGGCCTCTGAGCAAGCCTGGAGGCCTTGTATCCTACTCTTCATAAATCATCCTCCTAAAGTCAGTTCTCCACACTACCGCCAGAACGATCATTTGAAAGTGTAACTCTTGTCACATATCACTCCACTACTCAAAAGTGTCCAGTGTCTTCTGGTCACACTTACAACATAATTAAATTCCTTATTCTGGCCTATGAGATCACACATCATTCAAACCCTGCTTCTCTCAGACTTCATCTCTTATTCATTACGTCTTGCCACACTGGCCTTTTGCCATTCTGTGATCCACCATATTTGCTCCTGCCTCAGGGCCTCTGCCTTGATTTTGCCTCTTCCTGGAACACACTTCCCTCAAAACATCTCATTGCTCACTCTCTCATTTAAAGGAAGAATTCCCAAAATTTTCTTGGCTCATACAACTTTACTGTTCAATAATTCTTTCCCATCAACTGTAGGACAAAAGAAATACCTAACAGTTCCATGTATTTAGGAATTCAGTCCAAACAACATAAGTATTTACATCCTACTCAGTATTTAGTAGCCATTTGAAAAAACAATACACCTAAATTTAAAGAAAAAAATATTTGTATTTCATTCAAAAATAACCAGAATTACTCACTGCATCAGTTTTCTACAGCTGCTTCCTGGGCTATTTCCTAGGGTCACAAATTACCACAAATTGGATGGCTTAAAACAACAGAAATTTATTCCCTCAGAGTTCTGCAGGCCGGAAGTCTGAAATCAAGCTGTCTTCAGTGCACCAGGGTCTCTGCGGGAGAATCCATTCCACGCTTCTCCTAGCTTCTGGTGGCTGCCAGCATCCTTGGCATTCCTGGGCTTGTGGTGTCATCACTCCAGTCTCTGCCTCTGTCTTCACATCACCTTCTCCTCTGTGTCTCTCTAGGTCGAATCTCCCTCTGCCTCTCTCAGATAATCCAGGATAAACTCAGATAACCCAGGATGAACTCAGATAACCCAGGATAAACTCACCCTCTCAGGATCCTTAACTTAATCACATCTTTTGCCATCGTAATGTAATATTCACAGGTTCCAGGGATAATGAAGTGAATATATGTTTGGGGGGGCCATTTTTCCTGCCTCCCACGCTTACTAGGATGTCTGCACCTTTTGGGCACTGCACACTTTTCAAACCTTGAAATCACATTAGGCCTTGCCACTCTCACTACTTCATCTTAGTTTTTACTCAGTACTTGCTTCTTATCATGGCATCTGTCAAAAGCGCAGCTCTGCAAAGATAAATCATCATTGACAGGAAGGTAGCACAATCTAACAGTGAAACTGTGAGAACTACAGCAAGCTAATAGTTCACGCAGTGTCTAATAGATGTTGAGTACTACCATGTTTCTCTTGAAACTTTAATAAAGTATTCTGTGGCAAACCTGTGAGTTCACTGCAGCAGCCCAGGACACTTTGGAACACAGTTTGGGAACTGTGGCTTTAAGGTATGCAAATGTCACTCCTCAGAGAGACTATCACTTACAGCCACCATGCCGATCACCATGATGTCATCACTCTACCCATTCACTCATCTTTACTTTTCTTCATAGCACTGGGCACCACTTTACATTCCATTGTAAATTTGTTATTGTCTGCTTCTTAACTATGATGTCATTTCCATGAGAGCAAAGACTCCACCTTCTTTACCACTATACCCTCAGTCCATGAAACAGCACCTGGCACAGAGTAGACACTCAAGAAACATTTGCTGAATAAATGAATAAAAGATAGGAAAGGAGACCTGGGGTCTCCATATCCCAACACACAAAACAGACAGGTAAGAGGTCTTCTCCACGTGTTTTCAGGTATATATTTTCTGATTCTATTCATCTTCATCTTAAAAAAGTCTGTGATCCCTGAATGCAAAGCCTCTTTAAGTTTCTATAACAACACCATAAAAGTTACTTCTCTGAATTATATCTCTATACGATGGTTTGGTTGATCTCATGGTAACAGAGTAACAACATACGAACATTCACTTACAGTTGCCCTGACCATGGGTGACTACTCTGGGTAAATTCAGGACTCAGTGAAACGAGAATTGGAAGCTCATGTTAAAGGGGAAGCAGCAAAAAGATGGATGCTCTTATGAGAAGCTCTACCTGATTTTACCTGGTGGCCTCCTTTCTCTGTCCCTAAATATGAAGCTTCCCTCCCAAGGGGCCTGACGGTCAGAGCACATGGGCCCAACATTGGAGCTAAGTGTCCTCTGGAGCTAATGTGTTTTTAAAAAGTCTTAAAAGCTAATCAACACCTTGCATTGTCTTCATTTTAGTAGATGATTTTGCTTCAAATGAAATAATTTTCCATTTTTTGGTTATCTATAATTTCATTGGAATTAATACTACAATAAGGACAGGAGAGGCCTCTGGTTGTGAAATGGCAGACTTGTTCACTCATCTTTTGACTCTTTTTCCATATCCCCTTGAAACGACAGGGAAAAAATTATACAACAGAATGAATTCATTGGTGACAAAATAAAACTAAAATAGGATTTTGTCCTCAGAACTGAACTCTTAAAGCCCAAGAACTAACCTTTAATAAAAGTGTATAATCTACCTAAAAAGACAGTAAGAATGCTTCTTAATAAGGGTGCCAGGACCTGAGAAAGAAGACAAGTTTGAGGTAAACCTGGACCTCCAGGAAAGGTGCAGAGTGGAAACAGTAGTGAAAGAGGAAAGGAGTGAAACAGACGAAAGCTCTGCATTCCCAGAGTCTGCATTCCCAAGTTGCCCTGCTCAGTGCCCTCGGAGGAAATCTACTGTGCTGATGTGTGCCTCCAACTACACAGAGTCTGCAGTCAGGCCTCCTCAGAAGAGAGGCCTTCCGGATGCAGAGCCACCCACCTCAGCTACCTGTACTCACCAATACAGCTCTCCACTCATGAAAATGAATGAAAAATAAAAGAGTATCCGAGACCTAAGGAAATCCAAAAGAATAGGAGAACAAAGACCAAGATGAACAAAAAGAGCAACTATTCCTGGAAACAATGGAGGAACCAGACTTTAAAAATACCTAGTTGGGGCCCAGCCCAGTGGTGTAGTGGTTAAGTTCACACACTCCACTTCAATGGCCCAGGCTTCACAGGTTCAGATCCTGGACGCGGACCTAGCACCACTTGTCAAGCCACACTATGATGGCATCAGACATAAAACAGGAAAAGATTTGGCACAGATGTTCGCTCAGAGACAAACTTCCTCAAGCAAAAAGAGGAAGATTGGCAACAGATGTTAGCTCAGGGCCAATCTTCCTCATACACACACACACACCAAAACCTAATTAGTATCCTAAGAAATATTCAAGATTTCACATCCTTAACACATGTATGAGCTGCCATAGAAAAGGAACAATCCAAGAACAAGAAAGATTGGAAATGTGATGGTTAAGTTAAAGTAATGGATGGACTGAATGACAATATGAAAGTAGTCAAAGATAGTGTTGGAGATACACAAAACAGAGTTGAGGAAATCCTCCAGAATGTAGAACAGAAAGGCAAAATAACGGAAAATATGAGAGAAAAAGGATGAGTGATAAATTTTAGAAATTCAATATTTCCTTGGTAAGTTCCAAAAACACAAAACAGAGACAATAATGTGAAATATATATATACACATACAAGAAATAATAAGTGGAGATTTGCCTGAGTTGAAAAGACCAAGGTTTCAAGATCACACAACCAGCATCTCTAATTGAAATATCAGGATAGGATAAACTAAAGATCTGAGAAATTTCCAGAAAGACAAGAAAACAGGCTACCTGCAAAGGAAGAACTACAGTCAATAGTACAAAATAAGGAGCAGAGTTCAGAGAGGAAAGCTCTCTTGAATCTAGAAATCTGTATACAGCCAAATTCGGAACCATGTGTGAGGATTTTTTTAATGTTTTTTGATGCATGATATCACAAAGTTTAAAACTCGTGCTCCATATTTTTAAAAATATTCAGAAATATATACCAGCAGAGGTTAAAAAAAGCATCTGACAAAGAAATGGCACAGAATATGGGGAACAAGAGCAACTCTGACACAAAAGTAATAAAGTGAGATGGGAAATAGAAGAAATTCCTTAAGCTGATAAACTTTGAAGATTTTATTTCAACTAGCAAAATTTAATTTACTTCATGGTATTTCCATCCACCTGCATCTAATTGTTCTACTAAGTTCTGGAGTAAATAATAGTTATATAATTACAGTATTAAAACAGTTAATTATTTTTCTTGTTTTAGAATCAGCCTATAGACAGAATATAAAAGATTTAAATATAAGCACAGAACTGCAGAACAGAATGTAAATGTTATAAATAATGTACAGTAATAAAAATGAGGAAATAAATGGGAAAGATAACAGTAAAAAATAATATAAGTACATAAAATTGCTCATCTTTCATAGGAAAGTCAATATATAACATTTAGAATCAATAAATCAAGAAATAGAGGCATAATAGTATTTTTTCAGCATACAATGGGAAACTCAAGAAGCACTAAAAACCAAATCTGCCCACCTCAGTTGCCTCTGGGAACTAAGACCAGGGACAAGAAGTGGCAAGACAAGCAGATTCTACTTTTCATCTTACACTGTCTCGTACTATTTAAATTATTTGCCATTTGGATGCATTAATTTTATTACTTAGGACAAAAAGGTAGCGAATAAAACATTATCCATGAAAAGCATGCTGTTAATCCTGAGTGTATACATTTTGGCCATTTAAACATAAAAATGAAATAGTTCCCATTGTATTTTTAAACCTTTGTTTTTACAAATCCTGAGTTTTCAAAATAAAGTCTGGGAATCTTTCTAGCAGGAGCCCAAGTAACTATGGGTCCGTGAGACCTGTCATCCCCACCATTATTTGCTCCTTTGGGTTTAGACACGGAAGGCATAGGCTAAAATGTGCCATGATCTACAAGAGCAAGGCAATTAATACTTAAGCCTTCATTAAAGAATTAAGAATTTAGCATAAACTCATCAGTCAGATTAGCTAGTGAGTCACAAGGAAACCCAAAATTCATTGGAGTTTTGGTTTAGAGACAAATGGGACAGTAAAAGGGAAGAGCCACCCTAGAGAGAATACCCAGCTAGGAACCAAGAGAGTGCCATGGACTCATTTGACATCTAAAAAGGTGATGACGAAGTTACCTATTTCATAATATTGCTTTCAGTGAGCGCTGACTGTAACCCTTAATGAAGCTAAAGTCTTATCTGAGGTTTGAATGTCACATTTTTGGTCACTTCACTAAAAATATCATTGACTGCGCTACATAAGCCTCTAATACAAAGCTTCATCCAGTCATCCTCAGAAACCAGGGCAAAAACGATCAGTCTATTTAGGCACAATGAGATCCATAGAGACCAGAGGCAGGTATATTTTGTAAATATCGAAGCTGACCCCAAAGCACATTTAACAATGAATCTTTTATAAGAAGGAAGACTATCAAATGTGCTGTATAAGGTATTGAAATAATATTCACGCAGTGTTAGGTAACTGCTATAAATGCCATGAAGAATAATAATATTTACCAACTTGCTGGCACGTCGGTTTTAAGTATAATTGTGTAAGGTCATTTGCATAGATTTCTTTTTACTTTATGGCCTCTGTGTCTTTTTTCATTCCTTTAAAATTCATTTTGGCTACGTAACTAATAGTACCTTGCTGGATACAAACAGCTGTGTCAATCTGAGAGTGATACTCAGCACAAGAAGCAAACGGTCTGCAAACACAAATCAAAAATGTTAGCATAATACCCTCAAGGTCCACCCATGTTGTCACAAGTGAAATAAGTCAGAGGGAGAAAGTCAAATACCGTATGATCTCACTCATAAGTAGAAGACAAAAACAATGACAAACACGCACATAGGAACGGAGAATGGATTGGTGGATACCATGGGGGAAGGGGGGAGGGCAAAAGGGGTGAATAGGCTCACATGTGAGGGGATGGACTACAATTCGTTTCTGGGTGGTGAACATGATGTAAACTACACAGAATTTGAAATATATTATGATGTACATCCAAAAGCTATATAATGTTATAACCCAATGTTACTGCAATTAAAAAAATTAAATTTAATTTAAAAAAATATTAATGTAAATAACAGGATCATTTGAATGAGAAAATATATTAATAAATGAACTGAAATTTTTATCATTCATATTTAACACAATGCATCAGAAAAAGTAAGTGTTGGGAAAGTTTGATTTTGAGGCTTCTAAAGCAAAAGCTGTACATTGGCTTAACAGACAAGGGAAGAAACAGAAACGCATCTTGCTATCAAATGCAAAGAGAAGACTTTCCCAGAGCCATCAATGAAGTGACAACCCAGCTGGGGCTGGGGCCGGCTGCTTAAAAACCTCTCAACCTCCATCCAACTCCTCCTTAGACCCCATGTTGTCCTGTATTAACATCCTTCCACCACTTCATAGTTACCTCTGGGGTTCAATGTAAGCCTATTTTCTTTGCATGTTTTGGAAATCCTCAGTTTGACTTACTTTGGGAACTCACCTCTAACCCAGATCATCTGGAGGAATTCTTAAAGAATAAATCCCCAAGAGAATAGAATATTGGATTTGCTGACCCAATCAATATCACAAAATTTAAGGAGAGAGCAACTCTTATTGCTCTATTGTTTCTATTTCCTTTGATTTTTCATTTTGAAGGCAAATGGGACTTTTTTCTATTAGCATATCTTCTGTAGGACAATGATGGCACAGCTTTAAAATTTGCTACGACTGGATTGATATTTACCCAAGTTTCTCTTACTCTTTCCTTGCACAGGGTCTGAATTTTTCTGTATCATATTTATTGGGTAATTCACCACTCACCAATCCCAGCACCTCGTGAGTACATGAGAGCCCTGCTAATTACAGATCTAAAGCACTCATTAAACTATTCGGAAACATGACAAGTCCCACTCTATCACATAAAATAAGGTACAGGGTACACATGCATGCCTGCTTGTTTAGTGGTAATATGGATTTTAGTGTGCACTTGTCACCCACTTTAGGTTCTCATTATTGTCCTGCTCGCCCTAATTCAGTGATGTATCATCTTCCTGCATTTGTCTAAATCAGTTCAGCAGCAGATAAATCAAAGCTTTTCTTGCCCCTGCCCTTCCAAGCTGTTCAAATCATCCATCTGACCATGGAAGAAAGGAAATAATCGCTTGCTTGGAAGAAGAAACTATCTGCATTAACTCTACAGTAAACCATTTCTGCATCAATGTGTGCAAATATGCACGACCTGTGTGTGAGCGCACACATATGCATACATGCTGAAGTCACACACCTTGTGGCAGGTTCCAAAAGAAAAACATCAAAGCCCCAAAATGTTGCTCTTTTTTTTCTTTTAGAAAAGAGAAGAGCCAGTTTCAATTCTTTTCTTTTAAGAAGAGAGTATATCTAACATTTCAAAAGCTATGTAAGATCCTATTTTTATATCGTCGTGAGCTGTAGGAGCTGGAAATTAATTGGTTCTTTAACTGGCAAATCCTTTGACAGACAATACACCCTGGCTTTCAGAGACCTAATGCATTTTTCTCTTTGTGGTTCAACAGAGAAAAAATCCTAAACCGGGAAAGACTTCCTAGGTAGACCTAAAGAATGCAGCACCCCCCTCCTGCCCCTTTCATTCCCTTTCTCCAACCCACCCCCACTTTTTGATATTTTATTTTACTTTTTTTTTTTTTTTTTTGCCTTAGGAGCTTTTACCTCTTTTTCCAGGAAGTGCATTACTCGAAAATAAAAAATTATAAAAAGCAAAGGCTACGGCTGTGACAAGGGAGACTAAAGTGCAGCAGAGTTTCCCCCATGGCCTCCAGCCACCCTCCAGGAGGCTGCACGAAGAAATGGAGGTATCTGCTCCATTTCCAACATCTGGTAGGACAGGGGCTATATCAGCTCTTCCCTCCACTGCAGAACTAACTCTGTCACTTTTAGAGTATTTGCTGGCACGTCAAAAATGAAAACCAGGGCATTTGTTTTCTTTCATGCTCTGCAGTGTGGCATGCAAAGCTCCATTTTTCTAGAAACAGTGAAGCAAATGGACAGGAGTCTTCTCATGTTCTGTGAGGTAGCCCAACACGCTTCTCTGAACTGGTTTTATTGTGTCACTCGTGCCCATGGTAGACCCTAGGTTGAACTCTGGAAACTAAGATTTTGCATTTCTTTGTCTAAAGGTAAAGGTAGAAGAACGTGGTTGTACATTCTATTTCTTTCTTTCTTCTTCAAAAATTTATAATTTTATTAAAAATAGCACTCTCTCCCCACTCTACCTATGTTTGTTTCTATCATTATATACATTTTTATACATATATTCTCTTTTTTTAATGACATTATTTTTTTAGAGCAGTTTAAGGTTTACAACAAAAATGAGAGGAAGGTACACGTATACTCCCTGTCCCCACACAAGCATGCCCTCCCCCCTTATCAACACCCTCCACCAGAGGGGCACATTTGCTACAACTGAGGGACCCACACTGACACATCATAATCACCCGAAGTCCACAGTTTACATTACAGTTCACTCCTGGCGCAGTGCATTCTACGGGTTTGGATAAATGCATAATGACACACGTTCTTCACTATGGTATCACAGAGTATTTTCACTGCCCTAAAAATCCTGTTCTCCGTCTATTCAGACCCCCGACCCAACCCCACCTCTAGTAACCACTGATCTTTTTAGTCTCCATAGTTTTGCCTTTTCCAGAATGTCACATAGTTGGAATCATACAGTATGTAGTTTTTCAAATTGGTTTCTTTTACTTAGTAATATGCATTTAAGTTTCCTCTATGTCTTTTTATGGCTTAATATCTCATTTCTTTTTAGCTCTGAATAATATGCCGTTGTCTGGGTTTACCATAGTTTATCCACTCACCTACTAAAGGACATCTTGGTTGCTTCCAAATTTTGACAATTATGAACAGAGATGCTATAAACATTTGTGTGCAGGTTTTTGTGAAGACATAGGTTTTCAACTCTTTTGAGTAAATATGAAGGATTGCAATTGCTAGATCTTATGGTAAGAGTATGTTTAGTTTTATGAGAAATCACTGTAAGAAACTGTCCTCCACAGGGGCTGTACCATTTTGTCTTCCCACCAGCAATGAATGAGAGCTTCTGTTGCTCCACATCCTCATCAGCATTTGGTGTTTTCATTGCACCCTACTTATTTTTTTATTTTTGATATAAATTATTAATTTTCTCAGTTATGAGCCTAACTTTTTGAAAGTTAGCTGATAAAAGTAATGTCACATATTTTCTTGTGACATGTCTGTGGTATAGTGTTGGATACACACAGACACATACACTCTCTCTCACTCTGGTTTTGGTGGGCCTTTTTGATTCTTTATATTTTCATCAACATCCCTAGGCTCATTGCCTCTATATTATTCCCATTTTATACTAATTCTGTCTTCTCTTCCTTCTCCAAAGAAATTCTGTCCTACTATTTCATTGGACATCACTCAGAGAAGAGAAAACCTGGATAACCCTGGAGGTTCATTTCTTCCTTCCATTTGGTAGCTTAGGAGAGAGCTGGCTCAACAGATCCAAGTTAGCTCAAGAGAAGAACAGACTGACAGAAATCCCTGGGTTCCAGAAGGTTTCTCTTTCGCACAATGCCACTTCCCTAATCAGGGAGCCTCCAAGGTTTCATCATGGCATAGATGTATCCTGCTCCTCCAGTCCCTACCCTGTGTATAGCAACACAGGTTCAGGGCTCCTTTCTGTGGAACACTGCCCATGGTGCACGCAGTCCATTCATGCCCAATATAAGCTGTGAGATAATGAGATTTTGAGAGATTGTTCACACTTTACTACTTCTCTGCTTGTAAGCTTTTCCTCTATAAAATCTACTTTATATCTGCATCCCCAGTGGCTCTGGTGGTCTCTTTCCTGAGCCCACCTTGCACAGTCACTCCAATCTGTAGCTGATGCCTCTTTACCTGGCTTCTCATGAGGCATCCCTCACAGTCCAGAGGAGTGGTTTATAAACTATATCGTACAAGTTTCTCAGGCTAGTCCCAAGGTGCACATCTTAACAGCATTAACATTCATTTCACACAATGACCTTGTTTCTGACTCAAACAGTTTTCTGAGAGCGTCCCTCGCAAGTGAATCACAAAGGCAGGTCTCATTCTTATAAGAATTTGGGGAATTACGAGCACAGAACCGAACAGGTGAGTGGTTTGGGGTTTGTCCTCCCACAGTAATCTGGCTACACATCTCCCTTTACCAGCTGGTTTGTTCTCTTGACTTAGGGCAGGTGTCTGTGTGTTGGGGGCAGGTGAGATGATAACATATGCTAGTAATGATTCTAATGTTTTTCAAATTGTTGAAACAGGTATTTAGAATACTCCCCAGTTATTACTTGTTGCCTCTAAAAATATTTAGAATTTTTCAAAGAATCAGGGAGAACAGAAAGTCATAAAGTTATCATGCATTCTCCTTTATATAAAAACCCCAATTAAAAATTGTAGCTAGAGGTGTCAAATGTGAAAATAACAATTAAGTAATAGCATTTGAAAAAAGTTTAAATAAAGATATCAGCAGCTCATCAAATATTTTATGTACTAAAGGGAATTTAAGGAATTAGAATTCCTTATTCTTTCTACGTTTCAATGAAATCTTACAACAGCACATGTTCTACACAATTTAGTCAGAGATCTCAGAGGATTCAGAAATATAATCATGGAAAGAGTGCTGTTTCAGAATGAAGGCTCGACAAGAAGTGAAAAGAAAATAAATGGATTTCAACAAGCATACTAAAAAGGAAAAATAATGTTAGATAAATTTCCCCAAGAAATTACTGACAAAGGAAAAGATTTCAGTCTATGTTTTTAATCTGCTTTGTTTTTTGTTTCAGTTAAAACAAAAAGATAAAATCAAATAGAATTATTTGTCAGTTTATTTCAGGAGAGCTTAGTATTTTAAAATACCAACAACAAATGATAGTATATTTTGGGGGCTTCAGGTTGATTTATTAAGAGATTCAAGTTATAGGAATCTAAGAGGAGGGGTGGGGACAAAGGGCACGGTACATTAATAATTCTTTGTAAGTAGCAAGTATTCCTAATGGGAAAATAATTTAATTAACATAAAAGCACTTAACAATTAGTGGTCCTTATCTAGCTCAGGGCCCATGAACTCAATTATCATTAGTCATCCCACAATTGAGTTAAATTTTAGAAACTTTGGAAACTGTTTAATATAAAAAAAAGAGTTAGAGAAAAAGGACAGACTTGTGTACCGTCAGATTATGTAATCACTAATTGACTACATTCTGCAGAGAGAAATGTAATTGAATTTCAGTATTTACCCAGTTTGAACACAAAGTACCAGGTAAAGGAGAGTAGAACACCAGCCCACATTTTCACTTCTGCACGTTACAGTTGAAATGTAGCCTCAATGCCCACCAAACTCTGCTGAAGTCTCCAGTGAGAACTGGAAAATTGTGGGATGGGGGACACATTTATTTTACTCTGAAAAGTGGGGTTATAGAAGACAAGCATGATAGGCTCAAAAAGTTCCCCTCCAACATACATCGCTTTTATATCCCTTTAGCATCTTTGAGAGCCAATCTGAGGGCCCTTGGGACATTGGTTTAGAAATCACTGGCTGGAAGGTAAGAGCAAATGGAGAGAATGTCAGGGATGAGGGCACGAAAAAATAGGTAAGGAAGTATTTCTAAAATCCTCCATCGAAGAAAAAACAGTGTTAGTGTCACCACCCTATCACGTAGGGAGCATTGCAGGCCAGGTTAAAGATTTTGGTCGTCCTCCTAAAAGCATCAGGTAGCCACTGAAAGATTTATGTGACGTGCCTCTATCTCACTGATGATTTATTGGGTGTGAGAATAGTCAGACACTTGAAAAAGTCTGTCCACAGATGGGCCATTGGAATACTGCCCTGTTTCATGTATGGCCAAGCAGCCCAGACTGCCATCCTTCAGGCAGTGTGACATGTGCTGCTTGTGCAAGATAACACGCCCACAATAGATGTTAGCAAACACATCAGTGCTCCAGAGATGGAACCAGAGGAACGGAGTCCATCTGGATGTCACTGCTACACAAGATTTAGAAAATAAGACAAAACCATGATAATGGCCACTAACATACTTTAGAAGCCTGTCTGCATCAAGACCACATTACGGGCAACGTTGCAGAGCAGGTGGGATGTCCATAGGGATAATTCTGGCCACCTTGACACGTTTTTAGTAATACAACATGTACAGGATCTTCTCAGCCTTTCAAATCTGCCTCCCTCCTTTACTCATGGTCCAGAAATAGAGCTTCTTATAAAATAGAAAACTACTTTTTTTGAAAAGTGGAGAATCAGGTGAGCAAAATTCTTAAATCATAAGGCTTCATCTTTCAGATTCAAACTAATTAACAATTCTGTAATGAAGTTCCTTTTTTTAATTATCATAATTTTCTTATACAGTTCACGTGCTTGGATTAGAAGTAGTGATTACTGTTTTCATTTTAGCTTGGCCAATATATATTTTCTTGATCATATTTCCTCTTATATTGACTATGTAAATTCATATCTTTCATGGGTTTTTTAAAATTAATACCTAGAAAACTTGTCTTTTCCAAAAATCCCTTAAATGTATGATACTGTATTTTAAAAATAATTACCAAAGGCCATGGTGGCAGCTTGAGCATACGTATCCAAAGACAAAGACTCTTGTTGACCAAACCTGAGTCGGGCTCCTCTGATCTCTCTTCTCAACTAGGCCTTGAACTTGGGCTCTGTTTGTGGCCTGCCTAGTCCAGTTTTAGCAAGAATCCTGCCAGGTCAGTTTAGTGAAAATCCCCCACCCTCAATATCTGATCAAATTCCTCATCCCTCATCCACAATCTTCTCACTCTGGCCTACCTTCAGCAAGAATCCTGTCAAGTTGCTTCAGGCAGAATCCTCTTTTACACCTGAGGTTTCCTCTTAATAATTTTCCACCCACTTACTCTCACCCTCCTCCTTGGCTATAAATCCCCACTTTTCCTGTTGCATATGAAGCTGAGCCTGATCGCTCTCCCTTAAGCAAACCCCCCATTGCAGTAGGCCCTCTTGAACAGTCTTCCTATCATCTTTAACAAGTGTCATAAATAATTTTTTCTTTAACACCAGAAATCTTCAAAATTCACACAGAAATGATCAGAGAATGTTCAGAGAGAAAAATCTTCACCCTTACTGCAGATCAGGAATGGTCATCACACATATACCAGAGATCTCAATGAATTTCAATTAGACGCAGCAGTCCCTATGGTGTGAATTGGTGAAAAGGAATGACCACAATTGTTAGTGCCACTTGGGGAGAGTAATGTTGGAAAATAAGTAGAAGTAGGCTCTGATGTAAACCACTGACATCAACACTTAGGAAAGCCAGAGTTGGAGGGTGAGATCAAAGTAATGAGAAGGGTAATGAAGAAGTCTAGCACTTTGGCTCCTTCTGGCCTCTACAGCAATGTGAGCCCACTGGTCAGAAAAACAGGCATTAGAGAACCTTTCTCTGGAAATATTGTCCGTGTTAGTTAATGTCTTTGAAAACTTCTCGGGTGTGACTCTGGTTCAGCAGGATCCCCAATCCCCAAAAGTGCTAAGCCTATGATGGTTGTCTTCTGCTGTTTTCTTTCTCTACATTCTGAATCTAGAAGTCTTTCTATAAAAATCACTAGTAAAGTGGGGCTGGCCCAGTGATGTAGTGGTTAAGTTTGCGAGCTCTGCTTGGACAGCCCGGGGTTCGCAGTTTCAAATCTGTGGTGCAGACCTAGCACAGCTCGTCAAGCCACACTGTGGAGGCATCCCACATAAAACAGAGGAAGACTGGCACATATGTTAGCTCAACAACATTCTTCCTCAAGCAAAAAGAGGAAGATTGTTAACAGACATTAGCTCACGGCCAATCTTCACACACAACACACACAGAAAATCACTGGTAAAGAAATGTGCATCAGTCTATGTTTAGAATCCAGCCTAATCCTACTTAACAAAAAGTCAGTAAGATAGCTTCTTATAAAGTTAAACCTATACTTATGCTGTGACCCAGAAATCCCACTGCCACGTATTTGCCCATGTTTCCGTCTCCTATGACTGCTGTTAAAAATTATCATAAATTTAGTGGCCTAAAACAACCCAAATTTATTATCTTACAGTTCTATAGGTCAGAAGTTCTGCACAGGTTTCATTGGGCTAAAATAAAGGTATAAGCAAGGTTGTTTCTTTCTGGGATTTCTAGAAAAAAATCTGTCTGTCTCCCTGCCTTTTCTAGCTTCTAGAAGATGCTTGTATCCCTCTATCTTCACAGCTAATAATGGCAGGTCAAGCCTTCTCAAGCTGCCATCTCTCTGGTTCTCTACAACAATCAGGAGAGGTCTTCTGCCTTTAATAACTTTTGTGATTAGAGTGGGTCCACCTGGAAAATCCAGCTTAGACTCTATTTAAAGTCAGCTCATCAGTAACTAATTCCATCTGCAGCCTTAATTCCCTTTTGCCACGTTGTGTTACATATTCACAGATTTGAGGATTAGGGGATGACCATCTTTGGGGGCCACTATTCTGCTGCCACAACCTAAGAGAAATGAGGACACATGTCTACACAGAGACTTATACTTGAATGTTTATAGCAGTTTTGTTTATAAAAGCCAACAACCAGAAACAACCCAAATGTCATCAACTGATGAATGGATAAACAACTGTGATACATCCATACAATAGAATACAACTCAGCAATAAAAAGGAACAACTACTGATACATACAACATGAATAAAATCTCGAATTATGCTGAGTGAAAGAAACTAGATACAAAGGGCTACATACAGTATAATTCCATTTGCATGAATTTCTAGGAAAGCCAAACTATAGTGATAGAAAGTAGATCATGGGTTGCCAGCGGGAGGGAGATGGACTTACTGCAAAGATATACAAGAGAACTTTCTGGAATGATGGGCCCGGTTTCTATCCTGAATGTGGTGGTGGTCACACAATCATATATATTTGTCAAACCTTATGGAATCATACTTTATAACTGGTGAACTTTGTTGGATATAAATAAATTAAAACAAATAAAACAAAATATATAACTATACAATATATAAAATAAAATATATAAATATAAAATGAAAATATAAATAAAAAAGAAAATATAAATTAAATTAAATAGAATAAAAAGTGATTTTTAAAAGCCAATACGAGGACAATCATGACTCCCTAGTAAGAATGAGTGAAGATTCAAAAGGCCCATGAAAAAATTCTGCAATTCAAAAAGTAACTGCAAAAGAGAACCCTAAAAACTGATATCCTCTGCAAAATATTTTCTAAAAATACAAAAAAAGTCAAAATAATACCTGATTTTTATTCTCACCTAGAGACGCTGCATCTATGAAACTAGAGGAAATCATCATAAAAAGAGAGCAATCTAACACACAGAAGAACTGGATGAAGATGTTAAAAAGCCTATAATATATCAATATTAAAATCCACAAAGAAGACACTGTTCACCATGTGAACTAATCATGTTTATTCATTTGTTTACTTGGTGACTGTCTCTTCCCCCCAAGTGACTTGTGAGCTCCCTGAAAACCAGGACCTTGTCTTTCGTGTTCATCCTTCTGCCCTCTTCTGCCCTCAGTACCCAGCACAGAGTCCTGCGTTTGGCAGGGGCTCCATAATACTGCTTGAATTAAGGGATGTGTTTCTTAAAATTAGAAAAAATAAAACGAGTTATCCCACAAAATGGAGCAATACATAACGAAAAAGAAACTAGCCCCTCCGTAAGCCAGTGCTGCTCCCTGTAAGTACCTAGAGAAAGAAAAAGAAGACCATCTCCTAAGGTCTTACAGTGAAGCCTCTTAGACCCCTTTCAAAGACGTGTGACCAGCACCCTTTATAGGCAGCCTTTTTGAAGCTGACTAATATGATTACAAGGTTCCCCTTCCTTTCCCTTGCTGAGTATGAGATCTCATCTCCCCTACATGAGAGTGGGGGCCGTCACAGACCCCCTCCCCTCCCCTGCTTGTCACACAGCAATCTTGGAGAAAGTCTTAATGTTGCACTCAGGTGTGAAAGAAAGCCTGTAAGTTGGATGAGTTTGGGAGCTGGCGTGTGGTGATGGCCCACTGCCAGCTTCTCAGCCTGCTTTTCTTCCTTCCTCCTGCAATGCTGCTCTTATGCGCATACACTCTTAGATTGTGGTCTTATTTTCTATAAGAGTAGCTATTAAGATAATGCCTATAAAAATTTTTCATAAGAAAAATGCTTATGCGTGACATTAAATTTTTTAAAAGCACTAAATAAAAATGCACAGAAAAATGCTGGGAGAAAATTAAGTATATTGATAATAATTGTTATTTCTGGATGGTGGGATTTGGGCCAAGTGAATTTTTTATCTTAATGCTTCTCTAGTGTTTTTCCTTTCATTATTTTTAAAATATTGAAGAAAATGCCAAACAAAATAATACGAGAGCTCTAAATGAGGTGTGATCTACAAAGAAATATTTATTCTTTTTATTTTTTTTAATATATTGAGCATCAGCTATGTCTAAACACTATGGACTCACAGTCTAGAAGGAGTATAAATATACACTTATACCTACCTATAGTGATAGGTAGAATGTGGTAAGTACCACAGACAAGACTCCATGGGAGTTTTGAGCAGGAAAACATGAATATGTATGTGAGACCTTTTCAGACAGTATTGAGAACTGTATACTTGACATATAAGAGGATGAGGAATTTTTATGTCATATTCACTTGGAATCATTAAAGCAGTTTGAAGACTAGGAAGAGAAGTAGAGAGAGACACAGAGTTCGACGAGTGGTTTGCAACGGGAAATAATTTTGCCCCCCAGGAGACATTCGGTAATATCTTGCAGACACTTTTGGTTGTCTTCAACAGTTGAGGAAGTATTACTGGTATCTAATGGGTGGATCCCAGGGATGCTATTAAACATCCTGCAATGCACAGGACAGCTCCCCCCACAACAAGGAATTATCTAGCCCAAAATGTCAACAGTGCCGAGTTTGAGAAATTCTAAATTAGTCCCCTAATACAAAGCAGGTATGTATTTATATAATGGAAAATACATTTGGGGGATTTATAATTTGTTAGATATATAAAATTAATGATTTTGCCATAAGATCACTAGCAGGTAGTTTCATAATCCTGCCAACACTTATACCGTTTCCAGTGACCACACCCTAAAGGATTTTGAAGGACTCAAATTCCTATTCTAACATCAGATTACAACATGAAAGATTGCTTAGCCCTAAGACCTGGATGTTGGCTGGAAATAGAATAACTAGATATGCGAACACGAACAGAAGAGAAAGGAAATCTGTCTGATTTGTCTCAGATAGGATATTTATCCCACAATTACAGATTAGGAAGTGAAAGGGAGGAGATAGAGCCCATCATTGTCTAGAGACATTTTCCTGAATATTTATAGTTCCACGGGAGTAACCTTTTGTTTGGTAGATAGCAAAGTTTCTGCAGTTTGCCGAGTTGGTCATTAAACATTTGCCTGAGGATCTGAGTGTTAGCATCAGTGACAGGGTTTCCTAAACATGTCACATTTCCTCTGGCTGTCATGAAGAATTATAGCTTCTGTGACTCACGCTATAATAGCAGCTATTTGTGATATTTTAACCTAATGTACAGCCCCGGAGGAGAAACAACAGAAACAATAAAACATCTGCCAGGGACTGGCTCGAAGGAGGGGATTCTGAGCGTTATGAGGATTCCAAATTAAAGAGTAGAGGCTTGGGTGTCAAACAGTAAAGGGTCTGAGTTCATTAACTTCCCGGTAATTTATGTCCTGATTATCTCCACATCCCAAAGGGGGGCACTCTAATCCACCTCTGTTGGCTTTATTTGGTAAAATCATAGGCAATGCCAGAAAACGTAAAGAACCTAATTTTGTTTTTCTACCTCTGTGGACTGGGGTGGGGGAGGGGACTACTAAAATCGAATACAAAGGATTCCTTTTAATGAGAGTTTTTTCTTCTGTGTGGATTCTTGCCATGGCTTGATTTTTGTTTTGTGGCAGGAAGGGAGGGTGGCAGGGGAATTGGCTGTTTTTCTTTTTAATGAGAAACTCAGTGTCAAAACTCCTGTCAAGATTTCTCCTTTCTTCCTCTCCAGCCTATCAGAGTTGAACGTTCGCAACAGGCTCAGGAGAAACGAGCACTAGCTTTGGAAAGACCAAATCTACTAAACAAAATAAACCGTGTCATTTCATGCTAATTCAAAGACTCATTCCAACTGCTGTGTGATGAGGAAGCCAAGAACTGAACTGTAACCCAAACACAAACACATCACGTTGCCAGGAAATGGCTAATGCAGCCTCCCATTGCAGAGAGCTTTCAAAATGTTTTAAGCCTTGATGAATACATCGTTTGGAAGGAGTTCAAACATATGCAGCATTAATTCTACAAATATATCTTTCTTACAAAAATAATTGTACTTGCCTTGGAATGTGAATGGGGAAATGGAGCCTTTGAGCTGAGGCATATAGACAGTGCTGCCTCATAATCTGCTCGTCCATAGTCCCGCACTTAGTAGTGCAGCCTCACTAGAGCCTCTCCCCCTGCATTTATCTCCCTTTCAAAAAAAAGCACAGCCACGCTAGAGTCTTACCCTTCAAGAATGGGAGATACATGGAAAATCTCTTTAGGATGCTCAGCACAATCACAAGCTCCAGGGATAAAGACACAGGTGTGTTCACTTGAAAAACTCATTTTTGGAGAGAAGGAAATGGGATTCCCCTTTCCCATATGAAGACTGGTAATCCTCTTTGTGCCCATTTGTAGGAAGGCATGACAAAATCCACAGGGGCTATGGAACATAGTGAATAGGCACCTGGTACCATTTGCAAAAATAAAGCTGGCCCTAAAAAGCAGAATTGGCCATACAAGGTCTGGCATAGCAAAAATATTCTTTCATTGAGGCCCAAACACTTATCAATACCAGGCCAGTTTAAAACAATTCAGTTCAATACAGTTTCAAACTGAGCTGAACTCTGGACTAATTTTAACGTAGACCGAGACAGCTAGAACTGCTTTCGAAACTCAGATGAACACAAGAAGTCCTCTCTCCAAAGGGTTCTGACTGGGTACTGCCAAAGCCAATGGGAAAACCATAGCTAGTGCCCTCAGGTTGAACTGAGGAAGCCCTTCAGGTTAAGTTAAAGGCTGCTTGTACCGTAGGAAGGACAAGCATTTCAACCTGGATATGCCAGTTATTTACCATTTTTTCTCCACTCTAAGTCTACCCTTCTGTCCTCTGCTCATGAAGATGAAGATGGAATTCTACAAACTGGCTTCCTATCAGGTCCTGACGATGTGAGGCACAGTGAAATTGGAAGGTGAGAGGAGGTAAAAAGGGCTTCCTTCCTATTCTCCCCATTCCCGTCAGGGTCACTCTAGCAGCACTGTGGTCTCCAGCGCCAGCACTTGGCTGCAGCCCCTAGCTTCTTACAGCATTCCCAGACGAGCCTCCTTGGCACCCTCCTTCACAGGTACGGCGGCGGCCAGGTGGCTCATCAGAAATCTGAACACCACCTGGATGGGGCTTACATTCCAAGCTCCTAGATTCCATTGATTCTACATCTTTCCTTTATTTTCCCTCAGTTCCAAGGGTGGTAGCTGTTTCTTGTTATTATCTCAGTATTCCCTTTTGCTCTTTCAACCTGTTAACATCTGTCTAATGAGTGCTCTGTATTAAATCCTGCCTGTTTGCAATACCTTGTACCTCACAAGGTATTCCATTGTCGTGGCTGGATCCTGACCTATACTGGAGCACATGGCAGAGGGTGAGGTTTTGGAGGAGGGGAGGGGAGGAAGGTAAGGAAAATTGGGTTTATAGAAAGCTTTTCCACCCATTGGAGGATCAATTAGAAATGAGGATCTAGACCTGTAGTGTCCAATTGGGCAGTCTTTCAAATATGGGTAGTGTGACTGAGGGAGTTAAAGGAAAATGTAAATTATTTTTTGGTATTCAATTTGGTTACTGAAAAGCTTTTTAATATGTTTGAACAACTTAGGTAAATGAATCTACTTGTTTAAGTTTAAATTTTATGACATCTAAATAGAGGTCAACTATCTCTGACAAAATGTTAGCACATGAATTGAGATATACTATAAATATAAAATCCACGTCGCATTTTGAAGGTTTCAGACAAAAAAGAATGAGAACATCTCATTAGTACTTTTTTTTTTAAGATTTTATTTTTTCCTTTTTCTCCCCAAAGCCCCCCGGGAAATAGTTATATATTCTTCGTTGTGGGTCCTTCTAGTTGTGGCATGTGGGACGCTGCCTCAGCGTGGTTTGATGAGCAGTGCCATGTCCGTGCCCAGGATTCCAACCAACGAAACACTGGGCCGCCTGCAGCGGAGCGCGGGAACTTAACCACTCGGCCACAGGGCCAGCTCCTCATTAGCAATTTTTTACAATGATTATATGTTGAAATGATATTATTTTGTATATACTGAATTAAATTAAATACATTATTAAAATTTATTTCACCTGCTTTTTCTTTAAATTTTTTAATGTGGCTATTAGAAATGTTTAAATTACGTGTGAGGCTTACATTCTATTCCTATTGCACACTGTTGCTCTAGGCTCTTATAACCGATACCCTCAATGTCCAGGTTTTTCATCCAAACACATGGTGTTAGTTATTGTCCATTTGGTAACATGTAACAAAAACTAACTCAGGATAGTTTCATAAAAGCAAATTGCTAGATACACACAGATAGCAACAGCAAGCAGAGTGGAAATCTGAAGCAAGAATAGCAATATAAAAAGTCTGAAGAACACAGAACTAGCCTGAGTTTGACACCAAAGAACTCAACCTCTGCACACTTCCCAATTTCCCACCACGTGATCATTGGGCCAGATGGCAAGCAAAATAACAGAAACACATAAACAGCAAAAGCCAGATAAAAGAATATCCTTCTAAATTCAATCTAACAGTTGCAGGTAATTATCTTATGATGTCTGAATCATTCAATATGCTTTCAAATTTCACAGCAAAGTCATCCAAATGAGCACAATTCATTTGTTATGAGTCAAGGTTCACCGGGAAAATGAAGTAAAGATTCTGGATTTGGGCTTGTGAAGGAAGAAATATAGTAAGATAGCATCAGCAATTACACCATACCCTTAAATCATTTCTGTGTATGTCCACAAGACAAGCTTCCTAATAATGTTGCCTCTTTTGTAATTATAGGAAAATTAGTTTGCATACAGAAGTTTTCTGTGTTATAGCCAATACGTCTCCATTACAATTCTTTAAATTCTGTAAGAACCTACAGACCAATCAAGCAATATGCAAATACTTACTAAACGTCTACTATGAAACAAAGCACTGGGTGAGGGGAGGTGGGTGTTGAAGAGATAACAATGTCTTCTTCAGGAACTCACAAGAGAGAGAAAAATCAGAAGATACAACTTTGGCTTTGGAAGGACCTTGGAGGTCACCTAATACAATCTCAAAGTTGATGGATAATCCAACTCCTGTAACTCTCCCCAGGAGCGTTCAGCTTCTGCTCAAAGCTGCTTAAACAGGGACAGATAACTCACTACCTCGGGAGCCTGTCTACTCCATTTTTGCACATTTGCACAAAATGTACATTTTTATATTTTTAACAAGATATTTATGCTAAATCAAAAAATGCACCCTTATAATTTCTACTCCTGGTCCTTTTTGTGTCTTCCCCTTTAAATAAGGAGCTCTTCAAAGATTTAAAGTCCCCTATCCTATTCCTTGTCCTCCTTTTTTACTGGCAGCATTGCCCTAGGATGTTTCATGGGGGGAACAAAAATTCATCCCAAGGTGAAATACACTTAGAAAATAGAGTATATTCTAATCTTGTCTTGAAAATACACTTTTCACTTTTTTTTTAAAGCTCTGAGGATTCCAGCAGTAAGAAAATCCATCTGACTGCACTGTACCAAGCACTTTTCAAACCTATCTGACCCCAGAAATCTGATTTCTCTTAATTTTACCCTATTAACATCACACAGATTTACAGTTCTATCGAAATTGATCTATTCACTCACTCATTCAACAAATATCCGTTAAGCAGCTATGTTGCACCAGGCATTATTCTATGTGCTGGGAACACTACGGTAGACAAATCAGAGTTGATTCTTGACATCACAGAGCTTAAAGTCTAGTATGAAAGATGAACAATTAAATATACAATAACATAAAAAGTCAACAGGAATTTGGTGGAAATGCAGTTCCATGAAAACACACTTTGGGTACCTCTGCTCTGGGCCAAACATTCTTAGATCTTTTGATGGTTCTTTTCACATCATAGTTTCCAGACTCTGTGCCTTCCTGGTCTTCCTCCTTTACACATGCTTTAGTTTGTCAGTGTCCCTCAGAAAGGGTCCCAAACTAAACATAATACTCCAAGAATGATTTGACCAGTGGCGCCTCAGGCAGGATAATACTCTCCTTGGTTCTGGGAATTGAACTTCTACTAATGATGCAGCCTGCTGCACAAATATACTAAAAACAACAAAAAAAAGAGAGACTCGTTTATTGCAAAAAAATAAGAGATGCTTCGCAAAAGGCCTTTATACTAATTATCAATTAAATGGTAGACCAAAAGGACCATCAGAGAAGAAATCTCATTTCCATCGTAAGCGACTGGATAAGGCTTCAAGAAATGTTCGAGTTGAATCTTGATAAGAGAGTAGAATTTGGATAGGGAATACCTTTAGAATGTTCACAGAAACATAAAACTAGATGAGATCTTGAAAACTCAGGCCTAACCAGGGGCCTCCATAAGCTGCTTAGGAACACTGAAATTTGTGTTCAGGGTTCAGAAGCAAATTTGTGGCATCTAATCACAGATTCGAAGCTTCACAATGAAAATGGGTGGCATATCAGAGAATACATGTTGAGAGCAGCATTAAACTTCCAGATGTCCTCAGGAGATCAAAGAATCTGCCTCCCCTCACCTAATGGAAACGAACGGTGAGTACCAACTGGGCTCCTGGTCTTGATGCAAGAGGGCTCAAGGGGGACAGGAACATAGACGTCACTGGAATGAGCATAACTAGGAGAATCTTGCTAGAACAGAGATCTTAAACGAACCTTAAAGCAGCGATCCTTTTATATATTAAGAAAGCATCATAAGTCTCTTTGGTCAATAAGTAAAAGCAGCCCTGAAGGTAAAACCACAGGTGCAGAAAGGGAAACGTGCAGAACAACTCCCCATTGCACACATATGCCTCTGGAACTCTCAGTGTAACTAGTACTGTGCTTGCCAAAATCTTCCCCAGAATTTCCAAAGGAACGAATAGATAATTCAGCTGATTCTACTCCTCTTTTAGCTCTGGTTAAATGGAGAGGATATTCAAAGCAAGAGCTAGGATGTACTTTTTATTATTACTATTATCATTCTGGTTTTCATTCTTCTGTGCCTCCTGTGTCTCCGATTAGCATGGATAATTGGGAGCTGAAGGTAGTGCACTGCATTTAAATCAGTAATATTTAATACTAATAACCTGATCCTATTGCTGTCTCCTGACCTCACACCACCTGACTACTCCTGGTAATACTGAAGGACATGAATGTCCTGATATCATAATTGGCCACAACTCATTGGTTACACATGAGAAAGCTTACTCTGTTTACTTTTAATTTGAGTTTCAGAAATTGCTCTATTCATCATCATCAATGGAGAATCCACAAGGGCAAACCAAAAGCTATATGCCCAACACTCTGATGAATGAAAATTTTAAACAATCATCTGGAAAGGTTTTCTATACCCAGTTAAGCCTTCAAAAGTGTGGACACTTCTAGGTAGCTGACTAAATTTTTCATATTTAATTCAGTTGTTTGACTCAGCATTTTACATTTCCCTAGTTGGATATGCCAATAATCTAAATTAGCTGTGAAAATGACCAGTAGCAACCAGGTATACTTTATTTCTATCCATCTATTTTACAGGCTAAGTAGAAGTATAGTACACAGAAGGAAGGAAGGAAAGAGGGAAGGAAGGAAGGTAGGGAAGAAGAAAGGAAGGAAAGAAGGAAAGAAGAAAGGAATGAAGGTAGGAAGAAAGGAAGGAAATGGGTAGAAAGATAGGCTGGAAGGGAAGGAGGGGGAGGAAAATGGTGAAGCCTGATGGAACAGAAGAAGATGAAATGGAACAATGATGGAAGGGAGAAAGAAAGAGCACCAACAACCAAAGTACAGAGAAAAACATTTGTCACAGGTCTGATACATGCGTGGTAGCTACTGCAACACCTTTGTTAGTTTTTCTACAGGTTTGCTCATTTAAGTGGTGAGCTTTTCTGTTGAACTCTTCTATACATGAATCAATAATATTATTAATGGATACAAAAGAAAATGAGAGCTACTGCCTTGCCCTTAGATAACTGAAAAGCTAAGTGTTAGAATTTTTTATCCCCGTGTAGTAGGCTGATGATGGCCCCCAAAGATATCCAGGTCCTAATCCTTGAGACCTGTGAATGTTACCTTATATGGAAAAAAAAAAGTCTTTCTAGATGGATTAAGTTAAAGATTTTGAGATAAGGAGATTATCCTGGATTATTCAGGTGGCCCCTAAATGCAATCATACGTCCTTATAAAAGAGAGACAGAGGGAGATGTGACTATAGACAGAAGAGAAGAAGGCAATGCGACCATGGAGGCAGAGCTTGGAGTAATACGGCCATAAGCCAAGGAAGGCTGGCAGCCACCAGAAGCCAGAAGGGACAAGGAATGGATTCGTCCCTAGAGCCTCCAGAGGGAGCGTGACTCTACCAACACCTTGATTTCAGCCTAGTGAAACTGATTTACGACTTGTTACTCCAGAACTAGAAGAGAACGAGTGTGTGGTGTTTTAAGCCACCAAGTTTGTGGTAATTTGTTGCAGCAGTCATAGAAAATTAATACACCCCACATTAAAAAAAAAAAAAAAAAAAGGTGAGCATCCAGTAGTTTCCAAAGCAATTCCAAACTGCCAAGTATCCTTTGGCAGAAAGGTTGTTCTCCAGAGCCTCAATAACACAGCTTCCGTAGGTTCCCTATGCACGCACTTGAAGACACAAACAACCGCTCACTGCCTCATGGGAAAACAGCCAGTGCAGGCAGCCCCTCAGCAGTGAAAAATGATATAGGTGAATTGAATGTATAAATACGGAGATTATACAGAATATATTTTCAAAGACTATTTATGAGTCAGGAAAGATAAAATACCACTGAAAAGTTATAAAATAATGAAACTTAAAGGATAGAGAAAATGAGTGAAGTAAGAAAGAAATGTTCTACGAATGCATGAAATAGGAACAGAAAACATCTGAGTGTAATTATGCTCAGACTAGGTACTGATCAATAATTCTAAAGAAATTTCCAATTTCCTTATGAAATCCTCCCTAAGGGTGAATCAGATTTTCCCTCTTATCTCCTCCACAAGGCACTGAAACATGTAAGGCAATGATTGAGAGGGAGCTCCATTAAAATGCACAGCGAGAAGTCAGAAAGCCGTGCATCTCGCCACTGGAGTTTTCAGGAGGAGTAAAGATGCCTGGATTTGAAACAAATCATTTTACGGAAAAGAAGGGTTGTTTCCTGCAATAAATCCCCATCAGGACGAATTCTCCCTGGTGCCAACGTGGTGATGGATGATGCTCTCTAGGCCGGCTGTGTGGATTGGATTTGGATGGGCCACCAAAAGTGCAGATGCTTATCTAAAACTTATCTGAACAAGCCAAAGCTCACAGGCCTGCAAAATACGCTGGCATTCTTTCAGGATTAGTCTCTCTCTTGAGATTGCTGGCACTATAGCTTGGGGACTTGGCTGTGTGTCCAGTGAGGACGGATTTTTTTTCTTCACATTTTTTGGCATTCCTGGTGCAGGGAAAATAAAACACGTGCACACAGACATACATAGCAGAGCAAAGTGAAAACTACGTAACTAGGATTTTAAAACTACCAGCACGTGCTCACTGAGAGCCTACTGTGTGCCTTATGGTTCCTGCTCAAAAAGAGTTTATAATCAAGTTGAAGAAACAAAAGTCATTATCAAATATTAGAAGAAACTCCTCAATTACAAATGGTCAAAAAAAAAGGAATAATCAATACAGGTCATTTGAGAATTATTCTTCGCAACTATGCAACTGAAACTGGACTGCTGTCTAGAATAAGATTCACTAGTCGAGGAAAAGCCTCACTTACACTGAAACAAATCACTATTATTTGATGAATGACTACTATGTGCCAAGCCATGTTTGAAAACACACGTGATTTCTTTTATTATTTTGACAATACTGCGTGGGTTTATCCTCACCTTACCCATGAGAAAAACCAAGATATGGAAAAGCTGAATTTCCCAAACCCGCTTAACCAATAAGCAGCAGAATCAGGACTTAAATCCCAGGCTCAAAAAGCAATCTCTTAATCAATATTCTCCAATATCACGCAAAATCATGGTAGGTGGTTATTTCTCACAAAATATAAGTGCAGTGTAGACTAGAAGGATATGGAAAAGAAGGGACTAGGGTTTTTTTTGTTTTTTTGTTTTTTCTGAAATAATCACAATCTCCATCCAAGAAGCAGATTCTTTGGAGAAGAATCATCTTTCTTAAATATATATATTTTTTCGCTAAGTAGATAAAACTTTTTCTTCCTAAGGATACAAAGAAAGTCCACCTTTCTCGTTATGCTTGGTGTGTTTGCTTGTTTTAGGTTTTGTTGCATCAGAGTGTTTTAAGGATGTTCTTTGAGCAACCCCAATGTGCTAGGAGTGGAGGATTAATTTTTTAGTATTAAGTTCCTTTGTATTTGTATTCATTGTCTATTGCTGCTATAACAAATTACCACAACCTTAGTGGCTTAAGACAACACAACTGTATTACCTCACAGTATCTGTAGGCCAGAAGTCCAGGTTGGCTAAGCTGGTTTTTGCTCAAGGTATCAGGAGGTCATAATCAGGACTTGTTCCTTTTTGGAGGTGCTGGGGATCAATCTGCTTCCAAGGTCATTCATAATGTTGGCAGAAGTCAGCTCCATGCTGCCACGGAACAGAGGCCCCCATTTCCTTGTTGTTTGTTAGGGGGAAAGGGATCTTTCTCAGCTTCTAGAGACTGTCCACATTCCTTGTGCTCTTGCCCATGGTCCTCCATCTTTAAAGGTCAAGGTTGAGTCCTTCTAACCTCATGGACATCCCCTTTTCTGCATCACTCCTCTGCTACTTCATCTTCCACAACATCTCTCTAACTCTTCTGCTTGCCTTCTCCTCTGCATTTTTTTTTCCTTTTTTAAAAACTTTTTTTACATTAAAAAAGCTGTACATAATTAATGTATACAACTTGATGAGTTTGGCGATAAGTATACACTGTGAATCCATCACCACAATCTACGCCATAAACCTATCCATCACCTCCAGAAGTTTCCTCCTGCCTTCTTATCTTCCTCCTCTGCTTTTAAAAACTCAGGTAATTACACTGGCCCCACTCAAATAATCCAGAATAATCTGTCTTTTTTAAGATAACTGATTAGTAACTTTACTTCTATCTGCAAAGTCCCTCTGAGCAGTAGCGAGATTACAGATTGAATAACCAAGAGTCAGGAATTTTGGGGGGGACAGCTTTAGAACTCTGCCACACCATTTATTAACTATTTTGTTAAAAGTAAATACTTTCGTTTTTTGTTTTTTGGGTTTTTTTGAGGAAGATTAGCCCTGAGCTAACATCTGCGACCAATCCTCCTCTTTTTGCTGAGGAATACTGGCCCTCAGCTAACATCTGTGCCCATCTTCCTCTACTTTTTGTATGTAGGACACTTGCCACAGCATGGCTTGACAAGTGGTGTGTAGGTCCGCACCTGGGATCTGAACCGGTGAACCTCCGGCCGCTAAAGCAGAACGTGCGAACTTAACCGCCGTGCCACCATGCTGGCCCCAATACTTTGGTTTTTTGATAACATAAAATTAGTTATACTCAGCAACCTTATATGATTTTTGCTTCTTCCTACTACACACACTCTACCACTGACCTGACTTTAGGAAGATTGAAACCCCTTCTATGAAAAGGGCATCACTACTGAGAAGATGAGAAATCCTCAAAAAAAGTCAATACTATCAAAATAAAAAAATTTTTAAGCAGATAATTCTCTAGAGAAAATACAATTTCAAAAAATAGTTCCTACCTTAATTTCCAAGATATTTCCTTTTGGGCGTCTTAATTATCAAAATAACTCCCTCAATTCCTTACTCTATGTTCTTATTGAAGCTCATTTAAGTATTTCTCCTTGGGAAAAAATGCTTGCTGTATTTAAAATCCCTCATTCTAAATCTATTAGTTTATTTTCTATACAGGAGGCAAGTGCCTCATACTTGAATAATCCTCTTTTGGTCATTTCTTTTAAAGTGACCCCAGGTAAAGGTAAACAAAAATTACTCTGGCAAAAGTTTTGCCAAGTTCCAATTAGTTATTAGGGTATTGGTGGCCCCTGCTGCTACAGAGGATAGATCTTGCACATACGTGTTCACTGTTCCTGGAGTAGAACACGCTTTTCCTCCCCCCGCCTCAACACACGGGTACTCCTGCAAAAATCCCAGTTCACTGCTCTAAAAGGACTTCCCTTCAGCCACTAATCAGTTTAGCATATAATTAAAAGAGCTTTAGAAATCATCAGTCATGTTGCCTAGGGTAAGTAATAATTTATGCCAAGGGAATTGGAAAGAATGCTGATTTCATTTATTTTTATCTCCTTGGAGGGAAGATGGACTGATAAAACTATGTGCAAGATGGCACGTTTTCAGACTTATTCATAACACTAAATTAAAACAGCAGACCTATTGATGATTTCTGAATATTCTTTAGTCTCTCTATGTCCTCCTATTCGGGGAAAAAAGGTTTTACATAAATATAACAGCCCCTCCCAATTCTAGAACATTTGCGATGATGGTCTAGTTTTTAAAAATTTTTGTTTTTCTAAACCAATATCCTCTTTATTTTTTATATTAGTGAATAAATAATATAGGCACAGCTGATATTTTAAATTTAGATACATTCAGATGGGGTAAGTGCTGGCTCACCCACATATTTTCCTTCTAAGAAATAACGCTGCAGCCCCACTTAGGAGAAATGAGCTCTCTCTGTAGTTAATCATTCGTGCAAGTGCAAGGTGTAGGCCCAGAGATAGGATGCACATGCTTCAGCAGCCTGGTGACACCGAGGGAAGCACGTGCTGAGGGTTATTAATCTGCATTGAGTACACGAGGTGAGTAGGAAAGGTGTAGCTTAATTAAACCATCTCACTAAAGGGGACTCAAAATCAGCCTATGTTAGCAGTAAAATTAGCTTAACCCTACCTTGATAGGGAATATGTTGAGGTCACTTTTGCAATGCTAGCAATATAAAGATATCAATTGTGTGGCAGTATCTGTTTTTTGAAAAAGAGCTAAACTAAAATATGTAAATTAAGATTAAAATATATTCTTTCATTCATTGGACGAATATCAATTGAGTGTTAATGAGCAAGGAACTGTGCTACGGGGTCTTCAAAGATGTGGAAAGAGCAAATGATTGCAAGTCCTGGTTTTTCCACGGTGGTTCCTTGGACAAAAAATTTCTTCACATCTCTCTTTATTCTCTTCTAAAATGAAAGCATTTGTATCTTAGCAGGATGCAGATACTTCAGAAGCCTTAGGTATGACAGAAAAGCCAACTCAAACAGGCTAAAGCAGAAAAGGAAGCTCATTGTGGAGACGCCCTGGAATCGTTCTGGCATTGGGTTCAGTTTTATCCAAGAACTTGAACAATGTCACCAAGATTCTCCCCCTCTTGGCTTTGCCTTGCACTGTGTTATGCTCAGGCACCACGTGGCGATCCCTGGTCTGGCGCATACCGTCCTCACTGCCTGTAGTCCCAGCAGAAAGAGCACCTGCCTCTTTGCTAATGTCCAAATATCTCTTTGCGTCTCATTGTTGTGATAGGATCATGTGCTACTCAGTGGACTAACCCCCACAGCTAGGAGAATGTGACGCACATGCATAAAGTTAGGGGTGACAGAAACTCCCCCTGAAAAGAGTGGGCAGAGTTGATTATGCAGAGAAAAAATAGGCTGCTGTTGTGACATGAAGAGTGAACGAATGCTGGCTTGCCAAAATGAAAGGTTCAGACTAGATAATCTCAAATATTCCTCCAGTGCTGCTCTTTTGTTATTGGCTGAATTGTGCCCACAGCCCCATCAAATTCACTTGTTGAAACGCTAACCACAAGTACCTCAGAATATGAATGTATTTGCAGAAGAGCCTTAAAGAGGTAACTAAGGTTAAACAAGGCCATATGGGTGGGCCCTAATCCAATCAGCCTGGTGTTGGTGTCTTTGTGAGAAGAAGAGATTAGGACATGCAGAGAGACACCAGGGATGTGTATACACAGGAGAGACAACATGAGGACACAGCAAGAAGGTGGTCATCTGTAAAGCAAGGAGAGAGGCCTCAGAAAAAAACAAATGTACCGACACCTTGATCTTGGACTTCTAGCCTCCAACTTTGAGAAAACAAATTTCTGTTGTTTGCGCCACTCAATCTGTGGTATTTTGTAATGGCAGCCCTAGTAAACTAATACATCTTCTGAATAGGACATGACCTTCTCCTTCCAGAACTTTCCATCTATTTTTGGTCTGTTTTTGCAGAAAACAAGTGTACAGACCCAACTTCCCCCACCACACACACACACACACACACTCACACACAATATCCAGCTACAAGACAGTTTTTT
Source organism: Equus przewalskii (assembly GCF_037783145.1). Lineage (NCBI taxonomy): Eukaryota > Metazoa > Chordata > Mammalia > Perissodactyla > Equidae > Equus > Equus przewalskii. The sequence continues at coordinate 61,672,573 of NC_091835.1, forward strand.
TGATAAATGTCATGTGAGTAATACAACAGTCCAAAAGAAGGCACAGTCCCTATTTCCAGGTGCTTATAGTTAGAGTTCAAGCTGAAGGAGAAGGTTAGGCTATGTATACAGCATAAAGGAGCAGTTCTCAACCTTCTGGGGCTCAAGGCACACTTTCAAGTTCTAAAATTCTTGGCAGCCCTCATGAAATATTTGAATTGCATTCATAGTCATCACACTACTTGCTTTGGTCCCCCTTTAGCATGAGGTCACCATAGTGGACATCTGATCACCCTGCATCTGAATGCATCTCTTTAGTTTACCTCATAGATCCCACTAGAGAAGCTGATAATGATAGATATTTGCTTACCCAGCCTTCATTGCAGCTGGATGTGGGAAGAGACCCAAGGTCTGCTCCCCAGACACATCTGCCTGAACTAATTCTGTAGCTAGTGATACAAACAAGACAGAATTGGAGGAACCTCTCTGGAAGTGGTGGCGGTTACAGGCAGTAACAGAGGGTTCCTGGGGTAAACAATGGAAGCAGTGCTGGCTGCACTGGGGAAAGCCAGATGTCAGCTGGGTCCATGGTATAAGCTGCAGTATCTGAGATCCATCTTGACAGGATCAGCCCTGCTGTGTGATTCCAGACAACATTCCTGGCTGCTGCCCAGCCTCCTACCTCAATGCGCAGCCTTCCACATAATTGCATGAGCTACCCCGAATCCTTTTAACAAATTCATTTTCTGCTCAAAACCAACCAGAGCCCTTCCGTGATTGAACTAAAAACCCTGATTGACAATATTGCTATTTGAGGAGAGCTCTTTATCACCTCCAACTATCTGAAGTTCTCACCTATTCCAGGAAACATCCAACTTTCTACCGTTTCTATGTATTTTCCTCTTTATTCCAAAAGGTGCCTCACCCTGTGCAAGACTATATTAGTCACTTGGCTTGATGTTATTCTGCTATGACAGTATACATCTTACATCTTATGTATACCTTCACTTAAAGCAAAAAAATAAAATATATATATCTCCACTTAAAGCAAAAATGTATTTAAAAATGTTTAAATATATTGTAAATATTGATTTCGGTTGCATATCGATGAAGTGTGTGAGGTGCAGAAGTCTGAAGAAACACCGAGTTAGAGCATAGAGGATAGATCTACTCAATTTCTGGAGGAAGAAAAGACACAGCCTAGGGCAATGGTTACCAATCAGGTGATTACTAAAATCTTCTGAGAGCTTCTAGATTGGATTTTAAATAGACTCCAAATCCCTAAGAGAAACTTCTATTTTGTACATCTAGAGTATAGCCCAGGAAGATGAGCTTTTATAATGCTTAGCAGGGTCAAAAGAGACTGTCCAAATCAACCAAATAAGAATGGAGGTTCAAGTTAACAGAGGTAAACAATAAAAGGACTAAAGTATGATATGATCAATAAAACTTGGGAGAGGTATCAGAGAGGAGGCAGCCATTGTAAGAAAGCTACATACCTCAACTTTCATGATGAGGAATCAACAGATAATGACTAAAGATGATGAAGCAAGAAATGGACTTACGAGCATTATCACTCAGAATTATGGCAGGAACCATCAGGAACAACTACAACTAAAGCTTTCAAGGTTCTGGCTTAATTAGCTCCATATCCATAGTCTATGCATTTATTATGATAGTGACTATCCACAATTAGTGACTATCCATAGTCACTTCATGCCCATTATGCTCTGTTTTTTTCTGGAAATCCTCATACTTTCTACCTGATAATATCTTTCTATTTGTTTATTTCCAAAGTTATAGTAAGCCCCATTAGGCAAGGATCTTGTCTGCCTTGTTCGTTGTGTCCCCACAATTGGAACAGTGCTTGGTATATAGTAGGTGCTTAATAAATATTTCAGGCAGGCAGGCAGGCAGGCATAGGTAAAGGTAGATACTCCTGGGGAATGGGATAGGGCAGAATTTTACATTTTATTTAATGCTATTCTGAACCATTTGAACATTTTTTTTTACCATGAAAATGTATTATTTTCTAATAAAAAATTTAAATGTCCCCTTAGTAGTTTTCATCTGTAACCAGGTTCGGGCTCTGGACTACGTCATGAAAGAAACGCCTATGAAATTAGAGGAGAATTTAGAATCAGCTATGGATAGGTGGAGAAGGGTTGCTGATTTTATTAGTAGGCTTTTTTGTTTTAATATTTTTCTATTTTTCATTTTATTCTTGTTTTAGTAGTAGACTCTCCCCTCTATCATGTGATATGAATAGCCTTGGAAAGGCAGTACCCAGTCTTTGCCTAGCACTTTACAGTTATCTATTCCTTTATTGAAAAGACTTTTCCAGATTGTTTACTCTAGTTGGATGCTCACTTCAGTCCCCTTTTAAAATGCAAACACTTTACAGATGGCTAACACCCATTGTGTGATCAGTACCTTAGCATGAACTTCTTGCATTGTTTAATCACCTTCTCATTCTGTTTAAATGCCAAAACAGTGAAAATAGAGACAAATCTCTTTATAGAATTCCAGCTACGGATGTTTGGTGTGACGAATGACGAATTTGATCTTCTCTTTCATCATTTGCAATCACACACAAGCTGAAAGTAAATACGGAACTTACAACTCTGCTCCTTTTTCTTCTTTCCAGAAACTGATTTTAATAACAAGATAGTAAAGCTTTTTACAGAGTTTGCCTCATAAGTGTATGAACCCAATTTGGAGCCAGTGTCATATATTCAAGTGTATCAATGATTCAGTATTTTAAAGGAAAGAGGAAATAAGCGAATGTCATGGCTTTCTTCTGCTGGTGTACTCTCATGTTTACTTTGCTCTGAAAGAGCGAAGGTTCACGTACACTGAAAATCCTACCGTGCAGAGGCTGCCATGGTGCATTCTCCAAAGCACTTCCCTTCTAAACGGAAGATCAGGAAGCTCTTCCGCCCACAATACAGATTGAGGGCTCAGGACTCAAAGTGATCCAAGGCTCCACAGCCTAAGGGTCAGGTCTCAGGACCTACCACCCAGATTTCTCAAAGTAACAAGGCCACATCTCTTTTAATTATCTGTTTCATGCATTTTCAGGTGAGTCATTTTGTTTTTCTTCTACATGTGCTACTTTTTCTCACTTTCCAGTGACAACTCAAAAGATGTGAATCTACATACTACAAGGATGATTTTTATTAAATACCGCAGAAGTCTCTATCCAGATAAGGTTTACTCAGTTAAACACTTAGCTTGGGAAGCCAAACGTTCATTCCACTGCTGTGTCATATCTCATGTCATATCTTCATGACCTGGAGCACATTTTTTGAAAAGTTCCCAGCGGCAGCAAGTAGTTCTTTAGAAATGCAATTGACTTAGAGCAGCAGTTCTCAAAATTTTTGGTCTCAGGATCCTTTTACACAGGTAAAAATTATTGAGGATCCCAAAGAGTTTTTGTTTACGTGAACTGTTTTATCAATATTTACCATGCTAGAAAAGAAAACAAATATTTTAAATTTTTTCATTGATTAGTTCACTTTAAAATAACAATAATAAACCATTAGAAGTTAACATAAATACTTTATGAAAACAACTACAGTTTCTCTAACAAAAAATTTTGTGAGAAAAGAAGCATTATTTTATATTTTTGTAAATCATTTTAATGTCTAGCTCAACAGAACACAGCTGGATTTTTATATCTGTTTCTGCTTTCAATCTGCTGTAATGTCTTTTTAATTGGAGTATATGAAGAAAATCCAGACTCTTACACATATACAGTTGGAAAAGAAGGATTATTTTAAGAGTTTTTTCAGATAATTATAATATTCTTCTTTGATACAATACCAAAACTCAACAGTTAGGTACAAAGTGAAATCTGAAACCATTGCAATAAACTTTTCATATTCTGCTACATTAAAATCCATCAGTTTGTCTTTCACTTTGAAAGAATCCTTTATCCATGCATAATTTTGTAACATCATACATTGGTTACCTGGAAATATTGATTCACTGAGTTGGGCAGTTCTTCCAAATATCGATACATTTCATTATACAATAATATCATGTGCCATGAAACCTCTGGAAAACTCCACTGTACTCTTGTAAGAGAATGCAAATGAAAAAGGAAAATAAGGGTCAAACCGGTGCCACAGTGGTTAAGTTCACACGCTCTGCTTTGGTGGCCCCGGGTTCATGGGTTCAGATCCCTGGCGCAGACCTACACACCGCTCATCAAGCCATGCTGTTGCAGCATCCCACATACAAAACAGAGGAAGATTGGCACAGATGTTAGCTCAGAGACAATCTTCCTCACCAAAAAAAATGCAAAAAAAGTCTTAGTATTATCACAAAAAATATTTCACTTCATAGACCCCCTCAAAAGAGTCTCTGGACCCCCAAGGTCCCCAGACCACACTTTGAGAACTACTGACTTAGCAGACGAGCTAAAAGTCTTGCAGAGTCAAGTCTTATAAGGCTAGTTTCCAAATTAAGCAATATGAAACATCAGTTTAGGAAATTAATCATTTCAGCTACTTAAGCAGCTTTTGTGGAAAAATCAATTACAATGAATTTTTTCTGCTGTTGTCAGGTATTTTGATTAATGTCAAGTTTCATCCCCTTACATCATATAAGACAATTCATGATATTGGCCCACTTTAGGTGCTGGGGTTGCCCCAAATCACACAACCAGACAGAAATTGAACTGGATCAAAGTCCACAAAACTTAGAATTGTCACAACAAAAATATTTTCATTTTTCAAACCCCAGATGGTGGTCCATTTACTTCAAGTAATATTCAAAAGGACCATGTTTAGTATAAGGAATAAGGTGGATATCCTATAGGGTTAACTGGAACAGGATTGTCTATAGCTCTAATGCAAACTAAAGCTCTAATTTTCTAAAGCTCTGTCTGTTCTCTCTTTTTAAACTGCAATTTATGCTTACAGAATTTAATAGCTATGAAGAACTAACAGGTGATCTAGTCCAATAATCTAATTTTACAAATGATGAATGTGAAAATCAGAACATCAAAAGTGAATAACTACTCTAAGGCTGAGATGAAACCACAATCCAGGTGACTTGACATCCTGCCCAGCATTTTCTGCATAGACTAACAAGGTTCTCAAAAGAAAATACCTCATTTTATTATCAGCTTTGTTTTTCCCATTTATCATCCAATCCAAATTGGAGATGAGCAAAAATATGTCACTAATTCAGAAATATTTTAGACTTTTTTCCTTCCAAAAACAAGTACTTCAACTTTTTTAAGTCACATTCTTGCTAACCCATCCAAAAGTCACAGGTGAAATTTTATTAGCAAGGGACAAAGAAATATTGAAATAATTTAGTGAAATGCTCACACACTGCAAAGCTAACCACAATCAGAAAATTATTATCTATTTTATCTGCCTTGGTGACATTCTTCCAAATGTAATAAACTAAGGTTCAGGATCTTGAAATAGGCAATAAAAATGATACTTAGAAAAATGACTAAGGATAGGTGGAATGCCATTAATTAAGCAATAATCCCTTTGAAATCAGTCATTACCAGCAGTTTTTTGCCATGGGCCATTAACACTCTAACTAGCAAGTCATTAATAGTGGTAATAACCAATTCTGAGGGGATTATTGCTGGAATAAACTATATATAATGATTTTTAAGTTTTGTAAAAATTTTCACACTTTTATGCTAACCTTTGAATAACAAGTTAATATGGGTGGAATTAGCTGAGAACATACTTGCTCATTTTTTAAAACATAAATATTTCTCTCTCTCCATCTGTCTATTATCTAATAGATAAGGCTACATAAAAATCGGAAATTTATGTAGATAACCAAACTTCATAAATTTAATTTTTTTTAAACTGGGAAAATATTTACCAAAGAATTGTGACAAAGGGCTAATAGCCATAATTTCAAGGAACTCATAGCAAACAATCAGAAAATGCTGGCTATAGGTTAGTGGACAGCAAACAATTCAGAAAAGTGATAAAACATATAAAGCAATAATTACCTTCATTAGTAAACAGACATACAAATTAAATTAAAACAAATATTATTTTCACTATCAAATTAGAAAAAATTAAAAAACCTATAATACAACTAGCAAAAATGCAGAGTCAGGAATTATTGTGCCCTGCTGGAGGAATGAAAGGAACCAATCCACTTTACCCTTGCTTGAAAAGCAATTTGGCAAATTTGGAATGCAGCAATATATTTTGAGGTTGAGAATATAAAGTCTCTACGAAAGTAATACAATGGACTGACACTCCTCCCATTGAGAGGTAGAGTTCTATGCATCTGGGTTGGAGTGCGTAGCTGCTCTGACCAATAAAGTATGGAAGAAGCGATGCTTTTTGACTTCCACAGCTAAATCTCAGAAAGGCTATAACTTGCACCTGGTGCTCTCTCACGCCTGTGATGCTCACCCCGGGAACCCAGCCACCATGATGTGAAGAAGCCAAGCAGCCACATGAAAAAGCCATGTTCCAGTTACAACCTCAGCTGTTTTAGCATCCCCAGTCAACCGCTAGCCTCAACTGCCAGACATCTGATGAAGCCAAGTGGAGCAGAAGTGAGCTTTCACCACGGACGCCTTCCCAAATTGCAGATTCATCAGCAAAATGTTTTCTTCCCATCCCTATAACTTTAGTTTGTGTTGTTTAGAAGTCTCTGCCCCAAAAAGAAATGCTTCCAACAGGGAATACAGCAATGGTCCCAGTGAACTGGAAGTTAACACTACCACTTAGCGATTCTGGCTGCTCCATGCTACTGAACCAACTGACAAAAAAACGGGGCTACTGTACTGGCCTGGATAACCAATCTTTATTACCAAGGGGAAATTGGGTTACTGCTCCACATTGCGGGTAGGACAGACTATGTCTGGATCTCAGGGGATTCTCTAGGGCGCCTCTTAGTACTTCTTGAGTAATGTTTAAGATTATGGTTACTGGAAGTTTAGGAACTTCCAGGGTAACATGCCAAATCTTTTGTTCCAAGGCAAAGACTGAAGGGACAGTCTCAGTGACCAACTTTATACACACAGCCTGGAACACAAAGAGCCTATGCACAAGAGGGGACAATCCAGAACACCTAGGTCCTAGAAGACTGATCCCCTCAAACTCAGAAGATCCCTCTCTGAAGTGTAGAGTTCCAAGAAGTCCAGGTGGCCAGATTGGATGGAAGCAGGCAGCTTGTCACCTGCCACTACGTGCTTCCACATTTCATCAGTTCTAATTCCAGTGACAGATACATTCTTATCTTCCTCAATCATAATAGCTAAATATAATTTACAAAATCATCTTATATACCATTATGCTCACACAAAAAATTAGAATACATTTTCCCTTTCTTTATGAAGATGATCAAATATTCAGAATCTGGTTTCTTAACAGGATTTCATTACTAAAGAAAAGAAACTCTTTCATATTTCTTGAAAGTTTTAAGAATAGAAGCTGAATAGATCTTTAAACAGAAATTCTTCCTCCATTTGAACTCAGCAAAAAAATGATTTAATTCCCCGATATGCCTGAGTGCATCATCTTTAAAAATCAATCGTTACATCATCTATTAAAAAACAATAATAATAAAACCTTATTTTCTGAGTTGCAAGAATTCTGAAAAGTCAATCAAAGCCATAGTTCAATACAAGATCACTTAGAAGTTCAAAGACAATACCATATTAAAAATCAAAGCTTTCAGACATTTAGCTTTACTTAAAAGCCACCCAATAATAAACTGGAATGTTTCACTTATTTAAATTCCCTTTAATGAAAATCTTTGTACATCTTCTCATCTGCATTAGTCCCTGATGATTATACCCCAAGGATATTAATAACCCAATCTGTCAAAATCACCAGAAAATATCTTCAAATGCACACTTGGCAGTCTTTGCAATAGCGAGTTGGTAACATGAAGAATTATTTATAGCTAGGATGCTGCAATTTCCACTTTGCAAACGAACTTTAAATTATTAGCCCATTTGCTGACTTGAATTAGGTGACTGAATCTTTAAAAAAGTTAGAATCATCAACCTGAAGTAATTGCTGAAGATGTTAAAAACTGGGGAAGTTCAAGCTGGTGTCAGAACAGCTATGAAAACACAAAGGAAAGTTGACAAAAACAGATAGAAAGCAAGACATTCGAGAGAAAGGCAGGAAGGAAATATTTAGCGAATATATGAATTTCCTTTAGTAATAATGAATTTCCCCTCTGAATTCTTTTCATGTATGCTGAAAATCACTAACTCACCTTAAGCTAAAATCCCCACCCAACAAATAACCAAAATATATAAATAGCATTTAAACAAAATACCATATAACCCAATTTTCAGTCTTTCCTCACTTCATAGGTCACATTCTCTACCAGAGTGCTCTTTGAATTTTTTTTTTTTTTTTTGGCTCATTTATCCTTTAAAGGAATTTTGAAAAATGATGCACCTCCTCACCTACTTATTTAGTTTAAAATTAATATCTTTATAACTTTTCATGGTTGCAAAGGACCTACTTTCCAGTGTGTTAAAAATATTAACATTTTTAGATATAATTGATACCTCATTCTTTTTAAATATATTCAATGAATTTTAAGTATTATGCTTTGTTTTCTCATATTTTAACATCTCAGAAATTGAGATGAGTCTCATTATTGCTCTGATCCGGTGGTAGACATGCCTGTGGGTATCAGTCACTTCAAAGAAAATTCTAAAGAAAATAGCATTTAAGAAATGCTGTCCCAATGCTTTTGGTGACTCAGAGGACAATAGAGTATGGAAAAATCCCAGACGTTGACAACTGAGCCAAAAAGTGCATTTAAAGACTGAGACTCTGACTGTTAACAAGTTTTAGTAATAAAATGTTCTGGTACCAGTTCTAACCTGTAACGGAGGAGTCCCACACCACCAAGCAATTCTCTGACACCAGCTGGGTGTCCTACAATTTACTCAATTCTGACACCATCTACCTGGAGACAGTGTCAGATCCCACAAGTTAAGGGCTCAAACCTACAAAACTGGCCCCCTAAACACTTCAGACACCAATGGCAACTCCAGGTTGTCACTTGTGCCTCTGATCTACTGGCTATAGACTGGAGTTTTCAACGACCCCATTTTTGGGTTCAATTAATTTGCTAGAGCAGCTCACAAAACTCAGAAAAACCTTTCACTTACTAGATTACCAGTTTATTATAAATGGATATAACTCAGGAAGAGCCAGATGTAAGAGATGCATAGAGCAAGGTATGGGGAAAGGGAGTGGAGCTTCCACGACTTCTTGAAGCTCACCACTCTTCCCAAATCTCCACGTGGTCACCAACCTGGAAGCTCTCCAAACACCATCCTTTTGGGTTTTTATGGAGGCTTCATTAGGTAGGCATGACTGATTAAATCATTGGCCACTGGTGACTGATTCAACATCCAGCCCCTCTCCCTTCCAAGGAGGTCAGGAGGGTAGGATGGAAAGTTTCAACCCTTTAATCACATGGTTGGTTCTCCCAGCAACCAATCTCCATCCTTAGGTGAGAGTCAAAAAGCCACCTCATTAACATAACAAAAGGCGTCTTTATTGCTCTCATCGCTTAGGAAATTCCAAAGGTGTTAGGAGCTCTGTGTCAGGAACAGAAAACGAAGACCAAATATAGTCATGGGTAGCTTATGATGGGGATACATTCTGAGAAATGCATCCTTAGGTGATTTCATTGTTGTGTGAACATCATAGAGTGTACTTACACAAACCTAAATGGTATAACTTACTGTACACCTAAGTTGCATGGTGCTAATCTTATGGGACCACCACCGTATATGCGGTCTATTGTTGACCCAAACATCATTACGCAAATCATGACTGTGTATATTTCTTATTATAAATCACAATATCACAAGTATTATCTTAACTAATTTATTCTATTCATATGTCCACATATACACAAGCATAACTGATGGTATAGATCCAAATAAGTCTAAAAGATCTCTTTCAACAATGATAGAATAAAATTTGCAAGTGATAAAAAGCATCACAGTTTGTTACAGAATTTTCTCTGACTTAGTTGTACAAAAGTAATAGCACATCTAACAATCAACGGTATCTGAGATTTAATAAAATATGAGACTACAATTTAATATTCACAGATATCCATTTTTTTAATTACATGAATAAACACTTCTTTGTTATTGTGGTAAAATATACATAACATGAAATTTATCATTCACCCATTTTTAAGTGTATAGTTTAGTGGCATTAAGTACCCTCACATTGTAATGCCACCATCACCAATATCCATCTTCAGAACTTTTTCATCATCCCAAACCGAAACGCTGTCTCCATTAAACAACAACTCATTCCCCCGCCCCCTAATCCCTGGTAACCAATATACTACTTTCTGTCTCTATGAATTTGACAATTCCAGATACCTCGTATAAGTGGAATCACACAATATTTTCCTTTTCTATCTGGCTTATTTCACTTAGCATAATGCCTTCAAGTTTCATCAATGATGTAGCATGTGTCAGAATTTCCCTCCTTTTAAAGGTTGAATAATATTCCATTGTATGTGTCCCACATTTTGTTTATCTATTCATATGTCAATGGACATTTGGATTGTTTATACCTTTTGGCTATTGTGAAGAACATTGCTGTGAACATTGGGATACAAATATCTGCTCAAGTCTCTGCTTTCAATTCCTTGGGTATATAACCTGAAGTGGAATTGCTGGATCCTATGGTAACACTAAGTTTAATTTTTTTAGGAACCTTCATACTATTTCATAAGCTTTTTTTTAACAGCTATTTCCATTCCACTTCTCCCACAAGAATTAACCTAACATCAAAATATTTATTGTTTAAAATCTTTTGATTATCCATCGTAATCCCCTACAAAAATTAATATAAATTAAAATGTAAATATCCCATGATCATAAAGATTTGGATGTTAAAATTTCTTCTAGATTGAGTTATCATTCTATAATAGTACCAGTTGATCAAAACAACATAAATGTATTATAAATTCTATACATATTAAACAAGAAAAGTTTTAATGAAAATGATTTCTAAATGAGATGGGTAGAGCTAAGTTCTTTCTTTTTCCAATGAGTTCATGTACCTGTGGATGAATATTATATTATTTAGGTAGACAGAGAGAGAGATAGATGCTAGATAGAATTGCTAAGAAATTTCATTCACGGTAAGTGCCCTTGGAGGAGCCTTCCTTCATTACCCTTTACAAGAAGCAATGTGGAGCCTAGCAGACTCTCAGTGGAGAGTCCCAGCTGATCCTCACTGCATCCTTTAATACCACTGGTGCCCCAGCCTCCCCTGGGGCACTGGCCAGGATTCAGCACTGCCTTCATCATGCTCATTGCAGCAGCTGCAGCCCAGTTCCAAAACTCCCCACCCCACTCATAGAGGCTCTGGCTTACCCAACAGCTGTCCAGAAGGGCTGGGTACATAATCTGAAAGTGCATGAGGTTAACACTCCATGGGGCATCTTTGACCAGTGAATGGCAGCATAAAGTTAGGGGCCCATAGATAAATTCCTTTTCCTTCCTCTTCCTAATAGACTGTTCTAAGAAACAGAAGCTCCATATGACCTCTCCAAAAATGCAGAAATGTCCCATGTGACTGAGCAACCGACTGGGTTTCTTGAGAGCCTGTGGCCAGTGAACTATGCACCATCTCGTACTCACTTTCTGTCTTTCACTGCCTCACTTCCCTTTATCCCTCTCTCTTAATGACCTGGAATTCACCCACTCACCACCCAAATAAAATCTTTCTTTTAGACTTCGTTTTCTTGAGAATTCAGGCTAAAATGTTCATAAAAGTAAGCAGAAGAGAATAGAAGGAGTTCTCTTATAGTAATTTCACTCAATATTTAAAACTGCTTGCTGTATATTGGCCAAAATAACACAGCAATTTCTCATCCAAAATTGTTTTTAATGATTATTGGCAGACATTTTAAATAGGCTTTCCTTCCATGCTTTTGAAAGCAAAGAATTAGATACCAACTTACAAAAAACAACTCACAAAAAGTTGTGTTATCAGCTATTAGAATATCCACCTTCCCACACCTACACCAATACTTCAAATTGTTCCTTTGCCTGGTGACCTAAAAGTTTAAATACTCAAGAGCAATGTAGCAAGCAATGCATCTTAGTAAGTTGTGAAGGGGTGAGAGATTTGACTTTCTTCTCTAAATTGGGAGAAAGAAGCTTCACAGCTCTGGCAAATCTAGGGGAAAATGGGACTTGTCTCATATCCACCGAATCTCAGCTAAGCAGCTTTTCCTTCTCATCCCCTCAGCCCCTCCTTGGGCATCTGCCAGCTTCATCATGGTCACACCTTGAATCCCTAAACTATTCTTATCCTCAATAATGCCCTCACTGGGAGGCTGATATGGGAAAATCCTGCACTTTCCTTTATGATCTAATCTCTAATTCCCCTCAACCACACAACATGAGGCTTTGCAATAACAGGTTTTAGGTACTGAGAAGTTACAGAAAAGCAGAGAAATTGCAAAGCAGAAGGAAAAACTTAAAACTGTACTATTCCCACAATCCAAAGAAAAAGCAAAATGAAACAGGCAAAAAGCCAGAACTTTCCTAGGGTGCCATAATGGACACACTTGCCCCTGTCTCAAGAATCAACCTCTTCTCCTCCTGTCTGAAACAAATCCATCCTTCATTTTTCCCAATGCAAATCTCCATCCATTGCTGCATTTGGAAAATTCAGTCTTCTCCTCAGAAGGGATAGCCATGTTTTAGTATCTATCCTCTCTCCCTGGGGGGCATTCCAAGGCAAAAATTGCAATCAGCAATACTTTTCCCCAAGCCAAGGTTAATTAATTGACAATAACATCATCAAAGGCTTCAGTTAAACAGTTCAAGTGGCTTTGTTACGTCGAGTCTTGTACCATTCAAGGTGTCTCTGCCAGTGAGACAGATTTATATTCATCTTCCTTCTTCCTATAGTCTTGTAATAGGTAAGTATTGGACCAAGCATGCACACACACGCACACACACACACACACCCCTCCTAAAGAAAAAAATGATTTCCAGAGACAGTACAGCCTAAATCCATATTAAAATAGTGTATCCATTAAGATAAAGATCAGCTGCATATAACTGAAGACCCAAAGAAGAGGCTTTAACAAGATAGAGGTTTATTTCTTTATCATAGTAAAGAAGTCTGGAGGCAGGAAGTCCTGAACTGGTATGGTTACGGCCTGGACTCTTTCTAACTCTCCACCTCCCCAAGATCTGACCTTCATCCTTATGGTAACGAGATAGCTACTTGAGCTTCAGCCATCACATCCAAGGTCCTGGCCATAGGATAGTGGAAGGTCCTCCCTCTGAAAGGAGAGCTCTGGGAAATCTTACATTACACTTTCATTTGTATGTCATGGCCAAAATTTTCACAGGTTTCCCTACCCATACAAGAAATCATGTTTTACACTATTATACCAATTATTTCATCAAGCCCCCTCATAAAAATAGGACCTATAATAATGTCTTGCCAAAAGCAGAATTCTTTTATCTGTTGGCCATTTTAAGTTGCACCTAAGCCTAGCAGAAGCATTGAATTTTTTTTTTAAATTTGGATCCAAGTTAAATTCTAGTGTTGAGCATCCTTCTCTCACTAACCTTTATAATCTGAAAGGAGGCAGTATAAAGATTCATTATGCTCTTTTACAAAGAAAATCCCCAGTGGTGAGAAAGAAATTGAGAGGTGGGGAAGTTCATTTTAGGTTTACTAACATTTTGCCACTTTCTTAATTTTACTTATCTTTTAGACTATGCATGTCTAATGAGCAGCAGTTTTTTTTATTTTCTTTTATATTATATAGAATATACCCCCAAGGGTAACACCCGAATAAGGAAATTTTAAATAGTTAATTGGGTAAATTGTGGACTACTATGGATGGGAGTGAGAGAAAAGAGAAGTTTTAATAACGCAACAGTGAGTCAATGACCTCTGCAAAAAGGGAGATGTTTTCAGTTAAATATCAAACTGGAAGTTTTCTATTTCCCACCAAAACCAAAAATTATCTATATAACCTCTCCCACTGATGTATCACAAAAATAAGATAAGAACTCTTTTCAAGCCTAAAGAGCCTACATCAGGCATTTTTCAGAAAGCTCACTGAAGCAAGGTTTTCAGTATTTCAGTGTTGCACAGACTTACACAGTAGCAAATTGGGAAATTCAGAAATAATGTTAATAAACTCCCTATCGTTAAAGTGTGAGTTTTCAACAAGTAAATATAGAGTTTCTGAGAATTCTGTGTTCATGAATGAGTGAAATTTGGACCAGCATGGAAGAAGAGGTAACTGGCAGATTATCAAAAACCCCTTGAAAAACAAGAGAGAACTCAGGAAGAATTAGAACATAGATATTTCTCTTAAACAAATATAACAAAGTATGTGCCTAATTATTTAGCGAGAAAGATTAAAATTAATTAAAAATAACAGCATACCACATTGTATATTATTTTTACTTTGTTACATTTAAATCAATTTATAAAACAGTATTTGAAATACTGGATGTAACACATATTTCTCCAGTTCACACAAACCTGGGGAGTACAAATCAGTTCATATAAACAGCAGAGTGGTGAAAAGAATAGGCTGTGGACAAACAGAATAGAGAGTCCAGAAACAAACTCATACATATGTAGGCATCTGATTTAAAACAAAGGAACGCTGCAGTGCTCTGGGGGAAAGATGGCCCTTTTAATAAATGGTGTTGGATCAAGTGGATATTTATACAGAAAAAAATGTACCTTGACCTCCAACCTCACACGATACATCCAAATCAAATCCAGATAGACTGCAGATCAAAATGTGAGAAATGAGCAGTAAGCAAAAGAGAACACTTTAATAACCTTGGGGTAGGCAAAGATTTCTGAAAAAGAATCCAAAAAGTGCTAGTGATCCAGTTAAGAAAAGAAGGAAGACTATAGAAAGAACTCCTGCCCAGTGGTACTAAAAAGATATATAACAGAGTAGGAAAATGGGCAAAAGCCTTGAACAGATTTTTCACAAAAGGGGATATACAAATCACCAATAAACATATGAAATGTCCAGGGTAAAGAAAATTAAAAGCAACCACAGCATGATACTGCTCCACACCCACCAAAATGGCTATAATGAAAAAGACAAAAAACACCAAGTGCTGACAAGAATATGAAGCAACCATAACTTCCACACACTGCTGGTGCAAAAGCAAATTGGTTCAACCACTTTGGAAGATTGGTTGACAGTACCTACTAAAGATGAACATACACCTACTCTATGACACAGCAGTTCCACTCCTAGGTAAATACCCAAGATAAATATACAAATATATTTACCTAAAGACATGTCCTAGAATATTCATATAAGTATTATTAGTAGTCAAAATTTTAAATTACCCAAGTGCCCACCAATAGTACAATGAACAAATAAATTAAAATATATACAAACAATCAAATTATACAGCCATAGTGTTGAGTAAAAAAAGCCAGACATAATAGAGACTACTATATAATTCCATTTATATAAGGTGCAAAAACAGTTAAAACCACTCTATGCAATTAGAAGTCAAGAGAGCAGTTGCCCTTGGCAGACAGTGAGGGGGTCCAGGATGCTGATAATGATCTGTTTCTCCATCTGGGTACTGGATACACATGCATGTTCAGTGTGTGAAAGTCAATCAATCTATACACTTAAGATATGCACACTTTTCTGTATGTATATCACACATTAATAAAGAGGTTTTCTTAAGAACAAGTTATGGATTTAGACTGCCTAAGTTCTCACTTACTAGCTGTGTGATTTTGAGCAAATTATTTAACCTTAGAATTTCATGCTAGCAAAATGGTATTAAAAGTAGTATCTACTTCACAGAACTGTAGATAAGATTAAAACTTCACCTTAATGTAATAAATAGGGTCTCCAAAATTCAACAGAGTATAAATACAAGTCACAGTGAAAGGTTAATCAAATGAGAGGGCAGGCCTGTGCAACTTACCAGCCGCGAGCTCTAAGAGTCCCTCTACGCAGTCTAAATCCATCTCAATCCTGGCTGTAGTTTATCATCACTTGATGGCAAATGTAGGCTCTGGTTTGAACGTTAATAGAGATAATTCTAGATTCTATGGATTGCCAAGATTTCTAAGACAAAGAGTTAGTTGGTGCCCATTTTGTCATCCATGGAGAACCTGCGTTAGAAGAGTCTTGGGTCTCTACTTTCCTGCTTCCTGAGCCAACACTGTCTTCTATTTCCTAATTTAGCATGACCCTCTCTTCCATTTTTCCCCTCCCCTCGAAGAGGAGAACTTTAGCCCACCCTCTTTGAGAACATGGGCTACGCAGAGGACAGGAGAGAAACATTAGCTCTCTAATATCCGAATTTGCATTTTGGAGAATGGGAAGTTATTAAACATATAAATCACGTGAATAACAAGCACTCAATAAATGTTAGCTATTTTCCCGCTCCTGGTTGTTGACCCACCCACTTTGCAAGATCTTCAAACCTCCTCAAGATCTTTCCCAGCTATTACCTGCAGTCCTCAGAGGATATTTGGGATTGTCTGCCATGCACTGGATCACATCATCCCCTGAGACATGGGGCTAATAAATATTGGAACTCCTTAAGTGCTGAAGCATCCCTGTCCTCTGGAGTTTTCAAAATACCGCAGCTAGCCTGTCTTTCTTGTCAAAGAAAGGAGAATGCTTTGCTTCCCCTTTTGGATTTCAGAAGAGAACCAAAAGAACCCTGCCCTGCATAATAATGCCTTTAGAGTTTTGGGGGGAAAAAAAACAACTCTAAAGTCTTGGGACACTTGGGGGATGTTTTGTTTTATTATCTTTTCTTCTTTTCTGATGTTTAGAATCATTCTGTAGTACAAGAGGCCATGAAGACTGGACTGACACTCTATATAGGGCTCAGGCCCTTCCTTTCAGGTGACTGACATCCTGTTACTGGGCCCAGCTGACTGTTTCTTTCCTTAGGATAATCTCAGTCCCTGCTGCAAACACACTCCTGACAAGCTTGCCACTCCAGTCCATTAGACACACCTAGATATGTCTGATTCCCAAGAATGAATGCATCTGTACTCAATGAGAATGTCCCCCAAAACATTTCATTATACACTATAGGCTTTATAAAACTCAGAGCCTAAGGAGCACTTCATACAGCTCTAATGATGGATGTCCTAATCAGGTGTCACAAGCCTGTGACAGTGAGACCCACTACCTTAGTAAGACTCAATTCATCAAGATTCATCAGCCTACAAGTGCAAATCAAACTAACTTGGGAGAAAAGGAATTTGTTGAAAGTGTATGGGGGAATCTCACATGAATGCAGGTAGGGTGAGGTAAAGCTGGGCCTCAGAGGCAAACTGAATGCTGCCCGGAGTCTCCTTGTCTTTGTCTTTCATATCTGCTTCCTTCTCTCCTGGAAACCAGTTTTCTCACATTGTAGAGAAGGTGGCACCCAACCTCCTGTGGCTCTCACAGCCAGAGAGGGGTCTCTCCCTTTGGTTACCACATGAAAATCCATGGAAAGACAGTGATTGGCAGCACTTCTGTCAGGTGCCTACCCCCAAACGATTCAACAAGAGCTATAGGGCCTGGATCCCAGTGATAGTGGCTCAACATAAGGTTGATGTAAGGGAAGCCATACTGTAAAAAAGAAACCATACTGTAACTTTGAATGACCTCTGATTAACTAATCCAGACATACTCTGTAGATTTTATGGCCCCTCCCAGCTGCTATAAGATGATAACTTTGTTCTCTTGAGTGCCTTAGGAACGTCATAACCCCTAGGCAGACAGAGTCTATGCTGATAGCCATCATCAATGATAACTGAAAGATCAGGGTATAGGGCATTGCTCCAGTCTCTGATGCATATCCAGTAACACAAAAGACTATCAGGAACTGAGAGCAGATGTCTGCCCCCACCTGGAAATCAGATGGAGGTCCCACTGGGATTAGGTCTATTTTTCAGGGACTGTTAAAATTTGGGTTGTCTATACTTCTGGTTGGATGCTTGATTATAAAATGTCCCTATGGATGTTTTCCCAAAACTGTTGCACAAGGTACAAAATTCTAATAATACAAAATGTCAACCTGAAGCTTGGAGCAAGAGAGTATTTCCAAATGAGTGCTAAACAGTTTCATTCCTCTAACCCAGATCTACGCCCCAATTCAGCAGGAAGTAGCTAGATCGGTCATCGCCCTGAATCCCTCAAGAAGGAAGAATGACCAAAGAACAGTGGGACTAAAACTGACAAAGAGTTAGCCATTGATGATTAAGTAGCTAGTAACTAAAGTTTTTTTTTTCCTTTTTGCAATTACTGATTATAGCTTTTAGTTGTTCCCCTGCCCATTGTTAACTGTGCTGTTTAGGCAATATGCTATCTGACTCCCTCTAGGTTCCTATGGATAACATCTCCCTAGAGCCTGGGTCACCATGGTAATGGGTGTTTTGAGCTGTTTTTCAGGAATAGAACCCCTTGTCCACTTCAGGCCAGTTGAGACCATCAACCCATCAACTGCGCCCACGCAGATGTCCAATAAGCAACCTTTTGACATCAAGAGGCTAAAAACTCCACCCTCAGATCATGGTCACGCTGCCATTTTGTGAACATGCTTCCTGCAAAGAGGCATGAAGTCTGACTACACTTGCACAGATCATCAATTACCTCACCTTTTCTCACCCCCTCTCATCTATCTTCACATTTCAGACCACCTTGCCTGCCTACCCTATAAATATAGCTGAGCCCCTAATTTGAAGGAAGCGGATTTGAGACTCATCCTCTTGCTTCCTCACACGGCTTTGTGATTAAAATCCTCTCTCTTCTGCAATCTCCTTGTCTCAGTGGTTGACTTTTCAGGCGGTGGGCAAAGATGAACCCGGTGCAGTAACACCAGGGTACAGACACCTTTGCAAACCAGGGCCAATCCAGAGAAGGGAAAATTGCTATTGATATCTATTACAAAAATACATTTCTGTCTGGATGCAGCTTAGTTTGTATGCTGATTATGACATTTACTGAATGCAGGGGCTAAAACTAACAGAATAAATCACAAAAGAAGCCAAGATCAGAACCTAGGAAGGAGAGACCAATAAGTGGTTTTCTCAGTTAAAATAGCCAGACGTTAGGTTTAAATCAGAGTTGGATTGAATATCACAGCAGTCTGAAAGTGAGTGAAAGGAAGTTGTTTGTGACAGTCTGATGGCTCCCCATGATAAGGCACTGATCCCCATCTTTAATAATAACTAATAATAAGCACACTGCGTGACTCTCTTCTACTTCTAATATTATGGGTAAAATTGTGCAGGCCGAATCAAATGCATTACTGCTTAAGGCAGAACGGATGAAAACCCACAGCTCCTACACATTAAAAAGATTCAGTGGGTGAAAGACCTAAAGAAGAAAGATGTAATAATGTTTTTTATGATTATTACTTCCATTGTTATTATTTTGGTTTGGGTTATTATAATTATTATGATGATAATTACTTTTTTATTGATACTTCTCGTTACGTTTATCCTGAGACGGAAACAATAACTGCCCAGCTCTCCTTGTAAAAGTGCCAAGGGAGTAGTTGAAAGTAATGATGAAAAAGTCTTTTTCTTTTATATTAGTCCTGCTATAAAAGGGGTGGTTACTCTTTCTATAAAGGTAGCTTATGTCGCATAAAATAAAGTATATTTTATTCCAAAGCTGTTCACTCAAATCTGGAAGTAACTTCTTCTTCCTTATGAAATAGCACACTTGAGTGATTATCAATCAAATCTTCTGAACTTCCTTTCCTCGTATAATATCTGCAGTTAATAAAGAGGCATGGCCCCTGTTTCTACGCCCGGGTCTCATTTTCCCCCATGTTCCAGGGCTCCCTGACTCCGTTGATTAAAGAGCTCACATAGCAGGGTTTCATGTAATCAGTGTTTTTCAGGAGGAGAAGAACAGGGATTAATTGATCTTTTGTCCCTGAATAATACTATTTGATGGAAATTTAATAGGAACTGGTAGATTTCAATATCACCAGGAAGCCATAGAGAACGTGACATTTCAATTTGTTCCTGAATCATTCATATAGGAGAAAAGCCAGGAATATACGTCCGTTAATAAGCTCTCTGGCAGAGCAATGAGGAGAAAAGGAAAGAAAGAACTACACAGATCATTCATCCATAGGAGACTCAGCAAGAAATCAGTTGGAGCTGTATACAGACATTCCTTTTCAGTTGTGTTTACGAGCTGGGAATAAATAAATGTGTTACTCTGGGGGAATTATTCCACTGAGAACCTAAATTTAAAGTAATACAGATTTGCAAGATTTCAGGCAACCTGGGGAAATTACCTGATCCTTCCCCCTCCCCTAGCTGTGGCATCCCCAGCCACCTGCACTGGGTCTGGACAGCAAATGAAATTAGTGCTCAGCACCCCAGTGCAGCTCTCCTGCCCCCTCCCTATTAACCCATACCCATCTTCTGTAGCACTTTCTCCTCACTGGGTCTCAAGGCCATCTCAATATCCAGCCCCTCTGGTCACAGCGGGAAGCAACCTAAGTAACCCACTCTCTTCAAGGCTGAAGTGACTGAATATGTTACGTCTGAAATATATGCACTCTAAATGGGGGAGGTTCATGTTTAATTATCAGGAATTACCTAGTTATGGGTTTTCCTGCATCTACAGCCTAATACCTGACAAGCCCTACCACAGAGGACACTGCCTCCCACAAACCTGGGTGCCATAGTGTACGCTTTAGAAAATCATAGCTTCTAATCCGATTTAAAAATAGATTTTTTCCTAATTTACCTTTCAGAACAGCCAAATGAGCTCTCCTTAACTAACCTTGATAATTGACAATTTAGAAAAATTTGCTTTAAGGTTCCTGTTAAAGGGTGAGAGTTAAGAAAGTTCATTTGTGTATTTTGTTTATTAAAAAAAATAATGTGCATACAACTTTTCAAGGAAAAAGATCTCTTCATAAAGAGAGGTTTGTCAAGCACAGATGCAAATACTCACACTTGTTAAACTAAAAGATGAAAAATGCACAATTCGACCATATCCATTTAAGATGCCTCCATCACAAAACTAATAAGCTGTTGATGCCATTTCTGGCCATATGAGTATTTACACCTGGGACAGCCCATGTGCACTGTAATTACTCATCACGCATCACCAAGCTCCACTCGCTACCTAACAGATGAGCCCTCTGCAACTCTCATGGTTTCCCCACGTGTTCATCTGTGGACATTTGTCCTTTGCAGTACTGTGCAGTTGAGTGAGTCTGTATCTCAAGTAACTTTTCTTTCAGTTTTCCCCTTTTGTTTGAATTAATATTAGCCAGGTATGGCCTCTTCCTCCACACCTAGTAAGTAGTAAGCTGAATAACGTCCACCCATCCCCAAGTTGTCCACGTCCTAACCCCCGGACTCTGTGAATATGTTTCCTTATATGGCAAGACAATTTCGCAGATGTGAGAAAATTAAGCATCTTGAGAGGGAGATAGTGGCCCAGATTATCCAGGTGAGCCCAATGATGTAATCACAAGGGTCCTTATAAGAGAGAGGCAGAGGGAGATATTATCGCCAAAGAAGAGAAGGTGAACTGATAAGGGCAGCAGTGAGGCATTTTGAAGATGGAGGAAGAGGCCACAAGACAAGGAATATAGGTGGCCACTAGAAGCTGAAAAAGGCAAGGAAATGATTCTCCCCTCAGAGCTTCCAGAGGGACCAGCTCTGCCAACACCTTGACTTTAGCCTGGTGAAACTGATTTCAGACCTCTGACCTCCAGAACTGCAAGATAATAAATTTGTTGTTTTAAGCCACTAAATTTGTGGTAATCTCTTATAGCAGCAAAAGGAAACCAATATGCCAGGCACGAATATTTTATTATCCTGTAAACATACAAATGCAATTAAAATTAGGAGGACACTTTTAACCTCCAATGCTTTGTATTATTTGGGAAGCTTATAAGTAATACTGGCATTCAGGATAAAAATGAAAACAGCCCATCTCATAGGTATATGGGTGATTCATCAAAAAGTATTTACTCAATATCTACTTTGTACAAAGCATTGCACTGTGAGAGACAGCTGAATAAGGTACATTGCCCTTGAAGAACTTTTTTTAAATTGTAGGAAAGCGAAACATGTATAAAATTAAATAACTTGGAGCATTGTATCTGAATAGCTTGTGAATCTCCAAAATATTTTCTGGCATGTAATAGGTGCTATATGTTTTCTATCGAGCTATATAAATTCAGCTCATGTGATGTAAAACAACAGTGCATGAGCTGTCATGAAACAGCCTGTGATTAACTGTCAAACTGTTGTTATTTTAACTAACAGCTGAGGAAGGGAGAAAGAGAGGGAGGGAGAGGGAGAGGGAGGGAGAAAGGGAAGGAGGGAGAAAGAGAGGGAGGGAGAAAGAGAGGGAGGGAGAAAGAGAGGGAGGAAGAAAGAGAGGGAGGGAGAAAGGGAAGGAGGGAAGAATGGAGGGCGGGGTGTAGGGGGGAGGCAAGGAGGAGAAGTCTACCAGCTGGCTTTCCAAACAGGCTGGACCAGAAGGTGAGTGGGCTTCTCAGTGAAGTGCCTACAGGTGCACCAAAGCTTGGCCTTCAATGGTGCAAGTTTGGGCCCTCAGTTTACCCAAGGTTCATGAGGTTCTGGAAGATCAAGTCTGGAAGTTGTATTTGGAGAATCCTAAATTGTATACAAAGGTTTTACATTTTACTTGATGTTGCTGAAAAAAGGCTACAAGCTGAAAAATCAATCCAATCACAAAGACACTAACATCAGGACCTGTTTGGTTCAGAACTCAGATGCCAACCATAAAGCTACTAGGTTTAGGGAGTGTGACTAAAACCAAGGTCAGGAAAAGAAAATAAGGCAATGATGACAATGATACGACCACATAGATGCAATAATCAAGGATGGGAGTATGAGAAAGGATAACACCATGGTCAGAATTAGACAAGGTGATGGAAAGGTAACTGAGCATGTACAGCTGTGAGACGGTTACAGAACAGCACATTACAAAAGCGAGGGGGAAGAAAACAGAGTGGACACAAAAGAAGTTGGGGACTCAGGCCTAAAGAACCTCACATGTGAGCAGATTGAGTGTGAGTAGCTTGAAGGTTTCCTCCTGAATTAGTTAGGTTGTAGTTATCTGTGGCCACACCACAGGACTAGCTATTTTGGCTGAACTTAATCCAAGTCATAATAGTTAACTTTTATTAAAAACTTACTAAGCATCATTCTATCTCATTCAATATCCCCAACAACCCTATGAGATATGTTGGTGTCTCCATTTCATGAGTGAATGGAAGCATAGAGAGACTAGACAACTTGCCCAAAATTATGCAGAGAATAAGTGGTGGATCTCAGGTTAATTTTCTTTTCCTGAGCCATCAACATCATTATCTTAATCCTTGTATTATTTCCAGACCATAGCAGGTCATGACTATCATCAGAGCAAGTGATCAGATCCACTTCGTATTATACACAGAATCTGACCTTTGTTTTTTTACCACCTTCACTGTCACTACCCTAGCCCAAGCCATCATTTTCTCTCACCGCAATTGTTAGAATAGCCTCATAATAGTCTTCTTGCTTTCATACTTGTCCCTGTAGTCTATTTTCCACACAGCAGCCATAGTGATGTTTTTCAAATATGACACACTTTACAGAAGACTATATCCAAATCACCAATATGCCTATGCAGAAGAAGTGATCAACACATCACTTATCAGGGGACGGCAAAATTAAACCACATTGCACCCACTGCACAACCACCAAAATATCTAAAATGAAAAAGCAGACAAAACCAACTGCTGACAAGCATGTAGAGCAGCTGAAACTCTCATATACTGGTGGGTGCAATTGCATCAGGAAACTATTTTGCAATATCTGCTAAAGATGGACATACCCTATGACCCAACAATTCTACTCCTAGGTATATATCTAACTGAAATGAAATGTACATTCACCTAAAAGCTTACACAAGAACATTCAGAGCAGCGCTATTTATAATAACAAAACCCAGAAAACCCATAAGTTCACCTTCAATAGAACGGATAAATAAGCCCACTGGGATTTGGTTGTGCAGTGTAGTCACATAACCAAACACCATGCAGCAATGAGTAAATGAACTACAACTACACGAACCTCACAATGCTGAATGAAAGGAGCCAGACACAAACTAGGACATACTATTTGATTTCAGAACTAATCTTTTACGTTAGAAGTTAGTGCAGAGGTTACCCTTGTGGAGGGGAAAGGTTAGTGACGGTCAAGTAGACACAAGAGGAGTTTCTGGAGTCCTGGTAATGTACTGTTTCTTGAGCTAGATGCTAGTTACACAGTGTTTTCACTTTGAGTAAACTCACTGAGCTGTGTACTTATGAAAGTTTACATATAGAATACATTTATATTTAATATATATTTATGAGATATATATCATAGATATATGTTATTCAATAAGAAGTTTGCAAAATGAATGTATCAGTCATCTCATCTAACTTCTCTCTTCAACCCCCCACCACCCAATGACTTCCCATCAGATTCAAGAATAAAAGCTAAAGTTTCTGCCACGGCTCCAAGGCCTTGCTTGATCACCATTACCCGTGTCTGCTCGCACCTCCTAGGACCTTCTGCCTTGCTCATTCCATGCTAACCATACGTGTCCCTTTGCTGTCGTGCCTCAGGATCATTGCACTTCCTGTTCTGACTGTTCTTCCCAAGATATCTGCACAGCTTGCTCCCTACTCTCCTTTAGGTCTTTGTGCAAATGTTACGTTTACGGTGAAAAATTTCCCTACCACTTCATCTAAAATGAAGTCCCTCCCAGGACTACTCTCTTTTTTCTGCTTTATTTTTCCTCATAGAACTTATTACCTTTTAATTTGCCATATTATTTATTTGTTTTGGGTTTTTTTTATCTGTCTCTTCCACACTAGAATGTACCCTCCCTGAGGATAAGAACATTTGTCTGCATCATTCATTTCTGTATCCCCTACTGCTTGGCACAAAGGAGATGTTCAATAAATAGTTGTTAAATGAGTGAATATAGCTCTTACACCGTTATTACATTTGCTAGTTTGGGGTACATCTGTCTTCTCTAATGGACTATAAATAAGACATAGGTAGTATATTAATTTCCTAGAGTTTCCATAACAGATTACCACAAACTTGATGGCTTAAAATAATAAAAACTCATTCTCTCACAGTTCTGGAGGCCAGAAGTCTGAAATGAAGTTGTCAGCAGAGTCACACTCTCTCCAAAGGCTCTAGAGGAGAACCCTCGCTTGCCTCTTCCACCTTCTCTTGGCTCCTGGTGGGATGTGTTATAGGCCTGGTTGTCAATGACAGATGGAGGAGCCCAGTTGAATCAAAGGCCTGGCTCATGAGGTCAGCGAGGAAGCCAGGCAGAAAAGGCTGAGCATACCTAGACCATCATGTGGCTTCTGTGAGAGAGAGGAATTAAAGCAGCATTCAGACAAAGCAAAAGTATATCAAACTGTACAGAAGGCACAAGGATCAAGGAGGGAGGGCACAGCTCAAGGTAAGAGTCTAGGGAAGGAAAAGACGGCGTATAAAACCACAAGGCAAACTCATAAATATAATTGGTTTCGTGGATAAGAGGCAAAGCAGGGATGGATTTCATGTGCATTGCTATAATGAGCTGAATTTATGGTGCTGTGTAAGCATATAAGCTTAATGGGGATAGTTTAATAAAAAGTCATGATTTAGAATGAAAATAATTTCTGTTGTGATATGGTTGCATCTGATTATCGATTACCTTGACTGTATAGTTTTACAATTAAGATAATGATTCAAATTTTTTCTAGATTCTCTCTCACTCAGCAGAGGGAAAATGCAAAGATGAAACATCACTAAAGCATCACCATTTATATGCTTTAACCACACTGGTGACTTGTGGCTAGCTGATGATTTTTTTCAATCCTATCTCCTAAGTCTGAATAGAGAAAATTTTTTGCTCACGCTTACCAGCAGATAACCAAATGCCAGTTCTGACAAAGGTAAGCATATGCCCTACTTTCCTAGCATCCAGTTTGACGAAAATTGGGGGGAGTCAAAACCCCTTAACTCTGGATTCATGTGTGATCTGATGAAACATAAGTCAAAAATGGTAACTTGAGATCTTTTGGGATACGGTAAAATTTAAACCTTAGAAATTTCTCATTTCTTCAAAAAAATCCTTAGCTCTACTAAAACTGTATGGTGAGATGAGAGTCTGACTATAAGACCTGCTAGTGAGGAGAGATCAATAGTCATCTGAGGCACAAAATAACTTATTTCACAGTCTCCGAGCCTAACTGAAGCCTAAAAAGTTTGTCTTCCTTCATGAATATCTTAATAACAATCCTCCTGTTGTACAACTGATTCTAAAAGCCTGAGTAAACACCCAGTGAAGACATTTTGCCTTCCGAATGTTTAAGGCCCTCTCTGAATAATCAACTCTATCCCTGCTCACTTTATTAATCCCTTGAAAGTCACCCAATCTGTTTGGACAGAA
Organism: Equus przewalskii; assembly: GCF_037783145.1. Lineage (NCBI taxonomy): Eukaryota > Metazoa > Chordata > Mammalia > Perissodactyla > Equidae > Equus > Equus przewalskii. The sequence goes on from NC_091835.1 coordinate 61,699,054, forward strand.
AGCAATTTGCCCCATTTTTCAAATGGAAATTTGAATTTAATTTTCCACAGTTAAAATGCCTATTCTTTATTTTGGCGAGGAGAAGACAGGATACATTCCACCCAAAGTGCGCTGGTTTCTTGCTTGAATAATCTCAAATACAGTCACTCAGGCTACTGATGTATATGAAGAACAGAAGGGCTCTACTCAGAATGGATCCATTCTAGACCACTGTCAACGCTTGACTGTCTTAATGAGAAGTCTTCTAAGGATTACATTCAGATACTGCAACTTTTAACAGTTTTTTCTCAATATTTGAGTCTGTGCTCCTGAGTTCGAGGATGTCCGATTTATCTTTTGATCTCACTTGGAACTGAGGCCCCAAGACAATAGAAAACCATGACACCCATATTCCAAAATGAGCTTCTTGATCACCTGTGAGATTTACAAAAGAAGTGGTCAAGAAAGTGTACAACCGCTGACTGACCACCTACATTCTGTCTATAAAATTTGCTGGCAAGGCTGAGAAGGGAGTTGGGAATTGGAGCTCTTTATTTTCATCTCCTGGATTTAGAAGAGATGGTGGAGAGACAAATTGAACTACACTCAAAATATAAGTAGATAACCAAGAAACATCTTATAGTTTAAATAAAAATCAAAAACACAAAGGAGAAGAACAAAGATGAATGAATAGAATGCTAGATTTCAGTGGGACTAACAATTAGGCAGCAAAAAAAAAACACTTTCCAATTTGTTGAATATCCTCAGACATTTGAAAATATTTTGCATCCATAAAACAAGACTAGGCTTCCAAAAGGGGGAAATCAGAAAACAAGAATTAAATGTTTAAAACAAGGAATAAATGTGAAAACAAGAATTAAATGATAAAATTAAAAATGTAATAGAAGACTGGAAGAAAAATTCAAGGAAATCTCAGACTATAAAATAATAACAAAAAGAAATAAAATGCAAGAGAAAAGCAAAAATACAGAGGATCAATCTAGGATATCCAATATTGGAGTTCTAGAAAGATAGAGAAAACAGAGAAGTAGAAATTGAGAAAATCCCCTAAAGCTAAAGAAAGAAATGCATCTCCAGACAGAAAGTCTACCAAAAGCTAAGAACAAGCAATGAAAAAGGACCTCTACCTAGACACATCTTCATGAAATTTCAGAACACCACAGACAAAGATTCTAAAGGCTTCCAGAGATATAAACAGATTGTCTAGAAATAAATGAAAATAATATTGGCTTCAGGATTCCATTACTAATAACAGATTTTGGAAGACAGTGAAAACTTCAAATCAATGTCTTCAACAGTTTGAGGAAAAAAAAAATACCTCCAAAAGTCTAGAATTCTAGACTCAGGTTAAACTATTAATCAAATGAAGAGCAAAATAAAAATACTTAAGGACACAGAAATTTTTACCTCTCAGGTATTCTTTCTAAAAAACTTACTTGACAGTGTGCTCTAACAAAATGAAAAATATCCACTCTTTCTTAGGTCCAAGAACAAAACAAAAAGGTATGAGACCACACACACACACACACACAAAGGATGTATCTAACACACAAGTGCTATAAAGAGTAATGTTAGGCTGATGGCTGTGCAGCAGGCACAGAGGGCAGCTAGTCCAAATCAGAGCAGGAGATGGGGAGAGAGGATTCCATGGGAAACCATAAAGAAAAGAAGAGGATCGCTTTTAATATTTAGTTATCATACAGTATGGTTAAGGAAGCTGGATGATTTTGGTGATAAGTTGAAGGCATTTGCTTGCTTCTTTCATTTACAAAAAGAAAGAACTAGAAAGATCAGAAAACCTAAAAACTGCAGGAGAAACTTACGGTGAAATAAAAGCAAATTAAAATGGATTATTTTAAAGTCTTTGATAGAATGTAAGAGAATTTTATTTGCCCTTAATTGTCTTAACATTTCTCTTCTAACTGCACAGGTTTAGTAAAACCGTCTACTTTTCTTTCTCTGTGCTTCAAATCATTTTTGGTTCTGTACTGAATAATATTTACATACCACAGTAATATAATGCTCTTAATTCATTTCATAGTTTTAGAATAACTTATTAAAGCATGAAAAATATATAGTTACAAAACAGAATGTAAATGTTAGGACCCCCAATACTATAAAATAATCAATATATCTGAAAAAGGTAGTATATGATGAGAAGCTGTGAAGGGAAGGAAAACGTGAGTGTAATAATTTCATCATTTTTCCTAGCGAAATTTCAATGATTTTTAAAATTGATGGATTAAGAAATAGTTAACAAATGGTTATAAGAAGTCACTTCTGGGGAGTAACACTGTGGATGGGGGAGGGACGTGGAAGGAGAATTTGGCTTATCTTTTTATACTTTTCTGAAAGATTTTAAACAACGGTTTTTTACAATGTATCTTATACCGCTTTGAATCACAAGAGAAGCAATATAGGAACAATGGTTAAAAATGTAGACTCCAGAACCAAAACATGGCTTCAAATCTCAGCTCTGCCACTTCCTTAGTTGTGGGACCTTGGCCAAGGTAGTTTACCCTACGCCCCATCTACAAAATGGAGACAATACAGAATCTACTTCACGGAGCTGTTGTAAAGATTAACTTTTTGCAGGGTAAAAATTTGAAAGGATAAAAAGTATAAGCACAGTGGTACCCACATACCCAATGTTTGATTTTAATACATTTGTTTCACTTTATTTGTTTCAGATTATTGGGTATTTTAAGAAATAAAATAATACAGATACAGTGAAGGCTGGTAACTGACCCCAGTACACTCCCTCCCTCTTGGAGGTAACCATCATCAGGAGCTTGGTATATATCTTTTATATCCTTATTTTTATATTTTTACCACATATACATGGACAAAAATAGTACATACCATTAAATATATATTTATAAACTACATAAATGGGGGGCTGTCCCAGTGGCATAGTGGTTGGGGTCACATTCGCCGTTTCAGATCCTGGGCACAGACCTACACACCACTCATCAAGCCATGCTGTGGTGGCGTCCCATATAGAAGAACTAGAAGGACCCACAGCTAGGATATACATCTATGTAGTGGGGCTTTGGGGAGAGAAAAAAAAAAAAGAGGAAGATTGGCAACAGATATTAGCTCAAGGTCAATCTTCCTCACATAAATAAATAAATAAATAAATGGTGTTTATAGAGGCATTTTCAACTTGTTTTATTATTTGTTTTTGAAGTTTCTTCATGTTCACATACACAGATGTAGTTCAACCTTTTTTACTAGCTGTCTGATATTCCATCATATGATTATACTACAGTGTATGCATCCACTGCCTATTAATGGAAATTTATGTTTTTCCAGTATAATCTCTTTCTACTCTAAAATATTTTTCTAGTAGTTGTCATTATGAGCACTTGCATCAACTTTGTCCCAATGGATCCCTCTGTTTGCCTATTGTATTTCCTAGCTACTCTTTCCAGTGCCACCAGAATAATTTCTGTACACAAATCATGCCCAACCTCTCCTTAAGCACTTTATCATCTCTAAAAACAAAATCTAAACTCTTTAGCTTGGCATGCGACTTCTTTCAGGATCTGGACTTTTCACAACCTCAATTCTTGCCACTTTCTCACTCACCCTCTCTGCCCTCAACATGTCAGCCACAGCACACTACTACAGATTCCTGAAGGCACCATGCTGTTTTTCAGTTCAATGCCTTTGAGTTCTTTGTGCATGCCTTCTATTTCCTGGAAAGTCCTTCTCTTTTTTTTTTCCCCCCATACTGGAAGCAGCCTCTGTGCTCTCCAAACAGAAATAAACACTTCCTCTACTCTGATCCCGTAAGACATTGTGCATAATTATTAAAATGCTTACACAACATATCACCATTTTTTTCAGGTACGTCCCCTCACTAATCTACATATTCCTGGGGGGCAAGGGCTGTATTCTACTCATCTTCATTACCTGGTGCACTTCAGTACCTGGTGTACTGGAACAGAGTAGGAACTTAGTAAATATTGATTGAAAGAATAGATGAATGGAACTTATTCTATAGCAATTCAGAACAATATTTACGATAAATAAAAACAGATGAAAAAAATCTGGTCTCTATGCTTGAAATTGCTTAAAATGAAGACTAGAGGCAGGAAATCAAGTTAAGAACAGCATTGCCATGTTCTAACCAGATTTCACTATGTGTTGTTGCTTTATTTCAAGGGAAAGGATTTAAATGGTGGTATGTCTTAATGTGTCACACTAAGCTAAGCTATAACAGGTTCTAGTATACTTAGGCAGGAAGCTGATTACAATTATGGTCATTATCATTTCCTTTCACATGGTACTGTGGTGTGCCCCTAAGCCCCATCTTCATTTCCACCATGGGACATGTGCCATTTATAGTTTCCCAACCTGCAAAAAGCTATTCCATGGCAACAGACTGTGAGCTTCTAGGAACAGCCTTAAGGCACTCATTCAGGGACTGCTGTGTGTTAATAAGTGTTTCTTAAAATGACACAGAAGCTATGTATTAGATGAATTGTTCACTTACTCATAAAGAGATCACTAATGAAGCTTTTCTAAAAACAAATGTGTCCATGTGTATAATATCAACTGGGCAACAGCTCAGAAAGCTTGATGTTCATCCTTTTTATTTTGAGGAACAGACAATGACAGATGACAGATTTCAGAGCTGACAGTCTAACAAGGTTTTAATAGTAATGCTGGCACTTATGGACCGTGCATCAGGCTTGGGTAAGTACTTCATATACATCAGTTCATTTAATCTTGACCAGAAATCTATGAAGTAGGTATCAATCACTATTCTTACAAAGTAAGAAACTAAGGCTCAGATGGGTTAAATAACTTGCTTTGGGTCACACAATTTAGAGTTGATAGAGCTGGATTTTCACAATGTTTTTCTCCCTCCAACACCTTTGCTTTGAGCTGCCATTATGACATTATGTTGACAGCTGTTTTCACCACAAGAGTCTGCCTCATGTTTGGGGCCAAATCCAAGCTAACGCTTTTCACCTTATCTATTGCTCAATTAAGAAAATTACTGAAACATGCTTTGGATGCCCAGGCTTCATTTCCTCCTTTCTAACAGCATGCTGACTTTCCCACTGCTGAAGCCACGAGTTTCTGGATGTTCCTTCCATCTGAGTCTTTCCTCTTTGTGTAGTCAAGGTATGGCCCCAAGCAAAACTCAATTCAGTCAACCTCTCTCTCCCATAGATCTGAATTACCAAAGGGCTTCAAACATCAAAGAAACCACTAGAGTTCTTTCATTCTAGGCTCCAGGCAGGAAGTTTGCTGAACAGGTCCCACTAGGGAGACCCAGTGAGGATCCCTGGGCCTGCACCTCCCACACCTGGTCCTTCATTCTTCCTGTCAGTCTTGTGAAAGCTCACATCTCCTTCTAAGGAATTCTATTTTTGCTTAGAGTACCCAGAGTCATGTTCTGTGACTTGCAGCCAAATAACTGAATCAACTGAGGTGAACTGGAGATTCCTAGGAACATTTCCCTTAAATATTTAAAAATAGTGACCTTATGGAGGACAACACACAATATGAGTACCATAAGGCAGACAAATGAACTTAATACAACACTCAAAACTGTGAGGGCAGGGGCCGGCCCCGTGGCTCAGCAGTTAAGTTCACACATTCTGCTTCGCAGCCCAGGGTTCGCTGGTTCGGATCCCGGGTGTGGACATGGCACTGCTTGGCAAGCCATGCTGTGGCAGGCATCCCACATATAAAGTAGAGGAAGATGGGCACAGATGTTAGCTCGGGGCCAGTCTTCCTTAGCAAAAAGAGGAGGATTGACAGATGTTAGCTCAGGGCTAATCTTCCTCAAAAAAAAAAAAAAGTTAAAAGAAAAACTGTGAGGGTAAGTTCAAGTTGTGAATGTCCTGTTATGACTTCAATATCATAGTCTTTCCTACTCTGACCACAGACTACCCCCTCTCCCAAAATTAGAAGAGAATCCAGCATCTACTTCCCCTGACCTCCTTGCTTCTTTGCTGAGGAGCACAATGAGACATTCAACTTCTGCTGCCAGCTGCTTTAGACAGGAAAAACATAAGAGAAACAGTGGTGGTGAGCCCAACTCTAAAAGTCCTAGCAAGTGGGATAGGAAGACTGAATACAACTTGAACATTAGGAAGAATAAATCCATTTAGTGACCTAAAATAAGGTGAATGACAAAAGACATCTCAGAACCTAGACTTGGAAAGTGAGGCAAGGAATAGGCAAATGGGATGTGTTCAGGAGTATAGGGGCCATGAAGAGAAAGCAGTTGGGTGTCAGGATATGGCAAACAGTAGATACAAGAGTTATCGGTAGGAAACCAACGATCCTTCTCTGGATCAGGGACAGCTAACACAAATGAAAGTTTGCCCTTATCAGTTAGGAAATCATTATAAAATGGCCAGTAAATGGGCTGAACATAGAAAAAAGACTGTAAGAACCAACAACAGCATTTTAACAGTAGTCATTCCAAGTAATGAGATCACAGGTGATTTTCATTTTATTCTCTATATTTTCTGAATTCTGCAATATTCAATGTTGAATTAAATTTTTCAAAATTCTTTAAATGTTCTTCGATGAAAACATTTTTGGGGGTCAATTATGTGACATATAATAAGCCAGTTCCAAAATTCTGTAATCACCCAGCACATCAGGGTGGCTCAGCACTAGGGGAGGATCACTGAGTGTGGAAACTTTCATAATATCCACTTGCCTAGAAACTGTTTGTCTTTAAAGCAGAAAAATAAATTACACCATAACTTGTATTTCCCCTAATCCCATTCTGCAGCCCTCCCCCCAGGGATCTGCTGATAAAGTTGGCCAATTCACCCATCCTCATCCTCAACACTTACTCTCCCAATACCTATAGAATGTGCTCTCCTTGAAATAGTTGTCATTCAATACAGGAACTGGGCCTTGCTGTAAACAAATTTCCTGGGATTTCTACAGCCTTAATTCATTCAACAAACATTTATTTAGATCTTGCAATGGTTGAAGAAAGTTAACTCTCTGCTACATGGCATAAATACACTGCTCATTGCCCTGCGGAAATAGCCACCCCAGTAGCAAGAAAACCCTATTTTAATTTCCTTCCCTAGAAGGAGAGGGGAGATTCATGGTGTGAGATAGGAAAGAGGTCCATTCTGTTTCACCTCATCTCTTGGGCTGCCTGTGCTCAGTTTAATGTAATAGAAGCCCTCTTATCTGATAAAATGGGAGCAATATTTGGTCGTCCTGCTGATTTTAGCTCTGCATCATTCCTAAACAAACCACACCCAGAACGCATGTTTGCCACTGACAGTTTTGTTCTTTTGAAAGTATAACATCAAGATACTTGCAAAGCTCCTGAGTACAAGGAAATCTTTTACAACCCTCTTACCTACACCTAACTCATAGATGTTCTTTTATACTGACTCATCTTTAAGACTTTCATCCACATTAAGTTATTCAACAATAACACTGTTTCCTTCATTCTCATAATTACCCATTTTTGTACTATTTAATTAAATACCATATTTATAATAATGAGCATAGTGGACACAAACAAGTTTAGAAACAAACAAAACTGACTCTTGGGTAGGAAAGCATTTGCTTGAGTGGGGTTTACTAGCCTCCAGCATTCAGCATGCCCTGGGCAACAGGCAGTAAGATAGTCGGTTACACGGGTCAGTTGGATTAGCTGCATTGGTTAAAGAGATTTTCTGTTTTCCGTGCTTCTGCCTTTGTAAGTTCCTACTCCTTTACCTCATGGCTGACTGTTATCCAGTCTCTAACTCCTAGTAGTTGAAGAAGGAAGTGCAGCAACTGCCCAGACCACAGGTTGGCAAATTATGTCCCACTGGCCAAACCTAGCCTGCTGCCTGTTTTTGTAAATAAAGTTTCTTGGAACACAGCCATGTCATTGCTTACGCATTGTCTTTCACTGCCTTCACACTACAATGTCAGAGTTGAGTAGTTACGACAGAGACAGTATGGCCCAATAAACCTGAAATATTTACTCTCTGACCCTTTATAGAAAAAGTCTGCCTACCCCTAATACAACCCAAACAAAAAATGAGTTATAGACAGTAGTGTGCTAGTAAATGTTAAACAACTGGTTCTCTGGGGGAGGAGGGGAGTCTTTATTTTGTAGCATATACTGATTTCCATAATGTAAATACTCCAACCATGGCCAATTTCAAGCTACCAGTGTGAGGCCACTAACTTTGGGGCTGGGGAAACATGTGCACAGCTGCACTCTGAAGCCAGGGCAAGCCTGTTCCAGCACACCACTGAGGATAGAAATCACCCTAAATGGAAGCTGTAAACAGGGAAGGACCTATAAACCCTGGATTCACACAAAAGCTTCCTTGAAGTTACCAAGCTAGAGGCCTAAGCTCCGAATGCTTTCTAACCAACAAAAAGCTGATCTCTAGTTCTGTCTCTGGCTGCACTTATAACATGGTTTGAGTGCTTATCTTTTACCTGGGGCTGTTATTTACATAGAGCACTTTACATTTAATTATTTTAACCCTCCCAATAACCTCGTAAGACTATGTACAATTATGACACTCACTTAACAGATAAGAGCATTGAAAGAGAGAGTTTACAGAATTTGACTTAGAAAAGAAATCTTGACCTAGAAAAGAAATTTCTCTAGTTTTGGCCTAGAAAAGAAGTTTTAAAGAAGTTTTAAGTTTTGAAAAGTTTTCTGCACAGTAAAGCAATTGATTTGGGGCATTTCCTTGATTTTCAAGTCATGTTCCTGAAGTCATGTATCCTTTTCCATTGTGATGAAGATCAAAAGTATTGATGCACAGGTATTTCTTTCTCAGATTCAAAAGGGGAGGGGTCATTTGTTTCTTGGGTTCTGTTCATCAGGAAAACTGAAAAAATTCAAGAGAAACTACATTCATATGAAAAGGAGCAAAGGGTAGAGAGGGGAGGAATAGAGCCTGAGGGAAAGGGAAAGATAGGAGCCAGCACAAGTGGGGCTTTAAAAGAGTTCTGAAGGAGAGAAGGGAAGAGACGGGAGGTAGCTGCCAAAGCGTGATATGCAGGGTTCTGGGAGAGAGATGGGAAAGAGGATTTTAGGGAGTTTTGCTGTGTTTAAAGGAGTTTTCATTAGGAGCCTCATTGAGAGACATAAGTGAGGGCTAAATGGGTTTTCTAGGGATGTTTTTAGATATTAGGCTAATGCTTTTTTAATGCAACACTGTGTTGAGACTATTTAAAATGTGCTAAGATTAATATGTTACCCTGTTAAAGCTAATGCTAAAGAGAATGAAATCTTTTTCTTTAAAAGACAAAGCAGTTGGGTTGTGGCTTTTATTATCCACAATGATAAGGAATCATCAGTCCACCCAGTACAGAGCACAGAATAAGGCAGACTGCAGAACTCGGTGGTTGAACAGACAAAGCCAACTGTCTCCAATGGAGCCCTTTCAAAGGAACAGGACAGAGACCTCCACATGTCAGGGACTACAAAAGTGACCAAGCCTCAATCTCTATCCATAAAAAGTGCAGAGTCTGGCAGGAGAGACCAGACATGCAATCACTACAATAAATACGTGCTATAACTGTACCACAGAAAGTGGTACGTAGAGAGCCTCTGCACTCCTACCTTCATTCTCTTCTATCTTTGTATTGCGTGTTGATGTTTCCTACCTGTGCATGAGCGGGCTGCTAACTGCAGTCACAGCTAGGCTTACTTTTAAATGGCATAAAGTTGGGAGCATTTTTTTTATACAAATCCTCTCCCTATTCTAAGTCTTTTCAGTCTTTACGGCACCTTTTTCCAACTTCCTCCAACACCTGCTTGGGACACAGTTTTGGTGGGATGCGATGCTTGAAATTATGGCAGCAATGCTGTGAGCGTGAAGAAAGAGTCAAGAGAATATCAGACACACCAACCCAATATCCTGACTGGTAGAGCCCCTGAATGAACCAACCATAGATTCACCACTTTCCAGATTTGTTATGTGAAAAAAACTGTCTCTTTTATTTAATCCACTTGAATTCTGGCTCTGCAATTTACTAGCTTTGTAAGCTTTAGCAAATTTTTCAACCTCTTAGCATCTATTTCTTCATCCCAAAAATGTCAATAATAATAATATTGACCTCATAAGGTTGTTGTGACAATTAAATGAGCTAATACACGTAAACCCAGTATATTTCCTAAACCACAGTTAAATAATAAATCTTAGTTATTAATATTATTTACATTATTAGTTGGGTATTTTACTGCTTATAGACATAAACTATTCCCAACTGATACAGACATTTACCTAAAGATGGAAATGAGTGATAGCAGCTCTCAACATTATTTTGCAAGCTTGTAAGATGCCATTCTTTAACAGAAGTCAATGAGCATTTATTGGGCCCTTTTTAAGGGCAAGACTCTGTTCTAGTCACCAAAAGAATGAATATGTGGAATTAGGATGTATAGACTCACTATATCAATGAAAAAGATATTTGGGAGGGACAGAGGAATGTTCTTCCTAGATCTTCATATCACAAGGTATATGTGAGTTATGTCCCTTAGGACATATGGAGTTGATGTATGCTTTGCCCTATATTTGGCTATAAGCTGGTAATGACAAGATTCTCCATTCATACATCACAACCACTCCACTTAAACATTCAGGTAAAGACAATGCCTCTACAGCATATTTTGTACATTTTCCTTTTCCTATCTGAAGTTTTATTGTGATCTTGGCACCTTCCACCATGGTATCACCATGCTCTGCAAGCTTCACTCTTAGCCGCTTAATATCGCCTTCTTTCTTTCCAGCATACATTATAGAACATTGTGCATCAATATCCAGTAATCTCAAGGAGCTTTGTTCTCTATCCCCAGACCATTCAATTTTAACCACAGCATATGGCCTTGGATCGATCCCCTGCTGGAGGTTGGACAGGGAGACACTTCGAGTCAATCTCCTTTGGGTTCAACTACTTTAACAGAGGAGTAAATTTAACATCCTGGGCCAAATTTGTATCCCCACTCCATTCTGGCATCATTGGATTTAAATTTTTACACGCTGGGATAAAGCAATGGAACTGACAGAATTTTCTCTGCAGTGGCAGCTGTTGGTGCTAGATTAGATTTCTCCTGACCTCTGATGACTTGTCAACAAGTCTTTCACAGGAGTCCTGTCAATGTCCTTCCACTTCATCCCATGTCTTTACAGCCACCTAGACAGTTCTTGATTCTTTCTTTCCTTATTTCCTTTATTCCAAGAATTATTTTCCCCCGGCCATTTGCTTTCTTCTAATTAGTTCAAATTTTCTTTGGCAGCTACAAGAATAAATCCACCATGGCCCTGTTTTACTGTCCTTTCCCCCCAAGGGGAGAGTCACCTCAGGAGCCCAGGTAGGAGGTGCTCCCGCAAGCACAGTGGAGCGTCATTTTGAGGCTGCTCACCTCTGATTTTCGCATAACTAGTCCCAGGGCTGCTGCTTCCCTGAAGTGCCCATGGTGTCAGCAGGGCGGCTCCATTTCACTGCTGATGAGGGCACTGGGCTGGTTCCCGTCTTGGCACAGGCTCCCCTCACTCCAGCCCTCACCCGTTCCTCACCCGTTTCCCTGCCTGTAATTCTGAATCCTAAGCTGCCACACGTTGATGACTGGCAGACACATCTCACATTCCTTTCCATTCTGCAGATCCCCAAAATAAATTATGAGGACTTAGGTTCATTAACCTGACAATCTAGAAAAGCAGGGATTCCCAGGCAAGCAATGATACTTTTCAGCAAAATGACTCAGCTCTTTTATACCGCAGCTCCTGGTTTCCAGGAAGTGAGGAAAGGGTTAACAACAGACCAACTGGGAAATGACCTCTGAGTCTGTCTTCTCAGGGCATTATTTTTTTTTCTGGAAGGGTAAAGTTAGGATAAATGTGGAATTTTTCCTGTGTCTGTCTTATTCACTGCATTAGCCCGGATCCAGAGGATGGCCCCTGAGCTGGTGAGTTGGCCTTGGGCCTGTGTTCTTAGAGAGCTATGAAAGGATGGTGGGAGGTGGGCCAGCCCCATAGCCTAGTGGTTAAGTTGGGTGCACTCTGCTTCGGCAGCCTGGATTCAGTTCCTGGGCGCAGACCAACACCACTCATCGGTGGCCATGCTGTGGTGGCAATCCACATACGAAGAGGAAGTTTGACAACAGATGTTAGCTCAGGGAAAATCTTCCTTAGCAAAAAATAAAATGAATAAATAAATAAATAAAAAGGATGGTGGGAAATCACCTGTGGCATACATACATGCTCCATGTAAGGGAGGGGACAGAGGAACTAGTGTCCCTGGGTAGCTGCAGGAACTTCCAAAGAATTGAAGATGCTCTACTGCTGTGTCCTGCCCTGCACCCTTCCATAAAGCTAAATAAATGCAGTAGTGGATTAAAGTCAATTGTATCTTGTGCATTTGATTGTTCACCTAAACTTGTGTCAACCCCCGTGGAATGTGGAGGAACATTTCAGCTACAAAGCACTCTGTAAATTTGGGAAACTACTTTTATTAGAAAACAAGTTAACCTCAGTGACATAAGAACACTCTGGTTATGTCTCTGTTCAGTTCCTATTGTCCTTCTGAGCTTTCTGCCCAGGCAGCCCCTTACCCTGACCCCACTGCCATGTCTCCACACTTCAGGGTGAGGCTTTCTGTCAATCTCCTCCACAGCCAAAGCCAGGCTCTCTCAGAGTTCCCTATGGGATCCACAGGTCCTGCGTCATTCCTCAGCGGCCAAGGCTAATCTAGGGGTCTTCCTCTCCTGCCCTGTTCATTCTGTCTGGATCCCAGTTTCCTCACTCCTAAAATGAAGAAAGTAAGAATAATAAAGAAAATAACACAGAACTAGAAATAAACTATTCCAGCAACTATTTTGATAAAATTTGATTCATACAATTCTTCCAATATTTCTAAACTCTAATTTGACATTTGTAGAGAGTAAGTGCCTTGAAGGCAGGGACCGTGTGTTTCGTTATTCAGGTTGTATGAACCTAATACCTAAATCAGCTGGTACTAAGATAGTGGCAGGGGGTGGTGGGGGGTGCAGGGAAAGTGTTTGCTTTGTTTGGGCTTTTAGTTGATGAAGCCAGTGAGCTTCTGCTGTTGTCACGTCAGTAGTATTTTGGGAGATTCAATAAGGTACTTGCCTATGACTGGTGGGAGTTTTCTTCAAACTCTCAAATATAATGAAAAAAAGTCAAATGGAAATGATTCTAGATAATGCCCAAGCTGGAAATACTGGTCGTACTCAAACAACAACAGAAAGGTTCTATTTCTCTTTTGTCAATAGCAAGTTAAGTAGCTCTATAGCTGACTGAATAGCATTTATAACTAAGAAGAAAAAGAAGACAAGGAAGCACCAACCAGAGTTGTTTCACCTCCTCCGACTCTTGTGTGATGTCTACTACTTTTACCAATTGCCCACAGAGATCACAGCTGTGCTTTTCAAACTTCTTGACTACAACAAACTAAAAAAAATTTTATGTCTTGACCTAGTATGTTTTCCATTTATTTTTGAATACAATTTGTAACCACTGAATTATCCTCCACTTTTTAAATCATTGGACCAGACCATGTGAGAAGTTTTCAGAAACTATGTTAAAATTCAGTAATTAACGTTACTCAGGGTTAAACAACTTAGTTGATTGGCCTCTTGGGAGAGCTCAAGACTCCTATTCTCTCATTCTTACCCCACTCCTCTCCCAAGAAGGAGGTCCTTCTCTGGATTGACATAAATCCAGGACAAGGAATTAGGACTCAGTCTAGTGAGTGGAGTGTCCTAAGAGATCAAGTGGATGAATACAGGGTTATGTAGCAGTAGAGGAACTTCCCCTGAGACAGGCAAAGTCTGAGACAGGCAATGGGACACCTCCTTCTTAGGCCTTTGGAAAACTCTCTCACCAGTTTCCCTCTCCTCTTTTCTCTGCTGGGGAATATTTTGGCTGGTTCTTCCACACTCTGAAGTGGCAACGTTGAAACTTTGGGATGGAAGCAGGCAGAGTAGTTCTTTCAGCCCACTTGGGTTTTGGCTGGCAAGTGGGCCAGAATAAGTATGGTTTCTTAATATGGTACTGTAAGTGTCTGGGAGTTCTCAATAAAGCTATAAACTACTTTTCTCAAACTGGCAGAATTCTAGTGAGTAAAGAGGTCTTCACTTCTGAGTTTGCTTGAGTTTCTTTCTCACTCTCCACCTCATCCTCAAGGGCTGGAAGGCTGCTGGGGACAGCATTATTGGTATATAGATGCATCTGCCTGGGAAATCATCTTAGAATTATCCTCTGCCTCACTTTTAGTGAGGAAAGCGGATGTCTTTGATGAACTTGAATGTGAGGCAAAGACAAGCCAAAAGGGATCTTTTTACCTCCTAAAATCTGATATCTGTGGGTTCTTAATTTACATGGTCTACTAACTATCTAAAAATTAAAGATCCATAAGTAATTATGTTAATGTTCTAAATTATCTCTATAAATATATCTAAATATGAGACAGCTATCCAGGCTCAAATGCTATTCAGTATGACCCAATTCCAAGGCATAGGGTGGCTGAACAATCCTCTTTGGTTCTGACTCATCCATGGAAAAAATGTAAGCTCAATGAAAACAGGAAGTATGTCTGTTTTGTCTATCACTGAATGGTCAACTCACCACACAGTGCTTGGTTTAGAAAATAGACCCACGAAATATTTGTTGAATGAACAAAAACAAGATGCATAAATAATAAATAAATAAGCAAGAGGGGCTACAAAGGAAGGAGAGGAGTTAGCTTTTAACAAAGTGAGATAATAAGCAGGAGATCCAGGAGCCCTGAGGATGCATTGGACCAGGACCCATAAACTATTTCAGAGCTGCCATTTCTACTGCTGCTCCCACTTGGGTGGAACTTAGCAACATAGAACCAGAGAACTAGTTGGGTATCCTGCCAGCCTTCACCAACTTCACAGACCTCTAAATAACTGCAATAATTGCAAACATTTATTGACCTTTAATGACACATTGAGCCCAACTCCAAACAGAGAATTAGATTCAGTGCCTCCCCATAAAACAAATCCCAAGAGCTACCAAAACACCATCAAATAATGACTTTCAACTTAATATCTTGAGAAAAATATGTATATGACCACAAAGGTTAAGAGCTCTGCTCCCAATTAATAAAGAGTGCCAGTCTTCCTCATTTTTAATCATCTGTTTTATTGCTACTGTGTTGTCAGAGTCATCACAATGGTGCCTAGCACATTTTTTATACAGTTAATACAGATCTTTATCAAGTGTGAGAAGTGTGCTCATTTCCCTTCTTAATGCCAGGCTCCCTCCATGAACTGTCTCTGATGGTTGAGATTGAATGAATACTCTGTGGGATTAATGAGAAGCCACTGTCCCCTCTGAAATCCTTTCATTTATGGGCGCACTTGAACATTAATGTGATCAAAGGATTTCAAAGAGGCCACGACCACTATTCACACTGAAGCAAGAGTGGAGCCAAGGAACCCATCCAAGAGAGAAGGGCTTTTAAAAACAAATGTAAAAGCCTGTTCTCAAAATTTAAACAGAATGTTGAATCTTAAACAGCCTCACATGCAACTCGGTGTTTATTAACCAAAGAATAAAGATAATAAGATTAAAAGAGCGATTTGTCCATCCAGATTCTCTAGTTTTATTCACACAGTTCAAAGACCATTTTTGCTAGCAGTACTTTGACAATGGAGCTACATGTCACACTCAAAACACAGCACGGTGATTTCAAATTGATAAATCTTATGCATGCATTGGTATCTGAATGTATTAAGTCACTAAAGCAAGGTGATGTTTCAATGCAAGCGCATGAGTGGGCTTTAGCATAAAACTTCTGGAATCGGTCTTACACACAAAAGGGAATTGTCAGGGACAAAAATTTTTGTCCTTCAAATAAATGAAAGAATTTTAGTGAAATAGGCCATGTCTTATTTCTATCTGGACTTCTTACTGCCTAATGGCTGCTGTCCATCTTTAGGTTTTTGCATTTACCATTTGGAGAAAAGCCTACTTTGTTTAGCAGGGGGATTTGACTCCAACGGGAGCCCATGATATTTTATCATGGGTGAAGCATTGTGGCTGAAGGTAAAAGAAGCTGTTATTTTTAAGTCTGCAAGTGTTTTTTCTACTTTTCTAGAGAGGAAGTCAAATTCTTGGGGCGCAAACTGATCCTATGATTTGAAAAAGTCCTTTTAATGAACTTTTTATTTATGCAAAGATAAAGCAAATATCTTATTCTGAAATGGAGGTGACAGACTCAGAGCTGTTAAACTGCTCAAGGTGGTCATTGTGATTAGTATCTTTACAGGAAGCAGCAGAGTTTAGTGGTTTTACACTAAGATTGTGAAGTCATACTGCCTAGGTTCAAATCCCAGATTCTTCCATTTACCAGCTGAGAAACAAGCTCAAGGGCAGGGAGATGAAGAGACATTGGCAACAGGGTAGCAGGCTGGAGCTGAAGACAGAGTCTTAGATAGTAGCCCATGGGCGAGGCTTCATTCAAACAATAGCCAAGTCTGGTATCCACGTAAATTTTCTCGATTACAATCACTTTTGGTTAGTCTTTATTATTAAATCTCTTTAATCTTGCAGCTTCATCTCAACCATCATTGCAGGAGAGATGATCTTTTGAAGAAGGAAACAAAGGCCCAGAGCTGCTTTCCCATTATCCCAACAGGTGTCTACCATGTTCCAAGATGTTTAAGACCTCGTTTTTGTTCTCATGAACACAAGTACTTGTGTAAAAATTTTCCAGAGTGACGTCAACATCATGGTGGAGTGAGCTTTCCAGACAATCTCTCCCTTCCACCATACAACGAAAAAAACATTCATACTCCAACAGAGGACATCCAAACACAACACAAAAAACATCTGACAGACCCACGCCGCCCTACAATGGACGGCGGAGAGGCTGGAGCCCCCTTGGAGGAGATGGAATGGAGTAACAGAAAACTCTGCTTCCTCCCCTAAAGACTGTGGTCCAGGACTGTGGGAGGCTTCCAAGAGGGAAAGAACAGGGGAGGGGATGTTCAGTCAGAAGAACATCAAGGATCCCTGAGGGCCCTTGCGACCAACAGGGAAGCCCTCTACCAGGTTCACAGGGGGTGACCTCATCAAGGCAACACCCCAGGAGAGCAGATAGCAAGAGCAGAGTGAAAAAACCCCAAGACCGTGCAGGAGAAAGCGCCCAACCCCCCCCCACCTGCCCAGTGCTAGTTCCAGTGCCTGGGATGTCAGCGGAAGGCAGAGGGTTCAGAATACGTGGCTCTTGACCCCCATTCAGTGGCAATAGGTGGTAACTGTGACCTAATAATACGAGGATACACAAAAACAGAGACACACCCTCTAACAATATTAAATATTATATTAAATCTCCAGACCAGAGAGAAAATGACAAGTACCCAGAAATCAGTCCAGAGGACACAGAAATATGTAACTGAAGTACAAAGAATCCAAAATAGCTATCATCAAAAAACTCAATGAGTTACAAGAGAATGTAGAGAAACAAGTCAATGAGTTCAGGAACTACTTCACAAAAGAGATTGAAACTATAAAGAAGAATCAATCAGAAATATTAGAGATAAAAGACACAATGGAAGGAATAAAATGAAATATGGATTCCCTGAATGCTCAAGTGGACATCATAGAGGAGCATATAAGCATAATCGAAGATAGACATGTTGAAAAAGCTCCAGATAGAGGAGGAGAGAGAACTAAGACTAAAAAGAAACGAAGAAAATCTCTGAGAAATTTCTGACTCAATTAGGAAATGCAATATAAGAATTATAGGTATTCTAGAAGGAGAATGGAGCAGAAATCTTGTTCAAAGAAATAATAGCAGAGAACTTCCCAAACCTAGGGAAGAAGATGGAAATCCATGTGGAAGAGACTAACAGATCTCCTAAATATGTCAAAGTATAAAGACTATGGCAACGCATAGGAGTGAAACTGGCAAAAGTGAATGACAAAGAAAGAATACTAAGGACAGCAAGGCAGAAGAAAACAACCTACAAAGGAACCCCTATCAGGCTTTCAACAGATTTCTCTGCAGAAACCTTACACTAGGAGAGACTACAATGACGTATTCAAATCTTTGAAGGACAAAAACTTTCAGCCAAGAATACTTTATCTAAGCAAAAATACCCTTCAGATATGATAGAGAAATAAAAACTTTCTCAGACAAACATAAGCTAGGGAGTTCGTAGCCATGAGACCCCTCCCACAAGAAATCCTCAAGAAGGCCCTCATACCTGAAAAAAAAGGGAGAAAGGGGTTGCAAAGCACAGAGTAAGGCAATAAATAGGTAGACAAAATCATAACAGGTTAGCAAATACTCAAGTATAGCAATAAAGACAAAGAGAAAGAAAACACCAACAACAAAGATAATCTTGTCATTTTAACCACAAATTCACAACCCAAGATGGAACAAGATGTGAGAAAACAACTTAGGAGGGGAAGGGGAAAGGGACAAGTCAGTTTAGTCTAAGGAAATAAGTGGCCATCAGAAAATGGACTATCTTATCCACAAGATTTTGGATACAAACCTCATGGTAACCACTAAACAAAGAAGCAGAACAGAGACACAAATAAAAAATAAGGAGAAAACAAAGAAACACATCTTAAAAAACTACATAATTCAACTGGTAGACCAAAATACACATGATGAAAATGAAGGAAATGCAGGAGAACTGGAAGATGAGTGACAAAATGGCAGGATTAAGCCCCCATGTACCAATAATCACCCTTAAACGTAAATAGATTGAATTCTCCAATAAAAAGACACAGAGTGGCGAGGTGGATTAAAGAACAAGACCCAACAATATGCTGCCTCCAGGAAACACATCTCAGCTCCAAAAACAAACACAGGCTCAGAGTGAAGGCATGGAAGATCATACTCCAAGTTAATGGCAAACAAAAGACAGCAGGTGTTGCAATACTTATATCAGACAAAGTAGACTTCAAGATATGACAGGTAAAGAGAGACAAAGCGAGGCAGTATATAATGATCAAAGGAACACTCCATCAAGAAGAAATAACACTTACAAATGTCTATGCACTCAAAAAAGGAGCACCAAAGTACATAAAGCAACTATTAACATACCTAAAAGAAGATATTAATAATAACACAATAATAGTAGAGGCCCTCAAAACTCTACTCACATCAATGGATAGATCATCCAGACAGAAAATCAACAAAGAAACAGTGGAATTAAATGAAAACCTAGACCAGTTGGACGTAATAGACATATAGAGAACACTCCATCCAAAAACAGCAGAATACACATTCTTTGCAAGTGAGCATGGAACATTTTCAACAATAGACCATATGTTGGGAAACAAGGCAAGCCTCAATAAATTTAAGAACATTGAAATAATAACAAACATCTTTTCCAACCATAATGCTATAAAGCTAGAAATTAATTACAAGAAAAAAGCTGAGAAAGGGACGAAGATGTGGAGACTAAAAAACATGCTATTGAACAAGCAATGGATCACTGAAGAAATTAAAGGAGAAATCAAAAAATATCTGGAGATAAATGAAAATGAAAACATACCATACCAACTCACATGGGAGGCAGCAAAACAGGTCCTAAGAGGGAAACTTATCACAACACAGACTCACCTTAACAAACAAGAAAAACTCAAATAAGTAATCTCAAACTACTCCTAACTGAATTAGAAAAAGAAAAAAGCCCAAAGTCAGCAGAAGGAGAGAAACAAAAAAAATCAGAGCAGAAATAAATGCTATTGAAACAAAAAAGGCAGTAGAAAAGATCAATGAAACAAAGAGCTGGTTCTTTGAGAAGATAAATAAAACTGACAAACCCCTAGCCAGACTTACAAAGAAAAAAAGAGAGAAAGGTCAGATAAATAAAATTAGAAATGAAAGAGGAGAAATAACAAAGATACTACAGAAATACAACAAATTATAAGAGAAAACTATGAAAAACTATATGCTAACAAAATGGATAATCTAGAGGGAATGGATAAATTCTTAGACTCTTGCAACCTCCCAAAACTGAATGAAGAAAAAACAGATAATCTGCATAAACCAATCACAAGTAAAGAGATTGAAACAGTAATCAAAAGCATCCCAAAGAATAAAAGCCCAGGACCAGATGGCTTTCCTGGGGAATCCTACCAAACTTTCAGAGAGGACTTAATACCTATCCTTCTCAAGCTATTTCAAAAAGTTAGGGAAGATAGAATGCTTCCTAAAACATTCCATGAGGCCAGCATCACTCTGATACCAAAGCCAGACAAGGACAACAGAAAAAAAGGAAAACTACAGGCCAGTATCGCTGATGAACATAGATGCAAAAATCCTCAACAAAATATTGACAACCTGAATACAGCAATACATCAAACAGATCATACATCATGACCAAGTGGGATTTATACCAGGGACACAGGGATGGTTCAACATCTGCAAATCAATCAATGTGATACACCAAATTAACAAAATGAGGAATAAAAACCACATGATCATCTCAATAGACGCAGAGAAAGTATTTTACAAGATCCAGCAGCCATTTATGATAAAAACTCTTAACATAATAGGGATAGAAGGAAATTACCTCAAAATAATAAAGGCCATACATGACAAACCCACAGCCAACATCATACTCAAGAGGGCAAAACTAAACACCATCCCTCTGAGAACAGGGACAAGACAAGGGTGCCCACTCTCACCACTCTTGTTCAACACAGTACTGGATGTTTTGCTCAGAGCAATTAGGCGAGAAAAAGGAATAAAAGTAATCCAAATAGGAAATGAAGAACTAAAACTCTCGCTGTTTGCAGACGACATGATTTTATACATAGAAAACCCTAAAGAACCCATTGGAAAACTACTGGAAACAATCAACAACTACAGGAAAATTGCAGGATAAAAATCAACTTATAAAAATCAGTTGCATTTCTATATTCTAATCACAAACTAATAGAGAACTCAAGAACACAATCCCATTTACAATCACAATAAAAAGAATAAAATATCTAGGAACAAATTTAACCAAGGAGGTGAAATATCTATACAATGAAAACTATAAGACATTATTGAAAGAAATAGATTATGACATAAACAGATGGAAAGAGATTCCATGGATTGGAAGAACAAACATAGTTAAAACGTCCATACTACCCAAAGCAATCTACAGACTCAATGCAATCCCAATGATATTCTTCATGGAAATAGAACAAAGAATCCTAAAATTCATATGGGGCAACAAAAGAGCCCAAATTGCCTAAAGCAATCTCGAGAAAAAAGAACAAAGCTGGAGGCATCACAATCCCTGACTTCAAAATGTACTACAGAGCCCTAGTGATCAAAACAGCATGGTACTGGCACAAAAACAGGCACACAGATCAATGGAACACAACTGAAAGCCCAGAAATAAAACCACACATCTATGGACAGCTAATCTTCAACAAAGGTGCCAAGAACACACACTGGAGAAAAGATAGTCTCTTCAATAAATGGTGTTGGGAAAACTGGACAGTCACATGCAAAAGAATGAAAGTAGACCATTGTCTCATGCCATACACAAAAATAAACTCAAAATGGATCAAAGACTTGAAGAAAAGTCCTGAAACCATAAAACTCCTGGAAGATAATATAGGTAGTACATTCTTTGACATTGAACTTAAAAGGATCTTTTCGAACACCATGTCTTCTCAGACTAGGGAAACAAAAGAAAAAATAAACAAGTGGGACTTCATCAGACTAAAGAGCTTCTGCAAGGCAAAAGAAACTAGGATCAAAACCAAAAGACAACAGACCTATTGGGAGAAAATATTTTCAAATCATATACCCGATAAGGGGTTAATCTCCATAACATTTAAGGAACCCACACAACTGAACAACAAAAAAACAGCCCAATTAAAAAATCGGCAGAGGATATGAACAGACATTTTTCCAAAGAAGATACACAGATGGCCAATAAACACATGAAAAGATGTTCAACATCACTAATTATCAGGGAAATGCAAATCAAAACTACACTAAGATACGACCTTATGCCTGTTAAAATGGCTATAATCACCAAGGCAAAAAATAACAAATGTTGGAGAGGGTGTGGAGAAAAGGGAACCCTCATGCACTGTTGGTGGGAATGCAAACTGGTGCAGCCACTATGGAAAACAGTATGGAGATTCCTCAAAAAACCAAAAATAGAACTATCATATGACCCAGCTATCCCACTAATGGGTATCTACCCAAACAACTTGAAATCAACAATCCAAAGTACCACATGTACCCCTATGTTCACTGCAGCACTATTCACAATAGCCAAGACATGGAAACAATCCAAGTGCCCATCAACTGATGATTGGATAAAGAAGATGTGGTATATATACACAATGGAATACTATTCAGCCATACAAAAGACAAAATCATCCCACTTGCAGCAACATGGAAGGACTTTGAGGGTATTACGCTAAGTGAAATAAGCCAGACTGAGAAAGACAAACACCAGAGGATTTCACTCATATGTGGAATATAAACAAACACATGGACAAAGAAAACAGTGGTTCAGTGGTTATCAGGGGAAGGGGGGGTAGGTGATGGGCACAAGGGGTGAAGCGGAGCACTTATGTGGTGACAGACAAGAAATAGAGTACAACTGAAATTTCACAATGATGTAAACTATTATGAATTCAATTTAAAAAAAAATTTCTAATAAAAAGAAAAATAAAATAATTTTCCTTTTCCTGATTTTTGCATTTATTCCTTCAACATTAATTTAGCACCTAATATGCACCAGGCAGTGTGATAAAAGAAGCATATAGGACACAAAGTCCCTACTCACTAAGGGTTTATAAGGGCTGAATTGATCTCCTTCAGCTGGTGCCCTTAGAATCATACAACGGATAGTCAGTCTTAATAATGAAAAAAATGTGTAAATATTTATCATTCACTTCTTCAGAAAACTTCAAAAGCTACTCAATATACATCCTAAATACACTGGCTAAAGGTTGAAGACCCTAGAAAAACTTGTAGGAAGGGTAAGTGAAATATTATTTGAAGTGTTAGGCTCAGGACACCACCTTTTTCCACCTTCAGGTATAACCGTGGGAGATACCTAAGTAGAGAGCTGGCAGGGGGCATGCAACTTAGGGAAAGTAAAAATATGGTTGAATTATTTTGATTTGTGATTATCATGAGGGGAGCAGAAAAAGGAGGAAGGAGCAGTGGTCAGAGAGAGGAATGAAATATCTACAAAGGATAGCTGCTCTTCTGTAAACCCTACATTTAAGCCAGGGAGAAAAGTAGACATCCTCCATCGTGCTCCAGAGGGTACAGTTAGGACAAACGGGACCAAGCATGGGTATTTCATCTGAACAATTACCAAAGGAGAATGCGTCAGAGGAACTGTCTCCAAAAAGGATGAGCCTCCCATTACGGGGATTGGTAAACTGAGGCTAAACAAAGCTCAGCAGGCATTATTGCTAAAGGGACTCCTACTGCAGGTGAGAGGGTAGACAGCAAGATCTACTCTTTCAGTGCTAAAAACCCTAGCAAAAGTGCCTGAAGAGTTAAACTAATTTTACACATAAAACAATCTCAATATGGAGTTTTTTATAGTTGTGAATAAAGAGCTGGCTTTTTATATATCATCACCAAACACTCTCCAAGGGCTCTGCCTCACAAAGCGTCTCTACCTGAAGGGAGTGCAGGCTGGGAAACCATTTATTACAATGTCATCTCTTTTATGAAACAAGTATTCTTCAGAAGTCCTTTAATCACAAGAGACTTTCTTAGAACTAACACTTCAGCTATGAGCATGTTAACTAGAACCAGCCAGCGACCTGAGTAAGAAATTTCACCGTGTTCACCAGTTGCTCTATTCATTATCCCCTCTTCACATCACTCACACTCCTTACCAAATTAGGAGACATTCTGTAACAGGGTTAGTTACTACATGGCTGCATCTGACAGTTATAATGAATAAAAACAAAAGTTTTTTCAAAGGCCTACTATGTCTCAAAGAGCTTGGCATGGCTTAAGTGGTAATTGAATGAAGAATAAAGCCAACACGCCTTCTCTGTGTTATAGAAGGAGGTATGATACGCCATTATATATAAGACTCAGAAAACGGATCAAACAAAGCCTTCAGCACGTCGGCCTCCCCGTGACCCTGTGTGGCGTCCTCATTTTACAAATCACTTTCACTCTATTGTCTCATAAAATTCTCAGAACAAAGCTATGAGTTGTCAAAGCAGGTGTCATTATCTCCATTTTAAGTGAGATACTGAAAGACAGGTGAGCCCAAGATCGCAGAACTACTAACACTTGGAACCCAAAGTTCGTGGTCCTTTCCACTGACCCTAAGTAATGAGCCAAAGTGCATTTTTAAAAACTACCAGGATTTATACATCTGAATGATTATTAAATCTTCTTCCCAGTGGTCACAGACTGATACTTAGACAGTGACAACTATTCATGCTGTATGAACAAAATTGCTTATGTGTAAGCAGCGGCTCTTCCAAATCTATAACTTGAATTTTTTCAGTGGGTGCAAACCTTTGTCCACAAGAGTGAACATCCATTTGTAGCTGGGTAACCTGAGACTAAACACAATACTGTTCAATGTAGTTTCACAATTGGTAAGAAACTAAAGGTAAGAGTTACCCTGTTCTTATTTTCCTGTTCCATTTGCTTTAAATCACAGACTAAGAAACCACAAATTCTGATAAATACTACAGCCATTTTGTTACCTTCCATTCCATATAGATTTTCTAGTAACTTCAAGTTCAACACCTACAAGACGTTAATCATCTTCCCTCCAAATCTATCGGTCTTCCCTCTTGTGGTGAACGGACCCTCCAGCCTTCCAAATTCTCGACACTTTCTTCACCATAACTCCCCCTCCCCATTTCCATGCTCTCTTGCCCCACCAAGCCGCATTCTAATGTGCTAAGCATAATTTTAGACATGCATATATCCTTGAAAGATGTTTTCATTCATTTATTCAACAAATTATTTCATCACCCCTTTTGTTTTCCAAGTACTATAAGCTGGTATAGCAGTCAGCTTTTTTGCATAGCAAACTACTCCAAAACTTAGTGACTTAAAAATGGCCATTTGTTTAGTTCATAATTATGCAAGTCAATTATGCAAGCATTTTATGCTGGGTTCAGCTGAGCAGTTTTCTGCCAGTCATAGGTGTCTCTGCTGGGCTCTCCCATGCTCTGCCAGGAAAGCTGGGGGCTGGCTCTCTCACATCACTGGAGCCTTGGCTGGGACAGTTCATCCCTGCTCCATGGGGTCTCTCATTATCCAGGAGGCTAGCCTGGGCTTCTTCACACAGCCATCTCAGGGTCCAAAGAACAGCAAGAGAAGGTAAGCCCCAAAGCACAAACACTTTACAACTCTCTAACTGAATCACATTTACTATTTTCAAAGCAGCCAAAGCAAGTCATACGGCCACATCTAGAGTTAGTGTGGAAGGGGACCACTCAAGCACACAGGTACAGGGAAGTGTGATCAAACTGGCATCTATGACTGCAAAAAATCTATTATACTGGATATTAAAAATGAACAGACAGACAGTGTCCCTGCCCTCGCATCCTCCATCAGCACTTGGTATTTTTCCACTTCCTAAGGTTGGCCAAGCAGATAGGTATAAGCCTGTATTCCTTTATAGTTTTAATTTCTCTGATTAATGGTAAGGCCAAACATTTCTTTATACACTTAATAGTCATTCATATTTTCTCTTTTATGAGTTGCCTATTTGTGTGTCTTGTCTATTTTTCTACTGTATTTCCTGTGTTGTTCATACTTATTCTTGTGACCTTGATGACAAGCTCATATAGTCATAGATGCAGGAAGCGGTGTAACGGCCAAAAGGCCCATTAGCCTGCTAAAGCAGGATTCTCACCATGGTATATTATTTTATTGTGAATACATCATGCAGAGACATTTGTATAAACCATATACGTAGAATTTAAAGAATATCTATAAAGACTCATGTACCACTGTCCCAGTGCATTCAACTCCATTTGTTATTCCTCTCTGATTTGAGATGCCACCTTTAGCACACACTATTATCATTGTATACTTGAATCTATTTCTGGACTTTCTGTTTTTATTTTCCATTTTTGAGAAAGGATGTTGAATTTCCATACCAAGAATGGATGTTGAATTTTGTCAAATGCCTTTTCAGCATAGGTGAAGGTGGTCATGTGATTTTCTCCTCCTATTGAACCACGTTTTGCATTCCTGGAATAAACTCCACTTGATCATGTTATCTCATTACTTTAATGTGCTGTGAAACACTCCTTGCTGATATTTAGGATTTTGCCTCAATAGATTTGATCCAAAGTTTTCGTTTTGTGCATTCTTTGCCAGAATTTGTTACACAGTGTTATACTTGTTCTTCCACGAGCTGACGCAGTTTAAATAGTTTTGGAATTTTCAGCATTTTCAAGATGAAGTAGACTTTACTGGACGTTTTTCCAAGCGCTCTTTGAAAACTTTTTGTCTTCTTCCACGAAAACTGATCTGTTAGAGTTTCAATGTTTTCTGGGAGTTATGAAAAATAAATTAAATTTTCCTAGAAATTTGTCCTTTTTATCACAATTTCCAGTTTGTTTTCAGAGATGTGAGCAAAGTAGTCTCTTGCCTTTTAATTCCCTTTGCTTTTGTGGTTATTTGCCCTTTAATCATTATTCATATTTTCACTTTTTTCTTGGTTCAACTAGCTTTTAGTTTATGTGATTTATCGGTTATTTCAAAGAATAAGCTTTTGATTTTATTTATTAATTCTGCTACTTTTCTATTTCCTAACTCATTCATTTATTCTTGTGTCTTCATTAATTTTTCTGTGCACTTTCTTTTCATTTATTTTGCTGTCCTTTTCACACTTCTTGAGTTGAATGCTTAATTCAATTTTGGTACACTCTGTTTTCTATATCGGTATTTAAGGCTGTATCTCTTTTATGTACTGATGAGCTATACCCCATAGCTTCTAATACACAAAGTTTTCATTATCATTTTCTGGATGTTCTGCAATTTTGATTTATATCTTGTTTTTGAGTCAAGTTGTTTATAAAACAGTATCTGAACTGTTAAGGCTTTTGTTTTCTGGCGTTGTTTGTTAATTTCTAGTTTTTCTATATTGTGATCAAAAAATGTTGCTTGTATAATTTTTATTTTTTTAGTTTATTATGATTGTCCTTGTCACTTTTTGACACCAATTCATGGGCATTTGAAAAAATGTTCTTTATTTTCATGGTATAAAATTTTACACAAATGTAAGTTCAGATACAAAACATAAGAACATTAACATTGATATTAATAGGCATTTTAATTATGTCTACTTAATTATCTTATTAAAATCTCCTATGTTCTTACTTACTTGCTAAATTTTATTTTCCAATGTTTTTGGAATCCTTCATGGTAGTAGAAATGGAAGTAGTCGTAGTAACAGTGCTAATAGTGGAGGCTAATTTTGGGGAGAGAGGGATTTGAAAGCAAAATTTATTGCTTATAACATTTACATTTTACATGCAAATTTTGTTTTTTTCCAGCTTTATTGAGATATAATTGACATACAACACTGCACAAGTTTAAGGTGTATAACATATTGATTTGATACACTTACATACACTTGATTTTATACCTTTTTATACACATATATAACGATTACCACTGTATCATTAGCTAACACCTCCATCTCATCACACAATTACCATCTTTTTTGTGGTGAGAATACTTAAGATCTATTCTCTTAGCAACTTTTAAGTATTTAATACAGTATTATTAGCTATAATCTCCATGCTGTACATTAGAACTCCAGAACTCGCTAATCTTATAACTGGAAGTTTATACCCTTTGACCAAATCTCCCCATTTCTCCCAACTTCTAGCCCTTGTTAACCACCACTCTACTCTGTTTCTCTGCGTTCAGCTTTTTTAGATTGTACATATAAGCGATATCATATAGTATTTGTCTTTCTCTGTCTGACTTATCTCACTTAGTATAATGCCCTCGAGTTTTATCCAAGTTGTTGCAAATGGCAGGCTTTCCTTCTTTCTCTAGTTGAATAATATGTCATTGTATATATATATATATATATATATATATATATATATACTATATCTTCTTCATCCATTTATCTGTTGACAGATACTTAGGTTGTTTCCGTATCTTGGCTATTGTGAATACTGCTGCAATGAACATGGGGGGTGCAGATATTTCTTTGATATCCTATTTCCATTCCCTTTGGATATATACCCACAAGTGGGATTGCCGGATCATACAGTAGTTTTATTTTTAGTTTTTTGAGGAAACTCCATACTGTTTCCCATAGTGGCTGCACCAATTTACATTCCCATCTACAGTGCACAAGGGTTCCCTTTTTTTTTGCTGTGCAGAAGCCTTTTAGTTTGACAGCATCCCACTTATTTATTTTTGCTTTTGTTACTTGTGCTTTTGGTGTCAGATCCAGGAAATCGCTGCCAAGACCAATGTCAACTAGGTTTTTCTCTATGTTTTCTTCTGGGAGTTTTACAGTTTCAGATCTTATGTTTAAGTCTCGAATTCATTTTGAGCTAACTTTGTGAGTGGTATAAGTAAGATAGGGGTCCAATTTCATTCTTATGCATGTGGTTAGGTGAAGACTAACATTTATTGAGTGCCTACTATGTACCAGATAATGTTATAAGTTCTTTAGCTGGATAATCTCATTTTCCACTAGTATTATACTTATTCAAACCTTCATCTTTCACCTAAACCACTACAATCGCCTAATTTGTCTCCCAACTTATCTATGTCCCACTCAAATTCCTCCTCCACACAGCATGGCATCTAAATGAACATTTAGTTGTGCTCTGAAAACTTCAAGCCGTGTTATTCAAGCTAAGCTCCACCAATTCAAATTTACTGAGGATAGGGCTCAGGAAACTTCACTTTTAAGAAATATGGATGATCCTTATGCAGACTAAAGTTGAAGAATCACTAGCCTACAGGATAAAGGCATAACATCTTTTAAACACAGTATTCTATTTTTAAAGGAAAAACATATAATTATCTGAGTAATAAGTTAATACTGGGTAATAAGTTAATATTACTTGGATAATATGTAATACAGAATATACAGAGTAAACAATGAAAGTCTCCCCCAACTCTCATTCTTCTCCCTAGAGATGACTAACGTCAATATTTGGTGGGCACACATTCAGTTCCCTTTCTGTTTATTAAATCTACATATGTGTGCTTATATACACATATAACATGTGTATATTAAAAATAAGTAGAGGTCTACTTTGTTCTCTTTAATGGTTTATGATGTTGCATTATCTATGTTAAATTATCTATGATAATTTATTTAATGAATTTTCAATTGATATTTAGGTTGTTTACAATTTTTCACTTAATACAAACAATGCGGCAATAAACACTCTTGTGCGTATGTCCAAGTTTTTCTTTACAGTCAGTTCATAGAAATCAAACTGCTCCGTTAAAGCAATATGTGTATATATCAATTAGGAATCCTTAGTCTGCAAGTGATAGAAAATTCAATCCAGACCAATATGTGAAGAGGGAAATTATCTGCTGATTTAACTCAAATTCCAGGGAAAGAATTTGCTTAGGAAAGGCTTAATCTAGTGGATCCCATTTCTTCCCATCTTTCTCTCTTGCCTTCCCTAATATTCACATCCTCCTAAGGATAAATCATCCCATGATCTCAGTTAGCTGTCAACAGCTTCTGGGGCAACATGTTTCTCCATTTACATCCAGAGTAAATGAGTAAAAGAGTGCTTTGGCCCTGAATTCTGAGAAAAAGTGCTGAGCTTCTCTCTGATTTGTTTTTTGTCGTTAGTGCCAATTCTGACTTCTAGAGACCCTGTGCACAGGAGAGCTGAACCCTGCCTGGTCTTTGTGCACCATCCTCTCACCTTCCAGCACTATATGGAACAATTCTCTCCTGCTATTTCTAGGGTTTTCATGGCCAATTTTTTCAAAAGTGGGTGGCCAGGTCCTTCTTCCTAGTCAATCTTAGTCTGGAAGCTCTGCTGAAACCTGTCCACCATGGGTGACCCTGTTGGTATTTGAAATACCAGTAGCATAGCTTTCAGCATCACAGCAATACGCAGCCACCACTGCATGAAAACCGACAGATGGGTGGTGTGGTTCCCTAACCGGGAAACAAACCCAAGCCATGGCAATGAGAGCACCAAATCTTCACCACTAGACAACCAGGGCTGGGTCTGACTTGATTAGCTTAGGTCATATGTCCACTCCTGCACCATCAATCACTGTGACCAGAGAAAGAGAATGTCCTGACTGGCTTACGTCATATGTCACTCCTCTGAAGCTGTAGGTGGAGCCAACTTACCTGGAAGTGCTTTGATTCCCAAAGAGAAATCACAGGCCAGGCGGCTGCTGGGATGAATGCTCACCAGAGTGAATTCTTTATTTGGACAGATCAATGCCAAACTGCCTTCCAAAAATTTACACTACCACCGACCACGTATGAAAGTGGCTGTTTCTCAATATCCCCATCAAAATTTTCTATTATTTACATTTTATTCATATTTACCTAATTCAGTGTTGATGAGCATCTTTTTATGTGCTTATTGGCCTTTTATATTTCCCCTATAAATTGCCTATTTATAACCTCCACTCATATTTCTATTTTTGAATGATTTATAGAAGCTCTGAAAACATTCTACACAATAATCAGTCATCCATTAAATATGCTGCAAATAGTTTTCTCTGTATGTAACTCATCTTTTAATTTTACCATGCCTGTCATTGTGCAGAGATAATTTTTAACTTATATGAGGTTATGTCCATCGAACTTTTTCTTCTATGGCTTCTGGTATCTATGTCTTGTTAAGGAGGCCTTTTCCACCTCTAATTATTTTTAAATGTGCTCCCACAGGGTCTCCAAATACTTAAATTTCTTTTATATTCAGCTGCTTAATTCATTTGAAGTTTATTTTATGGATGGTTAAGGTAATAGTCTACTTCTCCTTTTTTCCGAATCAATAACTAATTTTCTTAACACTATTTATTGCACTCCCCTATGGATTTGAAATACCATCTTTATTATAACCTAAATTTCTACAGATGATACATGGATCTGTTCTGGTCTCTCTATTGCACTGATTTCCACTCCAGTCTGCCACATTGTTTTGATCACGTCCTTAGCATATACTTTTACCATATGTTTTTATCATTACTTAGCAATGTGTATGGGACATGCCCAAGACCTAACTCTTTAGCATGAGATATAAGAATCTCTAAGATGTGAGCTTCATTTATTTCTCCATCCTCCTCATCCATCATCTAGCTCCTTGCCTTTCAGCTTTTAGTAAAACCGAACACAGATAATTCCAAACAGACATGACTCTGGAGCATAGCTTGGTTCTTTTTGTTTCCTCTTCCTGCAACATCCTGCCCTCCTTCCTTACCTGAGTGACTCTTACTCGTCCTTTAGAACTTAGCTCAGTCAAAATTACTTACTTACTTACTATCCTTTCCTGAACTCCCATGTAGGCTTCTCTCACCTCTTCCCCTGTTCTCCAATTATGCCATCTACTTCTGTCAGGCAGAGATAACCTCTTCATACTGTGTCTTTCCCGCCAGCTTTCCTATGACAGAGACGATGTTTATTCTTCTTTATACTTCCAGCCCCTAGTACAGTCCTTGTTCATAGGAAATGCTCAAAAATATTTGTTGAATTGAGCTTTCTTCTTTCCTTCATTTTATTATGACTTATATTCTATAAAGGTACATCTCCATCAGTGGAATAAATTAGTATTCTTGAAGACTAAATTTGCAAAACAAATTTATTTTTAAAAATTCATGTCAGCTCCATCCACCAAAAATATATCTTATGGTTAAGAGAATTTCCCTCTCTGTAGCACCTGCTACAGATATGTTATAAACACAGCTCTAGATGAGGTATCTGATAACTGAAAGTAAACACTTCATTAGATCCAAATCATAATCATTTTAATCCATTCTGCTTTGTTAAATTGCATTTCTTTTCCTCGGACATACTTCTCTTAAAGTTGACTATGTGAAATCCATTACCTATAAATTTTGAGAAATTCTCAAATTCAAACCCAATCATTAATTATTTGCTGAGTAAAATAGGGATGACAACAATAATACCTGCCTCATAGGTTTGTTATCAGGATTAAATGAGTTTACATTTATATAGCACCTAGAGCCTGACATTATACCATTATTTGATAAACAGTGTCCCATCTTGCTCAGAACAAAAGTGTAGGTCCTCTCTTCTGTCACCTCTCATTCACTCCACTCCAGTAAACTTAGCCTGCTTACTTTGGAAGGAAGAGCTGAACAATGAACATGCCAAGCCTGCCCCTACCTCTGCTATTGCCCCAAATACATACACAACTCATTCCCTCACATCTTTTCAGGGCTCTGCTCAAAACCAATCCTATCAATGAAGATTTCACTGGACATAAATCAAAGGCAACCCTTGTCCTCTGACACTCCTTCTCCACCTTGCCCTTCTTTATTTTTCCCCATACTGCTCATTACTTTCTAACATATTATGAATTTCCTTGTTTTTTTTTTTATTGCCTCCCCTGCACCACTGTAGCATAAGCTTTTTAATGAGGGAGACATTTTGTCTGTTTTCTTCACAGCTATCTCCTGAGTGTCTAGAACAGTACCTGGTACATAATGGCATTCAATGTAGATTTACTATATGAATGAATCAAGGAATTAACAGAAGGGCAATAAGGAAGCTCTTGAAACATTTCACCAGGATGTGAATGAGCTATGAATGAGTAAAGTGGCAGTCAGAACTGAAGATATGAACAAGCAATTTACAAAGTAAGAAAATCAATAGACTCTGGGCACTAATACTATTTCTCAGGGAGAAGGTCTATCTTGTGCGGTAATAAACACACCTCTGTCCTAAAAAGAAAGTTGTATTATTATGAAAAAATGACTACACCATCTACAATCACTGTGTTTTAATCCCCTGGTTGTCAAGTGTACAGGTGGGGGCAGGTCTTCATAGCTGCTCATCCACATATCATCACACTGAAGTGGGGGTTATTAAGGTGGTGGCAGTCTATTAATGGAAGTGGTGAAGGGTCTGGGGACCTGAAGAGAATGGAGTCATGTTCCTGCTAATGCTCTACTCTTGATTAATAGAACGTGAAGTCCACTTAACAATTGAAATTGACTTTTTAAAATTCCATATACATATGTTATATATTATAAATATAATCCTTTGATCAGGAAATTATGGCTTCAGTCATTCATTCCACATACATTTATTGGGCACCTCCATATGCTAGGCACCATGACAGACTCTGGGAAAGTATCAGCCAACAAGACTGCCATAGGATCTGATGTCACACAGCTTATAGTCTAGGCAGACTGAGCAAGTAAATCTTGTCTACATGCAAAACATGAATGGGAGAACTGAAGCAGCGGCATTTGTATATTCATTTATTTATTGAACAAGCACTATTTGGTTCATGCTTAGTGCGTATTTAAGGACACTAATGGCACAAAAGAAATAAAATATACAGTCCTTGTCCTATGATTTCCAATATAGTAGAGGAGAGAAATATTTGTTCAATCGACCCAGAAAAAAACAACCCAAAGGACAACATATGTACATAGGGTCATGCTAGAGAGATGTGGAGTAACAATAACTTCATTTCCTACTACTCTCTCCCTCACTTACTCTACTCTGTCCATACTCCTGCCTTACTGTTCCTGCCTTCCACACCTCCTGCCTTAGGGCATTTGCATCAACTGTTTCCTCTGCCATAAATTCTTTTCCCTGGATATCTGCATGATCAGCTCACTCATTTACTTCAAGTCTTTGCTCGAATACCTTCTCAATAAGGCAGACCTTGACCATGCTATGTAATACAGTCAGGCACCACATAATAACATTTCGGTCAACAACAGGTCACATATACGATGGTGGTCCCGTAAGATTAGTACCACATAGCCTACATGTGTAGTAGGCTATACCATCCAGGTTTGTGTAAGTATGCTCTATGATGTTCGCACAACGATAAAAATCACCTAAC
Source organism: Equus przewalskii (assembly GCF_037783145.1). Lineage (NCBI taxonomy): Eukaryota > Metazoa > Chordata > Mammalia > Perissodactyla > Equidae > Equus > Equus przewalskii. The sequence continues at coordinate 61,733,073 of NC_091835.1, forward strand.
GACACATTTCTCAGAACATAGTGCAATGCAATATGGTATTTCTGATCCTTCTTTCCCTACTCTACTTTCTCTCTTTCCTATAAAGCTTATCACCTTTTAATACATTAGTTAATTTACTCACATATTATGTTTAAACTTTATTGTTCATGTCTGCCTATTAGAATGTAAACTCCATAAAGGCAGAGATCTTGTTTAGTTCACTGGTCAATGCAAGGCACGTAGAACAGTGCCTGGCACATAGTAGGTACTCAAAAAGCATTTGTTAAATGAATGATAGTGATGATCATACTAATATAAATTGAGCGTTGAACATGTGCCAGGCAGATGCTAAGCACTTTAAATGTATGACCCCTTTAAATCCTCATAACGCATTATCTCTTTTTTAACCACATAGTGGATACTAGTCCCAGTTCTTGGTTATAGTCAACGGAAAAGGAATTTATTGGAGATTTACCAGGAAACTCAAAGAATGAATATGAATGCTGGAGAGTCTGGCTCGTGAAAGAAACAACTGAGACAAAGCACTACTGGGATTCTGCCACAGGAAAAATCTGCTGAGGACTCTATTCTTGGCATAGCCACCAGGGACACTTTCAGCTATTTGGCTGGACTTTGCTGCTCCTAGAGCCTCACCACCAAGATTCTGGAAATCTTCCCTCCTTCTTGTAGATTTAAATTTCTACTATGTCACTACTTCCTTTCGGCACTTCCTTTGGCACTTCTTACGTGTGGATCTACTGGTGACAAATTTTCTCAGTTTTAATTTATCTGAAAATGTCTTTATTTCTCCTTCATTTTTGAAATATATTTCCATTGGATATAGAATTCTAGGTTGATGTTTTCTTTCAGCACTGTAAAGATGCCACTTCATTGCTGTCTGGTTTCTATTGTTTCTGAAGAGAAGTCAGCCATCACTCTTATTAACATTCCCTACATGTAGAATGTCTTTTTCTCTCACACTGTTTTCAGATTTTTTTCTGTAACTTTCATTACTGAATTTTCTTGATATGTGGGTTGAGTTTTTTTAATCAAATTGGGAAAAACTGTGGGCCAATATTTTTTTCTGACCCATTCTCTCTTTTTTCTCTTTTTAAGTTCTAATTATACACATAATAGATTGCTTGATAATATCCCCCAGGTCACTGAAGTTCTCTTTATTCTTTTCTGTGTTTTCAATACTTTTTCTCTGTGTGCTTTAGTTTGAATAATTTCTATTGAACCATCTTCTGGTGGGTCTAACCTGCTGTTAATCCCATGCAGTGATTTTTGCATTTTTTTACTTCCAAGATTTTATTTGTGAGTCATAGGATTTTCATTTGGTTCCTTTTTAGAGTTTCCAGATCTCACTTGAAATTTCCTACCACTTTACCCATTGTAGATTTAACGAAAATGATAAACCTCTAGGAAGACTCATAGACACACACACACACACAAATTATCATTATAAGGAATAAAATCAGGCACTTTACTACACCATCCTGCAAACACTACGGATAATATTATGAATAATACTCTGCTAATAAATTTGACAACCTAAATGAAATGTACAAACTCTTTGAGAAACACAAGTTTCTAAAATCAACCAAGAACAAATATAAAATCTGAATAGCCTAATGTTTATTTAAAAAATTAAAGTTTTGGGTTTTGTTTTTTTTTTTTTTTTTGAGGAAGATTAGCCCTGAGCTAACTACTACCAGTCCTCCTCTTTTTGCTGAGGAAGACTGGCCCTGAGCTAACATCCGTGCCCATCTTCCTCTACTTTATATGTGGGACATCTACCACAGTATGGCTTGCCAAGCGGTGCCATGTCCACACCTGGGATCTGAACCAGTGAACCTCAGGCCACCAAGAAGTGGAATGTGTGAACTTAACTGCTGTGCCACTGGGCTGGCCCCTAAAGTTGTCTTTTAAAACTTTCCAACAAAGAAAACTCAAGGCCCATATGGCTTCAGTGGTGAACTCTATCAACCATTTGAGGAAGAAATAATACTGAACTTAGACCAGCTCTTTTAGAAAATATAAGAGGAACGAACATTCTCAATACATTTTATGAGCTCAGTATACTGATGCCAAACCTGACAAAAGCATTACAACAAAGTCAATATATCTCAAGATCATAAGTACAAAATACCTCAATAACACAGTTGCAAATCAAATCCAGCAATATATAAAAAATAAAATAAAGCTTGACCAATGAAGTTGATCCCAATAATGCAAGGTTAGTTAATCAATCAATGTAATTTGCTACAATACTAGAATTAAAAAGTTATAAGACGGGCCGGCCCTGTAGCTGAGTGGTTAGGTTCGCACGTTCCACTTCAGCGGCCTTGGGTTTCGCTGGTTCGGATCCTGGGGATCAGACATGGCACTGCTCATCAGGCCATGCTGAGAAGCGTCCCATGTAGCACAACCAGAGGCGCTCACAACTAGAGTCTACAATTGTGTACTGGGGGGCTTTGGGGAGAAGAATAAAAAAAAGAAGAAGATTGGCAACAGTTGTTAGCTCAGGTGCCAATCTTTGAAAATAAAAAAAAAACAAAAAAATAAAAGTTATATGATCACCTCAATAGATGCAGAAAAAAATCATTTGACAAAAATTAACACCCGTTCACATTTAATGGTAAAAAAAAAATGAATGCTTTCCCTCTAAAATAAAAAAACAAAAGCAATGATACCTGCTCTCACCACTTCTATTCCTAAATTAGGAGGTTCTAGATTGAGAAATAAAGCAAGCAAAGGAAATAAAAAACATAAAGTTTGCAAAGAAAGAAAAGAAAGCTGTGTGTATCATCAGACAAGTTTCTAACATACACAGAAAATCTTGGGGCCGGCCCCGTGGCCGAGTGGTTAAGTTCGCACACTCCACTTAGGCAGCCCGGCGTTTCACTGGTTCGGATCCTGGGCGCAGACATGGCACTGCTTGTCAGGCCACACTGAGGTGGTGTCCCACATGCCACAACTAGAGCAATCCACAACTAAAATATACAACTATGTACTGGGGGGGATTGGCGGAAGAAAAAGCAGAAAAAAAAAATATTGGCAACAGTTGTTAGCTCAGGTGTCAATCTTTAAAAAATAAAATAAAATAAAGAAAATCTTAAGAAATCTATATACCCTTAGAACTAACAAGTGAACTTAGGAAGGTCTCAAGACACAATATCAATATACAAAAATCAATTGTATTTCTATATGAGCAACAGATAATTAAAAGATGAAATTTAACAAACAATATTGCTTAGTGGTAACATCCAAAAACATAAAATGCTTAGGAATAAATTTAAATATGCAATATCTTTACACTGTAAACGTCAAAACATTGCAAAGTGAAATTTTTTTTAATTTTTTAAAAATCTAAGTGAGTTTATCATGTTCTGTAGAATGGAAGACATACTGTTAAGATGTCAATTTTATGCAAATTTATCTATATAATTCAATGCAATCCCAACCAAAATCCCAACAAGCTTTTTTATAGAAATTAACAAGCTGATTCTAAAATTCATGTGGAAACACAGGATAAGACAACTAAAATTATCTTGAAAAAGAAGGACTTACACTACCTGATTTCAAGACTTCCTATAAAACTATAGTAATAAAGAGAATGTGGTACCATGTGAGAATAGACAAACAGATCAGTGGAAGAGAACAGAGACTCTAGAAACAGACCCACACATGCAGAGTCAGTTGATTTTCAACAAAGCTGCCAAAGTAATTTAATAGAGAAAGGATAGTTTTTTCAACAAATGTGGCTGGAACAACTGGAGATATATATATTATATATATACATCATATATATATGTGTCTGTGTGTGTGTTTATACACACATCATACATACAAAAATGAACATCCACTCTTATCTTCTGCCATACACATAGATAAACTCAAAACGGACCACAGATATAAATGTAAAAGATACAACTATAGATCTTCTAAAAGAAAACATAGGAGAAAAATCTTCATAACCTTGAAATAGGTAATGATTTCTAAGATAGAACAAAAAAAAAACATAAATCATAAGAGAAAAAAATGTTAAATTGGACTTCAACAAAATTAAAAACTTTTTCTCTTTGAAAGATACTAAGAAAATGAAAGGTCAGGCCACAAGTTTGCAGTATAGATACTTGAGAAAGACTGGATCCTGAATATATAAAAGAACTCCTATAAATCAACAATAAAAGGACAAACAATCCAATAAAATGTATGGACAAAAGACTTGAGTTGACATTTCACAAAAGAATCTATATAAATGGCTGATAAGCACATAAAAAGGTGCTCAACATAACTGGTCATTTAGGAAAATTCAAATTGAAACCACAATGACATATGATTTCACACTCACTCAAATATTTAAAACCAGGAAAATGGACAATACCAAGCGTTGGTGAGGATATATAGCCACTAAAATCCTCATACTTTGCTGGTGGGAGTATAAAATGGTGCAACTACCTTGAAAAACATTTGGACAGTTTCTTATAAAGTTAAATACATGCTTACTGTATGATTCAGCAATTCCACTCCTAGATATTCCACACCCAAGAGAAATGAAAATATATGTTCACAAAATGATAAATATTCATACAGTTTTATTTGCAATAGTCTCAAACTGGAAACGACTCAAACGTCCATCAACGAGTGAACAAATCAACCAACTGTAGTATATTCATAACAATGGCATACCATTCAGCAATAAAAAGGAATAAACTACTGGCCCCCACAAGAACCTAGAAGAACTCGATGACTCAGCAATCCACTCTTAGGTATAGACCCAACCTCAGTGTTTATATGTGCACCAAAATACAGGAATGTTTATACCAACACGATCATAATAGCCAAAAACTGGAATCAACCCAAATGAACTTCAAGAATAGAATGAATAAATGGTGACATATTCATTTAATGAAAAAGTATAAACTGTTATATGCAGCAATATAAATGAATCTCACAGCATAGTGTTGATAGAAAGAAGCCTCTGTATGATTCTATTTATATAAAATTCGAAAACAGACAAAACTAATGTGTGGTGATTCAAGTTAGAATAGTGGTTCTGACTGGGAGGCTTCTGGGTGCTGTGAATGTCCTCTACCTGGACCTGGGTAGTGATTCCATGAGTGTATTTACTCTTTCAGAAATTGTCAAGCTGAACACTTAAGATTTTTGCACTTTAGAATATGTATATTTCAATGACAACAAAAAATGAAAAAAAAAATTGATATTTTTACTTTCCTTCTTTAGCCCCATGTAATAAAGCACTATAGGGAATATTAGAATAGCACAGGGGTCCTATTCTCTAGAGACTTAGGGTATAACAGCCAAAGCTAACATATATACATTAAATAAACATTAATACAAGGTGTATTAGTTTCCTATGGCTGCTATAATAAATTACTACAAATCTGATGGCCTTAAACAACAGAAATTTATTCTCCCACAATTCTGGAGGGCAGAAGACTGAAATCAATGTGTTCACAGGGCCCTTCTCCCTCCAAAGTTTCTAGGGGCATATCCTTCCTTGCCTCTTCCAGGGTAGTTCCTGGTCTTCCTTGGCTTGTGGCAACATCACTCCTAAGCCCGCCTCCATCTTCACATGGCCTTCTTCCCTGTATGTGTCTCTGCATGCCATCTCTTTTTTAAAGGACACCAGTCACTAGATTTAGGGCCCATCCTAATCCAGACCTCTCTTAACTAATTACATCTGCAAAGACGTTATTATTTGTAAAGTACAAATAAGGTCACATCTGAGGTTCCAGGTGAACATGAATTTGGGGGAGGGACACTACTCAACCCATTACTCAGGGCAATTTTAAATTTAAATTAAACGCTGAATTGTTTGGCCATAGGAATTCAAAGAAATATGTGATCACTGTGAGATGAAAAAGTTCGAGACATGAGTTCTGCTGTCGAAACTGAGCATGATTGAGGCAAGCCTCAGCACAGCATGATCTGGCAATGGAAGGGGAGGGACACGGAGGCAGGCCTGACTGACAGGGAGAGTTCTGGCTGAGGAGCGGAAGAAAATAAGACTGAATAAATAGAGTGAGGCCAAGTTATGAGAGTCCTTGAAAGCCTGGCAGATGAATTTCCACTTGATCCAATAGGAAATAGGAAACGACTGTAAATTCTTGAGCAGAAAAGTGACATGGTGAAAGCAGTGTTTCAGGAAGATTATGTTGGTGACAGTATATTGGATGGATTGGAGGCAAAAGAGACTGTAGGCTGATGCACTTTGTCTTTCCATTCTGGATGAATCTATGGTAGCAAGAGATATGAAGTTTAATTTATAAAAAGAAAATGCACCACTACAATTACTCTCCTAAATCTTAATAAACTTCCTAAGCTCATCTTGAAATGGAAAAGTAGCCCAAGTGGCATTGCATTTAAAAAGGCTAATTGTTCTTCAGTTTGAAATCTCTGTTTGGGGAAGAATAGGCAAGAGCTTACCAGGGTTCCTTGTCACTCAAAGTGCAGCATCAGCATCAACTGGGAGCCTGTTAGAAATGCAGAACCTCAGGCCCCATCCCACAACTGCAGAATCAGAATCTGAGCTTTTACCAAGATCCCCAGGAGATTTATATGTCTTAAAACTTCATATTAAAGTTTGAGATGCACTGCCATGGTAAATTTCTGTTGAATTTCTGTAGTTTGTGAAAATAGATATATAACTGCTGAAACGGTTATGTCAACGTGAAAAAAAAAACAGTTATGAACCCTGTGCTTCCTATGACAAGGCTGTCATATTGAGGCACTCGCCAGTCCCAGAGTTGTAGGGCTTGCTCACCCACTTACCCGTCTCATGGGGAATAACTGTTACACAGATGAAATGGAGCATCTGGTTGCCTTGTGAAATGTGTCACTTAGTACATGTAGTTGAAATTGAGACATCTGTTTGTCTCCCCACCATTCTGGGGACTCTTGCTCTAAAGTGACACTTTTTTTTCTCATTTGAAATATAGCTTCATACTGCATTGGCTGCATTGCCTTGCTGCGCAAGAATGAGAGGGGAGTACCAGATTGGTGCAGATAATGAAAATCAGCAGATAATCCACTTATCTAGAGCCACGGCAGGACCACTTGCCTTGGGAATATGGTTCCAACCCAGCTGAGTAATTTTTCCCTCTGGCACTCCATTCCCCAACTGCAAGTGTTAATGATTATCCCAGGATATCAACAAAGTGAAACTATTTGGCGACTGTTCCCTCTGTGTCCAGGTTGCTAGGAGAAACTGAGTTTGCAAGACCTCACAGGAGCAGAGCTTCTCAAACTTCAACATTATACATATCACCTGGAAATCTTGTGCAAACACACATTCTGAATCAATAGATCTAAAGTGAGGGCTGAGATCCTGCTTCTCTTCTTTTTCTTTTTTTTTAATAGCTTTATTGAGGTATAAAGAAAAATTGTATATATTTAAGGCATACAACGTGATGTTTTGATGTATGTATACATTGTGAAGTAATTGCCACAATCAAGCTAATTAACATATCCATCACCTCAAACAGTTACCATTTTCTTGTGTGTGGTGAGAACAGTTAAGATCCCCCCACTTATCAAATTACAAGTATACTATGCAATACTATTAACTATAGTCACAATGATATACAGTCGATCTCCAGAAATTATTCATCTTGCATAAATGAAATTTTGTACCCTTTGACCAACACCTCCTTATCTCCCTGCATTTCTAACAGGCTCAAAGATGATGCTGATGCTGATGGTCTGAAGACCACACTTAGAGTGGCAAGGCCACTTGCTTGGCAAGGTTACATCAGGCAATAGCAAAATGGAATCATGGTAGAAATATCTCTGTGGGTGGAAAGAAATAAAGTCAAAGATAAGAAGTAGTAAGAACAGACTTGAAATGGAAGAAGAGAAAAGGCAGTAAAGAAAGTTGATAAAAAGAATTTATAAAGATGAAAACCTCAAAGGAATTTAAATATATTAGAACTGGGTTAGTCTAGTAACCTAGAATCTGGTTAGCAATACCCCTACATCCTGAGACATCCACAGTTAGTTAATCTTGAAGGGGATTTTCAAATCCCTTGGCCAGCAGGATGATAGGGAAAAAATATTGACTCTGGCAGGCAAGCTCTTCCTCACTGATCCTGGACATCTGGTCACTAAATCTTTCAGAAGGGTAGATTAGAGATGGTGAATTGAAAACTCCTCCAGCAGAGGCACCAATAGTGATTTTTAAATGAGCGTGGAAGCTAGCCAATCCCTTGCCATCAGATCTGCAAAACCACGTTATATATTCAATCTTGCAAATAGAAACAAAAGAAGAAATGTTAGCAGACCAGATTTTTTAAGACCCTCTTGTTACAATGGCAATAAAAAGAGTGAAATGAAGACTTATTTATTCACCCAGAATGCATTATGACTCAAGTCAAGCAACCTTTAGTAAGGTAACTTCCATATGCCAATAGGGAACCTCTGCAACAAGCTTAACACTGAAAACAATGACTGTGGATCTTGAAAGTGCTCATGGGATAATGACTTTCTAAACTGGATGTTTGACAATCAGCAGAATTCACACTTTGGCGTTTGTAATGAAGTAAACAAACAACCCCACATACTTAGCTCATAATTTTATTTGAGGTTTCCTGATCCACCTTTATCAGAAACGGAGGGCAGGCCTAGACTCCACTCATAATTTGTCTTCCTGCAACAATGCTGCAAAAACAAAGAGACAAGACAACATGAAAATCAAAGATCAATCAACTCAGAGAAATCTCTCAATGCCATCATCCCACCACCTAATGCTGTCACTAATAGGGGAAGCAGGTGATAGAAGCTAATTAGCAACACAATGTAAGCTGTCAGTAAAATTCTATTTTCCAACGGGAACAAGCTCTACTTAAACTGAATGCTGACATGAATTTACATGCCTTCTTACATATTCTGATTTTACCTTCCCTGATTCAACTTGAAGGCTAAAAACAAGCTTTGACCTAGTTTACCCTAAGGAGCCAAGCACAACAGGATCCTGTGCGCATCTTCCTGATCCTGCCCCATGGGAGTGACTCAGAGCCTGACGGGGGAGGCCTGCTCCCCTCCACCTCACCCCCCACTCACAGTTTCCCATGGTGGATCTTTTAATGGTAGGAGAAACAAGAAGGGAGATGAGCAATAAACCGTAACTTCTCCCTCCCTCGCACTTTATACCTGGCAGAGACAGCATGCAAGACCACCAGGGCATTCAGGCTACCCTGTCTCATGACATTCCCGTAACCCAGTTCTTGATTCAGATGTAAAATTGATTAGGAGACGTGACCCCAAAATCCAAAAATATATATAGTAGTACCTAATGTGGGAAGTGGGGAGAACCAAGAAGAGGAGCTACGGTAGAAGAATATGGAGACCGAGACCCAGCCCTGCTCTCTGGGTTCAGATTCCAGTTCTGTCACTTAACAGCTTTGAGAAAAGAGCACTGTACACGACCTCTCTGAGCTGTTTTCTCCTTTGTAGAAATAATCATGCCAATATCACAAGTATTTGAGGATCAAATGAGTGTATTTTAAAGCAGCTAACACACAGCCACCTGCTCTGTAAAATTTTTAAAAGGGGTCCAGTGCAGGAAACAAAAATGGAAAGGTGTTTACAATTGGAATTAACAACTGTTCACTTGCTTAAAAAAAAAAAAAAAAAAAGCCATCTGTGTCTTAAGATTTTCCTTTTTAAAAGACAAAAATGTCCAAAACTTTTCTCTGATGTTCTATATTCCTTTGAGACTATTTTAAATTATTTAGGTCTTTTTTCTAAGGCCATTCTAATTTTTCCTAGATCCCCTAACATTTTCCATTTGAGAATTTTATCAACCTTGAAATCTCTGTGAACATATTTGATGGATTAAATTGATGATTATTGCTAGCAGTTAGGTGTCCTCTTACCTAGTATAAGAATTAAACTCTACTTCCAAAATGATGAGGAGTTTTTTCTTTCTTCATCATTTTCCAAAAGTAGGACATTAGTCCTTCTTTCCTTGCCATAGGCTCACAGACGGTGAATCATAGCTCCTCCACCACCCCCCGGGTGCAGAGACAGCGCTGAACAGATTGTGAAGTCTGCTTTGGGGGAGGAAACCCGCAAGTCACAGCCTCATGGCTTAAGGAGGGATTCAGGCACTTGTGCTGGAGGCAGTGCTTGCCAGCAACACACCAGATATGCTCTCATGGTTCAGGGACAGAAGCTACACAGCATGCCTCCAGTGTCCAACACGTGGCGTCCCTCAGGCCAGCCCGTTCGCTACACATGCCCCGCATTCCCAGTTTCCATCTGGCCAGTCTTCACAACAACTTTGCTGACTTCATGCTCAATGTCTTGGGCCTTCCTGCTATGGGCCATGGGACCTTATTTAGAGCCATTTCTTCCCACCAAGGAGTTAATCATATGTGTTTTCAACAATACAACCATCTGGGCATCTGAGCCAGTCACCAAGTAATTAGTGGGAAATGTTGCAACACATCCAAGGATATTTAATAAATATTTCTTGAATGAAGAAATGAGGCTCAGCAACTCCATGTATGTTCACTCCACAAGAGAATAATAGAGAAGGTTCTTATACTTCTCTGGGCCCCGTGCAGATGTCCTGAAGTCCCCCACACCTCTGCCCACACTATAAGAGCTAGCTATTTCCCAGTGTCCCATCCTTGGGCTTTCCACTTCTTAATGTCCCAACTCTCCTTCAGCAATCTCATTCTTTACTTCTGCTCTAAGCATCACCTGTATTCCAGTAATTGCCAATTTTTAATTCTAGTCCACACCACTTCTCTCAACAGACTTGAAAATCAAACTTTCTAACGGTCATTGCCATCAAACATTCATGGACACCTCAAACTTCACTCATACAAGACTGAATTCATTATTTTATCCCTAACGTGTTCTTCCACCTTATATTCCTTCTCAGTTGGTGGCCTCACCATCCCCTCTAAAAGTCCTGAGAATATTCCTCAACTTCTCTAAATCCTGCCCCCACTCCATGCAATCAGTTTCCAAGTTCTGCTGCTTTTACTTCCCAAGTATTATTTGAATCTGACCCTTCTCTTCCCTTCCAATTTCCCGAGCTCTGCCTCAGGCCCCCTTCATCTCCAGTCTGCAGTGTTGCATTAGCCTCATAACTAGTCTCCCTGTCTCCTGACTTCAAGCCCACAGAGAAGACTAACCTATATCAACACAAACCTAGCTCTATTATTCTCTTGTTTGAAAACCTTCACATGGTTTCTCTTCGATGAACTGTAAAGCTTCCACTGGGGGTTTATGTACCAGGATACACACAGTACGTCTTCCTGGACTATCAGTTTTTCTCAAAGAGTTGTCAGGGAAAACTTCATTTTTTGTATGAAAACATGCACTGTAGTATAATAGAGTGTAATGTAAAATTTGCATTAAGCTTGATTATAACATTTGGAAACCAAAAGTCCACTGTCACAGCTGCCCATACCTGCGTGGTAACATAACGCCCTTTCGCTACAAAGTTCCATTTGTTATTTCTTGTCATTTTCAAGGGATATCTCCCACATATTCCATAGAAGCCAGGAGTTTTATGTTTTGCTCACTACTGTGGTCCCAGAGCCTAGAATAAGATCTAGAACATAGTGGGCACTCAATAAATATTTATTGAATATACAAATAAGCCCACAAACCAGTCTGCCAGCTGAACTCACCACAAGGCTAGATGGCTACCTGTTCTTTCTCTTTGCCTCTGATTTCCACTCACCTCGGCAGCCTGCAGAGCCACTCAGAGAAACTTTCCAGCTATCACACACCATCAAAGTTACCCCATTGTCTATGCCAAAATGTTGAACCCAGAATGAAGCTAGGTTCCATGCAGACACAGGAAAATGGTCACCTAGGCTCTACAACAGTTCTGTCTGCGCCTGGAGTCCTAAACACTCTTGAGGTTCCACCAGTTCCTGGCCCCCTTTTTCTATAGGGAACTCAAAATCAATCCACAGGCCCCTGTAGACTCCATCCCAAACTTCCTCTCTCTACAACCCACGCATAAAAAGGAGAGCAACCATCCTCAAGGAAGCAGGTAAGGGAAAGTGCCCTATTGTGAGTACAAGATTGAAAAGACATTCCATGACTTGGGCAAGCCCCTCTGCAATGTGGAGAGTTTATCTGGAAAACTCCTACCCACCTTCTAGACCTCGGCTTTCATGTTCCCTCTTAAGGGAAGCATTCAGTCACTGCCTTTCCCTTACTGCCCCCATTCAAAACTGCAAACTCTCTCACCAGTTAGTTTCTTCCTCTATCACCGCCAGGGCAGCTCCAGGTTTGTGGGGCCTAAAGCTAAGACAACTTCTGCGACCCTCTCTAAGCAAAAGAATACAAGATTATGTGAAAAATTAGATGCAAAAATTAATATTATTTATAATGAGAAAAATCACATCAAATTACAAATTGTAAAAAGTTGAAAAATAAACCATCTATCAAACAAAAAAAAAACAAAAAATAACATCATATTTAGTTAATTAACTGCCTGAAAACTTTAGAATACCTTTTCTACGTGTTTTCCTACTTGTTGATTGCATACTCTTTATCATTTCTTCATAAGACAATGATTTTTTAATATTTTCCACAGAGAGAGGAGAAATACAATTCAGTCCTTTGTCACAGTTGATCAACATTTGTTTTTTATTATTGATAGTTGGGTTTCATAAAACATGCTACATTATACACAGACAAACTCCCTGTATTGCTACAAACAGAGAATTTCTGATCAATTCTATTTCACATAATTCCCATCCAAAAAACAATATAGAGTGTGTTTATAATTGTATATGAAAGATATTCCATTTTAACTAGACATCAATGACAGTCAAAACCGTCACTTATAGTTTTACACATTGGATGACAAGAATTTTCCACAGACTAGCTGTTGGCTCCATTTATTTCAAGTCTTGTTTTTCTCCACCCGCATCCTTTTGTGCCAGGACTGTGGGACACATTCATATCATCCTACAAACTCTGGCCCTGTACCTTCATGTCACAATGTCAGGTGAGTTGACATGACAGGCAATACAAACATTTCTAGAAGCCATTTCTATACCAAGATGATTAGCAACAGCATAACTATAAATGGAAGTGACTGAAAAACACTTAAATATATCCCATCAAACCCAACCAAAATGTATCCTTGACTCAACTTCCCCTTATTCAAATTCCCAAAATGCCAACTGCTAGGCTTATGTTACTTAACACAAGGGAAAATGAGATGCAGGAGAAGTCAGAGAAGAGAGAGAATGCTCTCCTACCTGAGTGCGGTTAAAATAGCTAACATCTGCAAATTTCACAAAAACATATGACCATGTGAACACACTGCTAGGGCTTTGGAAGAGGCCCATTAAGTGGGAGCTCTGAAGCCGAGGCTTCATTAACTCCATAGAAAATCCATTTCTAATCACTGCACTTACCACACTGTATATTCATCAGTTAATTACATGTCTGTTCCCCCCTCCAGACTCTAAACTTCTTAAAAGTAGGACTATGTCCTATTCATCTTGGCATCTCCAGTATTTAACAATGCATGGCATATAGTAGGAACTAGATAAATGTGTATTACCTGAGCTGAACTGAGATGGCAAAGAAGGCACCACATTCAAGAGTATCTGTCTACGTCATTGTTAATGCATTAAACCCCTTTCCGCCATAGAAAGAAAAGCATGTTGGTGTCAATTGGACATTTTGCATTTAGTGAAAGGTGATTGACCAAGCACAAGTTTAACAATGGAAAAACAATGCATTTACCTAAAATGTCATAGGAGAATCATGAATCTCAAGCTGCATTACCAATAGGCAGTATGATGCCCATCTGGCCAAAGTTCTGAAGAGTTGGTCAGCCTAGCAAAACACCAAGTGCCCAGACTAAAGATAAGAGACTGAAGAAAAGAGTCACAAACCAGTTGTAAATGAGATTTGGTAAATGTTTTCATGTGCTTTAATTATATTTCCAGCCTATTTATTCATTTAGCAGGTATTTAGGGAGTTCCCACTATATGCCAGGCATTGTATGGTAGGGTCTAGGGATTGCAATGTGAGTCAGATCAGACATAGTCACCAGTCACATGAAGTATAGAGCCTTATGGAGGAGACAGATGTTAATTGAACTACCACATTAATAGCAAGAAAATTACAAACTGAGATAAATATTGAGAAGGAAAGGAACCAGATTCCATGAGAGCAAAATGAACGGCCTTGACCTATGAGTTGATTAAAGATAGCTTTCCAAAAAAACAGACACTAAGCTGAGGTTTGAAGGATGAAAAAGAATTAACTAGTTGAAGAGGATCAGCATCAAAGAGGGGTATCAAATCAGAGGAACAGACTGTGCAAAACTGCCGTGGTGAGAAGGAGCTGGAGATTATCCATTGCCTTCCTAATCCACTCTCTACCCTTCTCTGTCCTGCTCTGCACCCCAAAAGGTTAACCTCTATGCGTCAGTCTGGTCCTTTGCCCTCTGGATCCTCCTAACTTTTAGCCAATTGTTTGCGGCATTTATTCTCCTGGTTCCATCTCTGCTGGGCCTTGGGTTGGCAATTACTGTGATCATCTCTCTAAGAGTACAGCTCCTGTTAGACAGCCTATCCCATAGCTACAGCTGAGGTCATCTCAGGAACCTGTAATCATTCCTTCCTCTGGTACTTAAATGACCTACATTCTTGGTAACAGCTCTCAGATGCTTTATCATCTCTTGTTGGTTTCTCTTAACCCTGACTATACCTTTATAAACAACCCCTCATAAATGCTCATCAATTATACAATTTGAATGTACCACCTAGTTCCTGCTGAGAATGTGATATAATATGTATGAGAAACTGAAAGACGATGGTCGTAGTACAAAATGAGGAGACGGTGGAAGATATGGCTGGAGATCTCCATAGAAGCAAGAATGTCTAAGGCCTTCTAAGCGATTTTGAGAATTTGGATTTTTATCCTAAGAGCAGTGGACAAGCATTAAAGAATTTTAACCAAAAGGGACATAATAGGGTTTGCTGTTTTGGTCAAAGCTAGAATAGAGTGGATTAAGAAACAGGTGGGAGGTGAAGAAATGGAGATACAAGGATTGTCATTGTTCACAAGAAGTTTGGCTTTGGTGGAAGGAAAGCTTTGGGGTAGTAGCTAGAGAAAGGATGTAGGATTAACGGGCAGTTTTATTAAAAAGTAAAAAAAAATGGGAATGTTCCAGGTAGCAGAATGCAGTAGAATGTGCATGAAAGAGATGAGGGATGGTTAGTAAACAGGTGTTAGAGGGCAAGAAAAAGCACAGATAATGCACTGGCCATAAAGAGAAAGAGGAGCCCGTGTTCCAAAGAAACAGAAGGGAAGATGGTGGATGTAAATATAAGCCCTTGTATTTGCATAAGTGTTAGGTAACAGGAAATCGATGGCGAGGCTTTTCATCTTTTGATGTGAACTTTTTTTTTTTAAGATTTTATTTTTCCTTTTTCTCCCCAAATCCCCCTGGTACATAGTTGTATATTTTTCTAGTTGTGGGTCCTTCCAGCTGTGGCATGGGGGATGCCATCACAACGTGGCCCAACGAGCCTGTGCCCAGGATCCGAACCGGCAAAATCCTGGGCCACCACAGCAGAGCATGAACCTAACCACTCAGCCACAGGGCCGGCCCCGATGTGAACTTTCTTTGTAAAATAGAAGGAAAGGTCATTCATCACTGAGAGTCAGAGAAAACTTCGAGGCGAGGTAGGGGGAGATCAGAGGTTTGATAACTGTAGAGACAGTTTAAAATATTTGTTAAGGATTGAAGGGCACCTCGACCAGAAGATTGTAGCAGGAGTGCTGAGCAGTTTTGAGAACACTTTTGAGCTTGATTATTGACACACATGTTCCACTCCCCCATCTACTGTAAGCATGCAAAGCCCAAAAGATTTAAGTAGACCCAGCCTGGCCCTTGACCCTAGGGGTAGACTTAGGACTGACACTTGAGGTTATTGTTCTAAGGATGAGCATGTGACCCAAGCTAAGCCAATCAGAGGAGAGCCTAAAAATTTCACTACAATTATCAGGAAGGCTGTTCTTTTCCTCTCACTGCTATTACAAGTACAAAGATATGTAAGCTTAGTTAAGGCTGCTAGATGTCATCTTGCCATCAAGCTGAAGAGAAAAGCAGAGTCCTGATGATACTGTTTGAATATCTAGGTCCAGCCACATCTAAAGCTTGACTACAACTTTAGCTTTCCACTTAAATAAGCCAATAAATTTCCATTTTTGCTTAAGCTAGCTTACGTTGAATTTCTAACTTATACATTAATTATACAGTAATCACAAATGTATAGTCCTACCAATTTCTCATCTTGCTTTCTCTAGAAATGCCTCACTACCTGAATGGAGGCTTGTTAAAATGTAGGTGGCTACCAGGGTTTATCTAGGGGAAAGTGCAACAATAAGAAAACCATACAAGAAAGTCAGCCATAAGCCCCATGGCCAACTTTCCTTCCTTTAATCTATATGCCAGATCTCATGTGCCTAAAGCTAGGATTGCAGCTGGATAACACATATATTCAAGGTTAAGTTCCCACTGAGCAAAATCTAATCTGGTCACTCCTCTTACCTCCAACTCCACTACCATTGGCCAAGACAAGGAGATTTCGGGCAATACTGCATTCACTACAGACAAGTCTGCTTCTGGAGAGACATGCTACTGATAGCAAAGAAGGAAGAACAGAAAAGAAAACCAAAAGAGGTAGGTGACAGAGAATGTAAAGTAAGTCTAAAATAATTTGAAAGAACTCAGCTTGTTGTGTTTCCAGATATACCAGAAGTAATGGCCAGCACTTGTTGAAATAAAGACAAAGGGTGAAGGTTAGTCTTTCCAACTGCATAATCTTCATAGCTTCTCATCAGAGACAGAGCAAGTTGCTACAGGTCCATGAATCATCTACACATGTGCCTGGCAGGAAATTTCTAATAATTTATACATTCCATCTGGATGCAACTTAAAAGACTAATTACCAGTGATACCAACTAATACCTAGTAAGATTAATGGATGAGGGTCTTAAAAATGAGGTCAACAGGATCCCCAAACTCAGCATGACAACAAACAGACAAAAAGTTTTCCTCCAACATAAGCAGATGGTATTTAGAGCTTCCAATTTGATAAAAGTGAAAAGCAATCCCCTTCTTGAGTAAATTATTTAAACTTCACTCCAAGATCAATAATTTAATTTGAAATGTCACTTGTATCTTTGCATTATCACCTTTACCTTTTGAAACTAAGAACATAAAAAAGTTTTTGAAAGATGGAAAGGCCATCTGGGCCACCCTAGTTACCACTTATGCTTAATTATTATTAATATTAATAATTTTACATAAAAGCACACAAACCTTGAGGCTTCAAAGTTCTTCAGTAGATATTATAGATCAGGTAAGTCTTGCCAAGCCACAAAGCAGGGGAAGTAATTAGCTAGTAAATCTCACTAAAGAAAACGTATTTAATCAAAATAAAAGTTGAGCTTCTGTACAGTATGTAATGACCTTTTCTTGAAAGACCATATATTTCCTGGTCCCATTTTCATACCAGATCCAATTCCCATTGCCCTTTGAAGTCAAAGTCACCTCTGTACACAGAAGATACACATGGAAACTTGGAAGCAAACGGAGAACAGAGTTCTAGTTTTATCTTAGCTAGCTTTACAAAGCATCATGCATCCCTGAAAAGCATATCTATGGTCATTTTAAAATTATAAATAATTTGTCTTATAAATGCCTTTCTTTACAATCAGGCTTTTCCTTATCATGCCTGTTTTGATCACTTTCAAAATATTTTTGTAGAGTAGACAACAGCAGAAACTTTGTTCTATCTTACACTGAAGATCAGAGAATTTCTGGGACTTGACTGCCATTATACTCACACATTTGAATCTCTTAATCTCAAATTCTTGTGCCCTATGCACAGCAAAACAAACACTGAGACATCAGTGCTTGGAGATGGAGAAAGATCCCATTCGAGTTGGCCAAGACAAGAAGGTGGGAGCATGGATTCGCTCAAACCCACCTTATCCAGAGCAAAAGGCAGGGTGTTTTATATAGCTAAAGGGCTTGGGAAGAGGAGCTTTGGAGAAACAAAAGGGTCACTCCAGATAAGCCCTGGGCAATCTGCAACAGCTACTGGGGGCTGGCCATCTGGTGATTGCAACCTCCCTGAAGGCATTCTCTTTCTTCTGCAAAACAAATTTACAAATCCTGGAGACTGAAGTCACCCCTGAAGTTAAACCAGAAAACAGCAAATTGACAAGATTCCTAACAAGGTCAAAAGGCAATCATGTTCTTACTGAATATCTACCGTAACCTTCAGGTATCAGGCTTCAATACTATTATTAACCAGGGTTTACATAATCTTAGTTCATTATTCAAACCACTGAATCAGCTGTTCTCTAACTTCTTTGTTCCATACATACTTTTTCTTTTTAATCCACAATATCCATGCCTTTATAACTAGTATTCCACTAATAGCAGACATACAAAAATTCTAAAGTTCAACATATTTGTTATGTCCTTCCAAAATAATTTAGAGCATAGAATGAGAACTAGACGATTTCTTCATCTATAAAATGGAAATAGCAATATTATGAGATAATATAGGGAAAGCACATAGCACAGTGCATGACACATAGTGTTTTGTAAATAGTAATAATTAACAGAAATATAGTTTTGCCTTTTTTCCCCCTTCCTTTGGTCTACTTTTCCATATTTCCCCTCACCAGGTCAAGTCATTCTGTCTTATTCTTACATGTTGCACACCTCCCAGAAAGCCAGAGAATTATTATCCCCTGATAATTATTATCTATTTTCCTCTTGTCTCTTCTCTTTTTAACAAGGCACCACATAATCTTTCTTTAGACCTAAATCTTACTAATTATTGTCAAGTCTCTTCTGTTTGTAAATAATCTCCAAAGGTCTTTTGTGACTCTCTTCTTAAAGAACACTTGCTCTGTGTCACTGTTTGTCATACACCTGCCTTTTTGCTGCATCCTCTGTGAAACCCAGTGGCTTCTCCCCAAGTGTTTAATCTGTAACACTTAGTAATTTCCCTTTCTACTTGTTCTTCTCCTAACTCAACAATCTACATACTTTGGAGTCAGGTGGAAATTCATCTCACAAAAGTACATTTTACACCTTCCAACAGGAGTACTGCCCCAGCTCATGCCCTTCTGGCCTGCACTACATTCAGGCTGTTTAAAATGGAAAAGGAAAGGGTGCAGGACTGCTGAATCAAGAGGAGGCAGCATCTAAGCCCAGGTCTGATTACAAGTGTCAAGTTCTTTCTGAAATATTTCTGAGGAGTGAGAGAACAAGCAGATTTATAGGGTACATACTTCACTGGTTTTTATTTTGGTGGTGCGTGTAGATGAGAAAAGATTAAAAGCCCAAACAAATGTCTAAATCATTGTGCACACCACCGCAGTACATTTCCCAGCCATAGGCACCATGGACAGCACTCTGCAGAGTGAAAATAGTCCCTGGCCTGTTCCTCCCAGGAAGCTCCAAATTGTCAAAACTATATTTCATAAGAAACAGTGATTCAATTTTTAATATGAGTTTTCTTTGAAGTTTTAAGCACCAAAAACTAATTCAAGGGTTTGGGTATGGTGTAATTCAAAGTGCAATTTATATTGAAGATTTAAGGGCTTGGGGTGTTATTTCTTCCAGAAACCCAAGTATGGAGAAAGAATAGCACAGTGATTAGAGAACAGAGTTTCAAATCTTATGGTTCTGAATTCAAATTCCAGCTTAAGCACTTTCTCTTTTTTAATTTAAGTATAATTTGTACACGATATCCTATTAGTTTCAGGTGTAAAACATAATGATCTGACGTTTGTATGCCTAATGAAATGATCACTGCAAAAAGTCTAGCTATGATCTATCACCATACAAAGTTAATGCAAGATTATTGACTGTATTCCCCATGCTGTACATTACATTCTTGCGACTTATAACTGGAAGTTTGTACTTCTTCACCCCCTTCACCCATTTTGCAGCCCCTGCCATCCCCTCCCCTGGCAACCACCAATCTGGTCTCTGTATCTGTGAGTCTGAGTTTTATTTTGTTTTGTTTGCTTGTTTTGTTTTTTAGATTCCACATATAAGTGAAATCATGCAGTATTCCTCTTTTTCTGTCTGACTTATTTCACTTAGCACAACGCCCTCAAGGTCCATTCATGTTGTTGCAAATGGCAAGATTTCATTCTTTTTTATGGCTGAGTAGTATTTCATTTTATATATATATATATATACGCCTACAATTTGAGTTTCTATTTTACTGAGAGTAATATTTGGGCAGAGGAGACTTCCCGAGCTTTTCAAATGACATCAAACAAGAAGTAGCTGCTTTTCCCACCCAAAATCTAGTCTCCCTTCTCTATCCGTATCTGAATTAGTCCCACACCCTCCTGGCATCCACCTCCTCACCACTTTCTTTCCTTTCCAACTGATGATGTTCCTGCCTTTGATACTGGTTTCTATTTCAATGCCTAACTACTTGAGCCCACTGTGTAAGCAGCCAGCTTTCATATACAAAAGAATCCAGCACTCAGTATGCAAAGGAAAGATGTTTATTTCCAGAGGCTTGGGGGATGGTGTAATAATAAGGGTCAGATTACATGTGTGATAAATTTTGGCCTTTTGCATGTCAATTAACATATCGCACTTGGATGTTTTATTGATGACAAAATCCTATAGAGGGATGTTATTGTGCTCATATTTTAATGTCTTAGGGGTCAGCACCTCATGCATAGATATCCACTGGCATATATTCAAATGTAGAATTGCTAGCTTTATCATTTTTAATGATTTAAGCCAATGAAAGGACACTCCATTTGTTTGCTTAATAGTCAACTGAAATGGAAACGGATAGCTGAGTGCATCTCCCTTGAAAGTCTCTTCCCCTCTAGTGCCAATTACAGAATATGAAAGGCGCACTCCACACAGCTTGCTCAGGATAATAAATTACTAAATTGGAAGCTTCAGTTACCTTGCTGATTTTGATAAGAAAATTAATAGAATTAGCAGCTTATCTGCCCGACCAGGAGATTCACATTATGAAAAAGAAGAGAAAGAAAGAAAAAAGAATCAAAAAGAAAACAGAAAGAAAGAAATCTGTTTCCATGGCCAGGGCTGCTTGTTTTTCTTCCTGGTGACAGAGAGACAGTTTGGATAGTTTCTTTTGGCCCCCTGTGGTGATAAAGCTCTGCTGAAAACAAGGCAAGAAGCACTATCAATTATTGTCTACTTGTTCTGTTTTCATGCATAATTAAAGCTGGACAAAGCCAACACTGGATCAGACATTAAATAAGGCTGCATCAAGCAAAGTCCACCAGCAGTCCGACTACTGATAAACAAAAATTCTAAACAGCCTGAAATTGAAAAGTGGTGAGATTGAGATTATTTTCAAAAAGAAGATTTACTGTTTTGCGTTTTCTTGGAGAGGGCTGTTATAGCCCTTCTCTTCTTTTTGTCCAAGGAAGGATCATTGTTGCAATAAAGCGGCTGCTCTCAAAACAGAATGGAAAGACAAGAGTCGTTTGTTAAAAAAGACCCTTAGTAGCTTCCTCCCTGCTTCTCTTTTCCTTAAATACATATATGAAAATCTGTAATTATTTCTTTGAAGAACATTTTTCAACAGCTGTAAATGATAATGAGCCAATCACTGTGTGCTCCTTTTTTTTTTCTCCAGCAGCTGCAGAACTCCTCATTCAGAGCAATTAATTGATATTTGTAAAGTGCTTTGAAACCGAGAAGTGGAGCCTCATAAGTGCTAAATATTGTTCTTATTGCTGCTGCATTAGGAATTAGGAAAACCACCCCTCTTCTGACAAGCGTCAGAAAAACAGCAGTAATTCTAAGTGTCTTAAAACAATCATCTAAAACTCCAAGGCACCCAAAATAAGAATCAGATTAGCAGACCTTTTTAAGAAACATCAGAGGTTAATTACTAAAGATAACTTCACTGGAAATTATATATCAAGTGTTGAGCAGAGTAAAGCTTTGGCTCTCTGCTATATTTATCATTTTCACACATTTATACCAGTGTGTCAGCTTACATCACACTTTTTCTTAAAACACACTTAAGCAATATGTGTCTGAGAAGATAGTGCTTGTTTGTACAACATGTCTAAGTAAGACTCTCATAGATCTTCAGAGCAACTTAGAGAAGGTTTGGCATTGTATTACTATTTTGGGGTGGAAAATCACTCTATTAAACCAAAAAAGACTCTAGATTATCTCAAATAATTATTTTCTGGCAATGTATAGATTTTGGAAAATGCTTGAGTATTACCTATTGGTGTGGTTTCCAGCAGACCTCACTGATTTCATTCAATATTTCAATTAGGAAAATCTTTACTGATATATATACCTCTGCTACCTATGTCATTGATAGCGTTAGTCATAACAAGAGTCGGCCCATTGACAGTCTATGTTTCAAAGCACAAAGTAAAAGAGAATCTTTATAGAGATATCTCATAGAGATAGCTACAATTGAAATATTATTTCTTGGGGCAATAACTCTAGAGTTGGAGTCATAACCCTGCTGGCACCCATTGCTGTTAAGAAGAGCTATGGGTAGCAAAGTTCTGTCCAAATCATAGACCAAGCACATGGATAGATTCTCTTTTCCCTGATTCTAAAAAGCAGCAGCTTGCTTAAAAATCCTATGTGGCTAACCAATTAATTGTTGACCATTTAACACCATTTCTTTATTGAGAAATGAAGAAAATTACAGATGGTTAGCACCACCCAACAATGCTTACACACACATTTTTAAAGCAAAGATAGATATTCGTGAGTCAAACAGTACAACCAGTGAGCATGCATACATAACAACTCAGCAGGGGAAAAAAATCACAGAATACTATACAATAGCCATATGCAAGGCGTGAAAAGTCGACATAAGTGCAGCCATTTTGAAATAGAGCTTGAGCAGCCATTTCAAAAGAACTGCCCGCATTTCTTACTCCTTGAACCTTTGGTCTAGTTGAACTGGGCCAGACCTTTGGACTGGGCCAAACCAACACCATCATCCAAACAACTGTTTGTGAAACTAACAGGAAAGCAGACATCCTGGCCACAAAAACTGATGATTATGGACTGTCTTTCTGGAGACAGAATCAGTAACCAGTCACGTATAGCTAAAGAGTAACCCAGCTTATTAACACCTATAGAAGACTTTTTCTCTTCCTCTTCTTTTCATAATTACCCCTCTCTTTTCCCCATAAAAACCCTACTCTTTCACTCTGTAATTGGAACACTATTTGGGTTTCTGCTGAATCTCTGCTCCCCGAATTACAATTCTTTGATCCCAAATAAACGCTTTGCCTCTTGAAGTGATTTCTGTTTTTGTAGGCTGACAAAGGCAATCTGTTAATATTGATGCCATTCAAACAAAAACTGCAGTCCATGCAACGTTTGTTTTTAAAAGCTGTACCCAAGCTTAGTTCCCCGGAATTACAAGAAGATAATTTCTTCAAAACTGATGGCTTGAATAAAGACTTTTCAATAAACGCTAGGAAATTTAAGGGTTTTGTTTTAAAAAAAAAAAAAAAAAAAAAAAAAACACTTTTCTATCATCTATTTAATTGTCCAAACAAGACTACAAAGTTTTACAAAATTAAAGCAAGGACCTGCGGGCTCCTTTTTCCAGTCATCCTGGCTGTCTCAAGCTTGGCAAACAGAGCCAAAGTTAATATCTCTTTAATAGTGAAAGAATGGCCCAAAAGGCCAATGAATGACCCTTCTGAATTTATGCGTAGACTACAATGAAAAAGAGAAGGAAATAATATTAGAGCTCCTCCCTTTCCAAATTACTTAAGAAGCCTAATGGAGCTCCCCAGAGCAAGAGCTTAGCACCTGAGTATGCGCTTTTTTGATATTTAGGTTCTCTCTCCTAACATATCTTACACTAACATTGCTCCTACAAAAAAGTGGTTTTATTTAAAATGCTGAACCTAGACAATTTTGACAGCTCCCTCTTCTATTAGAGCTGGGATTTGGTTTAAAATGATGGAAATCAAGTCACATGATCATGTAACAAAAAATGGGATTTGAGAGAAAAGATAGGAAACTAATTTTGTTGCAAAATTAATTTGGGGCCAGGCACCTTACAATGACAATCTGATTTAATCCTCATAATACTTCGAGAGAGGTATCATTGCCCTCATTTTAAAAGTGAGAAATCTGAGGTTCAGCTAGATAAGGAACTTCACTTGAGAGAGCACAGAAACAGCACTGAAATTTGGAGTTAGGACTGTATAATTCCAAAGGGCATGCGCGCCCACTAAGCCATATAGTCTCTCCGCCTGCTACACACCAAACAAGTTTTTAGGTTAATTGCTCATAGCAAACCACCTGCAGAATAAAAGACATCAGTATACTATTGTGGTTAACGGGCTATGCCCTTCTGCCATGATTTCCTTAATAAAGAAACAATATTGAATTTATTTCTAACTAATAAAGAAACAGCAAGTAGCTGGGTGGCATCACCCATGTGTATAATTACCTAAAATATTTTCCCAAATAGCACCAAATGAATTCAACCTCAAGAACAGTTTTCGTCTATTCCTGGATGAGTACACCTTTCAAGACTTAGCACATTTGTTCTGCACTAATAATAAAATTAGATTATGCCTATTTTATATAAGCAATAAAAAGCTAATCCCTCATAAAGCACACTCTAGTAAGTTCTTTTTTTAACAATGAATCAACTAATGTGCTGACCAAGAAATCGCATAAATGCCTAGTGAATACTATTCCTTACTTCGTAATTTACTTCCTGCCTCTGTTCACTTCCCATAGATGAACTCAAATCACACATGAAGCGTGCTGAGCCTGTGCTCATAAATTTCAGTTGACCTATAATTTGTGATACCAGAAAGTCAATACAACAGAACTAGATTCTTCCTTCATAAGCTCAAAAATGTTCCAGGTTCATTAAAAACAAACAAAGGAACAAACATCTGTTCTAGAAACGTGCCAGTGTGTTCAGATCTAGATTCTGTTTGCATTGCTGTGTCTACAGTGAAAAGGCCTGGGAGAAATTCAGTGAGCAATACACACTGCCTCAAAATCCCTTTAAAATAGAGCTAAATAAGAACACAGATGAAATGATCCTGTTAAATCCTCTGGAAATTGTGAAGGGTTTCATTTTGGATTGTGACTCTCAGCCCAGAATCTCTTTAACCACATAACTAATAATGACTATCTTCAATGTTCTTCCACTATCAGGCAATGTTATGTTTTTAGCACAGGACTGGTTGACCCTCACAGGGCTGCTGTCATACACAGATGAAAAGTTTTCCACCCATAACTTTATGTGAGTGCCACTGTTATAAGTTGATTTGTGTCCCTCCAAAATTTATATGCTGAAGTCCTAACCCCTGCTCCCTCAGAATGTGACCTTATTTGGAAATAGAGTCTTTACGGAGGTAATCAAGTTAAAATTAGGTCATTAAGGTGACCTCGATATGACTGGCGTCCTTGTAAAAAGGGGCAATTTAGACATAGACAGACACAGACACATACAGAGGGAAGACAATGTGAAGAGACACATGGAAAAGATGGCCATGTGATTAGAGTGATGCATCTATAAGTCAAGAATGCCTAGCACTGCTGACAAACACCCGAAGCTAGAAAAAGCAAGTAAGAATTCTCTCCCAGAACTGTTGGAGAGAGCATGGTCCTACTGACACCTTAATTTCAGACTTCTAGCCTCCATACCTGGGAGACAATGAAGTTCCGTCGTTTTAAGACACTCAGGCATTGGTGTTTTGTTGTGGCAGCCCTAGGAAACTAATACAGCCACCATCACGGCCCCATTTCTTCAACGCCTATTTCTCCTAGGAAAAGAAAACATTATTCTAAGTATAGAAAACTAATTGCAACCCACATGCCAATTCTGATGAAGTATTAGGGACTCCTAAAGTGCTATGTTGAGAAAAGGTCGCAGGTCAAGCCCAGTATCAGCAAAAAAGTACATCACGATTGCTTACTTTAGGCGCAAGGATATACGTTGATACACATTTATATCACACTGGCCATGACTACATTAAAGCTTTGCCAGTCAGTCATCAATACCTTAGTATAAATTATTTTCTCAGTCTTTCTAATATAGACAAGATGAGAGTAGAATTTGGAGGAGATGGTTAAAAAGGAGGTTCAGAAAAACAGATATCGCCCCCAAGAGAGCAGGTCTGGGGGAGAGCTCTGTGTAGACCGGGATTGTGTGAAGATCCTGGAACCCCAGAGACTACATAAGCCTGTTCAGAAGAAAGGAGAAAGGACCCCCGGTTTTGCCTACATCACGTTTTTTTCCTAGAGAGCCCTGCTGCCTTTTTCTATCAGGCTATATGTTTGTCATTAATAGAGCTACAAGCATTAGATTCCTCTCCAATTGCAGAGGCCTATCAGGATAGAATACAAGGCAATATTTTTGTCACACTGTAGTCCCATATTAATTATTGTACTTTATAGTACTTAAAAAAATCAAGGCTTTGGTGGCAGAAAATAGAAGACTCGTGTTTATAAGGAAAAAATTATATAATAAGATTATATTTCAAATCAGAGAAAGAGAATAGCTATCCAAGAAATAGCAGTGAGTCAATCTGATAACCATCTAGAAAAAATTAAGTCAGATTCTTACCTTCACACAATACAGAACCTCAAATCTGGATGGATGAAGAGCCTCAATATTAAAAAATAAAATTTATAAAAATATAGGTAAAATTATCCAACAATATTTTTATAATCTTGGTTTGGCAAAATCTTCCTAAGCAAGATCCAGAGGCTTAAAGAAAATGACTGATAGATTCAGTGTATAACAAAATTAAAGATTTCAAAAAAGTACTACAAAAAATGTTTTAAAAAAAGCAAATTAGGAATAATAGTAAACATGTGAATCATATGTAAACATATAAATCTAAGTGAATACTTACTGTAAAAACAATTATTGTAAAAGAATAATAATGTCTTCTACAGTTAAAAATATATGTAGCATTACTACATGACAACAATAACAGACAAGGCCATTAAAACAGTTATTATAACTGTTCCATATGTTAAAAAAATTAAATACAGACATGGAACATACTTGAGACTCAAACTGAGTTTTTCTTTTTTGAGGAAGATTAGTCCTGAGCTAACATCTGCTGCCAACCCTCCTCTTTTTTTTTTTTGGCTGAGGAAGACTGGCCCTGAGCTAACACCATGCCCAACTTCCTCTACTTTATATGTGGGATGCCTGCCACAGCATGGCTTGACAAGCAGTGCATAGGTCCACACCCAGGATCCGAACCGGCGAACTGAAATGGAATGTGCGAACTTAACCACTGAGCCACCGGGTCGGCCCTCAAATTGAATTTTTGAGATGAAAACTACAATGTTTTAGAGGAACATACACTGGATAGGATCAACAGCAGATTAGAATAAGGTAGGATAAAAGATTAGTTAACTTGAATACATCCTAATAGACACATTCCAAAATGAAACACAGAGAAAAAAGAATTCCAGAAAAGAGAGAGAAGAAGAGAGGGACAAAGCAAATAGAGGGAGAAAGAGAGAAAGAAAAAGAAGAGAGAAAGAAAGAGAGAGAAGGAAGGAGCATCCACGTGCTCTGGGCCAACTTTAAGCAGCCTAATAAATATGTAACTGGAGAGACAGAAGAAAATCACAGAGAGGAAAGGGAGACAAAAAATATTTGAAGAAATAATGGTCAAACATTTTCTAAATTTGATAAAAGTTCTAAACCCATAGATCTAAGAAGCTCAAAGAAACACAAGCACAAGGAACATAACAGAAACTATGCCAAAGCACACTACCATCAAATTGCTTAAAACCAGTAATAAAGAGAAATTCTTAAAAGCAGCCAGATCTAGGGGCCGGCCCCGTGGCTGAGTGGTTAAGTTCACCACTCTGCTGTGCTGGCCCAGGGTTTCACCGGTTCGGATCCTGGGCACAGATATGGCACCGCTCGTCAGGCCACGTTGAGGTGGTGTCCCACATGCCACAACTAGAAGGACCTGCAACTAAGATATACAACTATGTACCAGGGGGATTTGGAGAGATAAAGCAGAAAAAAAAAAAAAAAAAAAAAGCTTGGCAACAGTTGTTAGCTCAGGTGCCAATCTTTAAAAAAAAAAAAAAAAAAAGCAGCCAGATTTAAAAAGACATTTTACACACAGGGAACAAAGATAAAGATGACTGCAGATTTCTCACTGGAAACAGTGCAAGCAAGAAAACAGTGGAGCAACATCTTTGAAGGACTAAAAGAAAAGAAAACTATTAATCTAAAATTCTATAAGCAATGAAAATAGCTTTCAAAAATTAAGGCAAAATAGGCTTTTAGAGATATAAAAATAGCTGAACAAATTTATCATGAGCAGAACCACATTACAAGAAATGTGAAAGGATGTGCTTTAGGCAGAAGGTAAATGATACCAGATGGAAATATGGGTCTACACAAATAAAAATACTGAAAGAGATGCCTATATTAGTAAATATGTAACATTTTTTATTATTTATATCTCTTTAAAAGATAATTGGTGGGGCTGGCGTGGTGGTGCAGTGGTTAAGTTTGCACTTTCCACTTCAGCGGCCCGGGGTTCACCGGCTCAGATCCTGGGTGTGGACCTATGCACAGCTTGTCAAGCCATGCTGTGACAGGCGTCCCACATAAAAAGTAAAGGAAGATGGGAATGGATGTTAGCTCAGGACCAGTCTTCCTCAGCAAAAAGAGGAGGATTGGCAGCAGATGTTAACTCAGGGCTAATCTTCCTCAAAAAAAAAAAAGATAATTGGTGACTCCTAACAGGTACCGTCATGTGCCATATAACAATGTTTCCATCAACAACAAACTACATATATCTACATATATGATGGTGGTCCCATGAGATTAGTACACTGTAGCCTAGGTGTGCAGCAGGCTATATCATGTAGGTTTGTATAAGTACACTCAATGATGTTCCCAGAATGATGAAATGGCCTAACAATGCATTTCTCAGAATGCATCCCTGTTGTTAGATGACACATAACTATATAGGGTTTCTTTTTGGGGTGATGACATTGTTCTGAAATTAGATAGTGATGAGGGTTGTACACTCTTACAAATATAGAAAAAACACTAAAATGTACACCTTAAAATGATGAATTTTATGGTATGTGAATTATATCTCAATACAATTAATAAACATTTTTAATAACTGATTGATTAAACAAAAACAATAAGGTACAGTAGGACTTATAATGCATGTAAAAGAAAAATACATGACAATAATAAATGCTAACTCTCCCCCAAATTGATCTATAGATTCAATGCATTCTCATTCAAAATAACGGTAAGATATTTTTGTAGAAAGTGACAAGCAGATTCTAAAATTGATATGAAATGCAAAGGACCTAGAAGAGCCAAAATAACTTTGAAAAGGAAGAACAAAATTGGAGGACTATACACTCACCAGAATATAAAAATTTTAAAGACTGAAAACATCCACTATCGACAAGGATACAAAGGAACAGAAACTCTTATGGTATTTTTGGGAGTGTACATTGCACACCCTCTGACCCAAAATTTCATTCCTAGCTCTATACCAACAGGAACACGTGCACATGTGTACCAGGAGGTATGTACAAACATGTTCAAAGCAGCACAAGTCGTAATAACCAAAAAGTGGAAACAACCCAAAGGTTTATCTGCAGTAGAACAGATAAATTATGGTAGATTCATACAATGAAATCCTAAGCAACAAAGAGAAATGACATGGATAAATCTTAAACATAATGTTGACTGAAAGAGATCAAACATACCTTATGCACAATTCCGTAAAGTTCAAAAATAAGAAAAACTAATCCATGGTGTTTACAGATGCCTACTTAGATAGGAAAGTATAGAGAGAAACAAGAAAGCGATTACCACAAAGACAAGAGGATATTGGTTATCTTGAGTCGGGGAGGAAAGGAAAGGGAAGGAATGGACACCCAGAGCAACTTCTAAGGTAGTGGCAATGCTCACTTTCTTGAATTAGGTAATGGTTACATGGCATTCATTTTATAATTCATTAAGTTTTTACATTCTGTTTTAAGTACATTTTCTTAAGTAAGGCATATTTCAAAACAGAAATGCTTGGGGTCGGGGAGAATCCCTTTGCTTTCATTGTAGTGGAATTTGAGTTGTGGCTATGTGTTGAATCTGTTCTCTTTATTCCAAATAGATAACATTTTACTATATATAATTCTATAATATATGAGTTTTAAAAAAAATAATCACATTATTTTGTGATTAAAAACAATAATTTATGAAACATGGGGAAAAGAAACATTCTGGGATTTCCGGAAGTGAATAAATGTGGAGAAAACAATAGAGTATGGGAGTTGAATCAATAAGGAAGAAACAGCTCCTATTCTCAGCCAGCTTAAACCTTTCGAAGAATGGTGGTATAGAACAAACAATTCTTATGCCTCCTTCTTTATTCAGTCAAAAGCACTTAAGCTCTTTCCAGGAGTATAATGTAAATATGAATAATGGAATTGATTTTTTATCAAACATACAAGAGTAAATCAGATGAGTTCTATTCCCTTCAAGGTATTCGTCTCAGGAAGTTAGACACTTTTTTCAATGAAGCTTTTATTAATGCAAACATTTTGGCATGCCTTTTGGAGAACTGCTTTCAGAGCCTATGGCATTCTTCTAATAACCTCAAGGATGGTAAATTCATCCTTTGAGAATGAACTGAGAAAGTTACTTGGATCCATACCTGATAACCAACACAAGTAAACTCACTCATTCAGAGTGTATTGATTCGCTCCAAGAATTAAAGTATGGCTGTAAAGGAATGGAACTGATCTTAAAGGAAATTCCCAAAGAAAAGTTCCTTACGAAAAATAGTCCGAGCCATGACAGCGTTATTGAAATAAGTGTTTCATATCTTAAGTAACCACTTTGGAGACAAGCACATACTCTACTCATTCAACCAATGTTTGCTGAAGTCCTTCTGTGCACCAGGCATTGTTCCAGACCCTCTAAGGATACAGCAAGGAAGACAAGTGACAAGAAACTCTCCCCTCATGTAGCTTATTTGAATATATGCTGATTGATAACTTGTCACATAATTAACGGTTAAACTATTACTTTCTGAATTTGGGTATTTAATGATTATAATGAACATCTCTGCGTCCTCTTTACAGTATTTTTAGTATTATAGCTTTTCTGGGGGCAGATCAGGATTTATACTTCCTTGTTCAACACAGTGCTATATGCATGCAGATGATAAATATCCAAACTGCTTTTCCAGTGGAAAGTCGAGTTGTTTATATTTAACTTCAGAGCTTTTAGTAAAGAAACATTTGATATTCAAAAAAAAACGATTTTTTTTTGGTTTGACAAGATCAACTTTTAAAATTCACTGATGCATTCATAAAAGTAAGGATAATGATCAGTTCGACTGAGCCTAGTAGGAAAGATTGTGTCAAGGAGGTCTCCCGATTGTGTCGCAAACATACAGAGAGGATTTGCCAAGGTGCCCAAGGAAGACAGCATCGCACTAGTCTAGTAACTCATAACTCAGCACCCTAGATCCCTAAGGGCAACCGGAAACAGGACGTCAGCATCTGGAAATTAGTAGCTACACACTCAAAGCTCTAAAAGAGAAGTCAGCATACTAACCAAACTCTCAGACTTGAGGTGCCGGAATGTGGGGAGTCCCCCGCCCCACAGCCGCCACCACTAGTACCTCATCATTTCTAATCTTACTTTATCAAAAATCTTTTGTTCCATTTTAAAAGTGAATGGAGAAAGCTTTGTTGAACATTCAAATGCCGCTGCCCCAACATCGCGGCGTTCTGTTTATCAGTGAAATTAACGCTGCAGTTCAACGACATCTGCAATGAAGAGGGAATCAATGAGAATGAGGCGCTCCGCAGGCTTTAGAAGATGCGTTCTTGTCAGCCCGGGCCCGCGGGGCTCCCACCGGCCGAGGCGAGGCGGCGGGAGGAAGGGAGGGTGTGCACCGCTAGCTGAGACCCTCGCCGGCCCAGCCGCCTCCTCCGTGCTGGCGCCGCGCCCAGCCGCGCGCGTTCGCCTACCAGCCGCGGCGTTCTGCTTCCTGTTTCCTAAGCTAAGTGCTTTTTAATTAGCCTTCATCACTTCCTCAATTTGACTACAACCATTACGGGCTCCCTGCCGACAGCATGCCCGCCTGATAGCCCCCGCGCTACACCTCTGCCCAGATTAGGCCCACCCGGTTCAGTTCCTCGAGAATCCATCTATTTAAAATGCTCCTGAACATCCAGCGACTCCATGACTCCATGGAGTCTGTTTACGTTTGTCCCTCTTTTTCTTGCGTAGCTCCTTTGTGCTTTGAGGGGCAAGTTCCTGCAAGCAAAACCTTATTGTTATTCGTCTGGCACGACTTTATTTCTTGCCTAGGCTCCTGAATGTTTTCAACATTGTATGACAGGGAGTGGATGGTATGTCCCTGCATGCCTAGAAAGCAAAATTCTAATATGCAGAAAGAATTTGGAACTGATTTTTAAATTCACATGCAGAAGTTTTGGAAGGGGATGCTTTTCACATCTTTATTGTTTAATTAATTATTTAATTTGGTTTGGTAATTACAAATGTTATCTGTAACTAATTGGTTTAAAAACTAAAAATGCTTTTTTTCTGGAGGAAGAGAATCAAAGTATGGGCAGCTGAGATGGGGACCTACCAGAAGCCTTCCTAGGAAGCTTTTCCCTGGCCTCCCAGGAGTGCCCTGAGCACTTCCCCACCTTGCTGCCTCCCGCCTGTCCCATGGGGCCGTCCACCCACACTCTCACATCCAACAGTGCCCATAACTGCAGCAGGTAAGGCCTGGAGTGGAGAGATTCCATTAGCAGAGTTTTTGCTAAGCCTTGTCAGTGGAAAAGAAATACACACACACACACACGCACACACACACACACACAGGGCAAGTCCCTTAAAAACAGAAACCCTGTCTTTGGGGTAGGAACCATTTTTCTTGGCATTCTTCTCTCCAATTTCTGGGACAGTAGATGCTCTATAATGCTTGAGTAATGTATGAACTGATTTTTAATGATAAAAGAATGAGTGAATAATGGAAGATTAAAGAATATCCAACTCATTCCATTATATTCATTAAGCACCTACTATGTAGTATATGTCAGGCACTGTGCCAGGAGCAGTAATTACCATTGAGGAGCTTACAATTCACTGGGGGACATAGACAGGTAATAGTATTAGTGTACTAGATTAAGTAGCCTGGATGCTATCAGAACACAGAAGGAAGGGTCTGGACTGGGGCAGGGAGGGGAAAGGAAAGGAGGGGGAGACCATAAACTAAGGTACCTCCATTAGTAGAGCATGACGTAAGGCCAGCGTGGTGAAAAATGATGATGAAGTAGTAAAGAAAGAGTTCTGCTTCCCGTTAGGCTGTAGAAGGTCACAAGACAGAGGGATGAGCCCTTTCCAGGTGAGAAGAGGGTGCTGCTTTCATCTCTGGGAGCAGAGCAGGCAAAGGCACTACCTGCTGTAGGCAGAGGACTTGGTGAGGGTAATGAGGAACCGGCTGGACTGTTAACAGCCATGCCTGAGCTGGCATGTTGAGTGGAACAAGGAAGAACCCAAAAGACGCATGCCCCAGCAGTCCCTCTTCACGGGGCTCTCACAGGATACAAGGCTGTGGAACACTGAGGGCTGCAGCCAGGCAAAGACAGAGCTCCAGAGGCACGGAAAGGTGGGGGCAGAGCTGGATGGCGAGGGAAAGCTGCACACACTCCTAGGTGCTTAGGTCTCAAGCCTCCTGAAGGTAGGAGTGATGAGGATCAAGGTTGCCCCAGGGAGAGAAACCCAAGACGTTCTGGCCTACATGCCGATCTATATGATCTTTCTCATCCTCTGGGAAGTATAGGATGTCCTGACCTGATTTGTATCGAAAGTTAATACGACCACAGAATAAGCAGACCCCACCTGCTCTGATACCATTTTAACAACTTTTTCTACATGATCTTTCCTTCGTTTTGTAAAGAAATAACTCACATACCTATGCCTTAAAAATTTAGCCCTACCCTCAACCCACTGCAGATCTTTGCTGCACATGGATCCTGCCCCCCTGCTATTCTCTGAATAAAGGAGCACTACTACCAGACCTTGAGAGTCCAAGAAAGCTTTCTTTCAACTCCTCGGCTCGCCAAGCCTGCCTTAGGAGCACCCACAAAACTCTGGAAACCACTGGTGAACTGAAACTGACTAAAGTGTGCAGTCCAGCCCTACTCATCTCAGCTCTGGAGTCCACCAAAGAGATCACCCCCCCCCCCATCCTAGTGGGACAGAGGGACCAGAGCTCTTCTGGGAAAATGTTATCTACTTCAGTCTCTCCTATTTATAGCCAATGTCCAGCATATAAATTTTTTAATTAAATTTAAATTTAAATTTGGGGCCAAGTGGTTAAGTTTGTGCACTCTACTTCAGAGCTCAGGGTTTCTCCCATTCAGATCCTGGGCACAGACGTGGCACTGCTCATCAAGCCATGCTTAGGCAGCGTCCCACATAGCACAACCAGAAGGACCTACAACTAAAATATACATCTATGTACTATGTACTGGGGGGCTTTGGGGAGAAGAAGAAGAAGAAAAAAAGAATTCTTAGAGGAAGGGGACGGAGTAGGGGCTAATCATTTAAAAAAAATTTTTTTTAAATGAGACAATCAGGAAAATGTGATCCAAAATAAAAAAAAAAAAATGTGGGGCTATTAGTACTTCTGTGGGACAAAGACTGTCTCCTTTAACCAAACTGTAGCCAGTTTCCTCTGAGAACTCTCTGAGTAGGCCTCACCCTTTGGCTTTGTCCTTGGCCCATTTAGTCATTTTAGCAAGAATCCTTCTGGGTCAGTTTAGTGAAATTGCCCCACCCCTAATATCTGATTAAAGTCCTTGTCCCCCACCCTCAGTATCTCATCACCCTGGCCTGCCTTCAGCAAAATCCCGTCTAGTTGATTTTAGCCAGAATCCACCCTGACCCCTGCAGTTTCCTTGTAGTAATTTTCTATCCACTGACCCGCACCCTACGCCCTGGCTATAAATCTCTATTTGTCGATGCTGTATTCAGAGTTGAGCTCACTTTCTCTCTTCTGCTGCAAAACCCCATTGTAGTAGTCTTCCTGAATAAAGTCCTCCTTACCATCTTTAACAAGTGTCAGAATAATTTTTTCTTTAACTTCTCACTGGATTATTGTGATAGCACCTAGAACAGTGCTTGGCACAAGGAAAATGCTAGACAGGGCCAGCTTCATGGGGGCGGGGGGGGGGGGGGGTGGGGAATCTGTGCAGTTGTACAGGGCTCCACACTTAGAAAGACCCTGAACTTGGTTTATTGCTCTGCCATCACATGTTGAAATTCTTAATAGTTTTTAATAAGGGCCCAGTATTCTCATTCTGCATTGAGCCCACAGATTCTATCACTAGTTCTGATACTATGTAAGTGTTTGGTATTCTCTCAGGTCACCCATCACTCACTTGGGTAGAATTCTTCCAACGTTCTCATCCAACATTGGATCTGGTTCATGTGTGATAAACTCATAAAATTTGGTTTCTTTCTCTCTGAGCACATATCTTAGTTTGTGATTATGCTTTTATTATTGTGATTATTTGAATAATATTTATCTCCCCATTGGTAAATAAGCTGCATAAGAGCAGGGGCTGTGGAGTGTTCACCATTATAATCCATCCATAAGTGTCTTAAAGTAAAGCTAAGAAAATTTTTTGTTTTTTTAACATTTATTAAACAAAAATTCTTTTTCTCTCCTATTTTCTAAAGCAAAAAATAAAATTACCTAGTTTTTGATTAATTTTTCCCCTATGTTGGACATAGTGGGGACCATACCTTTTTCTGGAAGATTGAGAAATTAAATCAAATGAACATAATTTTAGTACTTTCTTTGTAAGGATTATGACCCCATCAGATTAGTCTTTCTGAGCACTTCCTGAGCATATTTAACATCCCGACAGAGCTGTCCAAACTAGATGCGAACTAGACCCTTCACCTCTCGGAATTTTAGTTTTCTCATCTCTGAAATGAGCTGTTGGAGTACAGGATCTTAGTCCCTACTCGTGTGTCAGAGCACAACAGTGAGCGTATACTAAAGAAAACATAGGATGAATTCTAGAAATAGCCTACTTTGAAAGAAAAGACATCTTTTTAAATGTGAAAACAATTTAGGTTTTTGATCCACCAGAACAAATGCTTTAAGATTAAAGCAAAAATCACCATTTCATTTCCAGTTATATAACAACAATAAAAAAAGGAATTGTCACAGTCACTATTATGTTTGGAAATAAATTTGATACAAAGTTCTTAGAACATTTAGCCTTGTTGTAGTAAACTACCTAAAAATAAAATTCTCTTTTGCAAACAGAAAGGCAAATATGGTAACCTTTGAACTATCCATTGACGATTTGATTTAACAAAACAATCAAGTACACAGTCAGGCTTCCAATTTGGATAAGGATAAGTGAAGACAAATCTGTCAGTGGCTTAAGTGTTTATGCATAAAAATATGAACAGGGAAGAAAGAATATAAACTATCTAGCCAAGTAAATAAATAAAAATTAGCCATGAAAATATATAGTAAAGAGAGATTTTTAGAAACCACTAACAGGAAGGCTGTTAAAAATAATAAGATTGCCTCTTATATGAAATTCTCAGTATGATCTCAAAGCTCTAGATAAAAAGAATTAGAGGCAGTAGTCAATCACGTACTCTGCTGGTGGCAGAGTAAAATAGGACAACGACTCTGAAAGCAGCTTGACAATATAGATCAACTGCCCTAGGTATCTTCATACACTTCTTTTTTTTAAGATTTAATTTTTTCCTTTTTCTCCCTAAAGCCCCTTGGTACATAGTTGTATGCTTTTTAAGTTGTGGGTCCTCCCAGTTGTGGCATGTGGGACGCTGCCCCAGCATGGCCTGATGAGCAGTGCCATGTCCGTGCCCAGGATCCAAACGGGCAAAACCCTGGGCCGCCGAAGCAGAGCACACGAACCCAACCACTGGGCCACAGGGCCAGGCCCCTCTTCATATACTTTTGCACCAGAAAGTCCACATTTAGGAATTTAGCCTAAGGAAATAATATCATATATATATATTTTTTATATATATGTCATAATGTATTAAATATGTCATTTTTATATATATCATATATATATAATGTTTAACACATGTTGTTTAACATAGTGAAAACTTAGAGACAACTAAAATGTCCAAAATAAGGAATTGGTTAAACATATATGCAAATCATTAAAATAATTATTTTGATCTACATTATTAATATGCAAAGACCTCACTAATCACAATAAGAGTATCTTCACAGGAAAAAAGTAAGTTTAAAACTATCAGGTAAACTAATTGAATCTAGAGCATGGGCACTTCACTGTATCTAATTTTACCTCAGAAAAAGAAAGAATAACAAAAAAATATTGAACTCCAGTTTATGACATGCATGTTAAAGTTTTTATGGCTTAAGTTACTAATATTTGCAACTTTAAAATGCTTCAAAAAAGTAAGATGGACTGATGGATGGGGCAGAAAGATGGACAGATATAAAGATATATATTGGAGCAAATATAACAAAATTTTAATTGTGAGGAAACAACTCTATATAGTAGTAGCGCACTGTGGTTATGTATGTTTTTAAAATTATATATATGATCCAAGTTTTCTCACGAGAACATAATAATTAAAGTTATGGAAGTGGGGTGAAGAGAGACTGAAATACTAAACCAAACTGTTAAGCGTGCTTATCTCTGGAAGTTCCTTACTCTTTGTACTTTTCTATGTTTTCTGTATGTTTATATCCTATGTGTATATTACCTTCATAATTAGGAAAATGAAATTGTGGCAGAAATTGCCAGTTGCTTTCCATATCCAGTCACCTCTTCTTCCTTGATAAAAAAGCCTCAATGTTTTAGGTGGGCTCATTACGGGCCAACCAGCAGAGGCCTTAATTAGCCTCCCATTCACTTCACTGTGCCCTTGTGATCAAGTTCTGACAGAGACACAAGCAAAAATGTTGTACTGTAGTCCCCCCTTATCCATGGGAAAGATGTTCCAAGACCTCCTGTAGATATCTTAAACTACAGATAGTACCAAACCCTATAAATACTATATTTTTTCCTATACATACATACATATGATAAAGTTTAATTTACAAATCAGGCACAGTAAGAGACTAACAACAATAACAAATAATAAAGTTGGCTTTGGGGCCATCATTAAGTAAAACAAAGGTTACTTGAACACAAGTACTGCAATACTGGGACAGTTGATCTGATAACAGAGACGGCTACTAAGTGACTAACAGGTGGTTAGGGTGTGCAGTGTGGATACACTGGACAAAGGTATGAATCACGTCCTGAGAGAGACGGGGTGGGATGGTGAGATTTGATCATGCTACTCAGAATAGCAGGGAATTTAAAACTTAAGAGTTGTTTATTTCTGGAATTTTCTATTTAATATTTTTGGACTGCAGTTGACCGCAGGTAACTGAAACTATGGAAAACAAATTATAAGGGGGGACTACTATATAGTATTTCTAAAAAGGAGCACACTTTTCTAAGAATGGAAGCAATGTACAGCAGACAGGAGAGAAGGAGGCTAGGTCTCTGACAATGTGGAACCACCTGCCAA
This sequence comes from Equus przewalskii, assembly GCF_037783145.1. Lineage (NCBI taxonomy): Eukaryota > Metazoa > Chordata > Mammalia > Perissodactyla > Equidae > Equus > Equus przewalskii. Next base: position 61,771,745 of record NC_091835.1, read on the forward strand.
GTCCTGGACCACCCACTTCTAGGATTCTTTTACATAGAAGAGAAATAACATGCATCTTGACTTAAGCCATTATTTTCAGATCTTCATTGTTCACAGCTGAATGTATCCCTAACTCATATAAAAGAATCCATTTTGGAAAGTTACCCAAAAAGCATCAATGCTGTTTACAATATGAATTTCTTAACATTTATGTTGAAGAACTGCAAATAAAATGATAATAGAAAAGAGGTGATATTTGAAAGTAAGGCTGAGTTTAAAGAAAACAGGATATAATCTGAAGGTAAGCCTGGGCTCAAATAAATGGGTATCTACTCAGTAAAAACTCAGAGAGGCTACGCAGAGCAGTAATCAGTCACCGTTAGGTTATCTAGTATTAATCTATACTACACTTGAAATCAATGGAGTCATAAGGAAAAAGAGCATTGACTGAGGGGCAGATGAGGTAGGGAAAGACCCAGACTGGTTGAGACATCTCAGCCACTGAGGTGAAGCTGGGAGTGTACAGCGTGAAGGGCCTTGGTGCTGGGGAAGAGAGCTGTAAGCTTTAAAAAAGAAAGAAGATAAAGCAAGGAAAAGACAAATACTTAACCATCTTTACAATTTTGCCCAAGGCTCTCTTTTCCACTAAATCCCACAACACCTTCTGTGATAAACAATATCAAATTATTTACTCAAGATCTCATGGTACAATAAAGGATAGGCATGAAGTAACAGAAAAGAGCACTGAATGCAGAAAGAAAAGGACACATTGTAAAGAAACTACAAAAAGAAAGGGTTTTACCAGTTAAAAGGATTTTCAACTTCAACAATAGGAAATCTTGTAATCTGATTTAGAGGAGGAAATGTTAAAAGTACTATTTGAGGGCCTAAGGGACTCATTTAATCCTCATACCTACTCTACAAAACGGCAGTAGCAGAATAATTTTGAGGTTTGTACACACACACACACACACACACACACACACACAACATTCCCACAGGGATTTGCTGCCCCGATGTGAAGTCACCCAGTACTTCACTGTGTGCGAAGTATGTGGAAGGCTGGGAATCAAGCCCAGGCATCAAACAGACCCAATTTTGCTACTATGCCCCTGCAGCTACTATTGGTATTAGCATCTCCCAAGAACCGGGTAGAGAATGAATGCATGGATCTTGCTCTTAGAGTATCTACAGATCTAGCTGAAGAGACTCCAGCCAATGATAGGAAAAGGCGAAAAGGAACAGGATTAGTGCTAGGAAAGCATGAAATAAAGCCTAACAAAGAAGCCATATGAGGAGTCTTATGTGAGAAAAGAATGTCAGAAGGGGCTGTGAGGAGAATATTGGTAAAGGCTTACCCATATTTAACCTCCCAGATGAATGGGTCCTTCTCACAAGAGCTGTATTTATGACGCTAACTGGTGTGTTACCTTGGAGGAGCAGTTTAGAAAAAGCTACTGATGACTAGTTTGCTGCCAATTAGAAATAAAGCATTATAAGTGACATTACATTTGTATTTCATCTGAACAGTATTAGGTTTTACATTGCTTTAGTGCAGAAGTTCTAAATTAAAGAATCAACTCTAAATATGGGGGGGGGGTCCCCATAGTCAATAAGCTTGAAAAACATCAAGCAAAATTAAACATTTTACTAAAAGACTTCTCAGAGCCTTTACTATGCTAATGTGCACTGTGATGACCAAGAGGAGGTTATAGTCCAATCTATTTTATCACAGGACACTTTTTAGGGGGGGAGCATCTCAATAGACAGGGGTTTCACAATCTAACTGTGGTGAAATACTTGTTTCGAGTGAGAGGAAAAAAATACACTTTTTTCAGGGCTCACTCTGAATAAAAAATAATAATAATTAAATTGCTATAAGTACCTGAAGATGCTTGTGTTTCACAAACACCTAGGTCAGAGGGCCTCCTAGAACAAGAAATACTAAGCACATGTCCTTATCAGAAAACTGGAAGAGGATCCTGTTTGGGGGAAGTTCTTGGTCAAAGATCTAAGAACATCCTAGATTCAATAATAGATTCTACTTTATGCGATGAGTGCAACATAAAGACTTTTAAGAGACAAACATAAGAAACATTTTATCAACAAGTTCATCTCTCCAGAACACTTTTCCCCAGTCATCTTTATGGTTCATTCCCTTAGTTCACTCAGGGCCCTTCTCAAATGACATCTCCTTGGAGAGGACATTCCTTGTCTAATACGGCAACCCAGGAGCTCTCAAGCCACTCACCTTGCTTTATTTTTTATAGCACTAACCATCTACATATTATATATTTATTTGTTTATTGTCTGTTTCCTCACTAGAATGTTGGCCCACTGAGGCCAGGGTCTACATATTATATATTTATTTGTTTATTGTCTGTTTCCTCACTAGAATGTTGGCCCACTGAGGCCAGGGATTTTGTTTGTTCACCTCTGTATCCTGAGTGCCTGGAACAGTGCCTCTCTGTCACAAAGTAGGACTTCAAGAATATGTGCTGATTAAATACTCAAGATAACCCACAATAGTCTCAGTCCTCTACTAGTGATGTTTTTCCTTGAAATATTTCATATATCCAAGCATTTAAAATCTCTACCCTTATTCTCAGTTAAAAACCGTGAAGAAAAAGAGGTTTGCCCATGGTCAAACTCTCTCAGCTTTTTAGGATTATAGTTTTAAGGGCGGATCTTTTATTTTTCAGATGATTGGCAGTGCTAACATCCAATGACAATGTCATCTTCTATTTGGGGGCAATGGGAGATAAAATATACATCTTTTCCAAGGAGCAAGCAAACAAAACTTCTCATGACACAGAGCAAATACAAAAACTGCAGAACATCACAATATTGTGTTACCTCTTATTATGGACTGAATAGGGCTCCCCCTCCACAAATTCATATGTTGAAGCCCTAACCCCAAATATGACTATATTTTGAGATAGAACCTGAGCCGGCCCATGGCCAAGTGGTTAAGTTTGTGTGCTCTGCTTCAGCGGCCTGGGGTTTCGCCCGTTCAGATCCCAGGCGCAGACCTAGCACAGCTCGTCAGGCCATGCTGGGGCGGCATCCCACATAGCAGAGCCAGAATGACCTACAAACAGAATATACAACCATGTACTGGGGCATTCTGGGGAGAAGAGGGAAAAAAAAAAAAGAGAGAGCGATAGGACCTTTAAGGAGGTAATTAAGGTGAAGTGAGGTCATAAGGGTGGGGCCCTAATCTGATAGGACTGGTGTCCTTATAAGAAGAGGAAGAGACACCAGACCTTGCTCTCTCTCTGCACATGCACCAAAAAAAGGCCATGTGAGGACACAGTGAGAAAGTGGCTCTCTACAAGCTAACAAGAGAAGTCTCACAAGAAACCGAATTTACTGGTACCTTGATCTTGGACTTCTAGCTGCTGAACTGTGAGAAAATAAATTTCTATTGTTTAAGCCACTCGGTCAGTGATATTTTGTTAAGGAAGCCCAACCAGACTAATACTCTCTCTCTGTTGAAATGGATGTACATTTTCTTGAGGGAACAAAACCACCCAATTCCTGCAAATTCAAGCTTTCCTCACAATAATTTGTCAAGGGGTCCATGTTTTTCATGGAGGACTGAGTAAGCCACATGGCAAATGGCTGAAAGTTTCTTAGGCAGGACTGTTCAAGGCAGTGTGTTTCTCACTGCCAACTGGAACCATGCAAAGTGTCTATACAGGGAAAGTTCTGATTGATTGATGTTTTGAAGGGCATGTACCAAAGATAGAAAAAGGGCAAGTGAGTAGCAGCTATAAGATTAGGACAGGAAAGTTAAATAGCACAGTAAGTTAAAGCTTAGGAGAAAATGCTAAGACAACACAGAGGTTAACCCTGTTCGATAAATCAATGAAAATGGAAGGGATAAGCCCACTTCTTTAGAGAGACTGTGTAATAGTAATATATACTGAGAAAGAAGAGAACACAAGTCCTTGACACCCTCTGTCTTCACCAAAAAGAAAGACATTCAGATTGGAAAAAGAACAAATATGGTTAAGAGGAAATTGAACAGCTAAGTAAATTGTAATACTTCTATCTTTAGCATATTAGGCAGCCACTAAAAATTATGTTTATGAAGAGTTCTTAATGGCATGGAAAAAACGGCATAAGATTAAGTGGGGAGGGAAGCAGGATACAAAACTGAATTGCCAATAATATTGATTTATGAAAAAGTAAAATCAGAGAAAAAAATACCAGATGACTATATGCCAAAATAGCACTGGTTAACTCTGATTCATAAGATTATGGATATTTTTTTCTCTGTTATATTCTTATGAACCTTCAAACAATGAACATTTGTTACTTTTATAATCAGAAAATAGAAGCAGAAAAGTAAAAAGAAACACAAAAATAAAAGCCCAGGACACTTGAAGCTATTATAAAGCAGCTTCAAGCCAGCATCAGATGAGGCCAAGATTCCAGACCCAGGAGTTGCAACGAGGGAATCAGTATCAGTAAGACCTGAGGACCCATAAACATTAAGTGAGAGGCCAGAAAGCTCTGGTTTTCAAAATTATGGGAATCATAAACCCTTGGGCACAACATCTCAGGAAGTCTTGACTTGATAGCTTTGAAAAACCTGGAAAAAGTAATAGAAAAGGAACACACTTAGCTTTATGTTGCCCACCATTCCTCTAGATGTGAGCTTCATCTTACTCATGACTATTACCAAAACTAGTAGAAACAAGATGCAGGGCACCCATGGACTCAAGCACTGTGGTCTGTGGGTCCCAGCACAGTCTGCTTATAATTGGTGGCATCTGGGAGTTGGGGCATAAGTTCACTGTTTTTCTCTGGAACCAACTTTTCTCCCAGAACTCCTCCCTATCCTCAGCATTCTACAATCTCCTTCTACTGGTCTTTTCTGATCTCTACAGTGTTAGTCTGCGCTACCCACTCCTCCTGTCATTTCCTTCCAAAGCCCTATTTGACCAGAGACCCCTGAGAACCAGCCCCAACAACATATTAGGATATTTCCCAATGCATGCTTCTCATAACTAGCCCTGAAAGACATCCATGACATTCCATGACCAAGGGGACTGATGACTTAAAATTTGAGAAACCCCCTTTAGAAGATTCATAATGTCCATTCACATATTAAAAGTTTTGAAAATGCCTAGAATAAAGAAATTGCTTAAATGTGACTGTTTTATGACAACTTTTTTAAAAAAATAATCCTGTTAAATCCAATAAATTAGTGATCTTGGAGTACACTTTGGCAAAAGTTACATTTACAAGTTTCCTCCTCAATAACGTTTATGGCCTAGGGATTATTAGTAGCTCCTGTGCTTCTATCTAATATCCTGATGTTGGAATCAGGACACGGAGGGCCCTTGAGAGCATCAAGCTGCAGCCTCTGCATCTCTTCACAGTGAGGATCCCAATGGAAATGAACTCACCCAGAAATATACACTATATAAAACAAAAGTTGTCCATTATCCTACTACCACCCCTCCCAGAGAAAACAGTTTTCGGCAAGTTTCTAACTGTTCCTTACAAAGGGAAATTTCATTGGGCAATGTCATGAAGTACATTAGGTACATGGCTGATTAAATAATTTTTGAAACTTTATGAAAATAAGAATTTTTCCCTTCAGGACATCGCCATTACATTGTTACATTGTCTACTCACATTACCTTTCTACCACCACTACACACACTCACGTTTTGTTCAATATTAACAGATGATGGATAAGCAGATGTTTATCACCAAAGCAATAAACAGTATCATTCATAATATCTATGATCAAGAAAAAGAACTATACGTTGGATAAGAGCACAGATACGTAGAATCAAAACCGAATAAGCAATAAAGTCCAGAAAGGAATAATTAATGTTAAAACTGGAGAGAGGACCATAGCAGCATGCCACATAGGTCTTTCTCTGTTTTTGGCCTATTCAATATTTTTGGTATCCATTTCAATGAAAACAGAAAACATGTTGATCATTTCTGAAGATAACACTAAACTAGGAGAGACAGATAACATTTCAGATGACAAAATCAGTCTTTAAAATTATTCCAGTAGAGAGAGTGACATCAGCATCATGGCAGAGTGAGTTCTCCCTGTAAACTCTCCCTTCTAAGATACAACAAAAAGGACATTCATATTCTAACAGAGGACACCCACACAACACAAAAGACGTCTGAGAGACCCAAACAGCCATAGATCGGAAGGTGGAAGTGCTGGAGGCCTGCCCCCGAGGAAGGGGAACATGGTAAGAGAAAGTTTCTCTTCTTCCTCAAAGGGAAGCAACCCAGGGATCACAAGCATCTCTGAGAGGAAAGGGGGGAGGCGGCAGCAAGCCTCTATAGGAACACCATCAATCTCTGAGGTTCCTCACAGCCCAGGGGGAAAGCCCTACACAGAGGTGACTAGCTATCATGGGGGTGTCTTCATGAAGCTAACACCCCAGGAGAGCAGATAGCAAAGGCAGAGCGAGAAGCCTCCAAGATCATGCAGGAGAAACAAAGTACCCCTCTCCCCAACCAGTGCCTCAGTTCAGCACCTGGAGCTGTGCCACAGATGATGGCAGGCTCAGAATACACAGCTTTTGACCCCCACCCAGGGGCAGCAGGGGGAAGCAGTGATCAAATACTACCACAATGTGGAAGCACAAAGGAACACCATCTAACAGTATGAAAAAATATATTAAATCTCCAGACCAGAGGGGAAAACGACAAGTAACCAGAAATTGATCCCGAAGGCACAGAAAAAATCTATAATCTAAATGACAGAGAATTCAAAACAGCTATCACAAAAAAGTTCAATGAGTTAAAAGAAAATGCAGATAGTTCAATGATTTCAGGACCTACATCATGAAAGAGATTGAAACTACAAAGAAGAACCAATAAGAAATATTGGAGATGAAAAACACAACGGATGAGATACAGAAGAATACAGATTCCCTGAACAATAGAACTGATATTATGGAGACACAAATCAGCAATATTGAGAACAGGAATATAGAATTGCTTCAGATGCAGGGGGAGAGAGAACTAAGACTAAAAAGAAATGAAGAAATTCTCCAAGAAATATCCCACTCAATTAGGAACTACAACATAAGGATTATAGGTATTCCAGAGGGAGAAGAGAAGAAGAATGGAGCAGAAAGCTTGTTCAAAGAAATGTTAGTGGAGAACTTTCCAAACCTGGGGAAGGACATGGAAATACAAGGGAAAACAGCCAAAGATCTCTTAACTATATCAATGTAAAAAGACCTACTGCAAGGCATATAGTAGTGAAGCTGGCAAAAGCCAATGACAAAGTATTAAAAAACAAGATCCAACATTATCCTGCCTCCAGGAAACACATCTCAGCTCCAAAAATAAACACAGGCTCAGAGTGAGGGGATGGAAGATGATACTCCAAGCTAAGGGCAAACAAAAGAAAGCAGGTGTTGCCATACTTACATCAGACAAAGCAGACTTCAAGGAAAAACAGGTAAAGAGAGACAAAGAGGGGCAGTATATAATGATACAAGGGACACTCCACCAAGACATAACACTTATAAATATCTACGCACTCAACACAGGAGCACCAAAGTACATAAAGCAACTATTAACAAACCTAAAAGGAGACATCAACAACCACACAATACCTCAAACTCCATTCACACCAATGGATAGATCATCCAGACAGAAAGTCAACAAGGAAACAGTGGAATTAAATGAAAAACTATACCAGATGTACTTAATAGATATATATATAGAACACTCCATCTAAAAACAGCAGAATGCACACTCTTCTCAAGCATTCATGGACCATTCTCAATGATAGACATTATGTAGGGAAACAAGGCAAGCCTCAATAAATTTAAGAAAACTGAAATAACAAGCATCTTTTATGACCATAATGCTATGAAACTAGAAATTAACTACAATAAAAAAGCTGAGAAAGGGACAAAGATGTGGAGACTGAACAACATGCTACTGTACAACCAATGGATCATTGAGGAAATTAAAGGAGAAATCAAAAAATATCTGGAGACAAATGAAAATGAAAATATACCATACCAACTCATATGGGAGACAGCAAAATAGGTCCTAAGAGGGAAATCAATCACAATACAGGCTCATCTTAACAAATGAGAAAAATCCCAAATAAGTAAACTCAAACTACACCTAACTGAATTAGAAAAAGAAGAACAAACAAAGCCCAAAGTCAGCAGAAAGAAGGAAATAATAAAAATCAGAGCAGAAATAAATGCAATTGAAACAAAAAAGGCACTAGAGGGGATCAATGAAACAAAGAGCTGATTCTTCAAGAAGATAAACAAAACTGACAAACCACAGCCTAACTTACAAAGAAAAAAGAGAGAAAGCTCAGATAAATAAAATTAGAAATGAAAGAGGAGAAGTTACATTGGATACCACAGAAATACAAATGATTATAAGAGAATGCTATGAAATGCTATATGACAACAAATTGGACAATCTAAAAGAAACAGATAAATTCTTAGACTCTTACAACCTCCCAAAGCTGGATCAAGAAGAAATAGATAACCTGAATAGACCAATCACAAGTAAAGAGATCAAAATAGTAATCAAAAACATCCCAAAAAATAAAAGTCCAGGACCAGATGGCTTCCCTGATGAATTGTACCAAACATTCAAAGAGGATTCAATACCTATCTTTCTCAAGCTATTCCAAAAACTTAGGGAAGATGGAACACTTCCTAAAACATTCTATAAGGCCAACATCACCCTGATACCAAAGCCTGACAAGGACAACACAAAATAGGAAAACTACAGGCCAATATTGCTGATAAACATAGATGCAAAAATCCTCAACAAAATATTGGCAACCCGAATACAGCAATACATCAAAAAGATCATACACCGTGATCAAGTGGGATTTATACCAGGGACACAGGGATGGTTCAACATCCTCAGATCAATCAATGTGATACACCACATTAACAAAATGAGGAATAAATACCACATGATCATCTCAATAGACACAGAGAAAGCATCTGACAAGATCCAACAGCCATTTATGATAAAAAAAAAAAAAAAAAAAAACTCTTAAAACAGGGATACAAGGAAATTACCTCCACATAATAAAGGCCATATATGACAAACCCACGGCCAACAGCATACTCAATGGGGAAAAACTGAACGCCATTCATCTGAGAACAGGAACAAGACAAGGGTGCCCACTCTCACCACTCTTATTCAACATTGTACTGGAGGTTTGGGCCAGAGCAATTAGGCGAGAAAAAGGAATAAAAGGAATCCAAATAGGAAATGAAGAAGTAAAATTCTCGCTGTTTGCAGATGACATGATCTTATATACAGAGAACCCTAAAGAATCCATCAGAAAACTATTGGGAACAACCAACAACTACAGGAAAATAGCAGGGTACAAAATCAACTTATAAAAATCAGTTGCACTTCTATATTCTAATCACAAACTAAGAGAGAACTCAACAACACAATCCTATTTACAATCACAAGAAAAAGAATGAAATATCTAGGAACAAATTTAACCAAGGAGGTGAAAGACCTATACAATGAAAACTATATGACATTATTCAAAGAAATTGATGATGACATAAAGAAATGGGAAGATATTCCATGCACACAGATTGGAAGAATAAACATAGTTAAAATGTCCATACTACCCAAAGCAATCTACAGATTCAATGCAATCCCAATCAGAATTCCAATGACATTCTTCACAGAAATAGAACAAAGAATCCTAAGATTCATATGGGGCAACCAAAGACTCCGAATAGCTAAAGCAATCCTGAGAAAAAAGAACAAAGCTGAAGGCATGATAATCCCTGACTTCAAAGTGTACTACACAAAGCTATAATAATCAAAACAGCATGGTACTGGTACAAAAACACACATACAGATCAACAGAACATAACTGAAAGCCCAGAAATAAAACCACACATCTACGGACAGCTAATCTTCAACAAAGGTGCTAAGAACATAAAATGGAGAAAAGATAGTCTCTTTAATAAATGGTATTGGGAAAACTGGACAGCCACATGCAAAATAATGAAGGTAGAGCATTATCTTATGCCATACACAAAAATAAACTCAAAATGGATCAAAGACTTGAAGCCAAAATCTGAAATCATAAAACTTCTGGAAGAAAATCTAGGTAGTACACTCTTTGATACTGATCTCAAAAGGATCTTTTAAAATATGATGTCTTCTTGGACAAGGGAAACAAAAGAAAAAATAAACAAGTGGGACTTCATCACACTAAAGAGCTTCTGAAAAGCAAAGGAAACCAGGATCAAAACAAAAAAAACCCACCAAGTGGGAGAAAACATTTGCAAATCATATATCCGAGAAGGGTTTAATCTCCATAATATATAAGGAACTCACACAACTGGACAACAAAAAAACAACCCAATCAAAAAATGGGCAGAGGATATGAACAGACATTTCTCCAAAGAAGATATACAGATGGCCAATAGACACATTAAAAGATATTCAACATCACTAATTATTATCAGGGAAATGCAAACCAAAACTACACTAAGATATCACCTTACACCCGTTAGAATGGCTATATCACCAAGACAAAAAACAACAAATGTTGGAGAGGTTGTGGAGAAAAGTGAACCTTCATCCACTGCTGGTGGGAACGCAAACTGGTGCAGCCACTATGGAAAACAGTATGGAGATTTCTCAAAAAACTAAAAATAGAAATACCATAAGACCCAGCTATCCCACTACTGGGTATTTATCCAAAGAACTTGAAATGAAAAATTCAAAGAGATTTAATGCACCCCTATGTTCACTGCAGCATTATTCACAATAGCCGAGATGTGGAAGCAACCCAAGTGCCCATCAACTGATGATTGGATAAAGATGTGGTGTATACATATACAACAGAATACTATTCAGCCATAAAAAAGACAAAATCATCCCATTTGCACCAACATGGGTGGACCTTGAGGGTATTATGTTAAGTGAAATAAGCCAGACAGAGAAAAACAAACACCCTATGATTTCACTCACATGTGGAAAATAAACAAACACACAGGCAAAGAGAACAGTTTGGTGGTTACCAGGGAGAAGGGGGCTGGGAGATGGGCACAAAGGGTAAAGGGGAGCACTTTATATGGTGACAGATAAATAATGTACAATTGAAATTTCACAATGTTGTAAACTATTATACCCTCCTAAAAAAAAAACTATTCTAATAAATGGAAATAATGACACAAAACCAATAAGATTATAAATTTAGCAGGATTTAATATAAAGTCTGAACTTAAGTTCTGAAACTCAATAATATAAGTTTAGAGTGGTGGTCTCATTTTCTTGTTAGCTTATGAAAAAAAAGCCTGGACACAGCTGAGGAATGATTACACAAACCACACTTTTGTAGCAGATATGAATGTCAGTCACCAAACCTACATGTTTGGTAGGAAATGTCTATTTATTTTCTATAACTCAGTTTAACTTCTGACTTTGAGACCTAAATCTGCCCAGTAGGAAGAAATTTTAATCTCAGTCATTCCTGAAGATTCTTAACTACCCCAGAAAGGTCCAGGAATCTTATACAATGGCAAGGCATGGGGCATAGAGGGGCCCCACCCACCCCCAGTCATTCATCAGCACAGGCTGCATGGACCCAGGGGCCCTGCTGCTCCCTGGCATTCTTGGGCCATCAGGGTCTTTGCGAAGACTGGGAACCCTATGCCTAAGCTCTCCCTGCTTTCCACCTCCCTGGCTCGCAGCCAGGAAGCAGGACTGGATCCCCACTACTCAGGGACCCATAGACTTCTTTCTCCTGCTCTCTCTCATCCTCTGGCCTTTTTGGTCTCAGTAATGCTACTCTCAGGGGCACTTTCTTTTTCTCCTTAGCAAATCTCCTTGGCCCTAAAACCACCTCAATAAACATTCTAAGTTCCACTATGGGCTTACGCTTTTGGAAACTAAGTCCAGAAGTCTACATACATTGCTTCTACTTTCAGTCTTGACATATACCTCCCCTGGGGTAACAAGAGGAGATCAGGTTATTTGCTTGAATTGGAGGAAAGAACCTGGGAAAATATAAAAACAAACTAATAGCTAGAAATATGCAACCATAAAGATAACAGAGTACTATTATGTGTCATTAACAGCAACTATATAAGCTGTAAAATTAGAAGAAAACGTCTACATGAAATAATGTTAAGTGAGAAAGAAGGATACATAAGAATGAATTCAATGCAGAAATACATATTTTTATAAGAATCAGGAGCTAATTTGAAATGATAAAAATTGATGTAACATTTTTATGTAAAATTAAGCACATAATAACTTTTGAGGGAATAAAAACCATACCAGAGAAACGCAAGACCAAAAAAAAAATCTTCTTAGTGAAAATTTAATTATTATAAACTCAATGTGAACTAATAAATGTGAGTTTTTTTAAGGAAGGCTAATGCAGTTTTGAGATGTATGGCAGAAAGTGTTAGCTGTCTAATAAAATCCATTCTTCCCTTCCTCCAGTGTAATTGAATTGTAGCAAGTCACATGGCTGTCTAACAGACTACATTTCCCAGCCTTTCTTGTAGTGGGTGCAGTCATACGACTTTCTTGCCAAAGGAACCTAACTGGAAGTGATGTGTGCAACTTCTGAGCCCACGATGGGTCTGCCTTCTCCTTGCTGTCCTTTCCTTTCTCCCTATCTAGAACTCATATATGGCTGCTACTCAGCTTCAACCAAAAAGATGATTACCAACCTAGAATGTTCACCTCTGATTATTACATGAAAGAGAAATAAGTTTCTTTGTTCTTTAACTTATTAATTTTCAGGATCTTTCTGTTTCCACAACTTTAGCTTACCCAAATAAATACAATTGTCATCATTAGAACTCTTACATTTAGTTCTATTCAGCTGATTATATCACTATAAGTTTTCAATGATCAAATCTGTTCCATCAACACCTTGAAGAAATAGGTTCAATCCTGGATGTCACATTTTAAAAGGAGCCATAAAAATCAAAAGGATGACCCAAAGAGAAAGATGAGGATGGTCCCCTTCTGGTGGCAGAAGGGGACAGAGAAAAGAGAGTTGAAGCAAACATTTGTTTAAGTCCTATAACAAGCACTTTGCGAGGCATTTCACTTATTTATGCCATTCAATCCCGGGAGCTATGTTTGAGCCTGGAGCAGGAGATACCATCTTCAAATATTCGAAGGGCCATTCTAAGGAAGAGAAAATTCTCTCTTTTGAAAATTTCTCTGTGTGCTTCTTATTATGCACAAATATATTCTCACTGTAACATATTCTAAAAATATAGAAGGACCTAGAATAAATCATGGTAGTCCCTGTTCATCCTTCTTCCCTCCCTTCAATGCCTCTCCTCCAGAGTAATCCATGCTAACAGTTCCAGGAGCCATCCATAGATTCATTAGTTTCAGTTTCATATAAAAACGAGGGAGTTCAAATACCATGACCGCCAGGAATCCTTCCTTGACCTTCTGCCCTCAAAATGAGCTAAGGAAGCTCCTCTTGTACCATCATAGCACCAGTGCCATTCTCTATCCTTGACGTGACGCATGACTTTATCTATTTACGTATCTGTCTTGCCCATTAAACTGTTTTCTTTGAGGACACGAAAGCTTTCATTTATCTGGATAAATGCATGGAGACTACAAGATAAACGTTTGTCAAACTGAATGCAAGTGAAGCTAAAGAAAGGCAGATTTTGTTCAATAAAGCCAAAGTTAAACATTTAAGCAACCACTGTTCAAAGTGGAACCAAACGTGAATTTGTGAATTAATCATCTTTAAAGTCAAAGAGTTTTTAGCCAAAGAGTTTTACATTGTGAGGGAATCTGGCTCTCCATGACCAATACTTCTTAACTCCAGAATTTTAATCCCCTATAAATTCTTGTTCCACTTAAAACATTTTTTGTGTTTTCCAGAGAGCTGTAAGAGAGAACGAAAAGACAATATTCTCTCTTCTTCCTAAGAAGAGACTAGAAATTAGACCCGTCATTATGAAAAGAGTAACATGTCTAGATCCTATTTTCCCTAAATGATTTAATCACAGCCTCCTCTCTTCTTCCAGTGGGAGAGAGTGAATATGGTTACTCAGTAGAATTTCTGAAACATTATTCTTATATATGTAGAAAAATAAGCATGCTTCTTTCTCCTTACTAAATTCTTAAATGTTGATAATTTTATGTTTCTAACAAGAGTATTTCATAAGGAACTGTATTTTCATAAAAGTGATTCTTAGGCTGAAACACGGTCATTTTCTCCTCTTACAGATGGAGAACCAGTTTATATTTCATTTAGTGGGCTTTTTTCTCCCTGTTTGCTCCACTCTTTTACTTACTTCATCTCCTAGAGATATTGTTCCCATTAAATTTTCATAATATCTCATTAATTCAATGAAAATTATTCTGCATGGTATTGAGGTTGGAAGGAAAGCACCCCCTCTCATTACTACCTGAGAAATTTTTTTGGCCAAAGATTCTTTCCCTTTCCTGTGGACCTTTGGTTTGCTCTCTTTCAGGATTTTCATAATTATTCCACCCTTATCAGGGCCCCCTTAAGGCCAAAGTGAATTGCTTTGAGTTTATCTCCAACCTTTAGTATTACTTACAAATTATCGGGTAGCTAATTAAAGAAGGGGTTTTTTTCATCAACAACATTTTACAACTGTACTACTGAATGGCCAAATAGCTGCTGTTAGCTCCTCAATTTTTTCTCTCAGATTCTCCTAAAACAGCTTTAGCTGAACAGTGAACACTGTTGCCGTGTTGCAAAGATGAAAGCAAAATTTCATGTGTGAAGCCCAAATTGAAATCACAGAAGGCAGGATTCACACTGCTAATTGTTGCTTAGCAATAAAATGTGCAAAACATGCTAATGGAACAGTGACATCAGGCACTAGAGGCATCTGTATCGACACTGGCAGTAAATCAGAGAATTAGAAAGCCAACAGGAAGAGCAAGAAAAGGAATTCCATCCCTTAGGAGCCCAGGAAGGGTTTCTGCCCTCGTCCCCACTTACTGCCCAGTTGAAAAGAAAGTCCCTTGATCCATCAGATACTCCTGTTGTACCGGAAGATTGCACAGAAATAGATACTCAGAGGCTCACAGTATCCTGAAGGAGTCCCTGGGGGATTTTAACCTATCTACAAGAATGATACTGTTTTCTTTTCCCTGTTAAAGAAAAAGATTCTCAGTGAGGATAGAGGTTCAAATCCCAGTTGGGATGTTAGCTAAGGGAGCAGAGTGGGACTAGCAGCTTCTATCAGTCACCCTCATCCTTGTGCTCCTTGTGTGACAGTTATGCCTCCAGGATTAAGGCCGTGTCTGAAGAATCAAAACAAAGAGCCCACAGTGTATAGGAATAAACCGATATGGGATCTTAACCTGACAACTGACTCCAGTTCTCTCTTGTGTCTTGATTTGTTTTTGTTCTACCTTCATTTGTTTCTGAGAAGGTGCCAAGAAAAATATTCCAAGCTGCCTTGAAAGGAATCTGAGTTTATCTATTATCGCCAACGTCTCAGGTGACATTTAAATGAACAGTATGATGGTCAGGCAGGGATGTTTGGAGACTAAATAAATAGAATCTCAATTCATATTAAATTAATTTTAAGGAAAAATCATGCCAAAAAAGACAAGTGCTTTCAGAGAGAAAGACTCCTGTATACCATGAGATAACTGTTGAGCAACAGAATGTTGGAAAGACAAGCCACATTTGCCTTTCCTTAGTGTCTCTCAAGAAACCTTTATCGAGCACATATACGTGTCCTGCTCTTTGCTAGGTGCTTTGGGCTATACAAATATTTTGCCCATGGTCTCTAACTTGTCAACAGTGTAGAAAAGATAATATGCCCAAGCCAATCAGAGACATACAAGAGACCATAATATAAAAGTTAAAGATCCGTCTACTGAAAATTAGCTCACTTATTTTGCAGAGTTATCTAGCCTTCCTTTAATGATAATCTGCTATTCCCTAGATTGGTGGGTGGAAAAATCCAGATGCTTAGCACCGAACACTTTTTATAAACATTTTTACTGAAGTATAACTTACTGTAAAGCACACAAATTTTAACGGCATACAGCTCAGTGAATTTTTCACTTAGATAGTATACACCCAAGTAACTACTCACACAGAACAAGATATAGAAATTTCCAGCACCCCAGAATGCTCCCCCAATCAATTCTTCCCCAAAGGTAACCATCATTCTGATTCCTACAACAGATTTGTTTTGCCTGGGGTTTTTTTATTTTTTATCCCATCAAGACCATTTTATTTTATTTACTTATTTATTTTTTTAAGGAAGATTAATGCTGAGCTAACATCTGCTGCCAATCCTTCTCTTTTTGCTGAGGAAGACTGACCCTGAGCTAACATCCGTGCCCATCTTCCTCTACTTTATATGTGGGATGCCTGACCCAGCATGGCTTGATAAGCAGTGTGTAGGTCTGCACCTGGGATCTGAACCGGCAGGCCCTGGACCACCAAAGCAGAATATGCAAATTTAACAGCTACACCACTGAGCCAGCCCGTTTTGCCTGTTTTTTAACTTCATATAAATGAAGTCATAGATTAGTCTACTCTTTGATGTCTGGCTTCTTTCACTTAACATTACATCTGTGAGATTCATCCATGTTGTATGTAACAGTAGTTTGTCATTTTTCAACGCAGTATAGTATTCCATTGTGTGAATATATCATAGTTTATTTATCTATTCTCCTTTGATGGACATTTGGAATTTTTTTCCAGTTTGGACTAATATGAATAAAGCTGCTATAAACATTCTTATACATGTCTTTTGGTGGACATGAGCACACATTTCTGTTAGGCATATACCAAAGAGTGGAATTGCTGAGTAGGTATCTGTTTAGCTTTGGCAGATACTACATTTTTCAAGTGGTAGTGCCAAATTACACACCCACCAGAGCCCTACACACTTGCCAACATTGGGTATTGTTAGTCTTTTAATTGTAGCTATACTGGTAAGGTACTGTAAGTTTAATTTGCAATTTCCTAATGACCAGTGATGTTGAATACCTTTTTATATGCTCACTGGCTATTTGAATAACCTCTTTCGTAATAAAGCTCCAACAGATAGGTTCGAGAAGGGCTGATGTTTCAAATGATCGGGACATACGTCTGCTTATCTTGCAGGATTTAGAGTGTCTGTCTGTGTTCTGATTAGCAAATGATGCCAGGGCCATGAGTTTTATAAAAGGGAAAGCTCAAGAGTGAGCTGCCTGTCACTGGAGTTATTTAAGCAGAGACCAGACAAAAAGGAAATGTATAGAGGAATGTAAATACCAGCTGGAATGTGAGACTAAATAAACTTAAATGTTTCTTCCAAAACTAGTAAGTTCTACAGGGATTTAACTATTGGTAGATCATTGAGAACTGGAAGGCAGAGGGTGGAAGGCAGAGGAAGCTTTTAAATTTTGAGTATCTATTGTGCACCAAGGACTATACTAAGCCTTGACAAGCACTAATTCATTTAGTTCCCACAATAATCATATGAGATAGTGTAAGGAAAATCTCTATGTTTTCCTTCTCTCTACATACAACACTCATACTTCTGGTCACCAAATGTTTAGAGTTTTCCCACAATGACCAATTCCTAGACACCAGCGGAGTAACCTATAATCCAATACAGTTCTGACACTGTCTACCTGGAGTGAGCATCAGATCCCACAAGTTAAAGGCTCAGTCCCATAAGACTGCCACCATGATGCCAGTGGCATCTAACCAACCAGCTATCAATTGGGCTTCCCACAACCCCCTCCTTGGGTTCTATAATTTCCTAAATAGCTCACAGAGTGGAGGGAAATACTTACTTATGTTCACTAGTTTACTATAAAGGATATAATAAAGGATACAGATGAACAGACAGATGAAGAAATACATAGGGTGAGGTCCAGAAGGGTCCTGAGTGCAGAAGCTTCTGTCTTCTCCGTGGAGTTGAGATGCACCACCCTCCCAGTACATGGATGTTTTCACCAACTTAGAAGCTCACTGAACCCCACTGTTTAGGAATTTTATGGAGGCTTCACACTTAGGCATGACTGAATAAATATTGGCCATTGGTGATTAACTCAACCACCTCCCTTTCTCCCCTCCTCAGCGGTCAGGGAGTGAGGCTAAAGGTTCCAACTCTCTAATCACACCATTGGTTCCTGTGACAATCAGCCCCCATCCTGAAGCTACCCAGGAGCCCTGAGCCACCAGTCACCTCATTAGCATACACAACTTAGGAGACTCCAAGAGTTTTAACAGCTGTGTGCCAGGAAATAGGGGCAGAGACTTAAGATATCACCTGTATTAGTTATCTATTGCTGTATAACAATATTACCACAAACTTAGCAGCCTAAAACAACACACATATACTATCTCACAGTTTTCGTTCAGGAGTCCCAGCATGGCTTAGCAAGGTCCTCTGCAATCCAAGTGTGGCCCAGGACCGGGTTTTCACCTGAGGCTTGACAAGGGAAGAATCAGCCTCCAAGATGACATGACTATTGGCAACACTCAGTTCCTTGCAGGCTGTTGGACTAAAGGCCTCAGTTTCTCATTGGCTGTCAGCCACTCTCAGTTCCTTGCCACATGGCCCTCTCCATATGGCAACTCACAACATGGCAGCTTGCTTCTTCAAAGCCAGCAAGTAAGAGCATTTCCTAGCAAGACAGATGTTCCAGTCATGTGCAACACGTGTATGTAATCGTATATTCTGTAATCTTTGTATTCCATTGGTTAGTTAACAGATCCTGCTCATGCTCAGAGGGAGGGAATTACACATGGGTGTGGACACCAGCAGCAGGGATCATGAGAGCCACCTTTTAAGTCTATCCACTACATTACTATTATTCTCACTTTATAGGTGAAAAATAAACTAAGGAAAGTAAAATAAATCGCCAGTCAACAGTTAAGCTAGGTTTTGAACACAAGTGTCTCTAAATCCAGGGTTTGCCTTCTTAACCATTATAGTACCAGGGAAGGGTTCAAAGAGGAGTTGGGACTAGAGTTGAAATGGCTTATCCTGAAGGAGTCTAGAGAATGAGTTGAGGGGACCAACATGAGCAAGGAGGCAGGAAAGAATGAGTGTCTTATTGGAAAGTGAGGAGATGGTCCAAGTATAATAAAGTTTATTTGGGTGTGTGATGGGGGAAAGTCTGGATAGTAGCACCAGAAGTCTAGAAAGTCAAATGGAGACACATCGATCTAATGCAGTATTCAACAGGGAACTTTCGTAAGTTTTTAAGCACAAGTTTTTAAAGTATTAAGATGAATCAAGTATCACAGTCTCATTCTAATCAATATATCTGAAGCTTCCTAGAAGAATAAATCTTGATGTTAACCAAAGTAGATATCCATCTTTACTTGACAATGCCTTTTAAAACATGGCTATAAATGATTAAAACAAATAAATATTGACTATTAAGTTACAAATATTTCTCACAGGAGCATCTTCAGTCAGATCTAAATGGAAGAAAAACCTTGCAATAAAAAGGGCAACTCTTTTTAGGAAGGCTTTACCACCATCCCCAAGTCATAAATCCCAGAACCTGTACTCTTGGTCACTCTTCTCAGTAGTGAGTTGTGAGACAGGACACTGGTAATTAGTTACCCTCTAAGCATTGGATCGCACAGCCTTCCAACTCACAGAACAGCCAGCCAGACACAGGCCAGTCTGAGTCTCCAATGGGTCTTATGGTGTGGAATGGAGGGAAAACTTGGGGTTTGAGAAAAGAAGCCTGTTTAAAAGAACCACTGGAGGGGCCGGCCCCGTGTCCAAGTGGTTGGGTTCACGCACTCTGCTTCGGCCGCCCAGGGTTTCACCAGTTTGGATCCTGGGCGCAGACACGGCACCAGACACCAGGACATGTTGAGGCGGCATCCCACATGCCACAACTAGGACCCACAACTAAAAATATACCACTATCGACTGAGGGAATTTGGGGAGAAAAAAAAAAAAAAAAAAGGTTGGCAAGTTGTTAGCTCAGGTGCCAATCTTAAAAAAGAAAAAAAGAATCACTGGAAATTACAAAATCAAGTGTTTCCTCTGTCTAACACGTTACTTGCTTTCACTCCTCCTAAGTTAACAAATATCACTATAATGTTTGGAATAATGAAATGAGATGATTGGTTCTCTGTCCACTAACAATCCAGAGTGTGGGCTTAAAGTCAGGCTGCCCGGGTTGGAATCCTCATTCCTCCACTTGCAAAACTGTGTGACTATGAACAAGCTACTTCACTTCGTCAGACCTCAGCGTCCTCATATGTAAAGGGGGAGTAAAACGAAATAATGCATATTGTTTGCAGAAGGATAAAATGAAATAACGCATGTAAAAGTTTAGCACAGGGAATGAAATGTAGTAGACACATAATAAAACGTTCATGATTACATCATTAGTGTACAATGTAATGATTTGATAGTAAAAGTACAATGAATTTTGCTGAATAAAAAACCCAATAAAATGAACACAATCCTGAATCCTTTTCCATCTTGTGCTTTTCCGATAAGGGCACATGTACCTCCAGGGCACACAGCCATAGTGTAAATGAATACGGAGTTTCTTCCTGGAGTGTCCACTTTACTGGAAGATTTGGGGGGAGGAAAAAGAAATTTAACTCATAAGTAACTTTTTAATTATCTTTGTATTAAATTCATAAGAAATGCTTTATGTGGTGGACATATATTATTTTCCTAATAATACTGATTTAAATATCTTTTTTTTCCCCCTTTTTTTCTCCAAAGCCCCCCGGTACATAGTTGCATATTTTTAGTTGTGGGTCCTTCTAGTTGTGGCAGGTGGGATGCCACCTCAGCGTGGCCTGATGAGCAGTGCCATGTCCGTGCCCAGGATCCAAACCGGTGAAACCCTGGGCCGCCGCAGCTGAGTGCGGGAACTTAACCACTTTTCCACGGGGCCAGCCCCATAAATATCTATTTTAAAAGTTTACTTTAAGTCCGCAGTTTAGAACTCATATGTATGGATTTAAAAGTTATAATACATGATTTTTATATTAAGTATTTGGAGGAAAGATTCAATTTAAAATAAATGGAATCTTAAAACATATATTATATACATATTTTTCTCTGTACTTTAAACACATTGATTTTTTCATTACACTCATCCTTTTTCACCTGGTGGTAAAATATTAGCACAACTTTTTAATCAAAATAAACCCTACCACAGATCATAAGCAACTTTTAAATTATATTAAAAAATGTTTTCTTCATTTGAAGAAAAGCTGATGGACTAAGAGAAGATTCAGACAGACCCTCTTGAGAGCCACGGAACTCAACCTGCAACGAAATAGACTGGACCACTTACTAAACTCTTAGAACTTTGATTTTAGGAATATGACCGACTTCACAGAAACATTGAGAAATTTACTTCAGATATGTATGTCAACTGATACATAGGGAGCCCTCTAAAATTTCAGCTCCATTTCCCAGTTACAATCTTCCCTGCTCCCCGCTTCAGTGCCTACCTCTCCCTACAGATGTCAACCTCATGCTCCACCAGCCACCAATCAGCATGTTTTTGCCTTCTTATAGAATCTGAACTTTGTCTTTTTTTTAACTTTCTTATTTAATACGTAAATTTTTTAAATTGTATGGAATAGGTAAGCCACAGACTGGTAGGACATGTTTTCAAAATATTTGACAAAGTACTGATATGCAGGATATGTAAATAACTCCTAAAACTCAATAATAAAAAGAGGACTCAATAAAAAAATGGGCAATAGATTTGAACATTCAAAAGAGAAAATATATGAATTATCAACTAGTGCATGGAAAAGAGTGCATCATCAGTCTTCAGAGAAATGCAAATTAAAATCATAAAGAAGCATTCTACACACCAACCTGAATTGTCAAAATTTTTAAACCTGTCAACACCAAATGTTGTCAAGGATATAGAGTAAAAAGAACTCTCATACCCTATGAGCCAGCAATTTTACTCCAAGGTTTTCACCCAAAAGGAATAAAGCCTATGTTTACAGAAAGACTTGAACAAGAATTTACAGAGCAGTTTTATTCATAATAGCCAAAAACCGGAAATGGCCCAGATATGCATCAATAGGAAAATGGATAAACTGTAGTATTTTCGTAAAATGGAACATAACTCAGCAATATAAAGGAACCAATTACTAATACATGCAACAGTATGGATGAGTCTGAAACATTATACTAACTGGAAGGAGAACACTGCATACTATATGATTCCACTTATAGGAAATCCTGGAATAAGCAAAAGGGGGGATTGCCCAGGAAAGGGCAAGAGGGAACAGCCTGAGATGGTGGCAATGTTCTATATCTTGACAGGGGTCTGCATTTGTCAAAACTCAATAAATACATACTTAAGATGTGTGCATTTCTTTGTATGTAAGTTCTATAGCAAAAAAAATAACTATAAGCAAATATTGCAGACCATGTACTGATATCTGCAGTTTTCTTGGGAATGTGTCAAAATTTAAGATTGATTAAGGGATGAGAAGAGGACAAATAACTAAATAGACATGTGTTAAAAAAAAAACAGAGCAAAATGTTAATGGTAGAATCTAGGCAACGGGTAAATGGTTGTTCTTTGTAAAATCAGTTGTTTTTATAATAAAATACTAGAAAATTTCTTTGGGATGACACAAAACTGAATTGTGAAAACTCACTGGTTAGAAAAATTTCATTGTAATTGCTGAGACATTCCATGAAGGGCACAACTTTTTAATGATAGACATGCATACTTAGTCTTTTTCATTACAATTGGAGCCTTACAGAGCATTAATAGTATTCTCTATTTTATAACTTTTCATCCAAAAACACAATAAAAAGTTTTTAAAAATTACAATGATCATGAAATAAAATTATAATTCAAAGAATATTAGCACAAGAGCTCACCGCCAGAAGGAGTGTGAGAGGTTCTTTTATCACTAAAAATATTCTTTAAGAAGGAGAAGAAAAACTGGACTGCAAAGATTTTATTCAGATTACATTAACGTCTGCTATTTCTTAGGCTAGACACTGTGACTTTGAAGTACATTTTTAATGCTTTTTGTTTAAAGTTTACACCCTAATCCTATATCAGTGTTTTTCAACATTTAGTAATTCTTGACCTTCTGCAGCAGAATCACCAGAAAAATCTGCTGAAAACTCAGATTCTTGGGCCCAACTCATACCAACTGAATCAGAATCTCAGAAAGGTGGGGGAATTTTATCTTACTATTTTTTTCATTTTCATATATGATTGAGGCAGAATTGAGAACCATGGCTCAAAACCATGCCATTATTAGATACTAAATATACTCTGCAAGCAATGGGCACATAATAACGACTCACGGGCAATCACTCACTAACTCATGCCAACTTCTAACAGCTCCCATTGTGTGTTCCCCAGCCACTCCTCCCCCTCTTCACTACACACTTCTTAGTGGTCTCCTGTGTGCTAGGCACAAGCTTCTTAAGTGCAGGCTCATTTTCCAGCTGATTTATAGAGTAAGGCTGATGGTTACATTAGAGGCTAATATGGGATCACTTACGATGCCATTTCTATGGTTCCCAGCCAGGGCTGCTATAACAGGATATGCAGAGTATGCTGCGCACAGGGATCCCCAAAGAGGAAAGGATCCAGACTCTGATTACTGCTTTTATTCATTTAGTAATAAATGTTTTTGTGCATCTACAGTACAGGGGCCAAGTCTCCTCCTTTTTTTATGTCCCTTAGAGACTATCCCTCCAAAGTTTCCAGTGGAGACATGCACATAGCAGATTTATATATACGATTTAACAGTCATCTTTCATCAAGGTAAAAACTGACTAAAAAGCAAGTTGAAGGGCTTTGTAAAGAGGAAAGAAAGGAAAGACATGACCCAGGAGGTATTTGGGGATATGAATGGGGATAAAGCCAACCCCAGGCTCTCCCATATTTTCAATGCCTTTGGTCCATCACTAGAGAGCAATGGCTCATTCTATTCCTTCTACTAAACAATTCACAGCCTAGTTCCCAAAGCTACTGGTAGGAGTAGGCATCCTTGCGCCGGAAGCCTGTAACTATTATCCCCATCTGTCAAGCTGTGTTCCAAAACTACGGCCCCAAGAACACTTGTTCCTATAGGCCAGCAGCCACAGTTAAATGAGTTTCAGAAATGCTGCAGATGGAATCCTATTTGGATTAGTCACAATTCTGCTTCCCAAATTAAGGACTGAGAAGTTCTATCCTAAGGTAACCTGTTTAACTTTCCTTAACACATTTCTGAAATTTGACCACTAATGCCTTTTCACACGTTACACATAAATGAAACGCCGTGAAGAACACTTTGGAATTGCTGCCTCAGGGATGGCTTTGCCTCCCTGTACTCTGTTTCCTCTCTGCTCAAGGCACTTAGTGTCCTCATAACACCTTCTGGCTATCCAAATTCCCAACTGAGATGTTAATCCCAAAGCCAGGACCCAACTACATAATTTTCAGGGCCATACAATGCAAAATGAAAGTGGGGGGCCCTTTGTTCACTGTTACCAAGAATTTCAAGATGGCAACAGTAGAGCATAAAACCAAGCATGAGGTCCTTCTCGGTAGGCCAATACCTGCCTTCCTTCCTTCACCTTTAGAGTTATCCATTTAAAAAGGAAAGCAATCTAATTAAAATAATCATACGAGTTAAAGAAATCAGTCATATTAATTGAAGAAAGACTTGAAGGGATTTACTTGACAATGCACAAAAAAAAAAACAAAAAAAAAACCCAGCCTGCTTAAATAATGGGCTGATATTCAGAAGTAAACAGAGCATGTTCAAAGGGAACTTGTGATGGTGAAGCATTCTGAAATCATTTCACAGGAGAGAGACTGGGTTTAGTCTAAAATGTGTCTAGGCCAAAGAAGAGAGAGCTTGGAGGTCAAGAAAGTACAGGATGATACCTATCTGCCATGAAGCCCTCATGAAGACAGGATGTGAGCTAGTTCCTAATATCTGAACAGGATTTGATGAGGACTAGAGGTTAGGAAGAGCACTAGAAGCAAAGGACCAACATGTGTCAAACAAAAGGGGAACTTCTTGGTGGAACACTCTTGCCATATATAAGGAAGATAAGGCTTCTATTTCCATTATGTACTACTCAGAAGCATATTATATTTCAAACTGCTGAAAAGAAAAGTGAAGATCCTGAAGGTAGAGAAAGAAGACACATTATATATAAAGGAACAAGGACAAAATTACAGTAGACTTCTCATCAGAACCCATGTGAACCAGAAGACAAGGGAGTGACATCTTTAAAATGCTGGAAGACAAAAACTGCCAACCAGAATTCTATTCCCAGCAAGAGTACCTTTCAAAATGAAGGAGAAACAAAGACTTTCTCAAATAAATAAAACCTGAGAGAAACCACTGCCTGCATACCTACTCTGTAAAAGTGTTTAATGAAGTTCTTGAAGCAGAAGGAAGGTGATATCTGTCTTAGTCTACTTGGGCTACTATAACAAAACATTACAGACGGGGTGGCTTAAACAACATTGACTGAAAGTCATACCCATACAAACTTAAGAAGAAGAAATTATTTCTTTCAGACCCTCTGTCAAAAACCTTCATGGAAGAAGCAGAAGAGCTACGGTTTGTTGAAAACCTACCATGTGGGAGGCAACATGATAAAAGCCCACGCTGTGGAGACCGTAGACCCAGATTTGAAGCCCACCTCAGCAGTTTACTAACCACGTAACATTAACAAGTCACTTAACCTTTCTGATTTCTCATCTATAAAATGGAAAGAGAGTATCCATCAAGCAGAGTTAAATGAGGAATAAAAATAGCATATGTAAAAAGCATGCAGCCGGTACTTAATAAATGTTACCAATGTTTTGTGTCAAGTATTTCTATGCTTTATCACATTTAATCCTCAAAACCACACAGAGAAGGGTATCATTACTTTCATTTTTACGTTTTAGAACGCAGACTCAACAGTTAAGTACATCGCACAATTTATGAGTAAAGCACCCTAGAATCAACCATGCTATCATTCAAAATGCACAATATGCACATGTAACAGTGTGTGGCAGGAATAGGAAAGATACTGACAAGCTGGCTTCTGCACCAAACTGAAGCTAAAATGACCCTGCAGCCAATGGCCCAAAGAACACCTATTGATCTTAACGTGTTTTGAGGACTTCATTTACTACTTCTTAATAAATGATAGAATAACTTGAGATGACATTTTCATTACTACCTCAAACCATAATGCCAAAGGACCACTAGTGACATGTTAATTACTATGCCGTTATAGATATCAGTCTTTTTTCATTTATTTCTTCTGGTATTACTACCAGCATTGCCATTAATAAGGGAATGTCAATGATGGCCTAGAAATCTTTATTATCAAGTTAGTCATACTTTGCTTTTAAGAATTACATAGGCTAAAGTTTTGGCCTTAAAAAGCCATCAACCAAGAATTACAAAGTACATTTCAATGCACATATTTCAGTAAAATGTTAATACCATCATTTTGAAGATGAGAGAACTTAGACTCAGTGATTCTAAGCGTGTCTGAGAACCTCATGCTTATAATTCCCTGAGAATCAAATCTGAAAATCATTAGCCAGGCTACTGTAAACTATCTTAATCATCATAGTACTAGATGAGGGAGAGAAAAACTTCTAGCAAAAATGGGTCACAAACTATCTAGGCTTGTTTTAATCAGTTATATAAATTATTCTACAAACTAAGCCCATGGAGAAAAAGAAATCAGGCTAGTTGGAAAGGTACATGGCTATACACAGAAATATAAAAGCACATTGATCTGTACATTCCAACCCTTAGCTGCACACAATAGAAGCCAAATAAATGTTTGAGGGAGAAAGGAAGGAAAGAAGGAAAGAAAGGAGGGAGGGAGAAAGGGACAGAACAAGAGAAGAAAAGGCAGTCTTGGGGCCAGCCTGGTGGCACAGCAGTTAGGTGTGCACGTTCTGCTTCGGCAGCCTGGGGTTCGCCAGTTCAGATCCTGGGTGTGGACATGGCACCGCTTGGCAAGCCATGCTGTGGTAGGTGTCCCATGTGTAAAGTAGAGGAAGATGGGCATAGATGTTAGCTCAGGGCCAGTCTTCCTCAGCAAAAAGAGGAGGATTGGCAGCAGATGTTAGCTCAGGGCTTATCCTCCTCAAAAAAAAAGAAAAGGGGGGGCTGGCCCCGTGGCCGAGTGGTTAAGTTCACGCACTCCGCTGCAGGCGGCCCAGTGTTTCGTTGGTTCGAATCCTGGGTGCGGACATGGCACTGCTCATCAAACCATTCTGAGGCGGCGTCCCACATGCCACAACTAGAAGGACCCACAACAAAGAATATACAACTATGTACCAGGGGCCTTTGGGGAGAAAAAGGAAAAAATAAAATCTTAAAAAAAAAAAAAAGGCAGTCTTTTCTAAAGCTGTCAATGCTGATTAACAGCTAATGCATCCCTTCAACCCTAAGAAGAGTAGAACAAAACAGTGAAAATTTGCTAATTCCAACATTGAAGAGCTTAATCATTTTTAGCTTATCTGCAATCCTGACATGCAGCATAGATTAAATTTGCCACCAAATTTGAACTCATAACTCTCTCTCAAAAAAAAATGATGGGCCAGTCCTGGAGCATAGTGGTTAAGTTCACATGCTCCCCTTTGGCAGCCCAGGGTTCGAAGGTGAGCATCCCAGGTGCGGACCTAGCACTGCTCGTCAAGCCATGCTGTGGTGGCATCCCACATAAAATAAAGGAAGATTGGCACAGATGTTAGCTCAGCAACAATCTTCCTCAAGCAAAAAGAGGAAGATTGGGAACAGATGAGGCTCAGATACATGAAGTCATTTTGCCCAAAGCAAACAACAAATGGCAAGTAGTGGAAATGAGCTTCCAGCCGAGTTTCTCTGACTGCAATGCCTAAGCTCTTAACCACAGACGAGGCTGTAACATTGCATCTATCCTTCATGCTGGAGAAAGAAATATAGCCCCAAAGAGGCTAAGAAAGGAACAGTTAAAAGAATGGCTGGCAGTCCAGGGTTCCCCTGCACTTGAAAAGCCCAGGGCATTAAGTCTGCCTGTTGTAAGCGGGGATTCTATAGGACATGCAAATCCACAGGTCCTATTAAATGTGCGCTCACAGAAAACTACCAACGTCTGCAGCTCTCATTGATGGTATATTTATCACAGTTTTCAGGTTTAGACTTACACAGCTCACTCTGGTTTAAGAGGTTTCTACTTTTTGCCTATTGCTAATGAAGCAAGATCTTTCCCATTCCACTCAGGAGAGAGAAACCCCAGAATAGAGCTTCTGGTAGCATGTCTTTGAAAACAAATGGATTTTGAGAAGCCAGCCTTTGAAAGGTCTGCAAAGAGAAGCTCATGCCCATCCACTGGAGCCCTGACGCTTTCTCTTCTTGAGAATCCTCTATTAAAATGCAGAAGTCTTCATCACTGCCAGAGCGTGCCAGAGCCCTGCTGGTTCCAGCTGAGTTCTGGACTTGGCCTCCAGCCATTGGATTCACGGCACCTGCCAGAGCTCCCCTATCCAACTGCATTCCCAGCCTGGCCCCCTGGCCAGCCCAGGCCTGTTGCTGGCCAGCCAGGACCTGGCAGGACTTGCTCCCTCATTATGTATGTTCACTACCAAATCTTCAATCTCATGCTCTCTCCAGTGGCTCACTTCCCTCAGCCTTCAAATACCACAATACCATGATATTTATCATCCAACCAGAATACTTCTGAGAGTGAAAGGGAGATACACTCGGACAACAGACCTAAATCTGCAAACCTAGATCCAGTCACCCCATCAAATACTCACAGGACTTCCCTATCCTTAACAAAATTACAATTCATTCTAGTGCCTTTTCTAGAAACTCATCCAATTTCTTCCCCTTTTTTCTCTTCCAAAATTCCAGAATTCGTTGTCTACAAAGATGGCCTACAATGTATTCACCATCCAGCCCCTCTCTAATCTCCAATCAATCTTCTGCATCTACCATTCAACTGAACTGACTTTCTATGAACTAAACCAAATCTCGTTTTTTCAGTCCTCGTTCTCCTAGAACTCGCTGCCCTATTTGGTTCTACTCGATCCTTCTACACCCCAGCCTTTAGTTTCCTGAAGATCTCACTGTCTCATCTATTCTTTATTCCCTATTGCAAATGATAGTTAACTTCCAATATTTGAAAAACGTGCCTTTTCTAAGTTAAACCTCAGTCGTCCTTCATTTAGCATAATTATGAGACGCTCTCATCCTTACTGCTTCCTCTAGTTGAGCTCTGGTTCATCAATGTTCTTCTTGCAATGTGTCATTCAGGAAGAAGCACAAGCTGACCAGCATGGAGAAACTCCAGACTGCTTCTCCCCACTCGGCCCCTCTCTAGTACTCCAGCCTCATTTTGTCTTAGCTTTGATACAGCCTCTTCACTCTGGTCACTCCTATCATGGTGAGAGTCAACAAAATCTCCCGGGTCCTCACTTAGGAATTCTTACTAAGTTGCTTTCTTCCATCTTGACCTTGTGCAATAAGGTTTTTTTTGTCAACCCAAATAGGGGATTTTACATTTATCCCTGTTACATTTCAACGTCTTAATTTCAATCCTATTTCACAGCCTGTCAAGACCCTTTTGAGTTTTAATGCTATCATCTATCATGTTAACCCTTCTTTCTACTGAGTTGTCTACAAATTTAATAAGCATCCCTTATATGATTTTCTCTTTTCTATGTCAATTTCAGCTAGGAGACAGCTGATTTGTCAAATAAAGCGTTAAAGACCTTTTCCCTGCCTCTCAGCGGCTCTGTGTGACACACTGTGTCACCAGGAGTTCTCACCTCCCCAGTCTAGGGCGATTAGTCCTGTCATTTGAACTAGTGGCTCTCAAACTTGAGCGGACATCAGCATTACCTGTCACATTTGTTGAAATGCATATTCCCAGGCCCAAACTTCAGCAATTCTAATTTGGTAGATTGGAGACAAATCCAAGAATAAGTGCCTTTAACAAGCAACCCAAATGACTAACGAATAATCTGCACAAAATATTTAAACACTTCTTTAGGATCACAAATTTCTGCTTTTCTGAATCTCTGTGCACATGGGGATTGGGCGGAGGGGGAGGGTAACAGTGATAGAGAAGTTTTATATTTTCTGACTGCCTTTTCAGCTCCTAAACATCTTTTAAGGGAACTGAACATAACGTTATTCTGCCAAGATTCAGCTACTCTTCCTTCCCATTTTCTAGGTACATTCACATTCTAGATAAATGGTACCAAATGACTCCTTAAAGAACCAGACATTCAATTTGAAATTATTTAATACATTCAGTTTGAAATTTTTTAATAAATTGAACATATTTATATATATGAATATATTTATATATATATAAGAAATAACTTCTTTATGGTCTTAAAATTAGCTTATTTTGGGTCTTAATTTATACATCTTTGACTTGAGATTTATAAAGTAACACTTCTGGTCATACATTTATGCCATATTATATCTGTAGTTGCTGTTAAAAAGAATTTCCAAACTTTTGTGCTCTATTTTTAATTTCTCCTTTTTTTAATTTCGTTTTTTACTTATTTTTAACTCAGCATTATTTTATTGGTTATTAACCTCATGGGTTTAGTTTCCCTTTAAACTTTTTACACTTGGCCCTTTAAAAATATTTTATTCTAAAATGTATCACTAGTGATAATTACCTTATCTTTATTTTAAATTTTTTAGCTTTAAGACTATCTCAACTTAAGTTCTTTCCTTTTGTTTAATCATTCCCAGTCTCATCTTCTGCTCATCTATTTTTGGTCTCTTGCTTTCACAGTGCCTGACAAAAAAGTGGGTCATAGGAATGCTCAAAATGGAAGGAATCCAGTTACAACCCGGAAGGTATGAAAGCTGCCCAGCCAGTTTTGGACACCTGCTCCTCAAGCTTCTCCTCATTCCTCATCCTAAAGACTCAAGAGGCTCGCAGGAAATCTCATAATAGAGACTTTCAAATAATCTACCTAGAATATTTTTTGTCATTTTTATTTTACTATTAATTTGTTAAAGTCTGTTACGCTGTAACTAGTATTAGGATGTGCATGCTCCAAATTACTTTTGTTTTATTTTGTTCTTCTTAACCTGAAATTTTGCTATAACTACCTTCATGCACAGTCAAATCATTGAGTAAAATGATCCATTTGGCATACATTGATTCAATAGACTCCTGTGGAAAGACAGCGAGAGAGAAAGGATAATGGTTACCATTTATTAATTATCTACTACATGGCACAGTCTGTGTAAGTGTTTTATATATATATATATATATATATATATATATATATGATCTGATTAATCTCCACAAAAACTCTGCAATGAAGGTATCCTTATTTTACGGATAAAAAGCCAAGACTTCCCTGTTCCTTCTACTACTCCACACAGCCATTCAGTCAAAGGGGTCGCTGCGGAGGACTGGAAATGCTAGTTGTACAGGGTACAATGTTGGAGGACTCATGGTCTGAGCTGCTGGAACTGCGACTGCCTGACAGCCCTCACTGTCAGACCTCTCTGAGATTTGCCCTCAGCTGAAGAGAACCCCTCACCCAAGGTCATACCTCTTCCCAGAGGCAGACCACATTCCATAACTCATCAAAGGTGGAGGGAGGCTAAGGGCCAGACTTCTTGCCAAAACCCACATCAACCCTGCAGGGCCATCCAAGCTCAGGAGCTCCCCTGGGGCTGGCTGGACCGTTGTTATGACTGTGATGTAGTCCAACTTCTCTGTCTTTGGTCTTGCTTCCTTCCCTTCTCTCCACTGTATGGATCCTGAGAGCACTCCCATAATAAATTTCCTTATCAGAGTCTGCTTCTTGGAAAATTTGACCTACAACATTAGTTTTGTGGTGAAACAGAGCAATTTTTATTTATGCCTCCTCTTTAACAAAAAGCATCAAAGGCAGTTTTCACGAATATGTAAATACACGTTAACATATTAGAGGTGGCAGAGAAAGGATAAGGAAATAAAAAATAAAGACACCAAGGACATAAAATGGAGCCAGGCATGTGGCTAATACAAAAATGAACCCCTCAGCCAGGCCATAAATTTGGCTCTTTTTTACCAATGCAAAAGAAAGTAAACTCATCTATTCTGCAATTCACAGTAACCTTAACATGTTTGGTTAAATACACAGTTGCTCAGGAAAACTAAAGAGAAATACCTCCTGAGAGTTTATATAAAAATCTTCACAGCCTTACATTAGATGCACAGATGAGTTTCATGGGGATGTGTTTGACTGGTTGGTAGAGTGACCAAGTGTCCACGTTTGTCCAGGACTAGGAAGTGTCCTGGGACACGGTACTTTCAATTCTAAAATCAGGATTGTCTAGGATAAATTGGGACAGTTGGCCATCCTGGTGATACTACAGTTCTCATATCAAGTCAGTAAAAAGCAAATATGCAAGGGGCCAACATTAATCAGTCCAAGTACACAGGTTTATGCTGGCCTGGCTTAATCCAGGAGTATGTTTAGGTTAGCTAGAGGTATGTCTAAACTACATAGCCTTCACACAACCCTCAGCAAATATCACTGATCTCAGCTGAGCGTTTGAGAGACGATGCATAAAGCAGTGAGTTTAAAGTCGCACTCTTCAAAAAATAACTAAAGTATGGCTATTTTACAGTCAATTCAGCACAGATCCTCATACTTGAGCACTTGAGCAGACAGTTGAACTAGGAATAGAGTTAACATTCTTAGGTGAAAATTGAAAAGCCTGACAAGCACAGAGAGGTGATTTCACCTCCACTTGGTGGTGAGCTAAGGGAGCATCTGGGGACAGGAACAAAATTTTCCTTTGAAAGTAATTTTGAATATTCTCTGCTACATAAATGCATGCACCGAGGTAAAAGTATTCTAGTCAAAGAATTGGGTCACCACAATTTTAATCTGGAAGAACCAGAAACTGAAAAAGGCAGATGTTACAAAAAAAAATCAATCACAATAAAAGACCTATAGAATAATTAACTTGACTTTTTGCCACTTTCAGGTATATTGGCCATGATCAATTATTTGAGGAATTAACAACAAACTGAATGATTGCCTAGGACCTGCATCTCATTAAAATGAGATATTCTCATATATCCACCATCTGTTCTGTAACTAAAATAATACTCCACTAGTTTATAATGCGGACTTGTTTCTAATGGACTGAACCTAAGAGTTACAATCAATAGTCCTGATTTAGGAGTTCCAGTTTAGCAGCTGTCTCTCAGCAAATAATCTTTGGAAGTCGTTTAACAAATAAATATTCCCTTTTCCTGAGTGACCTAATCAGCAATCATATGGATTTTCTCTTCTGGTTAACTTCTAGTTGTCGATTGTAATTTGTAAGAGAAACTGGGAGGAAGCTGGAAACAAAGATGGCAATTATCCAGCTTAATTTGGGGTTTGTATTTGGTTGCACACGTGAGATATGTTTGAGAATACTTTCTATTTCCATTAACAAAATTTCCAGATGATTGCTAAAATACATTCTCATGTTCTATTGCACAGACAACCATAAGTAAAACCACAGTGATGTCCCATCTACAAAGCAGACGTAGTGACAATTGTCTCCTGAATTCAGGAGGTTATCAATAGAGGTATAGTCAGTTTTATTTTTTTAAACCATTATTTTCTCCTCCTTTAATAGGTGAGCTGATTGAAATATCTGCACAGCAAAACTAAGAAAAGTCAGCTTCAAAGTCTAAACAAGGAAGATGGTCTTTCCTGTACATTATTCGTAGTTTCCCAGGGAGATAGCAACTCTCTTACAAAGCATCTCAGGCATTCACCTCACAAAAGCTGGAGCACTGGCATCTATCAGGGGCTTTTGAGCTGTGGCAATGGCACAAAAAGATTTCTGGCTCCGATGAGTCTTGTTTGTACTTCTTCATTAGTATTTCTTCATCAACTTATTCACCAGTTAATTTCCAGTCCTCCATTTCATCTTGTGCTGAGTCCATCCAGTGGCGGACAGAAAGGCTGAGTGCGTAAAGCCATGTACCGAGGCCACGCAGCAAGGCATTATGCTTCCCTTCCCTTTGACTTCTTCACAGCACTCTACCTGTTTCACAGCTACCTAAATTCTATTACATGCCATTTTGCTATTTGCATCTGCAGCTTTAGTCATTAAACAGGAGTGAAAGAGCACCCTTTGCTGCACAATGAAGCTATCCATTTTCTCAGTTCGGCACACAGGCAAGCTTTTCTTCCTTCTGAATAACTAGTTTCATCTGTGACTAAGAGGTCTGAAATTTTACTACTCAACCTGCTAACTTTTGCATTGCATCAAAGGGAAGGTCAGTAATCTTCTTGACAGAAGGTTTAAAACATAAGAAGCTTAGCATTCAGGTCTAGGAACTTAACCTGCCGTGCCCTCATGGAGCACTGCTAATGGAGCTCGAGTTCAGTTTCCAGCTGGCTTTTCAAAAAAGCTGATGAGGACAGAACGGCCCCACCACCCTCCCCCTCTCACTCCACCCCCCTGTAGCTAGGCATTTTATATACCTCCAAACAAGACTAACGAGCAAGCTCTTGGTGGTGAAAGGCAGGATGGCAGCAGGCATCCCAGCCCCCGTCTTTGTGAACTCTTGAATCAGTAATTTCCAAATACATCACTGTCAGTGCACACCTTTAGCCTGCCATCAAAGAACCCAGAAATTGGACTGCCACCTCATTCTTCTTTTCCAAAGGTGAAATGAGCCTTTAAAAAAAATTATATTATACTGTGGATATTAAGTTTTGCCTTGAACAAATGAATGATAGGTAAGCATTTTTCACTCTCCAAAGAAGAATATAACATTTCTATTTCCAAAATGTACATGCATACATTTGTTTAAAAATAGCTGCCTTCATTATCATAATGATTTTTCCCCTGTGTTCAGGAGCTCAGGGAATTAGTGGTAAATGTAAATGTAATCAACGGCACCACCATGCTTCTAATTTGGCAAGTAAAAACCATTCATATCTCCCATCATTGTGGCAGGACAAGTCAGTTTTATTACCAAAAGCAGCTTGGAAGTAACCTGATTGCCATCTGACTTTTTTTTTTTTTCATGTTTATGTCTCGCCTCGGTAAAAATCCTAGTCTTAATGTCAGGTGTCAGTACAGATATTGGAAAAAGTACTGTTATTAAGAGAGTAAATCGATACTACCTTTCTGGAGACACTCTGCCAAAATATATCAGAAATGTAAAAATATGACTATCCTTTGACCTAGAAATCTCCCTTCTATAAATTTACCCTGATATAGTCGCACACATAGAAGAAGATACAAGTTCACTGTGTTTCAGTTTACAACAGCAAAAAATAAAAAATAAAAGAGGAAATATCCTGAATGTCCAATAAAATTTCATTAGTCAAATATATTATGGTATGCAAATGAAATTTAACACAACTACTTAAAATAATAGGATACTTGAAATATTGTTTAATAAGAAAAATTTTGTGCAGTACATAGAATTCACATGAAATTTATTCATATAACAAATACCTATCAAACACATACTAAGTAACAGGCATCGTTCTATAGCAGAGGTCGGTGAACTCTTTCCATAAAGGTCCACATTGTAAATATTTCAGGCTTTGCAGGTCATTTGTTCCCCGCCCCAGATGCTTGACTGTGCCACTGTAGCACAAAAGCAGCCATAGGCAATATGGAAATAAAAGGGTGCGGCTGTGTTCCAACAAAACTTTATTTACAAAAACTAGGCTGCTGAATGGATTTGGCTCCTGGCTGTTAGTTTGCTGACCTCTGTTGTGGACAACTCGGATACACAAGTGAAGCAAAACAAACAAAAGGCTCTGACTCCACGGATCTTACATTCTGTTTGTCCATATATATATATGAGACCAACGTGGTTAGATGCATCTTCACCAATCATTCATTAAGCAAATCTTTGAGGACTGTGCCAGATGCCATGCTATAATTAGCTAGTGATTGAATGGTAAACAAAAAAAGATTTGGTCCCTGCCCTCATAAAGCTCATGGTCTAGTGGAGAAGACAGACAAGAAAGCAAGTAAAAATAACAAAAATTTCTAAGCAGCAAACAAAATGATTAATATTGATTATCTCTGAGTAATAAAATGTTTAATGAGTTTTCTTTTATTCTTTTTCATTTTCCTATATGGTTGGAAGCTTTTACAATAAGCATGTTTTACTGTTTCAGAAACAATAAAGCTAGTCTCAAAAAGTTTTAAGCAATAAAAAGGATAAAAGTTTAATTCATATTTTCTATTGAACACATAATCCTAATGTATTTAGAACAACAATCTCTACATTTTTTAGAGATTTGTTTTGTCTTTGAAACTGTCTACCTAGAATACAAGGTCTTACTAGTCTATAAATAAATAAAAATTCTTGTCTTTGGGATATGGATGAGGGACTTAGCAAATGACATAAGGTCCTTAATTCTTCTCCATTCACTCACTAATCTCAAGTGCAAAACAAAGTGCTTAAGGAAGTACAGGAGAGCAAGAACCCAAAGACTGGCAATCGTTTGACATGACTGGCTCAAAAAAAAAATTCCTTTTAGAAGTGTGTAGTAAAAAATGTGCTTTACTCAAAGAGAAATCAGCCTTTGCCCCTGGTTTTTAGGAGGTCATTACTGTCATACCTGATAGGAGTATCTTTGTTTAGGGCAGAGGCTGGCCACACCTGACAGTCTTAAGTTTGGGGCCGGCCACACCAGAAAGACCAACCATGTTATTTAGCGTGGGAGCTTTGGGTCTCATGACATCAGTTGACCTGGTGACTGAGTTCTACTACATGGGCAGTCGATAAATCATGCCTATGAACGAAGCCCCAGTAAAACCTTTGGACACCAAAGCTCAGGTGAGCTTCTCTGGTTGACAGTACTCTGTGCGCACTGTCATGCATTGATACCAGGGGGGGCAATGTGTCCTGAAGACAACAGAAGCTTCAGGTCTGGATCACTCCCAGACTCTGCCCTATGTGTCTCTTCCTCTAGCTGACTTTAACCTGTATCCTTTCCCTGTAATAACCATAACTATGCACACAGTTGGTTTCAGTGAATTCTTGTGGGTCTTTCCGTGACTTACGGAACTAGAGGGTGATTTTGAGAACCCCTTGGACTTGCAGTTGGTGTCAGGAGGGAGGACGGTCCTGTGGAGGACGGTGCCCTCAGACCTTGCAGTTCGGCTAAGTCTACATAAGGAACATTCAGAGAAAGAAGAAGAGAGGAGAACATGCTGGCGGAACTTTAATTTTCCATTTGTGGTGACACTACATGCTCTGGGCGTCTTTCTCTGTTTCTTTCGAATCTCAAACACCATTCACCAGGCCCAACAGAAGGAATAAATGCATGGTACATTCAGATTTTACAAAGATGCACAGCCGTCCTGATGTATGTCTTCAGGGTCCATTTATATATATTATTTTCATACTTTACCTGTAACTTTGTCTTAGAAAGATTCAAACACAATCTTTTTCTCCTTTACTATATGAAAAGCAAATAAGCACTCAAAGACAAATCAGTGCACTTCCTTGATGCAAAGAGCAGAAATTTTGCCAAAATATTTGCCCAACTGCTTTTTACAGATTCAGAGAAAAACATGTTTCATTTAGTTTTCTGATTTATTCCATTAAAAGAAAACTGGTTCTTAGAACACTAGGGTTTAGATACACTCCATTTTTTCAAAAGAGCCGCAAAGATTACGTCTTTGAGAAAGTTTAGATGTGCCTATATCTATCTCTGAGTGGTTGATCCTGGGTAGTCAACTGAACCTTTCTTGGGGCAGCCTTGGGCTTTTAGTAATGGTAGCCTCTAGTCCATTTATCTTCAAGGCATGAAAACTTGAGAAAAGCCCTAAATCCCTCATTTCCTTAGAGACTGCCCTAGTGGCTCTACCAGTCAAATGTAGGTATACCATAAATCCTAGCTCATCCGGCCCATTATTTTTTAAACGTCAAAAAATAATCCAGGAAAATTAACATTGTGAACCTCCATCAACAACTTGGGCTAGAACTCAAAAGTATCTCCTTCTTGCCTGCATTTCACCTCCATATGTCATTTGTTATCCGTTTTGAGGACTTGAATTCAGGATAGATTAAACCTCTAAAAACTCAGTCCAGTTCTGAGCTTGTCCTTGACTCCAAGTTCCAATGCCCAGCACTTGAAAAGATCAGGTGCAATTCAATTATGAAGTCGTGTCTGACTTTTTGAAGTGTAAATCCACTGCACTTGAAAATGGCAAGTGTAAAATCCATTCTTAAAAAGCACTTGACATTTTCACATACAGCTTTACAGCCGTGGAAATGTGAGGAGGCTCAAAAAAGATGGCCAAGAATGGCTTTAAAAAAAAAAAAAGAAAGAAATAGAAAAGGTTCTAATGCTTGCTCAGGAGAAGTCTGATTTTTAGCTGTTTTCACCAGAAAATTAGAACTTTCTTAAAAACTGCTTTGTAAAACTCATCTCTGGGAGCTGACTGTTCCTGTCAATGTTTAATTTCTGCTTTGTATGTCTAATATCACATGCCTTTCCCTTCACAAGGACTTTATAGGTTATCTTGATGTCTGTATTCTGTAACTGCAGCCTGAAGTAATCCTATAAATCAGGGGCTGGCAAAATTTGTCTATAAAGGACCAGACAATAAATATGTTTGGCTTTGTGGGCCATATGGTCTCTGTCATCTCTGCTATTACAGCATGAAAGCAGCCATGGACAATACATAAACAAATGAGCATGGCTGTGTTCCAATAAAACTTTATTTATAGAGACTGAAATCTGAATTTCATATAACATCCACATGCCACAAAATATTATTCTTCAGCCATCTTTTACAATAAAAGCCATTCTTAGCTTGCAGGCTACACAAAAACAGACAGTGGGCTACATTTGGTCCCCAAGCCACAGTTTGCCAACCCCTGATGTAGATGGCAAAAATAATTTAACAAAATAAAGCATAAATGGCAGTGCACATGTTCTGAAGTCTTACACACTCTGTGGAAAGATCTGTTGGAGATCCTCAATATCTCTGAGCATAAATAAGCCAGCAAGTTCATTTGATTCCATTGGTGGTTCAGTAGTCTGGTTATCCTGTTGAAGTCAGCCCATCAAGGCTCTGGCCTGCCCTGTTTCTCACGAGGTTGCAGCCCCTCCACCTAGGAGCCCAGCCCCATCCAAGAGCCATCCTTACACCAGCAGCATCAACATCATCTGGGAGCCTATTAGAAATGCAGAAGCTCAGGCTCTGCCCCCAAACCTTCTGCATCAAAATCTGCTCTTTGGTGAAAGAAGCCACACACAAAAGTCACATGTTGTACGACTCCAATTATTTGAAACATGAAGACTAGGTAAATCCATGGAGGCAGAAAGCAGGTTACCTAGAGTGCCAGGGTCTGAGGGAGACAGAGGAATGGGGAGTGACT
The DNA here is from genome assembly GCF_037783145.1 of Equus przewalskii. NCBI lineage: Eukaryota > Metazoa > Chordata > Mammalia > Perissodactyla > Equidae > Equus > Equus przewalskii. The sequence continues at coordinate 61,811,080 of NC_091835.1, forward strand.
ACTTGATGGGCGTGGGGATTCCTTGATGATGAAAATGTCTTGGAACTAGATGGATGTGATGGTTGCACAACATTGTGAATGTACTAAATGCCACTGAACTGTACACTTTAAAATGGTCAGAGATTAATTTTATGTTATGTGAATTTTACCTCAATAAAAAATGAAAAAAAAATCTGCATTTTAAGAAGATCCCTCCCCCCAGATGATTCATATCCACATTCAAGTTTGAGGAGCAATGTCTGCTAGACCAAGTATCAGGTATTTTCACTCATTTTCAGTCTGGTTTATAGAAACATTGGTTTTCAATACAAAGGAGCAAAATATTCATTAATGCTAATGCATATAACATCACAATATTAATGGTTATCTAAATAATGTTGATACATTTTCTTAAAACTTTGGATTAGGAAATGTTAAAATAATCTCACATTTTTAAACTCTTTTTCCCAAATTTGTTCTACACATTCAATGGAGAAATTGCTAATACCTATGAAATATCAAATGTTTCACCTATTAAATTTGAGTTCTTTTCTTGTTCCACAAACTGTTCCCTAGCACCATCTATTTCTTCCTGTTATATATTCAACTATAATATTCTTTAATTTTTTTTTTAACTTTCACAGATTAACTCTCCAGAAGAAGTGTTACCCTACTTGATATTCAGTATATATTTACTTGTGACAGCTTTATGGTACAATTAAATTTCATACATTTTTTTCAGCCCTCTCTGAATATGCATTAGAAAGCCAACCATCATAATTCTAAGCCAATTGGCTTGATTTGCTTATTTAAGCCCACGTCTCACAGGCCTGCTACATTTCCATACACTCCATCCCCATCTGCACTCCATCCACCTGCCCACAGACACTGACTGTGCCGACAGTGAAGGAAACCACAGGGTACTGACAGCCAAAATAGAACTTCCATTAGAAAGCCCTGTAGAAACATAAAGTCCATATTTAGATTCTAAGCTTTAATACGCCAAATTGAATAGTGGTGCTGGTTAACCACATGACAGAAGAAACCGAAAATATAGTATCAACAGCAGACTGGGCCTGCGTCATTAAAAATCGTTTTATCAGAGTTTAGCATATAAGAAATTGCTATCACAATTTAGCATATGAGAAAAATCCTGATGTTTAGATGGACTGAGTAACTTAATAAGGCTCATTTGGATGCAAAAATAAATGAGCATCAAGTTAACATTAACTTTTAATGCTTGCCATTTTATGTTAATTCATATTTTTAAATTATGGCTGATTCTTTGCAATCAGTCTATGGCTAATTATACCTCCAACATGTAAATCTGATGGAATGCCGGGACGAAAGAACAACAGAAAATATCCAACAAAGACTTTGGAAACTCAAACCTGCCACGTGCCCCTGTCAACTGGTAAAATCCAGCCTGCAGAGCAAACCTCAAGCTCTGAATTTCTGTCACCATTATTTCTCAAAGATCAAAGCTTAGCTTGCTTAACCATGGAAACCATATTGATGCACACTGTTTGCAGACATTTTTCCCGATTTTTTCATCTTTGTAAGTGACAACTCTATCCTAAGATACAAGAGCGATGTGTTAGGTGGATGTACACTGGATTTTTAGGCAACCTTCAAGCCGAAACAATCTAAATAAGAAATCTGGAGTTAAATACATTCTCCCACCCAACACTAAGATTACACATGTTCTTCAATATCAGACACAAAGACTCTTGCAGTTACTAAAAGACATCCAGCTCCAACTCTACTAATGAGGATGTATTCTAATGGCATGCTCTCATCAGAACCTCAGACTCTAATAATACAAAAAATAATAGCTATCATTTAATAAGGGTGTACCCTGAAGCAGGTCCTTTGTAAATGCTATTTATGTCACTTATTCTCCACACAACTCCACATAAGGAAACTGAAACACACTTAACCAAAGTTAACCAGGTAGTAAATGACCAAAGCAGAGCTGTCTGATTTTAGAGTCAGTTAGATGTGGGTTGTTCAAATCCAGATGCTACAGATTTAACAAATATTTCTATGTCTGTTAACCACTAGCTTTAAGAATCCAACTCCCATATTTCATGAGTGAAGACACTGAGGCCCAGAGAGCTTAAGCAACTTGCCCAAGGTTGCACAGCCAGCTAGTGGCAAATCCAGAACCAGAGCCCAGAGCTCCTGTCTGCTCAGTCATTTTCTGTCTTCCACATCTTTGATGTACATGTAAGTTAGCTGGGGATCTTGTTACAATGCAGGTTCTGATTCAGTAGGCCTGGGAGGGACCTGAGATTCTGCACTTCTACCAACCACCTAAGTGATTATTGGATTATTGAAACCAATGCTCAACACTGCACTGCCATCATCACTGATAGAAATAAGAGGCCTGGGGGCCGGCCCCGTGGTGTAGTAGCTAAGTTTGGCATGCTCTGCTTCAGCGGCCTGGGTTCACAGGTTCGGATCCCAGGCAGGGACCTACACTACTCATCATGCCATGCTGTGGCAGTGACCCATACACAAAATAGAAGAGACATTAGCACAGCTGTTAGCTCAGGGCTAATCTTCCTCAAGCAAAACAAAAAAAGAGGAAAATTGGCAACAGATGTTAGCTCAGGGCAAATCTTCTTCAGCAAAAAAAAAAAAGGAAAGAAAAGATAAATAAGAGGCCTGAAGATGTGCTTCAGGATTTCAATTAGGAGGAATGACAGTGTAAATACTGTTTGTTCACTGACCACTAAGCTGACCTGCTCATCTGAATTTGTCCAGGACTTTTCCAGTTTTAGCACTAAAGGTTCCACAACCTGCGAAACCCCTCAGTCCCCGGCAAACCAAGATGGTTGGTCACTCTACCCTCAACTGGTTTATATACCACATCTAATAGCATTAAATATGGGAGAAAATACACATGAGTTAGGAAGAGAGGAGGCAAAGGGTGAGAGGGCTTAAGAGACTGAAGGTGGGGTCAGCTTCCTGGGTGTGCACCTGTGCAGTTGCCCAGGCCCTGCACTCAGAAGGACTCTTCACTCGGTTTCATGTTCTGCTCTTGCTGTCTTGAAATTCTTAATAGTTTTTTCATTGAGATTTAATTCACATAGCATAAAATCACCTTTTTAAAGTGTACAATTCAGTATTTTTAGTATCTTCACAAGGTTGGGGACCATCACCACTATGAAGTTCCAGAACTTTTTCATCACCCCAAATAAACACCCGCACCCATTAGCAGTCCCTCCCCATTCTCCCTTCCCTTCCACCCTAACCATCACTAATCTACTTTCCGTCTCTATGGATTTGCATATTTTGGACATTTCATAAAAATGGAATCATACAATACGTGGCCTCTGTGTCTCGCTTCTTTCACTTAGCATGTTTTCAAGATCCATCCATATTGTAACATGTATCAGGACTTCATTTCTTTTTATTGCTGAATAATATTGCATTGTATGGATATATAACATTTTCTTTATCCACTCATCAGTTGATGCACATTTAGGTTGTTGATACTGTTTGGCTATTATGAATAATGCTGCCATGAACACTCGTGTACAAGTTTTTATGTGCACGTGTGCTTTCAATTCTCTCGGGTATACACCCAGGAGTGGAATTGCTGGATCATACGGTAATCCTATGTTTAACCTTTTGAGGAACTGCCAGACTGTTCTGCAAAGTTTTAGCATCATTTTACATTCCCACCAGCAGTGTTCAAGGGTTCCAATCTCCCCACAGCCTCGCCAATATTTGTTACTGTCCATCTTTTTTATTATAGCAATCCTAGCGTGAAATGGTATTTCATTGCCATTTTCATTCACATGAGATTCTCAATACATTTTGAACAGGGGCCCCTTGTTTTCATTTCACCCTGGGCCCAGCAAATGATGGAGTGGTACCAACTGAAGCAAAGTAACCACCAAAGGAAGTGCCAGCACCTAGGAGCCACGGCCCCTCCTTGTTTCCACCAGAGACAAAAAAGGCTGGGGTGTGGGAGGAAGGAGAAGAAACCCACCTGCTTCTGACATCCCCATCAGACACCTTGGAGGAAGTGCCGGGTTCATCCTCAGACGGCCCCTGGGACTGCCGTTCACCCACTCCTCTAAGCCTCCCCCTCTCTCAGCCCTTCAGCTTGAATTCCTTCAAGTGAGAGGGAACCAGGATTTCATTATTCATTCAACAGCGGTTTGCTATTTGCCTGCCAGGTACTGAGTCAGGGGCTGGGGGCACCATGGCGAGCCGTTCCAAGTGCCAGTATTCTCAAAGCTCGTAAAAGGTTTGAATTCAAAGGCCTGGTTGATTTACCACATCCATTAAAATTCATTCACATTAAATTAACATTCTGTGGGTTAATCGACAAACATAATTGTTACAAAACCAGTTTCTGATGGAGGAGAAGGAAAAAGTGGGTGTGGGATTACTTAAGTCAGAGAAGGGGCTGTCTGCTAAGAGGGAGCAGAAAAATGGAAGGTGGAGAAACAGAGAACGTGGAAATAATGTATAAATTCACCAAAGAATGGCCCTCTTTGCCTCTATCTGGGCCGAGCTGAGAGCCACTCTTCTCAGGGGTTGTTTTTGTCTTGCCAATGCCTAGAGGCAGTTCTGCCTGGCTTGATTTATGAAGATGAGATTGGAGCATATTTTTTTCAACACTGCCTCTTTCCCTGAGGATTTGTTAATTGAGGTATCACCTCTCAAGAATCATTGAGTAAAACTAATATATTACATTGCATGTTTCTGACTTCCACCAGGGCAATTATTTCATGATGTGAATTAAAGGGAAGACCATGCTCTTGAGCATGTCAAAGAGAAAGCAGTTTATTCAGGACCATACTGGAAAAGGTTGATTTCCCTAATTTACACACTAGAATTAGACTTTATTTCATTTCTTTATCCTATTTCTAAAAATGAAATCATAAATTCCTCCTGACAGGTCGGCACAGATTAATTTGAAGTGCTCATAATTCAGTTATCTTTGGTGTGTCTTAGACCAACATTCAGCAGAAGTCCATCACATAACTTTGTAATGCCCAAAACTGTACACTTAACACTTTTTAATATCTCAGGATGATTACTTCCTATCTAGAAAGATTATAAAATAACCTCCTATAAATTCTAGGATTTCCTAGCCTCCTAGCAACCTGGGAAGGTGCAAAGGGAGCCCCTTAAGTATTTTTACATTTCTGAAGGTCCAATGAAAATCAAACAATACATCCACACAAGCCAACAACAACAAAAAGTTTGTGTTTGGCTGGAATCATATCAGTTCTCCACTTCATTAGACATTCTGCCTGACAACCATGTGTTGTGGTTGTTTGACTAATTAAAAAAATATATATATATATATACACATCTGTATTAGTCATTACATAGTAAAATCATTTTGTAGACAAAATATTTTAAAAACTGGGTACACGAGGGAGGTGTCAATTACTAAAAGGGTCCTTGGTATTGAAAAGTCTGGGGAAAATCTGGAATAGATTATAAAACATGAGAAAATTCTGTTCCTTTAGCAGCTACTGCTTCTGAACACAAAGCTACTCGAGAATTCACGTTCCTGCTTTCCCATCCCTGTTCACAGGTCTTTCTTCCCCTCCCAATCACTCTCACCTGTGACCTACAAGTGACCTACAAGTGACTACAAGTGGAAGGGTAAGGCTTCCAAGCAGGTTCTCTTTGTAAGCTGAACAATCAAAATCACTTGCATTGTTGATACATTTTCTTGGCAACACCCACTTAGATTTCATTTTTTGGATATTAACAGCAACTGTTTTCTTTTTGCTCACAGGAGGGGCTCTTGTCCAACATGAAAGTCCACTGAAATCCAAACGGGCACCCCTGCTCCAGGGAAGGTTTGAGCAAGGATAGCTCTGATTAACTTGGTGCTTCTCTATTGGGAAGTTCTAGAAAGGACCAGGTTGATGAAACTTCCTCTACTGGATCTTTTCCAAATGACTTTCATCATTTGTTAGAAGTGAATTCTAGCTGAAACCTAGTCTTATTGAAAAGTAAGTTTAAATGTGTACATCAAAGACAAAAGGGGCAAGAACAAGGCAGGGATGGGCCATTCCCTCTATAGTGAAGATAAGGGAGCAACCGTTTCTGGCGCACTCTCATTGTCAAGAGTGGCCGCAATAATAACAACAACAATAATAATAATGCATAAAGCAAGTGTTCCATTAATATTTTCTTTCAAAAAAATTGAAATGCTTCATAGAAATCTCCACGAGCTGGAGTTCACCTCTCACGGATGGACAATAACATGAGCAAACTCTTGTAGCTGGCCTTGGCTACACTGTGTGGGAGGTAAACAACTGCTCTCTTTCATCCCAGGTAGAGAGGTTCAGACACTTCTGGGCCAAACAGAGTAGAAGAGTCTGTATGCTGTGTTTTGTTTTGTTTTGTTTCAGTTAGTAAATATAACTACCATTAGCCATAAGTACATGTTATTCACATATTAAAAATTTTTTTTAATTTTTTTCTTTATTCTATAGGGAATAAAAAGCCGTTCAAGTTTCTGATAAAGCAAATGACATTCTCCAACTTGTGCGCAGGAAGATAACTCTGGTGGCTGTGTGAAGGATGAACGGGCTGATGGAGACACTGAAGGTGAGGCAGATAAGGAGCTTCTTACAAAAGATGGTGCCAAGCCAAACTAGGATAAACACAGAAAGGGGAGGAGGTGAGAGATAAAAGAAATATGGCAAAGAATAAAAATCACTAGCAGTTAGCTACTGATCAAGGTGAGAGAGAGCGAGGCAGAGAAATGAAGCCTGGAGGAGAAAGACATGCATGGAAAAGTTGCAGAGCAAGAATAAATTCTGTGATGGTGTTACAGATGCTCATGAACCCTGCCCAGGTGCCCCAGCGAAGGGTGAACACCCACTAGGACCTGCTCAAAAGGCGGGGCTGATACCTGCCTCAAACCAAAAGGGGAGAAGTGAGCCCACTGGCATACCAACATACGAAAAAGCACACATTTGGAGTTAGTTGCCTGGGTTTGAGTACCTGCTTACCCTCCCTTCTCCCCACAAGCCTCAAGCAGCCCAGGGCAGGCTACTAACCCTACTGAAGCCAAAGCTTCCTGATCTGAAAATGAAGACAATATGCCCTGTAGCGCTGTTATGAAAATAAACAGTCGCATGCAAGATGGCACCTACTGCAGGCCTGGCATATATCAGGGGCTGAACAATTAGTAAGAGTTCTCATCAGCCACACAAATGTTCCTATGCGGGGCTCAGAGAGAATGCATGACTTTCCCAAGGTGATGCAGCATATTAGTAACAAAACCAGAACTCAGTGTCAGTTTGTCTGAATTATCTTCCCTGTAAGCTCTATTTCCCAAAAAGCAAGAACATGCGCCGCTTTCTCCTGCACAGCTTCACGTTCTCCGTGTCCTTAGCATACTTTGTTTTCAGATCCTGGTCAACAAACAAGGCAAAACACTAAAGACGACTTTCATTCCCAATATGAAAACACTTTTCTGTTGATACAGCGTCTTTTATCATTTTCCTTAGCCCACGTAACAACTTTTTTTGAAATTCTGAATGACACAATTTACTGCATTGTTTTTGTCATCTATTGTTACAAAAGGGCCCCAGAATTTACTGGCTCAAAGGGACAATTTGTTATTTCCATCAGTTCTGTACCTTGTCTGGGCTCAGATGGAGGGTTCTCCTGCTCCACGTGGTACTGGCTGGGTCACTTTTGCGGCTACATTCATCTGAGAGCTCAATCAGAAAGTGGAAAGCCCAAAATGCCTTCACTCATACAGCTGCTGCCGGAATAGCCAGGGGCTGGCTGTGTCTCTCTCTCTCTTCACATTCTTGGCTGTCTGGCCCAAGCTTCTTTACAAAGCAGCTGGGTCCCAAGGGGTGAAGCAGAAGTTTTCGGAGAGCTTCAGGCCAGGGCTCAAAGTCCAGAAGGTCACCTCCACAGCATTACATTGGTCAAAGCAAATCCCAAGGCCAGGCCAGGTGCAAGGGGAGGGAAACAGACTCCACCTCTTGACATACACACACTCCCACCAGGAAAGGGAGGAATTGTCAGGAGGAAGTGTTGGTGGCCATCTTTGAAAGCATTTACCAAAACCATTATTTGTTGGGGCCAGCCCAGCAGCATAGTGGTTAAGTTCATGTGCTCTGCTTTTGTGGCCCTGGTTCACTGGTTCCAATCACAGGTGCAGACCTATGCCCTGCTCATCAAGTCATTCTGTGGCAGGCATCCCACATATAAAGTAGACGAAGATGGGCACAGATGTTATCTCAGGGCCACTCTCCCTCAGCAAAAAGAGGAGGATTGGCGGCAGATGTTAGCTCAGGGCCACTCTTCCTCAAAAATAAAAAAGAAAGAAACATTATTTGTAAAATCTGGGCTTCAGAGGCAATAGTAAACTATTTTGTTACAACTTTTTAGAAAGTATCTCATCCATTGATAAACTAAACTTGTTTTTTCTAAATGTCTTTTACCCTTGATTTCCCAGGAAGCATATATTTGAGGATCGTAGCAGGGTGGGTGTGGCCTTCAAAAAGATGTCCAAATCCCCAGAACCTGTGAACGACCTTATTTGGAAAAAGTCTTTGCAGATGTCATTAAATTAACAATTTTGAGACAAGCTCATTCTGGATGTCCCAGGTGGGCCCTAAATCCAACGACAAGTGTTCTTGGAAGAGACACAAGAGGAGAAAACACACAGCAGAGGAGGAGACGTGAAGACAGAGACAGAGATCAGAGTGGCGTGGTCACAAGCCAAGGAAGCCAGGAACGTCCACAGCCAGCAGCAGCGGAAGCGGCAAAGGATGCTCCCCCAGCCTCCAGAGGCAGTATGGCCCTACACACGCATTCATTTCAGGCTTCTGCCCTCTAGAACCTGAGAGAATAAATTTTTCATTTTAAGCCACCCCGTTTTCAGTAATTTTTTACAGCAGCCACAGGAAACTAAATACAAGGATCGTCCCTCTTTATACTTAAGACTAAACGTTTCACTCCCATTTTAGGATGGTGGTTTTTAGGGCAATGGCTGTGACTCTTGGCTCCTGCTGTCCCCACCCACTCAGCAGAGACACGGAGGAAGGCCCCTTACCTGAAAACTCAGCCTTGTCCACGTCTTCAGCCACTCCTGACAGAAACACGTAGAACGCCAGAAGCCTCTGTTTCACCAGATCCTTCTAGAAACAGTCTTGCTACTCAAAGTTCCCAGAGCCACAGCCCCTCCCTTCGCCCATTTCCCGCATCCACAGGATGGGCCCAGGCTTCGGATCACGGAGCTGAAGTTGCAGCGCCACGACCTATGACCTTCGGTAACTTACATAAATTCTCAGAGCTGCAGTTTCGTTCTCGGTAAAATCTGAAGATATTACCTTCCTCGTAGAGCTATTTAAAGAACTAAATAGGGGCCCGGGCTATTACTGCGGAAGTTGTGGCAGGCTGGGATGCTCCTCAAAATCGCGGAGGGCGCCTGGGGCTACGAGCCAGGACTTACTCCTCGGCAAGGCAGTACTTCGCACAGGCGCCCTGTGAGAAGCTGGACTGCCCCTCTCGCCCACACAGGTGCCAGGTGAGCGGCTGGCAGGCTCCTCTCATCCACGCAGGCACCCTGTGAGAGGTTCCGTGGCCCCTCTCGCCCACGCAGGCGCGCTGTAAGCGTCTCTGAGTCTCCTCTCTCCCACGCAGGCGCCCTGTGAGCCGCTCAGCGTCGTCTCTCATTCACGCAGGCGCCCTCTGAGCTGCTCAGCTGCCCGTCTCACTCACGCAGGCGCAAACCCAGGTGGTCTACGTTGGCAGAGTTTCCTCGGCCGTCCGCACCGCAACTCCTGGAGCCCCGAGGCTGCCAGGCCCTTCACGTGCGATCTCAGGCGTTGGTGATGATGGGCAGGGCCACCCTGCAGCGCACGTCTGACCCTGGCCGTGGTGAGGCCACGCCCGACGCCAACTACACAGTGTTCGACTTTGATGCCTTCTGCCAGGCGCGCTACAGAAGCAGCCAGAGCAAGGATGGTGCCGGAGAGCCCAGGGTGAGGCCCTTCACGAGCAGCAGGAGGACCGGGCCAGGAAGGGCTTCTGCTAGGACAAGCCCGGAGACACAACTTAAGTCTTCTTTCTCCCGATCTCCATCATCATGGGCTTTCGTTTTTAATTGGAGGGAGGAGGGAAGGGAAGCAGCCCTTAGCCAGCCCCAAGAAAATAGCATTTCCTGTGTTCTTGAATCCTCTGCATTCCATAGCCTACCTCTGCTGGGGGGTAAAGGAACTGTTCTCCCCCTCGTCTTCCCACCCGCCCATCTTAGCCATGGACCTGCACATCCCTCTCCTGCAGTCCAGAAGGGGAGGCTTTTCGCTGCCCAAGAAAGAGGCCCCAGGATGAAAAGTCCAGAAAGCCGGAGAATGAAAGGTTTTTCTGGAGTCCTTTGGGTGCCCGCTTCCAGAGGTTGCCTTCCTGGTATTATCGACTTATGGAACACTTGGCTCTGGCTTTAAAGCTCTGAGCGAGAATTGTCTGCTACGGCCCCACATTTGTACTGAGGGGATCCTCTGTAACCTTGAAACATGCAATGTGACCAATTGTTGGCTGCCAAAGGAAAAATTCTGGGTTTATACGAGCCTCGTCTTTCTGTGACACCTAAGCCACAGATGACATGTGATGTAGCATAAGAATGTGATATGTGGAAGCCTTGCCATTCTGTCACCAGCCATGGACTCTAACCTGCTTCTCTTGTCTTGCTTAAACTGTAACCTTTTGTGTTCAACATAATTCTTTTGTCTTCCTGAAGGGTGCAGATGTTTCTTTCTCTAACGACTTTTGGAGTCTTGAGCTTATGTGGTTTCAGCTATGTTCCAGGAAGAAGCTCTAAGCAACAACTGACCTGGATCCAACCACTCTGAACAGGACCACACTGTCCCAGACCACAGCCACAAGACTGACACCTGCACAGACAGGCAGAGTTGTACTAAAATAACCTGCCCTCCTTAATGTTTGGAATTCTCCTCCTCTGGGAGGGGCAAAGCAGCCACTTTTAGATCCTGTGATGTGTGTAAAAGCATGATTTCAAACCACGTGTCCAAGCTTATGCCCACTTCTACATGTGATGATGAAACTTCCCCTTTGAATAGTCATTCCCTCTCCCAAATAAAGGTACCCACGTCCCAGTGCTGGGGGAGCCATTGCTTTGTGAAATTATTCTCTATGGTCTCCATTTTCTTTGCTGCATGCCACAAATAAAATGTCTGCTTTGTGTGACAACTACTTCTGGTGTAGTTTAACTCCCAAGAAGGGGACTCATGTTTGGTCTGGTAACAATTCTTCCTTGGTCAGAGTCAGACCCCATTCCCACTTCTGTTGGTGGCATGTGGGAGTGAGAGAGCATGGTCATTGAGTAAGGAATGAATGTTCCTGTGCCCATACTTATCTAATGTATGACCTTGGAGAAGGTACTCTGTGGGCATGACAGCAGAGGAGCAAATCATTTGCACTCTTGAGGTCTGTCACACTTTATTATCCATAGTGCTAATGGGCTGAGTGATTAAAACATTATGCTAGTAGGGCCAGATTCATCCTTAGCACAGTGTGCCTACCATCTGATCATCCCTTTACCAGCCAGCCCCATTGCTAACTGTGTAGACCATCCCCTCTCAGAAATAGAGCAACAGACTGGGAGTTTGAGTCATTTGAGTGTGGCCCATCCTCCTATTTAGGTTGCAGTGCTTTTGTAGGATCCAGAAGCCAAGCCTTTGAAACACCGCTGCTTGAGGCTGTGGGGAGTTTGGGGAGTTTGGAGTAGATGGGACTACTGAAGGACAGGAGGCACATAGTGGAAACTCCGTAGCTTATTCAGAGCTCGCTGAGGCTTTTCTTTTCTTTATTTTTGTGGTAGGCAGTTGGTCATCGCTTGCTAGAGCTGTAGTAGTCAGCTCTCTCAACCCTGAGTCACTGCACATGGGGAGTGGCTTTGTTGTGAGATTGTAGGTACTTGAGCATTTATGCACTGGGGCGAGTGTAAAGCTGTGGGATAGGAAACCCTTTGCAAGAGGTCTACCACAAGGGTGAGGGGCTAAGTCTAGGGTCTAATCAAAGCCAGAGGTGCTTTGGTATATTAATACCAATTCCTGCACTCAACCTTTGTGTGAAATCCTTTTATAAATTGGGATAAACCTACAGCTAGTTCAATGTAGTCTCTGGGAAACCATTCAGTTCTCTAGCCTTGGAGGTCAGGGACAAGCACTTAGTAATGACTTTGCAGCAACCATACAATTCAATAGTCAAGATTTGAGCTGACCATTGTTCAGACTTGTTGGGCTCAGTGAGCCATGATCTAGGGGGAGGGGCACATGGACTTTAAAAAAATATATTTGGGGCTGGCCCATGGTTTTGCGGTTAAGTTCAGCATATTCCACTTCAGCAGCCCAGGTTCACAGGTTTGGATCCCAGGCATGGACCTGTACCACTCATCAGCCATGCTGTGGCAGTGACCCATATAGAACGTGAAGGAAGACGGGCACAGATGTTAGCTCAGGCCAATATTCCTCAGGAAAAAAAAAAATTGATGTTATTATGTTTCATATTTGGAAAACGAGGGAAAGTCTGTTCTTTTTGAAATACAAACTACTGGAAGTGAGGCTTATAAAATGTACAGAAGGTAGTGATTCAAAACCAAGGAGTTGGGGCATAACGGAGTGTCCCTGGGGCAAGACTCTGTCAAAATTTCTATCACAAGAGGTTGGGATTCTTTTGGTTTTTGTTTGTAAAAGCACTAGTGGTCTGTAATAGCTGGGACCTTTCGCATGGGCTCCTTGACGTGAACCTCTCAAGTTTGTTTTCTCTTGGTGATAATCACAGCCAAGAACATGCCCTGGGGCCTCAGAACCTGGAGGTAGATAGAAAGTTCCAGAAGGCTTCAGGCAGGGGGGATGGAAGGGGGTCAGGTTGTGTGGAGCTTCTGGAGCATTGCATGCAACTCCAAGCAGCATAGTCGGTAAAGTTTATTACCCATCTAAGTCTCAGCCTCTCCCTAGGCCTGTACGTAGGCCCAGTCTACTCTAATAGAGCCATACTGCCTGCCTCAGGTGTTTTTAGGCCAGAGCTTAACTGTGAGAGACCCCACTCCCTAAAACTGAGTCTGGGCTCTTCATGGAAGGGGGATGTGTGGGGAGGCTTTTTGAAGGACCCCCCCCCCCATCCACTGGTTCCCATGGTAACGTTTCTCCCTTCCTGGTCCCCTACCCCCACCTCCTCTTAGGGTTGTCTTAGGTCTTTCCTTTCCCAGCTTCTTACCTGCCCTGAGAAGAGGCTGAACCAGACCATGGACATTAGCCCCTGCCTTCTAGGGACTATTCTCCAATTTCTGATAGTGGAGGAAGGCTCAGGCACGTTCAGACTTAGTCCCGTTTTTCCTTGTGGTCACAAACTAAAACAAAACTCTATAGAAATTTGGGACAAGAGGGGCCCAGCCTGCCCCAGGCTGTGCTCACTGTGGTGGGGATGGGGGCACAAGCACAGTACAAGGCTGAGCGAGCAGCAGGCACAGATCCTACATGGGGAGACACGGACAGCAAGGCAGGAGTCCAAGGAGTACAGTCTAGGCAGTTGTGAGACTGTCTTTCTACTTGATCAGGACTTTATTGTATTCCTCCTGAGCCAACCTGATTTTTCCTCTGTTGCCCTTTGTTTCCTGCTAGATGAAATGATCCTTCACAGATCCCAGTGCTAAGGGAGTAGGATTTCTTGCCTGCTTCTGAGGTTCCAGCATTTCATTCACTGGGTGCACCTTGCCCTCTGTAATGGTCCCAGCATGAGCCAAAATCGGTAAGAATAGCCTACTTTGGGCCAAAAAAAAAAAAAAAAGGAATTAAATAAAGCCACTGGTACATAGGACGTCAAGAAACGGTGCCTGTTATTACTACTCCTCTTATGCTTTACCTTGTTTGTCTAGTTTCCACTCCTGACACCCACTGGAGCTGGTGCCATACCCTGAACCCCAATCTGATAAGTGAGGCCTCTCACCACTTCCTAGTCCTTGCCAGCCACTCTGCCTTTCCCGAATGGGCTGTCCTCCATGACTTTATTACCCACTGCTGCACTGCTTTTGCCAGCCCTACCCAGTAGACTTGACCTGCAAGAAGATTACGGTGATGCAAGTTCATGACCCCTTTGAATTAAGGCAGAATCTTGGGGGCCTGGGCACCAGTATTTTTCAAAGCTCCCCACTTGATTCTACTGTGCAGCCAGGGATGAAAACCTATCATGGGGGATCAAGGCTTTTCCTTTTTTGCTCAATCTGCCTCACGCTGGTCCTGCCAGCTCCTAGCACCCTCTCTTCCCTACTGGCCACTGCTGCTGAATTCCCTGCAAGCCTCATGACCAAGGTCACCTCACTTTCTCTGTACACAGAGAATGCATGTATCTGTGGTAGACTCAGAGATGCACTGCTCAGACACGCCTTCAAGAAAGGACTCATTGCCCAGATGTCAAAAGCATGGTCAGCTGACAGACTCCAGCTGTTTACTCCATCAGGTCTCAGCTTTCCTGTGAACGTCAGGCTCTTCTGGGGATGGCTGCAGCCAATGACTCAGCATGACTGTGTGGTACAAGGCCGTGCCATTTCTGCCCAACAGGGGGCGCCTCTAGGCAACCTTGGCTCAGTGGGCTGAAACACTGAGATGTGTATCAAGTCTGACTGCACCCTGTGCCTACTTCTCATTCTACTCTTTCCTTTTACAGGTCTCACTCCCCAATAAACCTTCCACACTCCTAACTCCATCTCCTCCCTATAGAACCCGACTGACACATGTACCCTACCACAGTGGGTCTCAATGTGGTCCCCAGACCAGCAACCTCAGCATCACCTGGGAACCTTGTAGAAATGCAGATTCTCAGGTCCCACCCCAGACCTACTGACTCAGAAACTCTAGAGTGGGGCCCAGCATCTGCGATTTAAAAGCCCTCAGGTGATCTGGTGCACACAATTCGAGAATTGCAGCCCTGCTGTATTTCAGAAGTTCACACCGCGTGATATTCTCTGCAGTGAAATGAAATCACTTACCTGGGGCTCTGTCAGAGATGCTGCTAGCGCCCTCTGCAGACCATGGATATAAAGAGAAATGCACCAGACCTTTGCTGGGCAACAAGCCAAACCCTGCCTCACCCAGGGCAGTACTCTTAATAGCAGACACACTGGGTGTGCCCAGTCTGTGGCTCTCCAAGCACATACCCCAGCAGCCTGGCCACTCCGTTGCAAGCAACAGAATCAGTGCAGTGAAATTAACCACAAGGTCAAAATCTGAGTTTGAACTGTAAAGCTACAGCATTTGACATTTATACTTGCCAACTGCTTTCTATAGCATCTCAAGTATTTAACAAATAGCACCGCCTGATATTTAATTTTTCAGGGCTAACAATGTATTTGATGTTCATAGGACATGAATTAAGATATCAGCCTTACCCTGCTCATAAACCCTGCATTTACCTTACCAGGACCTCGTGAGCTAGGCTATAAAAAGCACACCATGTTTGCAAGATTCAGAGCTGACTGCCGGCACCCGACGGCTGGGGCATTCCTTGCTCTGACTCACCCTGGAGGAGAAAGAAAGCAAATCCTCATGCTCTTTGGTCCCTCCTTGTAATGGTTCAGACAGATTTTGTTATTAAAACTTCCTCCTTAATTACTGACATACGTGCAATTCAAGTTACTTTCTTGCAATTATGTTATTCAGCAATAATTGGATTTCTAGTTTAATTGGGCCCTAAATTAGCGATAGCTTTCATGAAAGCCATTACAGTGATTTCTAACTACAGTTTTTGCTGCTTTTTGAGTACATTATATTTCAAACAGAATGATTCACCAGTAGAAGTCACAGCCGCGGTGAACTCTTACACGGGTTCCTATTAATGATTACAAGTTGGGTGCTATTCTGTTGTAACTAAACATTTGCTGTAAATAGTATCCATTGAGCATTGCTGTGTCACCAGAGAGGCTGTCTCCTCCCCAGGGTTAGAGCACACAATTTTGTTCGCAATGAAGATGCAGCCATGTGACCAACTATTTAGCTCGGTGTAATGGGGAAAAGAATCTGTTTCTTACCACCTGCTAGTGTAGATAAACACTTGAAAATAATATAAATAAAATTATTCTTGAAAGCTATATCAAAATTTTGTTGAACCTATCGGAAGTATAATCCCGTTGGTGTCTCCCTTTCCTAAAGGGGCTGTCTACTCAAATCAGTTCAATAAATATGTGCTGAGTGTTGACTAAGTGCTAGTTATTGTAAAGGACACTAAGCTAGGAAGAGACAATATAGTGAGGTAGTTGAGAGCATGAGCTGTGGAGTCAGACCACCTGGGTTAGAATCCCAGCTCTGCCATTTCCTGGCTGTGTGACCTCAGGCAAATTACTTAATCTCTCTGAGGTTCTATTTCCTCATTTGTAAAATATATCAGAAGGTTGTTGTGTAGATTAAATGACTTACTACATGTAAAGGACTTTAAAAAGTGCCTGCCACATGATAAACAGTTATTAAATTCTAGTTCTATTATTCTAGTTCAAGGTGGCCAGGACTTTGTCTGTTGCCGATCACTGTATTTCCAGCATCCAGAATAGTGGCTGATAGATGATAAGTGCTCAATAGGTACTTTTAGTCTAATGGGGAAGACTACAGGAAGTGCCCTAAAAGAGAAGAGATTTAAAAGAGAGAGTAATTGTAGTTTTTCTACAATTGTAGTAATTCTAGTTTGGGGTATGCCAGTCAGGACATTGGTAGGAAACGGACGGAATATCCAAAAGGAATAATTGAGAAGCATTTCATGAAATAACTACTTACAAAGGTATGGGATAAGTTAAAAGAAACAACCAAAAATGGTCAAGCACTGCGGGGTTAGCGATATCAGAGCACTGTTACCACCCCTAGACCTGAAAGGACCTGAAAGGGTGGAAGCTGTAGAGAGGGGCCACTGACAGGAGCTGCCACCTTCAGTAAGGAGTGCAGTCTCTGCCACCTGCAACGCACAAGAAGGGAGCCAGGGAAATAAATACCCTGACCTCTCTCTCTTGCCCTCTCATTTTGTCCTGTTGGCCAAACCCAATTGGAAGCCAGAGAGCAAATAACACAATCCATACAGGTCAGCCTCCTAGGCACAGAGCAGAGTGGAGAAGGGTGGAGAGTGAATCTGAAGGAGAAAATGGAGAACATTTAACATGGGGGGAAATTAGGAAATGATTCAGTAGGGGAGGAATTTAAGATGAGCCTTTAAGCAAAGCTGGGTGATTGAAGGTGAAATTGAAAGGGTGGGGAAAGGTGTCCCAAGTGGAAAGAACAGTGTGAGGAAATCAAGATAGGAAACGGCAAGGCAGGTTTAGGAGTCACCATTAGTTCCATTTGGCTATAGAATAGGGCACAAGTTTGTGGGTAAGAAGAGAAAATGTTGAAAAGATAGATTGGAGCATTTCACAGAATGTCTTAAATGACAGGGCAAAGACTGGGGACTTGATTTTGGAGGCAGGAGAGGCCACTGAAGTTTGGCGTCCAGCATATAAGGATCAAAGCTATGGTTTAAGAAGTCTGATTTTATAGTAGTGCATCAGAAAGACTGGAAAGTGAAAAGGTTAGTGCTAGTAAGACGATTTTAAGAGGTTTTTATAATAGTCCAAAGAAGAGAAAAGTAAAGCACTCAGGTGGAAGCAACAGGAGTGAGACTAAGGAAACATTGATTATGTGGGTGTGAGGGGTCAAGAGTTCAGAAAGAGTCAAAGATCATTCCAAAATGTCTGACTTGGAAGGCTGGATGCCTAGAAGGAGGAAGATGAGCATAGAAGAAGTGCAAGAAGCTTCAGCTCTTTAGGAGCAGAAGAATAGTAACCAGGAAGTCATTAAATGTCTACCCACTCGTGTGTTCCCGGCAGATCTTGCACAGACACCCCTGGCCAGCCAGCTGGATTCTATCCCTGCTCATTGCTAGACGTGCTCATGCTTATTACTCTGACAGCCCACCCAGTTGACCTGATTTTGTTTCTTGGCTCTTTAATCTTTGGTAACTTCATTTCCAGGCTCCTGCCTCCTTATCCTCCTGAAGCTCAATCCTGGTTCTAAGCCCACTTCCTATTAACCTCAGGCCTTTGCACTGCTTGTGTTCAGTTACTCAGCGAGGGACCCAGCCACACTCACAATCCAGAGTAATGCTGTCCAGCAGAACGTTCTGTGTGATGGACGTGTTCTGTAACTGCACTGTCCAATATGGTACACGGCCAGCACAGGTAGGTACTGAGTACTTGACAGGTGGCTAGTGAGACTGAGAAAATGAACTTCTAATTTTATTTAATTTTAATCAATTTTAATTTGGATAGCCTCAGGTAGGAAGCCCATTTTTTAGTGGGGAAGATGGAAAAGAATAAAGGTTTGTTAGACTTTAAATTTTTAAACAGATTTTGCTGGAACTAGCCCTAGGAGAAATGGCAGCAAGAATAAAGTTTGTCTTTAGCATGTTTTCAGCTTTCCTTCTACTTCCTTTTCCCAAACATATATATCATGTCAGAAGCTACTTTCTGAGCTCCCCGCAGCAGTGCTTAGCCCTGACCTGCTTTGCCCTGCCTCTCCTTGGAACATCTACAATGTGTGTCATAGCCCCACCAACTTGTCCCCACACCAGAATGGGATTAAGCACTAGGCAAATAAAACAAGGAGAGGAAGGCAGGACCAACCAGCGATAGGGCCAAACAAAACCATCCGGCTGACCCCCTTCAGGGTGAACAAAAAGTCTAACTCTCACCCTAAATTTTGCTCTAGGTTTCTTCCATAAAATTTTTCCTATTCTAAAATACTACATAATTTAATTTTGTTATATTTATTACTCAACACTCCTCTCCCCACACAAGAATACAAGGGCAGGTAATTGTATCTATATTGTTCACTGATAGACCGAATTTCCTACGGCAGAGTCTGTTGAATGAATGAATTGGACCTGATGAGGGAGACAGGGACTGTGGCAAGTGGTACATCATTCTAGGAGTGAGTTTAAACAGCATCACAGAGAGTAGCTGGAGGGCACAAGAAGTAGGATTCAGTTCAAGAGTAGACCAAAGGGTGAAACCTGTGTGCAACTCCAAAAGAATAGTAGTTGCCTGACCAGTATGTTAGGACTGTGAAACTACCCTGAGCCCAGCAAAAAATGTGTTGCAATCAATTAGTTATGTCTGCCATGAGTGCAGGAGTGGTGGCTCAGATGCGCCATATTTGTCAGTTTTGACTAGGGTTAATAAGAATTAAGGCTCCAGCCCAGGGGTCTATGATTCAGGCCAGGTATCCAGTCCAGTGAGGGAACTTGATGTCACTGCAAAAACAAAAGCACTCACCTGATCACGCAATCTGTTAAACACAGCAGGGTAATATTAGGAAGACTGGCCAGTTAGAAAGCCAAGAGGTACCTAGAATCCCCAACAAACACACACAACATATTCCAAGATAAGCGCAACAAGATGCACTCGTTGATTCAATCAATGTTTATTGAGTGTCTGTGTGCCCAGGATTATTTTAGGCACAGAAGACAAAGTGTGAATAAAATAAAATTCCCTGCTCTCATGGAGCAGAGCCTATATTCTAGTGTAGAGAGAGAGAATAATCGAAACAATTCAAATATATAGTATGATAAGTATCAGTAAGAACTAAGCAGAACAGAGGATTGGGAAGTATGTATGGGAGGAGGGTTGTTGAAATTTCACGGTGGCCAGGGAAGGCTTCACTTAACTGATAAATTTAAGATCCACCTCTTGAGGGGTGGACATCCTAATTACTGTAGAATTGTATTGGGTTGGTGGGACTGAGCTTACAGAGACCAGACTTGGTTCCTACAGAGCACTCCCTACAGAGGAGCAGGATTCTGGCCCTCTTTGTTGTGAGTCTGGTCTTGGCTGGTTCTTTGGATCCACTCAGCATCAGAGACTTCCCACTGCACTCTTTCCCAGCACAGACGATGCCATGGACTTCCTTGGCAATCTGGAGAAGGCTGAACTCCTTTTTAGAATAATGGTTTTGAAAGCATAAAATAAAACATGATATTACAAAGGAGGCAAAATACTTTGAAATATAGCTATCAAATATTTTTAACAAATTAGTGAAATAATAATATGATTCTTTGTTGTTGTTGTTGTTGTTGAGGAAGATTGGCCCTGAGCTAACATCCATGCCCATGTTCCTCTATTTTGTGTGTGGGCCCCTGCCACAGCATGGCTTGATGAGCGGTGTGTAGGTCCATGCCCAGGATCTGAACCTGTGAACCCCAGGCCATGAAAGCAGAGCACGCGAACTTAACCACTACACCCCCAGGCTGGCCCCTGATTCTTTATTAATGCATTAAATAATAAAATCTAAAGACAAGTGTACTAACTATCATAATTTTGAAGTGGCAATAAATGAAAATATTATTTTGATATATCTGCAACAATAATGTGAAATGAAAAAAATCTGTAATTTCTATTGCTGACGAAATCTCTTGGGGTTTGTTGCCTACATTTAGAGTTGAGGAAAATGCTAAGTTTTAGCTAGAGGCTAATGAAAATAAAGATGTCATCTTTTCCGAATCCAAGTTCATGGACACCCTGAATTAAGCACCCCTGGCCTAGTCCTATCATACGTTTTCATCTTCCCAATAGGTGGATGCTACTGAGAGCAAAACTTACACAGCTTCCCTAGAGGATGTTGATTGTCTAGGTAATGGGGCCATTGCCTTTCCCTTGGAGGGAGAACATGGTTGAGCTGATTAGATTTGCTGAGCCTTTTCTATTCCCCAATAAAAACTGATCCTACATAGTCACTAGTGAGATGGTCATGGGTAATTTATGGAGAAAATCTCATTAATCTATAATCAGTCTTCATAAGATTTATTCATTCAGCAAGTGTGTATTGAGCATCCTCTACATGCCAGACACTGTTCTAGATACTGGGGATACGTCAGTGAATAAAATAGACCCCCTCCCCCTCCCAAAGAATCCCCTGCTCTCGGGAGGCTTACATTCCAGTGGAAGGCATACAGAGGGTGAGGCGGGCATCAGGGTCAGAGAGTAAATAAAAACAAATAAGTGATATCACATATAAGCAGGTGCTAAGTGCCTTGAAAAAAAGATAGAACATTGTACGGAGTAGAGAGAGCCAGAGAGAGAATTGTAATTTTTAATGGAGTGATCAGGGTAAAGTTTGTTAAGAAAGTGAAGGTGAAATTTAACAAATGACTTGAAGGGGGTGAAATCAATCACATTCTCTTGATAATGAGTTATTTCACCCAAAGTGGCCACATTCTTGTGTGTCAACAGACAACATGGCTTAATGGAAGCAGCACAAGAATGGATACAAGAATCCTTGGCCCTGTCCTTTCTCTGCCAGATGGTTTTTCCTGGCCTTGGTTTCCTCATCTGTGAATGGAGAGAGTTGGACTAGGTCCAGAATGCTAGAACTGTGATTGGTACAAGTGTAGGGTGGTGGAGGTACAGCAGCGGTCCTGGAAGGAGAGGATACTAGAGGCCAAGTAGGCAAAGATCTGAGTCACTTCCTCGACTTCAGCCTTGCCCTGTTTTATACAATGGCGCTGCAGACCAGATTTTGTTTGAAAAAAGGGTTTCACTACAAACCAAAAAAAACAAAGTCTGACAACCATTAAATAGTGATTATAGGGTTTTTTCTTTCAAATAATTATCATAATTACTCAAAAGAAAAATCGTGGCAATGTTGTATACTGATGGCTTGATTCTTCACTTCTCACAGTGTGCCATGATTTCACTACTTCTTTTGGTTTTATTTCATTACTTTCCACATAGAGGTATTTATAGTGATGATAATGAGTTTCAAAACAAATCTAATGAAATGTGCATTTTCGTAGGATTGTGAGTTTCTAGAATAAACAAGCATTGATTTAGGGAACCAAATTACACAGCAACCAGGAGAGGAGGCTGCCTCAGGAAGGCAAAGTGCAGCCTGCATCTCCTTGCCCTTCCGGGCACCGTGCTGCCCTGAACATCCCCACCTGCTGCACTAATGCATTCCAGATTGATTTTATTAAGGGATCATCCAAATATTCCCATTTAAGATAGCCCTCCAATTTACACATGAGAGCTCACCAGGAGGAGTCTTCTAATGGGCGATAGGTCCTCGGTACAGGGTGCTGTTCAGTCAGATGTCAGACATAGCATACCCACATAACTGATTATATTGCTCTCCCCATAAATATTCCACCACCAAGGAAGAGATTTACGATATTGTATCTTCAGTTCAATTTTCAGAACGATTTACAGCTCACACACATCCAAAAACTTATTACCAACTGCATTATTTGAAAACAAAGCGATAACTTGCTATCCTCTGAGAGGACTGGCGGAGGCTTCAGCGGTGCCTTCTCTCTCTCTCTCCACTATCTCTGCCACTCCTATTTCTAGAATATATATAACAAACCTCTTAAGTGAAATTACAAAGCACACGTGCTACATGGTGGGTAGTAGTCTATTAAGTAGAAAGCCTTTAGAGCATCACATATTTGTCTTCAAACTGGGAACCTTGACAGGACTTTTCAAGAAACCGAGAGGCCTAAAGCAGAGATTGTGTTGAGAAATGATGAGCCCCTTGGAGAATACGGCTGCTGATAACAACTGGCTTTCTAAAATTTGACACCATGGCACAGATGCTGAGTTTTAGCCATTGTTAATGTTCTACATTCACCTGACTTTGTGGCTTAGACTGCTTTCCCAAGCCAGTCCAGTGTGACCTTGCAGCAGTGTTTCTAAGCCCCAGGTGCACATCAGAACCCCAAGGGAACTTTAAAAGAAAATACTGGTCCCCAGCCCCTATTTAGCAATTCTGGTTTAATTGATCCAGGATAGAGCCCAGATATCAGGATTTTTCAAATGCAGAGCCATCCAGATGACTCCAGCGTAGCAGAGTTGAAAACCTCTAAGTCCCTGAGCTTTAGTTTCCTCAGCTGTGAACTATAGTCAGCAGACACTTGCTTTGACAAGTTGTGTGAATTATACACACAGGTCTGGATTGTTAGCCATCATAGCTCACACTAGTGCCTAGTACATATTAGTGACTCAATAAATATCAGTTGAATTAACCCATGAATAAACACCAAGTCCTGGTCATGGTACTACATGGTAATCATCAATAAATGACAATGAATATTGTTAATCAAAATGCCTTTTTAAAACCTTTTAATTTATAGTTTTAATTAACAAAAATGTTCTTATTTGACTCTTGCTTTCCCATTCCAAAGGCGCTGTTCCCTTCCAGGACCAATGTTTTGTTGCATTATCACATAATAGTGAGAACTATGAAATCAGATATATAAAGACAGTCCCATCATCCAGCATTGGCCTGCATCTTTTTACCCTAAAATATTTTCCTATGTCCTGTTTTAGTGGTACATTGGAGAAGAAATGCTCCTTCTCTCCATTTTCCCTTCCTCATTTATCGAGAATATATTTTCCCCGTGACTAACTTCCTACCATCATAGAAAAAGAAAACTATGTCCTTAAATTCAACATTCTTGCAAAAACTGAGCGAACACCTCTGTTCAGAGAGGCAAAATCACAAAATAAGAACTTTTAAATTAGAAGGTCCATTTTCTCTTTAGTTCCAACAGCATCAAAGTCCTTTGCTATTCAAGTAGGAGTGGAACACCAGTCATATCTCCACATGAAATGCGTCTCCTTGTAACACACGCAGTACGGTCATTCTGGCCCACTTCATTGATTGGTGCCAATCTGCTGGGGAGGTAGCTCTGACGATCAACATCGGAAATGAAGGCAGCTGAAAAAGTTAGTCCCACTGAGCTGAGTTCCGGGGACGATAAATGGACACAACTGCAGGCTCAATTATACTGGAGAAGGGGAACTGAAAAAGTAGCCAGTGATGTGGTCCACACAATTACTCAGCCCATTAAATTGAGATTCATCCCTAATTCTTCCTTCTGTTTTCTCACTCTGAACTCCTCTCCATTTCACTTAGGTGGCACGATGATTCACTTATACTAAATCTTCCCTTTAAAACCAGGTACTTCACTGTCACTGGTTTCATTCAGATTTGGTCCCTTTGAAAGCCAGCTTCAGACTGCTCTTTAAAATATGAATAATTTTAACCCCCTCAGCCAATCAGCTTGGCCCCCACCTCATTCTTTTGAGGTGCATGTTCCCCCAGGATTGCCTCCGATGCTTGCATCTTTAAAAAATATCTGTAATAAAAATTCAAATACATTCAAAAATGAACATAAATAAAACATAATTTCCTCCAAATGATTATAAAATACTAAAAGGTTCACTCCCCTGTCTTTCTGCCTGTCAAGAGTGCCATAGCGTATATCCTTGGGGTGGCGGAGCTGCTCCACTGTCCCCTGCAGACTCTTCCGCAGGCGCTGCCTTGACAACAGAGAACACCCCGAAGCCTGCCAGTTCTCATGGAATGTCGATCTCACTTTATCCATCAAAGCAGCAGGATGATTTTGTCCATGGTGAGAAGGTACAGCTCTCTATTTCCTCCTAAAAGGGCTCTAATTTTAGCAAAAGCACTCAGATGTCAACATCTGTCAGGATAGCAACAGGTAGGGGACAGAGGAGTGACTCATCTTATCCCCTGGGGATTTGACTACAGCCCCAGTCTTAGCAAAAGGTACTGTGGCGTTATGGCCCCTCCTCCACCCGCCTCTGCCTTCCCCACTCCCTGCCAATTCCCAATTCCCTGCCTTGGTAACTACAGAGACACCTAGAGTGGGTCTTAGGCAGTGGTTGACATGCACAGAATCCCCTGGAGAGCACATGAAAACACAGGTCCCTGGGCCCCACCCTAAAGTTCCTGATTCAGTAAGTCTGTGGGGGGGCATGAGAATCTGCATTTCTTCCCCCCTCCCCAGCTTTATTAAGATATAATTGACATATAACATTGTGTAAGTTTAAGGTATACAACATGATGATTTGATACACACATTATATTGCAAAATGATTACCACGATAAGGTTAGTTAACACATCTATCACCTCACATAGTTGTCGATACACACATTATATTGCAAAATGATTACCACGATAAGGTTAGTTAACACATCTATCACCTCACATAGTTGCCTTTGTGTGTGTGTGTGTGTATGTGTGTGTGATGAGAACTTTTAAGATCTACTCTCTTAGCAACTTTCAAATATACAATATAGTATTGTTAACTATAGTCACCATGCTGTACACTATGTCCCCAGAACTTATTCACCTATTAACTGGCAGTTTGTACCCTTTTACCAACATCACCCATTTCCCCCAACTCCTCCCCCCAAACCCAGCCACCACCAATCTACTCTCTGTTTCTAGAAATTCAGGGGGTTTTTTAGATTCCACACATAAATGAGATCATAGTATTTATCTTTCTCTGTCTGACGTATTTCACCTAGCACAATCCCCTCAAGGTCCACCCATATCATCGCAAATAGTAGGATTTCATTCCTTTATACAGCTGAATAATATTCCTGTGTATATATATACACACGTTTTCTAAATCTATTCATTTTCTATATCCATTCATCCATTGACAGACACTCAGGTTGTTTCCATGACTTAGCTATTATGAATAATGCTGCAATGAACATGGATGTGCAAGATAGTGATTCATTTCCTTCACAGAGATATATATATAATCACTTCAAGATAGTGATTTCATTTCCTTCAGATATATATCCAGATGTAGGATTGCTGGATAATATAGTAGTTCTATTTTTAATTTTTTGAGGAACATCCATATTGTTTTCCATGGTGGCTGCACCAATTTACATTCTCACCAACACTGCGCAAGGGTTCTCTTTTCTCCACATCCTCAACAACGTTTGTTATCTCTTGTCTTTTCAATTATAGCCATTCTAACAGATATGAACTGATATCTCATTGTGGTTTTGATTTGCGCTTCCCTGATAATTAGTGAAGTTGAACACCTTTTCATGTACCTGTTGGTCATTTGTATATCTTCTTTGGAAATATGTTTATTTAGATCTTTTGCCCATTTTTAAATAAGATTATTTGGTTTTTTGCTATTGAGGTGTATGAGTTCCTTATGTATTTTGCATATTAACCCCTTATCAGATATATGATTTGCAAATATTTCCTTCCATCCTGTAGGTTGCCTTTGCATTTTGTTGATCCTTTCTTTTGGTGTGCAGCAGCTCTTTCATTTGATGGAATCCCACTTGTCTATTTTTGCTTTTGCTGTTTCTGCTTTTGGTGTCTTATTCAGAAAATCATTGCCACCAATATCCAGGAGATTTATTCCTGTATTTTCTTCCAGGAATTTTATTGTTTCAGGTGTGACATTTAAGTCTTTAGCCCATTTCAAGTTAATTTTTGTGAATGATGTAAGATAGGGATCCAGTTTAATCCTTTTGTGTGTGAACATCCAGTTTTCCCAGCACCACTTATTGAAGAGATATTTCCCCCATTGAGTGTTCTTGGCTCGTTTGTCAAATATTAGTTGACTGTATATGCATGGGTTTATTTGTAGGCTCTAGATTCTGTTCCTTTGGTCTATGTCTATTTTTATGCCAGCACCTTACTGTTTTTATTACAATTACCTTGTAGTATAGTTTAAATCAGAAAATGTAATGCCTCCAGCTTTGTTCTTCTTTCTCAAGATTGCTTTGGCTGTTTGGGGTCTTTGGTGATTCTATACAAATTATGGAATTTTTATCTATTTCTGTAAAAAATATCATTGTAATTTGACAGGGATTGCATTGAATCTATAGATGGTTTTAGGTCTTATGGATATTTTAACAATTTTAATTCTTTCAATCCGTGAACATGAGATATCTTTTCATTTATTTGCATCTTCTTCAATTTCATCAATGTCTTACAGTTTTCAGGGTACAGATCTTTCACATTCCTGTTAAATTCATTCCTAAGTATTTTATTGTGTTGACGCTATTGTCATTGGGTTTGTTTTCTTTATTTCTTCTTCAGATAGTTCACTGTTAGTGTATAGAAGCACATCTAATTTTGTATATTGATTTTGTGTCCTGCAAATTTGCTGAATTCATTTATTAGTTCTAACAGTTTTCAGTGGATTCTTTAGGGTTTTCTACATATAATATCATGTCATCTGCAAACAGAGACAATTTTACTTCTTACTTTCCAATT
Organism: Equus przewalskii; assembly: GCF_037783145.1. Lineage (NCBI taxonomy): Eukaryota > Metazoa > Chordata > Mammalia > Perissodactyla > Equidae > Equus > Equus przewalskii. The sequence goes on from NC_091835.1 coordinate 61,838,167, forward strand.
TGGATGCTTTTTACTTCTTTTTCTTGCCTAAATGCTCTAGTTAGGACTTCCAGTACTATGCTGATTAGAAGCGGGGGAAGCAGGCATCCTTTGCTTATTCCTAATCTTAGAGGAAAAGCTTTCAATCTTTCACCATTGAGTATGCTGTTAGCTATGGGCTTGTCCTATACGTCCTACATGTTAAGGTACATTCCTTCAGTACCAAATTTGTTAGAATCTGCATTTCTAACAAGTTCCCAGGTGATGCTGATGCTGCTGGCCTGGGAACCACACTTTATGAGCAACACATCTAAGTTCTCAAGGACCAAGACTTTCTTGATGGGACTTAGGTGGGAATGGGATGTGCTCAGAACAATTCAAAATGTACCAGATCTGATCATATCATATTCCATAGAAAGACTCCAAGGTTATGTGATTCCTAGGGGATTCTACACAAACACACACACACACACACACACACACACACACAAACTTGTGTAGGAAAATGCATGGTACACTGAGAATAATCCAAAATAAATTAGATACACAATCGATCCTTCCCCTTGAATAACTCACAGACTAGTGGAAGAAAAGGTTCAAAAATAAATAGAAAACAATGTGAAAAATGCTTTAGAGAAAGTACATACCAAATTCTGTGGGAGCTCGAAGGAGTGAGTGATTAACTGTCCAGGGAAGTTAGGAAAGTTTTCAAAAAGGAGGTGACACTGCGCCTGAGACTTGAAGGGCAGATAGGAGTGGACAGGTGAAGCAGGGACCATCAGGCAATCAAAGGAGCAGATGGAAAAGACAGCTGGAACAGCTGAAAGAGCCTGGTCCTCACAGAAAATAAAATAATTTTTTTTCATGTGCACTTGAGGGAATGTTTGGAGAATAGTGTGTATAGGTTCTTAAATGCCAGTCTGAGGAGTTGAACCTTGTAACAACTAAAAGATTTTCAGGTCAGATCTGTGTTTTCATGAGAGATCGACTCACTCTCCTTCCTGAATCATCTTTGGACTCCGGTCCAGTTCCCTGAATCTGTCTGCAGCCTCCAAAGCCATCCTGGAGTTTGAGGAAGAGCTGGCCACAGAAATCAAACAGACTCAGTAAATTGGGAAATTGAGACACAACCTGGAGAATCCCCAACAAGCTGCTATCTGGAGGCTACTGCATGCAAGGGTGAGATCTGCCCAAGACCCAAGAAGCTCACATGGCCAGATATTGGCAGGAATTTTCAGAGTTGGGCCATATCAGCCATCCATGCACGTCAGCCTCGTGGGCATTCTCTTGGTAATGATGGGGCTATGGAGACCACTTGATGTCCAGCCATCAACCAAACTCAAACATGAGTCAAGTGCATGAAAATGATAGAAAGCAATAAGATAGTTACTGTATGGGTAGAAATTTTGCAGTCATAAACTCAGATGTACAAAAATAGAACGTTTAAAAAATTGTTTTCCCATAACTCAACCTACCTTAGCTCTCAAACCTCCATTTCAACTGAAGCAGAAAAACTTTGTCTAGTCACTTTCTGGAAAATTCAATCAATTCAGAGTTCTCACTCTCTCCTTTTAACTCTTTTTTTGGCCCAGAGATTATTTCAATCATGGGGCCTCCAGTAGCCTCTGTGTTTCTTTGGTAGATAGCATCTTTTCCCCATCTCCATCTTCCTTGGTCATATGCTATGTCCACTACTAATATATCTGGCTTTTTTTTTTTACTCTGCAAGCATTAACCACAATGCAGCTTCCCCTGGACCCTGCAGGCTCCACTCTGCTCCTTGGGCACCAGGGCCATACTAGTCACCTGCATCCTTCTTGTGTGGATGTCAAGGCCTCTCAGGTCTCCCGACCACTTTGAGCCACTTCTGCACCCCTCTTAAGGACACAGAAAACTCTCTCTACTCTTACACACTACTTTAGGATAAGGAAACTTGATGGTTGTGGGCTCTCAACTCTTTTCTGCTTAAGTAAACCACTCAGCCAGTTTTAATCTACTGAGGACCCAGTTGGCGCAGGATGTACTGGATCTAAAAGGCCTTCTGTTTTCTTAGGCTTCACCCAGGAAGCAAAGCACAAGTACTCCTGCTCTGGAACTTCTTCCAGACTTCTCTGGGCATTCCATTGTCTGACTCCTGCCAAAGACTCAGTCCAGAATTTGTGGGATCCCTTCTCCAGAACCCACAGTTCTGATTATAGCCCCTCCAATCCACCACCTACCACCAACTGATCAAACTTGTATCTCCTTTTGAGCAACAAAATCTGTTAACTTAAAAAAAAAATAAGCTTCAGCTACCTCCAAATTATTTGGATAATGTCTGTTGGTCATTCATTTATTTGTTTGTTTATTACTGAACACCTACTATTATGTCAAATATGTCCTAGGCACTTAGAATACATCAAGAAACAAAAGATAAAAAATCTCTACACTCATGAAGCTTTCATACTACAGGGAGAAGACAGACTATAAACAATAAATGCACAACTTATTACATTATTATGTTTAGTATATTATACACACCATAAGATTATATAGCATATGTACTGATTAAATAGTATATTAGAAGATGATACTTATTATGGAAAAAGAATCCCAATGCTAAAGGCCAAATGCAAACCAGGAAATCAGGTTGTGTGGGTGTGGGGCTCAGGCATCAGTATTTTTCAAAAGCTCCCCAAGTGATTCTAACATGCAGCCAGACTTGAGAACCACTGCCTTCATCCATTGAAATTATGACTATTGCTCTGTGGGAATTCTTTCTTTTGTCTTACTAATTCATCTAGTCATTAATTCATTCAATAAATATTTATTTCCTTATGAAAATAAATATTTATTAAAATGTAACATCTCCATTTTCTAGCCTTGTTCTAAACACCAGGGATAAAGCAATGATGAAAAGAGACGAGGTCCTGGCTCCCATGCTGTTCACACACCAGAGGACTGTTGTTTCCTTTCGTCGTCTCATTCAAGTCTCACAACACATGGATGCAGTGACCATTCTTGTCCTCACTTTCCAGGTGAGGACACTGAGCCTTTGTTAAGTTAAGAAACTTGTCCAAAGTCATACAACTACTAAGTGATAGAGCTAGGACTCACACCCATGTCTGGAGAATCAAAAGACCATATTCTTATAACCTCTCTCATAATAGCATTTCCCAGTGAAAGACCTTTATTCACACTTCTTTCCAACTTCTTCTCAATACTTCATGATGGACACGTTTCATGATATAATTCAATGGAATTAAATTTGAACAGCTCAAAATTGTGTAATTGACTACATTCAGTTTCCATCACAAATTACTAACTTGATTCACACCTGCTGATGTGACACCTGGAGAAAGGGAGTAGATGGGGGTGGGTGGTTAGGCCTTGTTGATCTATGATATATGGGCTAATTATTTAAAATAAGTGTTATTTCAAAATCTCAAATGGACTGATTAGGCAGGCCACATAGCTATGTTAGCTTACCTGTTGGACACATGGAAATTATTTCAATCAGCCCAGTAAATTCTGAAATTAATTTTCATTAAATTTCCCTGAGAGATACATTGAGGATATCAATGGATCATATGAGATATCCTTAATGTATCTCTCACACATTGAGATATGTATCTCATATGACATGAGATCTCATACATGATAAGAGATCATTCATTTATAGAAATTCTAAATTTTCTATCCGTATTTCACATTTGGTACCCTTGTGAGTTACGTTAAAGATATATGCCATTATGGGCTGAATTGTGTCCCCTCAAATTCAAATGTTCAGGCCCTAACGCCTAGTACCTCAGAATGTGATGGGATTTGGAGACAGGGCCTTTAAAGAAGTGTTTGAGTTAAAATCAGACCATTAAGGTGGGCCCTAATTCACTGTGACTGGTGTCCTTATAAGAAGAGGAAATCTGGACACACAGAGAGACAGCAGGGATGCGCTAACACAGAGGAAAGACTGTGAGGACAGTGAGAAGGCGGCCATCTACATGCCAAGGAGTGAGACCTCAGAAGAAATCAAACCTGTTGACACCTTGATCTTTGACTTTTAGCCTCCAGAACCATGAGAAAATAAATTTCTGTTGTTTAAGCCATGCCATCTGTAGTATTCCATGGCAGCCACAGCAAACTAATACACATACATATTACATTAAATTTAACAAATAATTACCACTCTATGTCTGACATAAAACTATACCGTTGGGGGATGTCATAGACCCTTTCTTCAAGGAACTTAGTCTCTTAGAAAGACATACATATGGATGAGACAATTAGAGAATAATAGGAGGTCCAGTAGAGGAAATAAGTGCCACCGTGAGGGGATCACAGCCAAGACAGATCAGCACAGATCACAGAAAAAATAGCGTTTGAAAAGAATGGGAGGCATTAAGGTTAGGTGGGGTGGGGGGTTGAATGAACAATAGTAGAGAGTGTGAAGGTTAATGAGACAGTAAAACATAGAGGTGAAGAGTATGTGCTTCAGAAGAGTCATTGCCACTTACTAGACATGTGACCTTCAGCAAATTACCTTCAGGTGAAGATGGTGACACACGCCTTGTGGGGTTGTGGTGGAGATGAACTGAGACAGCGCTCTCGGAGCAATTCACTGGCATGCATTAAGCTCTTAACAGTGTAATAGATGTGTGGGGAGACAATGAGGAGAGCCTCACTCAGAAAAAAAAGATTCAGGCTGAAGAATAATGAAATGTTTTTTCTTTTGGGAGGGGGAAGATTAGCCCTCAGCTAACATCTGCTGCCAATCCACCTCTCTTTCTGAGGAAGAGTGGCCCTGAGCTAACATCCATGCCTTTCTTCCTCCACTTTCTATGTGGGACGCCTGCCACAGCACGGCTCGATAAGGAGTGTGTAGGTCCACAAGTGGGATCCAAACCGGTGAACCTAGGGCCACCAAAGTGGAGTATGCAAATTTAAATGCTGCGCCACCAGGCCAGCCCCAATAATGAAATCTTTTGATTCTCCAGACCTGGGTGTGAGTCCTAGCTCTATCACTTCACAGTTGTATGACTTTGGACAAGTTTCTTAACTTGACAAGGCTCAGTGTCCCCATCTGGAAAGTGAGGATAAGAATGGTCACTGCATCCGTGTGTTGTGAGAATTAAATGAGATGACAAAAGGAAACAACAGTCCTCTGGTGTGTGAACAGCATGGCAGCCAGGACCTCGTCTCTTTTCTTCACTGCTGTATCTGTGGTGTTTAGAACAAGGCTTGAAAATGTAGATGCTCCATTTTAATAAAGAATTAATAATTGACATGTATTCATTGCTTATATACTCATAATAATCCACTGAAGTAGGTCTGACAATAAAAATTATCCCCATTTTATAGATGAAGAAACTGCGGGAGAAAAAGGTGGCGTAAGTGGCCCATAGTTGCACAGTTAGTAACGGAGAAGTGATGCAGGCGCAGGCAATTCTGCCCCAGAGCCACTCCACTACACACACATCTGTACCCCACTCAACCCAAAAGCACGTACAGCTCCACACAGACAAGCTCTTAGAATCCTCTCAACTTACTAATGAGGAAACTGAGGCACAGGGAGGGGTCCTGACTAAGTGACCCAAAATTCTACAGCAGGCAAGTGGCAAAGCCAGAACTCGGAGTCCTGCTGATGGTCCCATGCCTTCCCTCAGCTATGCCTTGGCTTTCTTTACAAAATACCTAAAACTGGACACTTTCAGGTAATATCTTATGTTTCCAGGAGAATATGTACTCTATGACCTTCCCAAAGAATTCTGTTGAGTTTCACCAAACTCTGGATACTTCCTACTTCTCCATGTGACTTAGCGACTATCAGAACAACAAAAAAAGGAAATTCTTAAAATATTAATTCTACGACTACAGGGAGAAAAAGGAAAATTAAATACAACTTTTCTTATGTATGCATAATAAAAGCTAACGTTTATTAAGGCCCTCATATATGCCGAGCACATTAAGTGCATTTTCTT